>NC_086447.1:349005456-349715456 GCF_028390025.1 Pseudophryne corroboree
CCGCGCTCACTGAGCGTGGCTGCATCGCAGGAGGGGGCCTGCGGTATGCCTAGGCGAGCCCGCGCCTCGGCAGGCCGGCGAGAGCGTACAGAGACGCTCCCATCCACCTTGAAAGGGGACGGAGCCACGGCCAGCGTGGCTCCATCTGTACTTATATCTACATATAGCTATCTCGGGAAAGATAGAGAAAAACAGAGGTGGCTATCTCCAGCTATATCTACCTACCTACCTATCTATCTATCTTAAATATATACCTATCTATATTTATCTACTCTACCTAATTAACAGAAATAAATCGAGGGAAAGACATAGAGAGAAATATCTCTAATCTACCTATACCTATTGACCTATCTCATCCGCTCTCTACCCGTAACTATCTACAAAGATCTATCGACCTACCGAGACCTCCACCTCTATGCGGTACGAAATGCCGGCGCTAAGGTACCTGGCAGCTAGGAGGCCGACGCCAGGATCCAGACGGTTGGAAAGGCGACACGGGTGAGTTGGGGCTGTCCCGCCCCCCACCCCCCCTTCCTTCCCGCGGCCTGACCCTAACCTCCCCCTATTAGTGCCTAACGCCCGGCCTCCCCGCGGTGGTTCTATCTACCTCCACGGGCCTGATTCAGGTGTGGTTGGAGATGCTACCGCCGCTGCCTCCTTGGAAGCAGCAGCGATAGCAATGCACGGTGATGCGGCAGGAGGTGTCTGCTACAAGCAAACGCCTTTCCTGCTGCAGAAGTGATCCGACCTGCGTCCTAGGACGCAGCATTGGATCACTCGGTCACCGTCGGGGGGGCTTACGGCACCCAGGGTGCCGCTCCCCCCGCAGAGTACAGGAAACCTCCGTCTTAAGACGGAGATCCCTGTCCTTCTCCCACCTCTGAAACGGCGGCGACGCACCTCTGTTTACACAAACGGAGGCCGCCGCCGCCACCCTCCCCGCCCCCAGAGGGCAGCAGACTGTCAATCACTGACAGTCTGGTTGCGCAGGACCCGATCGCGCAGGCGCAGAAGGGGTCCCGCGCATGCGCTAAGTACCGAAAGAAAACGGTACTTGGCAACGACGGGGGCGCAGCTCCAACCACATGCCCTATATTGTACGCGAGGATAAGCAGATAGGTAGACTAGAGATTGCTACCTATCCCTACCTATGGTGATCTACAAAGATCCACCGATACCTACGGAACGATCGATCTCTAGCCACCTACATCTATATAGACCTGTCTACAGATCTATTTCTCTCTGCATCTTTCCTATCTATGCAACCTGCAGTACAACTATATATCTCAATGTATCTACAATTAGCTATCGATAGCCATCTCTGTCTCTCTCTATCTAAAGATGGAGCCGCGCTCACTGAGCGTGGCTGCATCGCAGGAGGGGGCCTGCGGCATGCCTAGGCGAGCCCGCGCCTCGGCAGGCCGGCGAGAGCGTACAGAGACGCTCCCATCCACCTTGAAAGGGGACGGAGCCACGGCCAGCGTGGCTCCATCTGTACTTATATCTACATATAGCTATCTCGGGAAAGATAGAGAAAAACAGAGGTGGCTATCTCCAGCTATATCTACCTACCTACCTATCTATCTATCTTAAATATATACCTATCTATATTTATCTACTCTACCTAATTAACAGAAATAAATCGAGGGAAAGACATAGAGAGAAATATCTCTAATCTACCTATACCTATTGACCTATCTCATCCGCTCTCTACCCGTAACTATCTACAAAGATCTATCGACCTACCGAGACCTCCACCTCTATGCGGTACGAAATGCCGGCGCTAAGGTACCTGGCAGCTAGGAGGCCGACGCCAGGATCCAGACGGTTGGAAAGGCGACACGGGTGAGTTGGGGCTGTCCCGCCCCCCACCCCCCCTTCCTTCCCGCGGCCTGACCCTAACCTCCCCCTATTAGTGCCTAACGCCCGGCCTCCCCGCGGTCGTTCTATCTACCTCCACGGGCCTGATTCAGGTGTGGTTGGAGATGCTACCGCCGCTGCCTCCTTGGAAGCAGCAGCGATAGCAATGCACGGTGATGCGGCAGGAGGTGTCTGCTACAAGCAAACGCCTTTCCTGCTGCAGAAGTGATCCGACCTGCGTCCTAGGACGCAGCATTGGATCACTCGGTCACCGTCGGGGGGGCTTACGGCACCCAGGGTGCCGCTCCCCCCGCAGAGTACAGGAAACCTCCGTCTTAAGACGGAGATCCCTGTCCTTCTCCCACCTCTGAAACGGCGGCGACGCGCCTCTGTTTACAGAAACGGAGGCCGCCGCCGCCACCCTCCCCGCCCCCAGACGGCAGCAGACTGTCAATCACTGACAGTCTGGTTGCGCAGGACCCGATCGCGCAGGCGCAGAAGGGGTCCCGCGCATGCGCTAAGTACCGAAAGAAAACGGTACTTGGCAACGACGGGGGCGCAGCTCCAACCACATGCCCTATATTGTACGCGAGGATAAGCAGATAGGTAGACTAGAGATTGCTACCTATCCCTACCTATGGTGATCTACAAAGATCCACCGATACCTACGGAACGATCGATCTCTAGCCACCTACATCTATATAGACCTGTCTACAGATCTATTTCTCTCTGCATCTTTCCTATCTATGCAACCTGCAGTACAACTATATATCTCAATGTATCTACAATTAGCTATCGATAGCCATCTCTGTCTCTCTCTATCTAAAGATGGAGCCGCGCTCACTGAGCGTGGCTGCATCGCAGGAGGGGGCCTGCGGCATGCCTAGGCGAGCCCGCGCCTCGGCAGGCCGGCGAGAGCGTACAGAGACGCTCCCATCCACCTTGAAAGGGGACGGAGCCACGGCCAGCGTGGCTCCATCTGTACTTATATCTACATATCGCTATCTCGGGAAAGATAGAGAAAAACAGAGGTAGCTATCTCCAGCTATATCTACCTACCTACCTATCTATCTATCTTAAATATATACCTATCTATATTTATCTACTCTACCTAATTAACAGAAATAAATCGAGGGAAAGACATAGAGAGAAATATCTCTAATCTACCTATACCTATTGACCTATCTCATCCGCTCTCTACCCGTAACTATCTACAAAGATCTATCGACCTACCGAGACCTCAACCTCTATGCGGTACGAAATGCCGGCGCTAAGGTACCTGGCAGCCAGGAGGCCGACGCCAGGATCCAGACGGTTGGAAAGGCGACACGGGTGAGTTGGGGCTGTCCCGCCCCCCACCCCCCCTTTCTTCAAGCGGCCTGACCCTAACCTCACCCTATTAGTGCCTAACGCCCGGCCTCCCCGTGGTGGTTCTATCTACCTCCACGGGCCTGATTCAGGTGTGGTTGGAGATGCTACCACCGCTGCCTCCTTGGAAGCAGCAGCGATAGCAATGCACGGTGATGCGGCAGGAGGTGTCTGCTACAAGCAAACGCCTTTCCTGCTGCAGAAGTGATCCGACCTGCATCCTAGGACGCAGCATTGGATCACTCGGTCACCGTCGGGGGGGCTTGCGGCACCCAGGGTGCCGCTCCCCCCGCAGAGGACAGGAAACCTCCGTCTTAAGACGGAGATCCCTGTCCTTCTCCCACCTCTGAAACGGCGGCGACGCGCCTCTGTTTACACAAACGGAGGCCGCCGCCGCCACCCTCCCCGCCCCCAGAGGGCAGCAGACTGTCATTCACTGACAGTCTGGTTGCGCAGGACCCGATCGCGCAGGCGCAGAAGGGGTCCCGCGCATGCGCTAAGTACCGAAAGAAAACGGTACTTGGCAACGATGGGGGCGCAGCTCCAACCACATGCCCTATATTGTACGCGAGGATAAGCAGATAGGTAGACTAGAGATTGCTACCTATCCCTACCTATGGTGATCTACAAAGATCCACCGATACCTACGGCCGATGGAACGATCGATCTCTAGCCACCTACATCTATATAGACCTGTCTACAGATCTATTTCTCTCTGCATCTTTCCTATCTATGCAACCTGCAGTACAACTATATATCTCAATGTATCTACAATTAGCTATCGATAGCCATCTCTGTCTCTCTCTATCTAAAGATGGAGCCGCGCTCACTGAGCGTGGCTGCATCGCAGGAGGGGGCCTGCGGCATGCCTAGGCGAGCCCGCGCCTCGGCAGGCCGGCGAGAGCGTACAGAGACGCTCCCATCCACCTTGAAAGGGGACGGAGCCACGGCCAGCGTGGCTCCATCTGTACTTATATCTACATATAGCTATCTCGGGAAAGATAGAGAAAAACAGAGGTGGCTATCTCCAGCTATATCTACCTACCTACCTATCTATCTTAAATATATACCTATCTATATTTATCTACTCTACCTAATTAACAGAAATAAATCGAGGGAAAGACATAGAGAGAAATATCTCTAATCTACCTATACCTATTGACCTATCTCATCCGCTCTCTACCCGTAACTATCTACAAAGATCTATCGACCTACCGAGACCTCCACCTCTATGCGGTACGAAATGCCGGCGCTAAGGTACCTGGCAGCTAGGAGGCCGACGCCAGGATCCAGACGGTTGGAAAGGCGACACGGGTGAGTTGGGGCTGTCCCGCCCCCCACCCCCCCTTCCTTCCCGCGGCCTGACCCTAACCTCCCCCTATTAGTGCCTAACGCCCGGCCTCCCCGCGGTCGTTCTATCTACCTCCACGGGCCTGATTCAGGTGTGGTTGGAGATGCTACCGCCGCTGCCTCCTTGGAAGCAGCAGCGATAGCAATGCACGGTGATGCGGCAGGAGGTGTCTGCTACAAGCAAACGCCTTTCCTGCTGCAGAAGTGATCCGACCTGCGTCCTAGGACGCAGCATTGGATCACTCGGTCACCGTCGGGGGGGCTTACGGCACCCAGGGTGCCGCTCCCCCCGCAGAGTACAGGAAACCTCCGTCTTAAGACGGAGATCCCTGTCCTTCTCCCACCTCTGAAACGGCGGCGACGCGCCTCTGTTTACACAAACGGAGGCCGCCGCCGCCACCCTCCCCGCCCCCAGAGGGCAGCAGACTGTCATTCACTGACAGTCTGGTTGCGCAGGACCCGATCGCGCAGGCGCAGAAGGGGTCCCGCGCATGCGCTAAGTACCGAAAGAAAACGGTACTTGGCAACGACGGGGGCGCAGCTCCAACCACATGCCCTATATTGTACGCGAGGATAAGCAGATAGGTAGACTAGAGATTGCTACCTATCCCTACCTATGGTGATCTACAAAGATCCACCGATACCTACGGCCGATGGAACGATCGATCTCTAGCCACCTACATCTATATAGACCTGTCTACAGATCTATTTCTCTCTGCATCTTTCCTATCTATGCAACCTGCAGTACAACTATATATCTCAATGTATCTACAATTAGCCATCGATAGCCATCTCTGTCTCTCTCTATCTAAAGATGGAGCCGCGCTCACTGAGCGTGGCTGCATCGCAGGAGGGGGCCTGCGGCATGCCTAGGCGAGCCCGCGCCTCGGCAGGCCGGCGAGAGCGTACAGAGACGCTCCCATCCACCTTGAAAGGGGACGGAGCCACGGCCAGCGTGGCTCCATCTGTACTTATATCTACATATAGCTATCTCGGGAAAGATAGAGAAAAACAGAGGTGGCTATCTCCAGCTATATCTACCTACCTAACTATCTATCTATCTTAAATATATACCTATCTATATTTATCTACTCTACCTAATTAACAGAAATAAATCGAGGGAAAGACATAGAGAGAAATATCTCTAATCTACCTATACCTATTGACCTATCTCATCCGCTCTCTACCCGTAACTATCTACAAAGATCTATCGACCTACCGAGACCTCCACCTCTATGCGGTACGAAATGCCGGCGCTAAGGTACCTGGCAGCTAGGAGGCCGACGCCAGGATCCAGACGGTTGGAAAGGCGACACGGGTGAGTTGGGGCTGTCCCGCCCCCCACCCCCCCTTCCTTCCCGCGGCCTGACCCTAACCTCCCCCTATTAGTGCCTAACGCCCGGCCTCCCCGCGGTGGTTCTATCTACCTCCACGGGCCTGATTCAGGTGTGGTTGGAGATGCTACCGCCGCTGCCTCCTTGGAAGCAGCAGCGATAGCAATGCACGGTGATGCGGCAGGAGGTGTCTGCTACAAGCAAACGCCTTTCCTGCTGCAGAAGTGATCCGACCTGCGTCCTAGGACGCAGCATTGGATCACTCGGTCACCGTCGGGGGGGCTTACGGCACCCAGGGTGCCGCTCCCCCCGCAGAGTACAGGAAACCTCCGTCTTAAGACGGAGATCCCTGTCCTTCTCCCACCTCTGAAACGGCGGCGACGCGCCTCTGTTTACACAAACGGAGGCCGCCGCCGCCACCCTCCCCGCCCCCATACGGCAGCAGACTGTCAATCACTGACAGTCTGGTTGCGCAGGACCCGATCGCGCAGGCGCAGAAGGGGTCCCGCGCATGCGCTAAGTACCGAAAGAAAACGGTACTTGGCAACGACGGGGGCGCAGCTCCAACCACATGCCCTATATTGTACGCGAGGATAAGCAGATAGGTAGACTAGAGATTGCTACCTATCCCTACCTATGGTGATCTACAAAGATCCACCGATACCTACGGCCGACGGAACGATCGATCTCTAGCCACCTACATCTATATAGACCTGTCTACAGATCTATTTGTCTCTGCATCTTTCCTATCTATGCAACCTGCAGTACAACTATATATCTCAATGTATCTACAATTAGCTATCGATAGCCATCTCTGTCTCTCTCTATCTAAAGATGGAGCCGCGCTCACTGAGCGTGGCTGCATCGCAGGAGGGGGCCTGCGGCATGCCTAGGCGAGCCCGCGCCTCGGCAGGCCGGCGAGAGCGTACAGAGACGCTCCCATCCACCTTGAAAGGGGACGGAGCCACGGCCAGCGTGGCTCCATCTGTACTTATATCTACATATAGCTATCTCGGGAAAGATAGAGAAAAACAGAGGTGGCTATCTCCAGCTATATCTACCTACCTACCTATCTATCTTAAATATATACCTATCTATATTTATCTACTCTACCTAATTAACAGAAATAAATCGAGGGAAAGACATAGAGAGAAATATCTCTAATCTACCTATACCTATTGACCTATCTCATCCGCTCTCTACCCGCAACTATCTACAAAGATCTATCGACCTACTGAGACCTCCACCTCTATGCGGTACGAAATGCCGGAGCTAAGGTACCTGGCAGCCAGGAGGCCGACGCCAGGATCCAGACGGTTGGAAAGGCGACACGGGTGAGTTGGGGCTGTCCCGCCCCCCACCCCCCCTTCCTTCCCGCGGCCTGACCCTAACCTCCCCCTATTAGTGCCTATCGCCGGGCCTCCCCGCGGTGGTTCTATCTACCTCCACGGACCTGATTCAGGTGTGGTTGGAGATGCTACCGCCGCTGCCTCCTTGGAAGCAGCAGCGATAGCAATGCACGGTGATGCGGCAGGAGGTGTCTGCTACAAGCAAACGCCTTTCCTGCTGCAGAAGTGATCCGACCTGCGTCCTAGGACGCAGCATTGGATCACTCGGTCACTGTCGGGGGGGGCTTGCGGCACCCAGGGTGCCGCTCCCGCCGCAGAGGACAGGAAACCTCCGTCTTAAGACGGAGATCCCTGTCCTTCTCCCACCTCTGAAACGGCGGCGACGCGCCTCTGTTTACACAAACGGAGGCCGCCGCCGCCACCCTCCCCGCCCCCAGAGGGCAGCAGACTGTCAATCACTGACAGTCTGGTTGCGCAGGACCCGTTCGCGCAGGCGCAGAAGGGGTCCCGCGCATGCGCTAAGTACCGAAAGAAAACGGTACTTGGCAACGACGGGGGCGCAGCTCCAACCACATGCCCTATATTGTACGCGAGGATAAGCAGATAGGTAGACTAGAGATTGCTACCTATCCCTACCTATGGTGATCTACAAAGATCCACCGATACCTACGGCCGACGGAACGATCGATCTCTAGCCACCTACATCTATATAGACCTGTCTACAGATCTATTTCTCTCTGCATCTTTCCTATCTATGCAACCTGCAGTACAACTATATATCTCAATGTATCTACAATTAGCTATCGATAGCCATCTCTGTCTCTCTCTATCTAAAGATGGAGCCGCGCTCACTGAGCGTGGCTGCATCGCAGGAGGGGGCCTGCGGCATGCCTAGGCGAGCCCGCGCCTCGGCAGGCCGGCGAGAGCGTACAGAGACGCTCCCATCCACCTTGAAAGGGGACGGAGCCACGGCCAGCGTGGCTCCATCTGTACTTATATCTACATATAGCTATCTCGGGAAAGATAGAGAAAAACAGAGGTGGCTATCTCCAGCTATATCTACCTACCTACCTATCTATCTATCTTAAATATATACCTATCTATATTTATCTACTCTACCTAATTAACAGAAATAAATCGAGGGAAAGACATAGAGAGAAATATCTCTAATCTACCTATACCTATTGACCTATCTCATCCGCTCTCTACCCGTAACTATCTACAAAGATCTATCGACCTACCGAGACCTCCACCTCTATGCGGTACGAAATGCCGGCGCTAAGGTACCTGGCAGCTAGGAGGCCGACGCCAGGATCCAGACGGTTGGAAAGGCGACACGGGTGAGTTGGGGCTGTCCCGCCCCTCACCCCCCCTTCCTTCCCGCGGCCTGACCCTAACCTCCCTCTATTAGTGCCTAACGCCCGGCCTCCCCGCGGTCGTTCTATCTACCTCCACGGGCCTGATTCAGGTGTGGTTGGAGATGCTACCGCCGCTGCCTCCTTGGAAGCAGCAGCGATAGCAATGCACGGTGATGCGGCAGGAGGTGTCTGCTACAAGCAAACGCCTTTCCTGCTGCAGAAGTGATCCGACCTGCGTCCTAGGACGCAGCATTGGATCACTCGGTCACCGTCGGGGGGGCTTACGGCACCCAGGGTGCCGCTCCCCCCGCAGAGTACAGGAAACCTCCGTCTTAAGACGGAGATCCCTGTCCTTCTCCCACCTCTGAAACGGCGGCGACGCACCTCTGTTTACACAAACGGAGGCCGCCGCCGCCACCCTCCCCGCCCCCAGAGGGCAGCAGACTGTCAATCACTGACAGTCTGGTTGCGCAGGACCCGATCGCGCAGGCGCAGAAGGGGTCCCGCGCATGCGCTAAGTACCGAAAGAAAACGGTACTTGGCAACGACGGGGGCGCAGCTCCAACCACATGCCCTATATTGTACGCGAGGATAAGCAGATAGGTAGACTAGAGATTGCTACCTATCCCTACCTATGGTGATCTACAAAGATCCACCGATATCTACGGCCGACGGAACGATCGATCTCTAGCCACCTACATCTATATAGACCTGTCTACAGATCTATTTCTCTCTGCATCTTTCCTATCTATGCAACCTGCAGTACAACTATATATCTCAATGTATCTACAATTAGCTATCGATAGCCATCTCTGTCTCTCTCTATCTAAAGATGGAGCCGCGCTCACTGAGCGTGGCTGCATCGCAGGAGGGGGCCTGCGGCATGCCTAGGCGAGCCCGCGCCTCGGCAGGCCGGCGAGAGCGTACAGAGACGCTCCCATCCACCTTGAAAGGGGACGGAGCCACGGCCAGCGTGGCTCCATCTGTACTTATATCTACATATAGCTATCTCGGGAAAGATAGAGAAAAACAGAGGTGGCTATCTCCAGCTATATCTACCTACCTACCTATCTATCTTAAATATATACCTATCTATATTTATCTACTCTACCTAATTAAAAGAAATAAATCGAGGGAAAGACATAGAGAGAAATATCTCTAATCTACCTATACCTATTGACCTATCTCATCCGCTCTCTACCCGCAACTATCTACAAAGATCTATCGACCTACTGAGACCTCCACCTCTATGCGGTACGAAATGCCGGAGCTAAGGTACCTGGCAGCCAGGAGGCCGACGCCAGGATCCAGACGGTTGGAAAGGCGACACGGGTGAGTTGGGGCTGTCCCGCCCCCCACCCCCCCTTCCTTCCCGCGGCCTGACCCTAACCTCCCCCTATTAGTGCCTATCGCCGGGCCTCCCCGCGGTGGTTCTATCTACCTCCACGGGCCTGATTCAGGTGTGGTTGGAGATGCTACCACCGCTGCCTCCTTGGAAGCAGCAGCGATAGCAATGCACGGTGATGCGGCAGGAGGTGTCTGCTACAAGCAAACGCCTTTCCTGCTGCAGAAGTGATCCGACCTGCATCCTAAGACGGAGATCCCTGTCCTTCTCCCACCTCTGAAACGGCGGCGACGCGCCTCTGTTTACACAAACGGAGGCCGCCGCCGCCACCCTCCCCGCCCCCAGAGGGCAGCAGACTGTCAATCACTGACAGTCTGGTTGCGCAGGACCCGTTCGCGCAGGCGCAGAAGGGGTCCCGCGCATGCGCTAAGTACCGAAAGAAAACGGTACTTGGCAACGACGGGGGCGCAGCTCCAACCACATGCCCTATATTGTACGCGAGGATAAGCAGATAGGTAGACTAGAGATTGCTACCTATCCCTACCTATGGTGATCTACAAAGATCTACCGATACCTACGGCCGACGGAACGATCGATCTCTAGCCACCTACATCTATATAGACCTGTCTACAGATCTATTTCTCTCTGCATCTTTCCTATCTATGCAACCTGCAGTACAACTATATATCTCAATGTATCTACAATTAGCTATCGATAGCCATCTCTGTCTCTCTCTATCTAAAGATGGAGCCGCGCTCACTGAGCGTGGCTGCATCGCAGGAGGGGGCCTGCGGCATGCCTAGGCGAGCCCGCGCCTCGGCAGGCCGGCGAGAGCGTACAGCGACGCTCCCATCCACCTTGAAAGGGGACGGTGCCACGGCCAGCGTGGCTCCATCTGTACTTATATCTACATATAGCTATCTCGGGAAAGATAGAGAAAAACAGAGGTGGCTATCTCCAGCTATATCTACCTACCTACCTATCTATCTATCTTAAATATATACCTATCTATATTTATCTACTCTACCTAATTAACAGAAATAAATCGAGGGAAAGACATAGAGAGAAATATCTCTAATCTACCTATACCTATTGACCTATCTCATCCGCTCTCTACCCGTAACTATCTACAAAGATCTATCGACCTACCGAGACCTCCACCTCTATGCGGTACGAAATGCCGGCGTAAAGGTACCTGGCAGCTAGGAGGCCGACGCCAGGATCCAGACGGTTGTAAAGGCGACACGGGTGAGTTGGGGCTGTCCCGCCCCCCACCCCCCCTTCCTTCCCGCGGCCTGACCCTAACCTCACCCTATTAGTGCCTAACGCCCGGCCTCCCCGCGGTGGTTCTATCTACCTCCACGGGCCTGATTCAGGTGTGGTTGGAGATGCTACCACCGCTGCCTCCTTGGAAGCAGCAGCGATAGCAATGCACGGTGATGCGGCAGGAGGTGTCTGCTACAAGCAAACGCCTTTCCTGCTGCAGAAGTGATCCGACCTGCATCCTAGGACGCAGCATTGGATCACTCGGTCACCGTCGGGGGGGCTTGCGGCACCCAGGGTGCCGCTCCCCCCGCAGAGGACAGGAAACCTCCGTCTTAAGACGGAGATCCCTGTCCTTCTCCCACCTCTGAAACGGCGGCGACGCGCCTCTGTTTACACAAACGGAGGCCGCCGCCGCCACCCTCCCCGCCCCCAGAGGGCAGCAGACTGTCATTCACTGACAGTCTGGTTGCGCAGGACCCGATCGCGCAGGCGCAGAAGGGGTCCCGCGCATGCGCTAAGTACCGAAAGAAAACGGTACTTGGCAACGACGGGGGCGCACCTCCAACCACATGCCCTATATTGTACGCGAGGATAAGCAGATAGGTAGACTAGAGATTGCTACCTATCCCTACCTATGGTGATCTACAAAGATCCACCGATACCTACGGCCGTCGGAACGATCTATCTCTAGCCACCTACATCTATATAGACCTGTCTACAGATCTATTTCTCTCTGCATCTTTCCTATCTATGCAACCTGCAGTACAACTATATATCTCAATGTACCTACAATTAGCTATCGATAGCCATCTCTGTCTCTCTCTATCTAAAGATGGAGCCGCGCTCACTGAGCGTGGCTGCATCGCAGGAGGGGGCCTGCGGCATGCCTAGGCGAGCCCGCGCCTCGGCAGGCCGGCGAGAGCGTACAGAGACGCTCCCATCCACCTTGAAAGGGGACGGAGCCACGGCCAGCGTGGCTCCATCTGTACTTATATCTACATATAGCTATCTCGGGAAAGATAGAGAAAAACAGAGGTGGCTATCTCCAGCTATATCTACCTACCTACCTATCTATCTATCTTAAATATATACCTATCTATATTTATCTACTCTACCTAATTAACAGAAATAAATCGAGGGAAAGACATAGAGAGAAATATCTCTAATCTACCTATACCTATTGACCTATCTCATCCGCTCTCTACCCGTAACTATCTACAAAGATCTATCGACCTACCGAGACCTCCACCTCTATGCGGTACGAAATGCCGGCGCTAAGGTACCTGGCAGCCAGGAGGCCGATGCCAGGATCCAGACGGTTGGAAAGGCGACACGGGTGAGTTGGGGCTGTCCCGCCCCCCACCCCCCCTTCCTTCCCGCGGCCTGACCCTAGCCTCCCCCTATTAGTGCCTAACGCCCGGCCTCCCCGCGGTGGTTCTATCTACCTCCACGGGCCTGATTCAGGTGTGGTTGGAGATGCTACCACCGCTGCCTCCTTGGAAGCAGCAGCGATAGCAATGCACGGTGATGCGGCAGGAGGTGTCTGCTACAAGCAAACGCCTTTCCTGCTGCAGAAGTGATCCGACCTGCATCCTAGGACGCAGCATTGGATCACTCGGTCACCGTCGGGGGGGCTTGCGGCACCCAGGGTGCCGCTACCCCCGCAGAGGACAGGAAACCTCCGTCTTAAGACGGAGATCCCTGTCCTTCTCCCACCTCTGAAACGGCGGCGACGCGCCTCTGTTTACACAAACGGAGGCCGCCGCCGCCACCCTCCCCGCCCCCAGAGGGCAGCAGACTGTCATTCACTGACAGTCTGGTTGCGCAGGACCCGATCGCGCAGGCGCAGAAGGGGTCCCGCGCATGCGCTAAGTACCGAAAGAAAACGGTACTTGGCAACGACGGGGGCGCAGCTCCAACCACATGCCCTATATTGTACGCGAGGATAAGCAGATAGGTAGACTAGAGATTGCTACCTATCCCTACCTATGGTGATCTACAAAGATCCACCGATACCTACGGCCGATGGAACGATCGATCTCTAGCCACCTACATCTATATAGACCTGTCTACAGATCTATTTCTCTCTGCATCTTTCCTATCTATGCAACCTGCAGTACAACTATATATCTCAATGTATCTACAATTAGCTATCGATAGCCATCTCTGTCTCTCTCTATCTAAAGATGGAGCCGCGCTCACTGAGCGTGGCTGCATCGCAGGAGGGGGCCTGCGGTATGCCTAGGCGAGCCCGCGCCTCGGCAGGCCGGCGAGAGCGTACAGAGACGCTCCCATCCACCTTGAAAGGGGACGGAGCCACGGCCAGCGTGGCTCCATCTGTACTTATATCTACATATAGCTATCTCGGGAAAGATAGAGAAAAACAGAGGTGGCTATCTCCAGCTATATCTACCTACCTACCTATCTATCTATCTTAAATATATACCTATCTATATTTATCTACTCTACCTAATTAACAGAAATAAATCGAGGGAAAGACATAGAGAGAAATATCTCTAATCTACCTATACCTATTGACCTATCTCATCCGCTCTCTACCCGTAACTATCTACAAAGATCTATCGACCTACCGAGACCTCCACCTCTATGCGGTACGAAATGCCGGCGCTAAGGTACCTGGCAGCTAGGAGGCCGACGCCAGGATCCAGACGGTTGGAAAGGCGACACGGGTGAGTTGGGGCTGTCCCGCCCCCCACCCCCCCTTCCTTCCCGCAGCCTGACCCTAACCTCCCCCTATTAGTGCCTAACGCCCGGCCTCCCCGCGGTGGTTCTATCTACCTCCACGGGCCTGATTCAGGTGTGGTTGGAGATGCTACCGCCGCTGCCTCCTTGGAAGCAGCAGCGATAGCAATGCACGGTGATGCGGCAGGAGGTGTCTGCTACAAGCAAACGCCTTTCCTGCTGCAGAAGTGATCCGACCTGCGTCCTAGGACGCAGCATTGGATCACTCGGTCACCGTCGGGGGGGCTTACGGCACCCAGGGTGCCGCTCCCCCCGCAGAGTACAGGAAACCTCCGTCTTAAGACGGAGATCCCTGTCCTTCTCCCACCTCTGAAACGGCGGCGACGCACCTCTGTTTACACAAACGGAGGCCGCCGCCGCCACCCTCCCCGCCCCCAGAGGGCAGCAGACTGTCAATCACTGACAGTCTGGTTGCGCAGGACCCGATCGCGCAGGCGCAGAAGGGGTCCCGCGCATGCGCTAAGTACCGAAAGAAAACGGTACTTGGCAACGACGGGGGCGCAGCTCCAACCACATGCCCTATATTGTACGCGAGGATAAGCAGATAGGTAGACTAGAGATTGCTACCTATCCCTACCTATGGTGATCTACAAAGATCCACCGATACCTACGGAACGATCGATCTCTAGCCACCTACATCTATATAGACCTGTCTACAGATCTATTTCTCTCTGCATCTTTCCTATCTATGCAACCTGCAGTACAACTATATATCTCAATGTATCTACAATTAGCTATCGATAGCCATCTCTGTCTCTCTCTATCTAAAGATGGAGCCGCGCTCACTGAGCGTGGCTGCATCGCAGGAGGGGGCCTGCGGCATGCCTAGGCGAGCCCGCGCCTCGGCAGGCCGGCGAGAGCGTACAGAGACGCTCCCATCCACCTTGAAAGGGGACGGAGCCACGGCCAGCGTGGCTCCATCTGTACTTATATCTACATATAGCTATCTCGGGAAAGATAGAGAAAAACAGAGGTGGCTATCTCCAGCTATATCTACCTACCTACCTATCTATCTATCTTAAATATATACCTATCTATATTTATCTACTCTACCTAATTAACAGAAATAAATCGAGGGAAAGACATAGAGAGAAATATCTCTAATCTACCTATACCTATTGACCTATCTCATCCGCTCTCTACCCGTAACTATCTACAAAGATCTATCGACCTACCGAGACCTCCACCTCTATGCGGTACGAAATGCCGGCGCTAAGGTACCTGGCAGCTAGGAGGCCGACGCCAGGATCCAGACGGTTGGAAAGGCGACACGGGTGAGTTGGGGCTGTCCCGCCCCCCACCCCCCCTTCCTTCCCGCGGCCTGACCCTAACCTCCCCCTATTAGTGCCTAACGCCCGGCCTCCCCGCGGTCGTTCTATCTACCTCCACGGGCCTGATTCAGGTGTGGTTGGAGATGCTACCGCCGCTGCCTCCTTGGAAGCAGCAGCGATAGCAATGCACGGTGATGCGGCAGGAGGTGTCTGCTACAAGCAAACGCCTTTCCTGCTGCAGAAGTGATCCGACCTGCGTCCTAGGACGCAGCATTGGATCACTCGGTCACCGTCGGGGGGGCTTACGGCACCCAGGGTGCCGCTCCCCCCGCAGAGTACAGGAAACCTCCGTCTTAAGACGGAGATCCCTGTCCTTCTCCCACCTCTGAAACGGCGGCGACGCGCCTCTGTTTACACAAACGGAGGCCGCCGCCGCCACCCTCCCCGCCCCCAGACGGCAGCAGACTGTCAATCACTGACAGTCTGGTTGCGCAGGACCCGATCGCGCAGGCGCAGAAGGGGTCCCGCGCATGCGCTAAGTACCGAAAGAAAACGGTACTTGGCAACGACGGGGGCGCAGCTCCAACCACATGCCCTATATTGTACGCGAGGATAAGCAGATAGGTAGACTAGAGATTGCTACCTATCCCTACCTATGGTGATCTACAAAGATCCACCGATACCTACGGAACGATCGATCTCTAGCCACCTACATCTATATAGACCTGTCTACAGATCTATTTCTCTCTGCATCTTTCCTATCTATGCAACCTGCAGTACAACTATATATCTCAATGTATCTACAATTAGCTATCGATAGCCATCTCTGTCTCTCTCTATCTAAAGATGGAGCCGCGCTCACTGAGCGTGGCTGCATCGCAGGAGGGGGCCTGCGGCATGCCTAGGCGAGCCCGCGCCTCGGCAGGCCGGCGAGAGCGTACAGAGACGCTCCCATCCACCTTGAAAGGGGACGGAGCCACGGCCAGCGTGGCTCCATCTGTACTTATATCTACATATCGCTATCTCGGGAAAGATAGAGAAAAACAGAGGTAGCTATCTCCAGCTATATCTACCTACCTACCTATCTATCTATCTTAAATATATACCTATCTATATTTATCTACTCTACCTAATTAACAGAAATAAATCGAGGGAAAGACATAGAGAGAAATATCTCTAATCTACCTATACCTATTGACCTATCTCATCCGCTCTCTACCCGTAACTATCTACAAAGATCTATCGACCTACCGAGACCTCAACCTCTATGCGGTACGAAATGCCGGCGCTAAGGTACCTGGCAGCCAGGAGGCCGACGCCAGGATCCAGACGGTTGGAAAGGCGACACGGGTGAGTTGGGGCTGTCCCGCCCCCCACCCCCCCTTTCTTCAAGCGGCCTGACCCTAACCTCACCCTATTAGTGCCTAACGCCCGGCCTCCCCGTGGTGGTTCTATCTACCTCCACGGGCCTGATTCAGGTGTGGTTGGAGATGCTACCACCGCTGCCTCCTTGGAAGCAGCAGCGATAGCAATGCACGGTGATGCGGCAGGAGGTGTCTGCTACAAGCAAACGCCTTTCCTGCTGCAGAAGTGATCCGACCTGCATCCTAGGACGCAGCATTGGATCACTCGGTCACCGTCGGGGGGGCTTGCGGCACCCAGGGTGCCGCTCCCCCCGCAGAGGACAGGAAACCTCCGTCTTAAGACGGAGATCCCTGTCCTTCTCCCACCTCTGAAACGGCGGCGACGCGCCTCTGTTTACACAAACGGAGGCCGCCGCCGCCACCCTCCCCGCCCCCAGAGGGCAGCAGACTGTCATTCACTGACAGTCTGGTTGCGCAGGACCCGATCGCGCAGGCGCAGAAGGGGTCCCGCGCATGCGCTAAGTACCGAAAGAAAACGGTACTTGGCAACGATGGGGGCGCAGCTCCAACCACATGCCCTATATTGTACGCGAGGATAAGCAGATAGGTAGACTAGAGATTGCTACCTATCCCTACCTATGGT
Organism: Pseudophryne corroboree; assembly: GCF_028390025.1. NCBI lineage: Eukaryota > Metazoa > Chordata > Amphibia > Anura > Myobatrachidae > Pseudophryne > Pseudophryne corroboree. The sequence goes on from NC_086447.1 coordinate 349,022,728, forward strand.
GATCTACAAAGATCCACCGATACCTACGGCCGATGGAACGATCGATCTCTAGCCACCTACATCTATATAGACCTGTCTACAGATCTATTTCTCTCTGCATCTTTCCTATCTATGCAACCTGCAGTACAACTATATATCTCAATGTATCTACAATTAGCTATCGATAGCCATCTCTGTCTCTCTCTATCTAAAGATGGAGCCGCGCTCACTGAGCGTGGCTGCATCGCAGGAGGGGGCCTGCGGCATGCCTAGGCGAGCCCGCGCCTCGGCAGGCCGGCGAGAGCGTACAGAGACGCTCCCATCCACCTTGAAAGGGGACGGAGCCACGGCCAGCGTGGCTCCATCTGTACTTATATCTACATATAGCTATCTCGGGAAAGATAGAGAAAAACAGAGGTGGCTATCTCCAGCTATATCTACCTACCTACCTATCTATCTTAAATATATACCTATCTATATTTATCTACTCTACCTAATTAACAGAAATAAATCGAGGGAAAGACATAGAGAGAAATATCTCTAATCTACCTATACCTATTGACCTATCTCATCCGCTCTCTACCCGTAACTATCTACAAAGATCTATCGACCTACCGAGACCTCCACCTCTATGCGGTACGAAATGCCGGCGCTAAGGTACCTGGCAGCTAGGAGGCCGACGCCAGGATCCAGACGGTTGGAAAGGCGACACGGGTGAGTTGGGGCTGTCCCGCCCCCCACCCCCCCTTCCTTCCCGCGGCCTGACCCTAACCTCCCCCTATTAGTGCCTAACGCCCGGCCTCCCCGCGGTCGTTCTATCTACCTCCACGGGCCTGATTCAGGTGTGGTTGGAGATGCTACCGCCGCTGCCTCCTTGGAAGCAGCAGCGATAGCAATGCACGGTGATGCGGCAGGAGGTGTCTGCTACAAGCAAACGCCTTTCCTGCTGCAGAAGTGATCCGACCTGCGTCCTAGGACGCAGCATTGGATCACTCGGTCACCGTCGGGGGGGCTTACGGCACCCAGGGTGCCGCTCCCCCCGCAGAGTACAGGAAACCTCCGTCTTAAGACGGAGATCCCTGTCCTTCTCCCACCTCTGAAACGGCGGCGACGCGCCTCTGTTTACACAAACGGAGGCCGCCGCCGCCACCCTCCCCGCCCCCAGAGGGCAGCAGACTGTCATTCACTGACAGTCTGGTTGCGCAGGACCCGATCGCGCAGGCGCAGAAGGGGTCCCGCGCATGCGCTAAGTACCGAAAGAAAACGGTACTTGGCAACGACGGGGGCGCAGCTCCAACCACATGCCCTATATTGTACGCGAGGATAAGCAGATAGGTAGACTAGAGATTGCTACCTATCCCTACCTATGGTGATCTACAAAGATCCACCGATACCTACGGCCGATGGAACGATCGATCTCTAGCCACCTACATCTATATAGACCTGTCTACAGATCTATTTCTCTCTGCATCTTTCCTATCTATGCAACCTGCAGTACAACTATATATCTCAATGTATCTACAATTAGCCATCGATAGCCATCTCTGTCTCTCTCTATCTAAAGATGGAGCCGCGCTCACTGAGCGTGGCTGCATCGCAGGAGGGGGCCTGCGGCATGCCTAGGCGAGCCCACGCCTCGGCAGGCCGGCGAGAGCGTACAGAGACGCTCCCATCCACCTTGAAAGGGGACGGAGCCACGGCCAGCGTGGCTCCATCTGTACTTATATCTACATATAGCTATCTCGGGAAAGATAGAGAAAAACAGAGGTGGCTATCTCCAGCTATATCTACCTACCTACCTATCTATCTATCTTAAATATATACCTATCTATATTTATCTACTCTACCTAATTAACAGAAATAAATCGAGGGAAAGACATAGAGAGAAATATCTCTAATCTACCTATACCTATTGACCTATCTCATCCGCTCTCTACCCGTAACTATCTACAAAGATCTATCGACCTACCGAGACCTCCACCTCTATGCGGTACGAAATGCCGGCGCTAAGGTACCTGGCAGCTAGGAGGCCGACGCCAGGATCCAGACGGTTGGAAAGGCGACACGGGTGAGTTGGGGCTGTCCCGCCCCCCACCCCCCCTTCCTTCCCGCGGCCTGACCCTAACCTCCCCCTATTAGTGCCTAACGCCCGGCCTCCCCGCGGTGGTTCTATCTACCTCCACGGGCCTGATTCAGGTGTGGTTGGAGATGCTACCGCCGCTGCCTCCTTGGAAGCAGCAGCGATAGCAATGCACGGTGATGCGGCAGGAGGTGTCTGCTACAAGCAAACGCCTTTCCTGCTGCAGAAGTGATCCGACCTGCGTCCTAGGACGCAGCATTGGATCACTCGGTCACCGTCGGGGGGGCTTACGGCACCCAGGGTGCCGCTCCCCCCGCAGAGTACAGGAAACCTCCGTCTTAAGACGGAGATCCCTGTCCTTCTCCCACCTCTGAAACGGCGGCGACGCGCCTCTGTTTACACAAACGGAGGCCGCCGCCGCCACCCTCCCCGCCCCCAGACGGCAGCAGACTGTCAATCACTGACAGTCTGGTTGCGCAGGACCCGATCGCGCAGGCGCAGAAGGGGTCCCGCGCATGCGCTAAGTACCGAAAGAAAACGGTACTTGGCAACGACGGGGGCGCAGCTCCAACCACATGCCCTATATTGTACGCGAGGATAAGCAGATAGGTAGACTAGAGATTGCTACCTATCCCTACCTATGGTGATCTACAAAGATCCACCGATACCTACGGAACGATCGATCTCTAGCCACCTACATCTATATAGACCTGTCTACAGATCTATTTCTCTCTGCATCTTTCCTATCTATGCAACCTGCAGTACAACTATATATCTCAATGTATCTACAATTAGCTATCGATAGCCATCTCTGTCTCTCTCTATCTAAAGATGGAGCCGCGCTCACTGAGCGTGGCTGCATCGCAGGAGGGGGCCTGCGGCATGCCTAGGCGAGCCCGCGCCTCGGCAGGCCGGCGAGAGCGTACAGAGACGCTCCCATCCACCTTGAAAGGGGACGGAGCCACGGCCAGCGTGGCTCCATCTGTACTTATATCTACATATCGCTATCTCGGGAAAGATAGAGAAAAACAGAGGTAGCTATCTCCAGCTATATCTACCTACCTACCTATCTATCTATCTTAAATATATACCTATCTATATTTATCTACTCTACCTAATTAACAGAAATAAATCGAGGGAAAGACATAGAGAGAAATATCTCTAATCTACCTATACCTATTGACCTATCTCATCCGCTCTCTACCCGTAACTATCTACAAAGATCTATCGACCTACCGAGACCTCAACCTCTATGCGGTACGAAATGCCGGCGCTAAGGTACCTGGCAGCCAGGAGGCCGACGCCAGGATCCAGACGGTTGGAAAGGCGACACGGGTGAGTTGGGGCTGTCCCGCCCCCCACCCCCCCTTTCTTCAAGCGGCCTGACCCTAACCTCACCCTATTAGTGCCTAACGCCCGGCCTCCCCGTGGTGGTTCTATCTACCTCCACGGGCCTGATTCAGGTGTGGTTGGAGATGCTACCACCGCTGCCTCCTTGGAAGCAGCAGCGATAGCAATGCACGGTGATGCGGCAGGAGGTGTCTGCTACAAGCAAACGCCTTTCCTGCTGCAGAAGTGATCCGACCTGCATCCTAGGACGCAGCATTGGATCACTCGGTCACCGTCGGGGGGGCTTGCGGCACCCAGGGTGCCGCTCCCCCCGCAGAGGACAGGAAACCTCCGTCTTAAGACGGAGATCCCTGTCCTTCTCCCACCTCTGAAACGGCGGCGACGCACCTCTGTTTACACAAACGGAGGCCGCCGCCGCCACCCTCCCCGCCCCCAGAGGGCAGCAGACTGTCATTCACTGACAGTCTGGTTGCGCAGGACCCGATCGCGCAGGCGCAGAAGGGGTCCCGCGCATGCGCTAAGTACCGAAAGAAAACGGTACTTGGCAACGATGGGGGCGCAGCTCCAACCACATGCCCTATATTGTACGCGAGGATAAGCAGATAGGTAGACTAGAGATTGCTACCTATCCCTACCTATGGTGATCTACAAAGATCCACCGATACCTACGGCCGATGGAACGATCGATCTCTAGCCACCTACATCTATATAGACCTGTCTACAGATCTATTTCTCTCTGCATCTTTCCTATCTATGCAACCTGCAGTACAACTATATATCTCAATGTATCTACAATTAGCTATCGATAGCTATCTCTGTCTCTCTCTATCTAAAGATGGAGCCGCGCTCACTGAGCGTGGCTGCATCGCAGGAGGGGGCCTGCGGCATGCCTAGGCGAGCCCGCGCCTCGGCAGGCCGGCGAGAGCGTACAGAGACGCTCCCATCCACCTTGAAAGGGGACGGAGCCACGGCCAGCGTGGCTCCATCTGTACTTATATCTACATATAGCTATCTCGGGAAAGATAGAGAAAAACAGAGGTGGCTATCTCCAGCTATATCTACCTACCTACCTATCTATCTTAAATATATACCTATCTATATTTATCTACTCTACCTAATTAACAGAAATAAATCGAGGGAAAGACATAGAGAGAAATATCTCTAATCTACCTATACCTATTGACCTATCTCATCCGCTCTCTACCCGTAACTATCTACAAAGATCTATCGACCTACCGAGACCTCCACCTCTATGCGGTACGAAATGCCGGCGCTAAGGTACCTGGCAGCTAGGAGGCCGACACCAGGATCCAGACGGTTGGAAAGGCGACACGGGTGAGTTGGGGCTGTCCCGCCCCCCACCCCCCCTTCCTTCCCGCGGCCTGACCCTAACCTCCCCCTATTAGTGCCTAACGCCCGGCCTCCCCGCGGTCGTTCTATCTACCTCCACGGGCCTGATTCAGGTGTGGTTGGAGATGCTACCGCCGCTGCCTCCTTGGAAGCAGCAGCGATAGCAATGCACGGTGATGCGGCAGGAGGTGTCTGCTACAAGCAAACGCCTTTCCTGCTGCAGAAGTGATCCGACCTGCGTCCTAGGACGCAGCATTGGATCACTCGGTCACCGTCGGGGGGGCTTACGGCACCCAGGGTGCCGCTCCCCCCGCAGAGTACAGGAAACCTCCGTCTTAAGACGGAGATCCCTGTCCTTCTCCCACCTCTGAAACGGCGGCGACGCGCCTCTGTTTACACAAACGGAGGCCGCCGCCGCCACCCTCCCCGCCCCCAGAGGGCAGCAGACTGTCATTCACTGACAGTCTGGTTGCGCAGGACCCGATCGCGCAGGCGCAGAAGGGGTCCCGCGCATGCGCTAAGTACCGAAAGAAAACGGTACTTGGCAACGACGGGGGCGCAGCTCCAACCACATGCCCTATATTGTACGCGAGGATAAGCAGATAGGTAGACTAGAGATTGCTACCTATCCCTACCTATGGTGATCTACAAAGATCCACCGATACCTACGGCCGATGGAACGATCGATCTCTAGCCACCTACATCTATATAGACCTGTCTACAGATCTATTTCTCTCTGCATCTTTCCTATCTATGCAACCTGCAGTACAACTATATATCTCAATGTATCTACAATTAGCCATCGATAGCCATCTCTGTCTCTCTCTATCTAAAGATGGAGCCGCGCTCACTGAGCGTGGCTGCATCGCAGGAGGGGGCCTGCGGCATGCCTAGGCGAGCCCGCGCCTCGGCAGGCCGGCGAGAGCGTACAGAGACGCTCCCATCCACCTTGAAAGGGGACGGAGCCACGGCCAGCGTGGCTCCATCTGTACTTATATCTACATATAGCTATCTCGGGAAAGATAGAGAAAAACAGAGGTGGCTATCTCCAGCTATATCTACCTACCTACCTATCTATCTATCTTAAATATATACCTATCTATATTTATCTACTCTACCTAATTAACAGAAATAAATCGAGGGAAAGACATAGAGAGAAATATCTCTAATCTACCTATACCTATTGACCTATCTCATCCGCTCTCTACCCGTAACTATCTACAAAGATCTATCGACCTACCGAGACCTCCACCTCTATGCGGTACGAAATGCCGGCGCTAAGGTACCTGGCAGCTAGGAGGCCGACGCCAGGATCCAGACGGTTGGAAAGGCGACACGGGTGAGTTGGGGCTGTCCCGCCCCCCACCCCCCCTTCCTTCCCGCGGCCTGACCCTAACCTCCCCCTATTAGTGCCTAACGCCCGGCCTCCCCGCGGTGGTTCTATCTACCTCCACGGGCCTGATTCAGGTGTGGTTGGAGATGCTACCGCCGCTGCCTCCTTGGAAGCAGCAGCGATAGCAATGCACGGTGATGCGGCAGGAGGTGTCTGCTACAAGCAAACGCCTTTCCTGCTGCAGAAGTGATCCGACCTGCGTCCTAGGACGCAGCATTGGATCACTCGGTCACCGTCGGGGGGGCTTACGGCACCCAGGGTGCCGCTCCCCCCGCAGAGTACAGGAAACCTCCGTCTTAAGACGGAGATCCCTGTCCTTCTCCCACCTCTGAAACGGCGGCGACGCACCTCTGTTTACACAAACGGAGGCCGCCGCCGCCACCCTCCCCGCCCCCAGAGGGCAGCAGACTGTCAATCACTGACAGTCTGGTTGCGCAGGACCCGATCGCGCAGGCGCAGAAGGGGTCCCGCGCATGCGCTAAGTACCGAAAGAAAACGGTACTTGGCAACGACGGGGGCGCAGCTCCAACCACATGCCCTATATTGTACGCGAGGATAAGCAGATAGGTAGACTAGAGATTGCTACCTATCCCTACCTATGGTGATCTACAAAGATCCACCGATACCTACGGAACGATCGATCTCTAGCCACCTACATCTATATAGACCTGTCTACAGATCTATTTCTCTCTGCATCTTTCCTATCTATGCAACCTGCAGTACAACTATATATCTCAATGTATCTACAATTAGCTATCGATAGCCATCTCTGTCTCTCTCTATCTAAAGATGGAGCCGCGCTCACTGAGCGTGGCTGCATCGCAGGAGGGGGCCTGCGGCATGCCTAGGCGAGCCCGCGCCTCGGCAGGCCGGCGAGAGCGTACAGAGACGCTCCCATCCACCTTGAAAGGGGACGGAGCCACGGCCAGCGTGGCTCCATCTGTACTTATATCTACATATAGCTATCTCGGGAAAGATAGAGAAAAACAGAGGTGGCTATCTCCAGCTATATCTACCTACCTACCTATCTATCTATCTTAAATATATACCTATCTATATTTATCTACTCTACCTAATTAACAGAAATAAATCGAGGGAAAGACATAGAGAGAAATATCTCTAATCTACCTATACCTATTGACCTATCTCATCCGCTCTCTACCCGTAACTATCTACAAAGATCTATCGACCTACCGAGACCTCCACCTCTATGCGGTACGAAATGCCGGCGCTAAGGTACCTGGCAGCCAGGAGGCCGACGCCAGGATCCAGACGGTTGGAAAGGCGACACGGGTGAGTTGGGGCTGTCCCGCCCCCCACCCCCCCTTTCTTCAAGCGGCCTGACCCTAACCTCACCCTATTAGTGCCTAACGCCCGGCCTCCCCGTGGTGGTTCTATCTACCTCCACGGGCCTGATTCAGGTGTGGTTGGAGATGCTACCACCGCTGCCTCCTTGGAAGCAGCAGCGATAGCAATGCACGGTGATGCGGCAGGAGGTGTCTGCTACAAGCAAACGCCTTTCCTGCTGCAGAAGTGATCCGACCTGCATCCTAGGACGCAGCATTGGATCACTCGGTCACCGTCGGGGGGGCTTGCGGCACCCAGGGTGCCGCTCCCCCCGCAGAGGACAGGAAACCTCCGTCTTAAGACGGAGATCCCTGTCCTTCTCCCACCTCTGAAACGGCGGCGACGCGCCTCTGTTTACACAAACGGAGGCCGCCGCCGCCACCCTCCCCGCCCCCAGAGGGCAGCAGACTGTCATTCACTGACAGTCTGGTTGCGCAGGACCCGATCGCGCAGGCGCAGAAGGGGTCCCGCGCATGCGCTAAGTACCGAAAGAAAACGGTACTTGGCAACGATGGGGGCGCAGCTCCAACCACATGCCCTATATTGTACGCGAGGATAAGCAGATAGGTAGACTAGAGATTGCTACCTATCCCTACCTATGGTGATCTACAAAGATCCACCGATACCTACGGCCGATGGAACGATCGATCTCTAGCCACCTACATCTATATAGACCTGTCTACAGATCTATTTCTCTCTGCATCTTTCCTATCTATGCAACCTGCAGTACAACTATATATCTCAATGTATCTACAATTAGCTATCGATAGCCATCTCTGTCTCTCTCTATCTAAAGATGGAGCCGCGCTCACTGAGCGTGGCTGCATCGCAGGAGGGGGCCTGCGGCATGCCTAGGCGAGCCCGCGCCTCGGCAGGCCGGCGAGAGCGTACAGAGACGCTCCCATCCACCTTGAAAGGGGACGGAGCCACGGCCAGCGTGGCTCCATCTGTACTTATATCTACATATAGCTATCTCGGGAAAGATAGAGAAAAACAGAGGTGGCTATCTCCAGCTATATCTACCTACCTACCTATCTATCTTAAATATATACCTATCTATATTTATCTACTCTACCTAATTAACAGAAATAAATCGAGGGAAAGACATAGAGAGAAATATCTCTAATCTACCTATACCTATTGACCTATCTCATCCGCTCTCTACCCGTAACTATCTACAAAGATCTATCGACCTACCGAGACCTCCACCTCTATGCGGTACGAAATGCCGGCGCTAAGGTACCTGGCAGCTAGGAGGCCGACGCCAGGATCCAGACGGTTGGAAAGGCGACACGGGTGAGTTGGGGCTGTCCCGCCCCCCACCCCCCCTTCCTTCCCGCGGCCTGACCCTAACCTCCCCCTATTAGTGCCTAACGCCCGGCCTCCCCGCGGTCGTTCTATCTACCTCCACGGGCCTGATTCAGGTGTGGTTGGAGATGCTACCGCCGCTGCCTCCTTGGAAGCAGCAGCGATAGCAATGCACGGTGATGCGGCAGGAGGTGTCTGCTACAAGCAAACGCCTTTCCTGCTGCAGAAGTGATCCGACCTGCGTCCTAGGACGCAGCATTGGATCACTCGGTCACCGTCGGGGGGGCTTACGGCACCCAGGGTGCCGCTCCCCCCGCAGAGTACAGGAAACCTCCGTCTTAAGACGGAGATCCCTGTCCTTCTCCCACCTCTGAAACGGCGGCGACGCGCCTCTGTTTACACAAACGGAGGCCGCCGCCGCCACCCTCCCCGCCCCCAGAGGGCAGCAGACTGTCATTCACTGACAGTCTGGTTGCGCAGGACCCGATCGCGCAGGCGCAGAAGGGGTCCCGCGCATGCGCTAAGTACCGAAAGAAAACGGTACTTGGCAACGACGGGGGCGCAGCTCCAACCACATGCCCTATATTGTACGCGAGGATAAGCAGATAGGTAGACTAGAGATTGCTACCTATCCCTACCTATGGTGATCTACAAAGATCCACCGATACCTACGGCCGATGGAACGATCGATCTCTAGCCACCTACATCTATATAGACCTGTCTACAGATCTATTTCTCTCTGCATCTTTCCTATCTATGCAACCTGCAGTACAACTATATATCTCAATGTATCTACAATTAGCCATCGATAGCCATCTCTGTCTCTCTCTATCTAAAGATGGAGCCGCGCTCACTGAGCGTGGCTGCATCGCAGGAGGGGGCCTGCGGCATGCCTAGGCGAGCCCGCGCCTCGGCAGGCCGGCGAGAGCGTACAGAGACGCTCCCATCCACCTTGAAAGGGGACGGAGCCACGGCCAGCGTGGCTCCATCTGTACTTATATCTACATATAGCTATCTCGGGAAAGATAGAGAAAAACAGAGGTGGCTATCTCCAGCTATATCTACCTACCTACCTATCTATCTATCTTAAATATATACCTATCTATATTTATCTACTCTACCTAATTAACAGAAATAAATCGAGGGAAAGACATAGAGAGAAATATCTCTAATCTACCTATACCTATTGACCTATCTCATCCGCTCTCTACCCGTAACTATCTACAAAGATCTATCGACCTACCGAGACCTCCACCTCTATGCGGTACGAAATGCCGGCGCTAAGGTACCTGGCAGCTAGGAGGCCGACGCCAGGATCCAGACGGTTGGAAAGGCGACACGGGTGAGTTGGGGCTGTCCCGCCCCCCACCCCCCCTTCCTTCCCGCGGCCTGACCCTAACCTCCCCCTATTAGTGCCTAACGCCCGGCCTCCCCGCGGTGGTTCTATCTACCTCCACGGGCCTGATTCAGGTGTGGTTGGAGATGCTACCGCCGCTGCCTCCTTGGAAGCAGCAGCGATAGCAATGCACGGTGATGCGGCAGGAGGTGTCTGCTACAAGCAAACGCCTTTCCTGCTGCAGAAGTGATCCGACCTGCGTCCTAGGACGCAGCATTGGATCACTCGGTCACCGTCGGGGGGGCTTACGGCACCCAGGGTGCCGCTCCCCCCGCAGAGTACAGGAAACCTCCGTCTTAAGACGGAGATCCCTGTCCTTCTCCCACCTCTGAAACGGCGGCGACGCACCTCTGTTTACACAAACGGAGGCCGCCGCCGCCACCCTCCCCGCCCCCAGAGGGCAGCAGACTGTCAATCACTGACAGTCTGGTTGCGCAGGACCCGATCGCGCAGGCGCAGAAGGGGTCCCGCGCATGCGCTAAGTACCGAAAGAAAACGGTACTTGGCAACGACGGGGGCGCAGCTCCAACCACATGCCCTATATTGTACGCGAGGATAAGCAGATAGGTAGACTAGAGATTGCTACCTATCCCTACCTATGGTGATCTACAAAGATCCACCGATACCTACGGAACGATCGATCTCTAGCCACCTACATCTATATAGACCTGTCTACAGATCTATTTCTCTCTGCATCTTTCCTATCTATGCAACCTGCAGTACAACTATATATCTCAATGTATCTACAATTAGCTATCGATAGCCATCTCTGTCTCTCTCTATCTAAAGATGGAGCCGCGCTCACTGAGCGTGGCTGCATCGCAGGAGGGGGCCTGCGGCATGCCTAGGCGAGCCCGCGCCTCGGCAGGCCGGCGAGAGCGTACAGAGACGCTCCCATCCACCTTGAAAGGGGACGGAGCCACGGCCAGCGTGGCTCCATCTGTACTTATATCTACATATAGCTATCTCGGGAAAGATAGAGAAAAACAGAGGTGGCTATCTCCAGCTATATCTACCTACCTACCTATCTATCTATCTTAAATATATACCTATCTATATTTATCTACTCTACCTAATTAACAGAAATAAATCGAGGGAAAGACATAGAGAGAAATATCTCTAATCTACCTATACCTATTGACCTATCTCATCCGCTCTCTACCCGTAACTATCTACAAAGATCTATCGACCTACCGAGACCTCCACCTCTATGCGGTACGAAATGCCGGCGCTAAGGTACCTGGCAGCCAGGAGGCCGACGCCAGGATCCAGACGGTTGGAAAGGCGACACGGGTGAGTTGGGGCTGTCCCGCCCCCCACCCCCCCTTTCTTCAAGCGGCCTGACCCTAACCTCACCCTATTAGTGCCTAACGCCCGGCCTCCCCGTGGTGGTTCTATCTACCTCCACGGGCCTGATTCAGGTGTGGTTGGAGATGCTACCACCGCTGCCTCCTTGGAAGCAGCAGCGATAGCAATGCACGGTGATGCGGCAGGAGGTGTCTGCTACAAGCAAACGCCTTTCCTGCTGCAGAAGTGATCCGACCTGCATCCTAGGACGCAGCATTGGATCACTCGGTCACCGTCGGGGGGGCTTGCGGCACCCAGGGTGCCGCTCCCCCCGCAGAGGACAGGAAACCTCCGTCTTAAGACGGAGATCCCTGTCCTTCTCCCACCTCTGAAACGGCGGCGACGCGCCTCTGTTTACACAAACGGAGGCCGCCGCCGCCACCCTCCCCGCCCCCAGAGGGCAGCAGACTGTCATTCACTGACAGTCTGGTTGCGCAGGACCCGATCGCGCAGGCGCAGAAGGGGTCCCGCGCATGCGCTAAGTACCGAAAGAAAACGGTACTTGGCAACGATGGGGGCGCAGCTCCAACCACATGCCCTATATTGTACGCGAGGATAAGCAGATAGGTAGACTAGAGATTGCTACCTATCCCTACCTATGGTGATCTACAAAGATCCACCGATACCTACGGCCGATGGAACGATCGATCTCTAGCCACCTACATCTATATAGACCTGTCTACAGATCTATTTCTCTCTGCATCTTTCCTATCTATGCAACCTGCAGTACAACTATATATCTCAATGTATCTACAATTAGCTATCGATAGCCATCTCTGTCTCTCTCTATCTAAAGATGGAGCCGCGCTCACTGAGCGTGGCTGCATCGCAGGAGGGGGCCTGCGGCATGCCTAGGCGAGCCCGCGCCTCGGCAGGCCGGCGAGAGCGTAGAGACGCTCCCATCCACCTTGAAAGGGGACGGAGCCACGGCCAGCGTGGCTCCATCTGTACTTATATCTACATATAGCTATCTCGGGAAAGATAGAGAAAAACAGAGGTGGCTATCTCCAGCTATATCTACCTACCTACCTATCTATCTATCTTAAATATATACCTATCTATATTTATCTACTCTACCTAATTAACAGAAATAAATCGAGGGAAAGACATAGAGAGAAATATCTCTAATCTACCTATACCTATTGACCTATCTCATCCGCTCTCTACCCGTAACTATCTACAAAGATCTATCGACCTACCGAGACCTCCACCTCTATGCGGTACGAAATGCCGGCGCTAAGGTACCTGGCAGCCAGGAGGCCGACGCCAGGATCCAGACGGTTGGAAAGGCGACACGGGTGAGTTGGGGCTGTCCCGCCCCCCACCCCCCCTTTCTTCAAGCGGCCTGACCCTAACCTCACCCTATTAGTGCCTAACGCCCGGCCTCCCCGTGGTGGTTCTATCTACCTCCACGGGCCTGATTCAGGTGTGGTTGGAGATGCTACCACCGCTGCCTCCTTGGAAGCAGCAGCGATAGCAATGCACGGTGATGCGGCAGGAGGTGTCTGCTACAAGCAAACGCCTTTCCTGCTGCAGAAGTGATCCGACCTGCATCCTAGGACGCAGCATTGGATCACTCGGTCACCGTCGGGGGGGCTTGCGGCACCCAGGGTGCCGCTCCCCCCGCAGAGGACAGGAAACCTCCGTCTTAAGACGGAGATCCCTGTCCTTCTCCCACCTCTGAAACGGCGGCGACGCGCCTCTGTTTACACAAACGGAGGCCGCCGCCGCCACCCTCCCCGCCCCCAGAGGGCAGCAGACTGTCATTCACTGACAGTCTGGTTGCGCAGGACCCGATCGCGCAGGCGCAGAAGGGGTCCCGCGCATGCGCTAAGTACCGAAAGAAAACGGTACTTGGCAACGATGGGGGCGCAGCTCCAACCACATGCCCTATATTGTACGCGAGGATAAGCAGATAGGTAGACTAGAGATTGCTACCTATCCCTACCTATGGTGATCTACAAAGATCCACCGATACCTACGGCCGATGGAACGATCGATCTCTAGCCACCTACATCTATATAGACCTGTCTACAGATCTATTTCTCTCTGCATCTTTCCTATCTATGCAACCTGCAGTACAACTATATATCTCAATGTATCTACAATTAGCTATCGATAGCCATCTCTGTCTCTCTCTATCTAAAGATGGAGCCGCGCTCACTGAGCGTGGCTGCATCGCAGGAGGGGGCCTGCGGCATGCCTAGGCGAGCCCGCGCCTCGGCAGGCCGGCGAGAGCGTACAGAGACGCTCCCATCCACCTTGAAAGGGGACGGAGCCACGGCCAGCGTGGCTCCATCTGTACTTATATCTACATATAGCTATCTCGGGAAAGATAGAGAAAAACAGAGGTGGCTATCTCCAGCTATATCTACCTACCTACCTATCTATCTATCTTAAATATATACCTATCTATATTTATCTACTCTACCTAATTAACAGAAATAAATCGAGGGAAAGACATAGAGAGAAATATCTCTAATCTACCTATACCTATTGACCTATCTCATCCGCTCTCTACCCGTAACTATCTACAAAGATCTATCGACCTACCGAGACCTCCACCTCTATGCGGTACGAAATGCCGGCGCTAAGGTACCTGGCAGCCAGGAGGCCGACGCCAGGATCCAGACGGTTGGAAAGGCGACACGGGTGAGTTGGGGCTGTCCCGCCCCCCACCCCCCCTTTCTTCAAGCGGCCTGACCCTAACCTCACCCTATTAGTGCCTAACGCCCGGCCTCCCCGTGGTGGTTCTATCTACCTCCACGGGCCTGATTCAGGTGTGGTTGGAGATGCTACCACCGCTGCCTCCTTGGAAGCAGCAGCGATAGCAATGCACGGTGATGCGGCAGGAGGTGTCTGCTACAAGCAAACGCCTTTCCTGCTGCAGAAGTGATCCGACCTGCATCCTAGGACGCAGCATTGGATCACTCGGTCACCGTCGGGGGGGCTTGCGGCACCCAGGGTGCCGCTCCCCCCGCAGAGGACAGGAAACCTCCGTCTTAAGACGGAGATCCCTGTCCTTCTCCCACCTCTGAAACGGCGGCGACGCGCCTCTGTTTACACAAACGGAGGCCGCCGCCGCCACCCTCCCCGCCCCCAGAGGGCAGCAGACTGTCATTCACTGACAGTCTGGTTGCGCAGGACCCGATCGCGCAGGCGCAGAAGGGGTCCCGCGCATGCGCTAAGTACCGAAAGAAAACGGTACTTGGCAACGATGGGGGCGCAGCTCCAACCACATGCCCTATATTGTACGCGAGGATAAGCAGATAGGTAGACTAGAGATTGCTACCTATCCCTACCTATGGTGATCTACAAAGATCCACCGATACCTACGGCCGATGGAACGATCGATCTCTAGCCACCTACATCTATATAGACCTGTCTACAGATCTATTTCTCTCTGCATCTTTCCTATCTATGCAACCTGCAGTACAACTATATATCTCAATGTATCTACAATTAGCTATCGATAGCCATCTCTGTCTCTCTCTATCTAAAGATGGAGCCGCGCTCACTGAGCGTGGCTGCATCGCAGGAGGGGGCCTGCGGCATGCCTAGGCGAGCCCGCGCCTCGGCAGGCCGGCGAGAGCGTACAGAGACGCTCCCATCCACCTTGAAAGGGGACGGAGCCACGGCCAGCGTGGCTCCATCTGTACTTATATCTACATATAGCTATCTCGGGAAAGATAGAGAAAAACAGAGGTGGCTATCTCCAGCTATATCTACCTACCTACCTATCTATCTTAAATATATACCTATCTATATTTATCTACTCTACCTAATTAACAGAAATAAATCGAGGGAAAGACATAGAGAGAAATATCTCTAATCTACCTATACCTATTGACCTATCTCATCCGCTCTCTACCCGTAACTATCTACAAAGATCTATCGACCTACCGAGACCTCCACCTCTATGCGGTACGAAATGCCGGCGCTAAGGTACCTGGCAGCCAGGAGGCCGACGCCAGGATCCAGACGGTTGGAAAGGCGACACGGGTGAGTTGGGGCTGTCCCGCCCCCCACCCCCCCTTTCTTCAAGCGGCCTGACCCTAACCTCACCCTATTAGTGCCTAACGCCCGGCCTCCCCGTGGTGGTTCTATCTACCTCCACGGGCCTGATTCAGGTGTGGTTGGAGATGCTACCACCGCTGCCTCCTTGGAAGCAGCAGCGATAGCAATGCACGGTGATGCGGCAGGAGGTGTCTGCTACAAGCAAACGCCTTTCCTGCTGCAGAAGTGATCCGACCTGCATCCTAGGACGCAGCATTGGATCACTCGGTCACCGTCGGGGGGGCTTGCGGCACCCAGGGTGCCGCTCCCCCCGCAGAGGACAGGAAACCTCCGTCTTAAGACGGAGATCCCTGTCCTTCTCCCACCTCTGAAACGGCGGCGACGCGCCTCTGTTTACACAAACGGAGGCCGCCGCCGCCACCCTCCCCGCCCCCAGAGGGCAGCAGACTGTCATTCACTGACAGTCTGGTTGCGCAGGACCCGATCGCGCAGGCGCAGAAGGGGTCCCGCGCATGCGCTAAGTACCGAAAGAAAACGGTACTTGGCAACGACGGGGGCGCAGCTCCAACCACATGCCCTATATTGTACGCGAGGATAAGCAGATAGGTAGACTAGAGATTGCTACCTATCCCTACCTATGGTGATCTACAAAGATCCACCGATACCTACGGCCGATGGAACGATCGATCTCTAGCCACCTACATCTATATAGACCTGTCTACAGATCTATTTCTCTCTGCATCTTTCCTATCTATGCAACCTGCAGTACAACTATATATCTCAATGTATCTACAATTAGCTATCGATAGCCATCTCTGTCTCTCTCTATCTAAAGATGGAGCCGCGCTCACTGAGCGTGGCTGCATCGCAGGAGGGGGCCTGCGGCATGCCTAGGCGAGCCCGCGCCTCGGCAGGCCGGCGAGAGCGTACAGAGACGCTCCCATCCACCTTGAAAGGGGACGGAGCCACGGCCAGCGTGGCTCCATCTGTACTTATATCTACATATAGCTATCTCGGGAAAGATAGAGAAAAACAGAGGTGGCTATCTCCAGCTATATCTACCTACCTACCTATCTATCTATCTTAAATATATACCTATCTATATTTATCTACTCTACCTAATTAACAGAAATAAATCGAGGGAAAGACATAGAGAGAAATATCTCTAATCTACCTATACCTATTGACCTATCTCATCCGCTCTCTACCCGTAACTATCTACAAAGATCTATCGACCTACCGAGACCTCCACCTCTATGCGGTACGAAATGCCGGCGCTAAGGTACCTGGCAGCTAGGAGGCCGACGCCAGGATCCAGACGGTTGGAAAGGCGACACGGGTGAGTTGGGGCTGTCCCGCCCCCCACCCCCCCTTCCTTCCCGCGGCCTGACCCTAACCTCCCCCTATTAGTGCCTAACGCCCGGCCTCCCCGCGGTGGTTCTATCTACCTCCACGGGCCTGATTCAGGTGTGGTTGGAGATGCTACCGCCGCTGCCTCCTTGGAAGCAGCAGCGATAGCAATGCACGGTGATGCGGCAGGAGGTGTCTGCTACAAGCAAACGCCTTTCCTGCTGCAGAAGTGATCCGACCTGCGTCCTAGGACGCAGCATTGGATCACTCGGTCACCGTCGGGGGGGCTTACGGCACCCAGGGTGCCGCTCCCCCCGCAGAGTACAGGAAACCTCCGTCTTAAGACGGAGATCCCTGTCCTTCTCCCACCTCTGAAACGGCGGCGACGCACCTCTGTTTACACAAACGGAGGCCGCCGCCGCCACCCTCCCCGCCCCCAGAGGGCAGCAGACTGTCAATCACTGACAGTCTGGTTGCGCAGGACCCGATCGCGCAGGCGCAGAAGGGGTCCCGCGCATGCGCTAAGTACCGAAAGAAAACGGTACTTGGCAACGACGGGGGCGCAGCTCCAACCACATGCCCTATATTGTACGCGAGGATAAGCAGATAGGTAGACTAGAGATTGCTACCTATCCCTACCTATGGTGATCTACAAAGATCCACCGATACCTACGGAACGATCGATCTCTAGCCACCTACATCTATATAGACCTGTCTACAGATCTATTTCTCTCTGCATCTTTCCTATCTATGCAACCTGCAGTACAACTATATATCTCAATGTATCTACAATTAGCTATCGATAGCCATCTCTGTCTCTCTCTATCTAAAGATGGAGCCGCGCTCACTGAGCGTGGCTGCATCGCAGGAGGGGGCCTGCGGCATGCCTAGGCGAGCCCGCGCCTCGGCAGGCCGGCGAGAGCGTACAGAGACGCTCCCATCCACCTTGAAAGGGGACGGAGCCACGGCCAGCGTGGCTCCATCTGTACTTATATCTACATATAGCTATCTCGGGAAAGATAGAGAAAAACAGAGGTGGCTATCTCCAGCTATATCTACCTACCTACCTATCTATCTATCTTAAATATATACCTATCTATATTTATCTACTCTACCTAATTAACAGAAATAAATCGAGGGAAAGACATAGAGAGAAATATCTCTAATCTACCTATACCTATTGACCTATCTCATCCGCTCTCTACCCGTAACTATCTACAAAGATCTATCGACCTACCGAGACCTCCACCTCTATGCGGTACGAAATGCCGGCGCTAAGGTACCTGGCAGCCAGGAGGCCGACGCCAGGATCCAGACGGTTGGAAAGGCGACACGGGTGAGTTGGGGCTGTCCCGCCCCCCACCCCCCCTTTCTTCAAGCGGCCTGACCCTAACCTCACCCTATTAGTGCCTAACGCCCGGCCTCCCCGTGGTGGTTCTATCTACCTCCACGGGCCTGATTCAGGTGTGGTTGGAGATGCTACCACCGCTGCCTCCTTGGAAGCAGCAGCGATAGCAATGCACGGTGATGCGGCAGGAGGTGTCTGCTACAAGCAAACGCCTTTCCTGCTGCAGAAGTGATCCGACCTGCATCCTAGGACGCAGCATTGGATCACTCGGTCACCGTCGGGGGGGCTTGCGGCACCCAGGGTGCCGCTCCCCCCGCAGAGGACAGGAAACCTCTGTCTTAAGACGGAGATCCCTGTCCTTCTCCCACCTCTGAAACGGCGGCGACGCGCCTCTGTTTACACAAACGGAGGCCGCCGCCGCCACCCTCCCCGCCCCCAGAGGGCAGCAGACTGTCATTCACTGACAGTCTGGTTGCGCAGGACCCGATCGCGCAGGCGCAGAAGGGGTCCCGCGCATGCGCTAAGTACCGAAAGAAAACGGTACTTGGCAACGATGGGGGCGCAGCTCCAACCACATGCCCTATATTGTACGCGAGGATAAGCAGATAGGTAGACTAGAGATTGCTACCTATCCCTACCTATGGTGATCTACAAAGATCCACCGATACCTACGGCCAATGGAACGATCGATCTCTAGCCACCTACATCTATATAGACCTGTCTACAGATCTATTTCTCTCTGCATCTTTCCTATCTATGCAACCTGCAGTACAACTATATATCTCAATGTATCTACAATTAGCTATCGATAGCCATCTCTGTCTCTCTCTATCTAAAGATGGAGCCGCGCTCACTGAGCGTGGCTGCATCGCAGGAGGGGGCCTGCGGCATGCCTAGGCGAGCCCGCGCCTCGGCAGGCCGGCGAGAGCGTACAGAGACGCTCCCATCCACCTTGAAAGGGGACGGAGCCACGGCCAGCGTGGCTCCATCTGTACTTATATCTACATATAGCTATCTCGGGAAAGATAGAGAAAAACAGAGGTGGCTATCTCCAGCTATATCTACCTACCTACCTATCTATCTTAAATATATACCTATCTATATTTATCTACTCTACCTAATTAACAGAAATAAATCGAGGGAAAGACATAGAGAGAAATATCTCTAATCTACCTATACCTATTGACCTATCTCATCCGCTCTCTACCCGTAACTATCTACAAAGATCTATCGACCTACCGAGACCTCCACCTCTATGCGGTACGAAATGCCGGCGCTAAGGTACCTGGCAGCTAGGAGGCCGACGCCAGGATCCAGACGGTTGGAAAGGCGACACGGGTGAGTTGGGGCTGTCCCGCCCCCCACCCCCCCTTCCTTCCCGCGGCCTGACCCTAACCTCCCCCTATTAGTGCCTAACGCCCGGCCTCCCCGCGGTCGTTCTATCTACCTCCACGGGCCTGATTCAGGTGTGGTTGGAGATGCTACCGCCGCTGCCTCCTTGGAAGCAGCAGCGATAGCAATGCACGGTGATGCGGCAGGAGGTGTCTGCTACAAGCAAACGCCTTTCCTGCTGCAGAAGTGATCCGACCTGCGTCCTAGGACGCAGCATTGGATCACTCGGTCACCGTCGGGGGGGCTTACGGCACCCAGGGTGCCGCTCCCCCCGCAGAGTACAGGAAACCTCCGTCTTAAGACGGAGATCCCTGTCCTTCTCCCACCTCTGAAACGGCGGCGACGCGCCTCTGTTTACACAAACGGAGGCCGCCGCCGCCACCCTCCCCGCCCCCAGAGGGCAGCAGACTGTCATTCACTGACAGTCTGGTTGCGCAGGACCCGATCGCGCAGGCGCAGAAGGGGTCCCGCGCATGCGCTAAGTACCGAAAGAAAACGGTACTTGGCAACGACGGGGGCGCAGCTCCAACCACATGCCCTATATTGTACGCGAGGATAAGCAGATAGGTAGACTAGAGATTGCTACCTATCCCTACCTATGGTGATCTACAAAGATCCACCGATACCTACGGCCGATGGAACGATCGATCTCTAGCCACCTACATCTATATAGACCTGTCTACAGATCTATTTCTCTCTGCATCTTTCCTATCTATGCAACCTGCAGTACAACTATATATCTCAATGTATCTACAATTAGCTATCGATAGCCATCTCTGTCTCTCTCTATCTAAAGATGGAGCCGCGCTCACTGAGCGTGGCTGCATCGCAGGAGGGGGCCTGCGGCATGCCTAGGCGAGCCCGCGCCTCGGCAGGCCGGCGAGAGCGTACAGAGACGCTCCCATCCACCTTGAAAGGGGACGGAGCCACGGCCAGCGTGGCTCCATCTGTACTTATATCTACATATAGCTATCTCGGGAAAGATAGAGAAAAACAGAGGTGGCTATCTCCAGCTATATCTACCTACCTACCTATCTATCTATCTTAAATATATACCTATCTATATTTATCTACTCTACCTAATTAACAGAAATAAATCGAGGGAAAGACATAGAGAGAAATATCTCTAATCTACCTATACCTATTGACCTATCTCATCCGCTCTCTACCCGTAACTATCTACAAAGATCTATCGACCTACCGAGACCTCCACCTCTATGCGGTACGAAATGCCGGCGCTAAGGTACCTGGCAGCTAGGAGGCCGACGCCAGGATCCAGACGGTTGGAAAGGCGACACGGGTGAGTTGGGGCTGTCCCGCCCCCCACCCCCCCTTCCTTCCCGCGGCCTGACCCTAACCTCCCCCTATTAGTGCCTAACGCCCGGCCTCCCCGCGGTGGTTCTATCTACCTCCACGGGCCTGATTCAGGTGTGGTTGGAGATGCTACCGCCGCTGCCTCCTTGGAAGCAGCAGCGATAGCAATGCACGGTGATGCGGCAGGAGGTGTCTGCTACAAGCAAACGCCTTTCCTGCTGCAGAAGTGATCCGACCTGCGTCCTAGGACGCAGCATTGGATCACTCGGTCACCGTCGGGGGGGCTTACGGCACCCAGGGTGCCGCTCCCCCCGCAGAGTACAGGAAACCTCCGTCTTAAGACGGAGATCCCTGTCCTTCTCCCACCTCTGAA
This sequence comes from Pseudophryne corroboree, assembly GCF_028390025.1. NCBI lineage: Eukaryota > Metazoa > Chordata > Amphibia > Anura > Myobatrachidae > Pseudophryne > Pseudophryne corroboree. Next base: position 349,044,072 of record NC_086447.1, read on the forward strand.
ACGGCGGCGACGCACCTCTGTTTACACAAACGGAGGCCGCCGCCGCCACCCTCCCCGCCCCCAGAGGGCAGCAGACTGTCAATCACTGACAGTCTGGTTGCGCAGGACCCGATCGCGCAGGCGCAGAAGGGGTCCCGCGCATGCGCTAAGTACCGAAAGAAAACGGTACTTGGCAACGACGGGGGCGCAGCTCCAACCACATGCCCTATATTGTACGCGAGGATAAGCAGATAGGTAGACTAGAGATTGCTACCTATCCCTACCTATGGTGATCTACAAAGATCCACCGATACCTACGGAACGATCGATCTCTAGCCACCTACATCTATATAGACCTGTCTACAGATCTATTTCTCTCTGCATCTTTCCTATCTATGCAACCTGCAGTACAACTATATATCTCAATGTATCTACAATTAGCTATCGATAGCCATCTCTGTCTCTCTCTATCTAAAGATGGAGCCGCGCTCACTGAGCGTGGCTGCATCGCAGGAGGGGGCCTGCGGCATGCCTAGGCGAGCCCGCGCCTCGGCAGGCCGGCGAGAGCGTACAGAGACGCTCCCATCCACCTTGAAAGGGGACGGAGCCACGGCCAGCGTGGCTCCATCTGTACTTATATCTACATATAGCTATCTCGGGAAAGATAGAGAAAAACAGAGGTGGCTATCTCCAGCTATATCTACCTACCTACCTATCTATCTATCTTAAATATATACCTATCTATATTTATCTACTCTACCTAATTAACAGAAATAAATCGAGGGAAAGACATAGAGAGAAATATCTCTAATCTACCTATACCTATTGACCTATCTCATCCGCTCTCTACCCGTAACTATCTACAAAGATCTATCGACCTACCGAGACCTCCACCTCTATGCGGTACGAAATGCCGGCGCTAAGGTACCTGGCAGCCAGGAGGCCGACGCCAGGATCCAGACGGTTGGAAAGGCGACACGGGTGAGTTGGGGCTGTCCCGCCCCCCACCCCCCCTTTCTTCAAGCGGCCTGACCCTAACCTCACCCTATTAGTGCCTAACGCCCGGCCTCCCCGTGGTGGTTCTATCTACCTCCACGGGCCTGATTCAGGTGTGGTTGGAGATGCTACCACCGCTGCCTCCTTGGAAGCAGCAGCGATAGCAATGCACGGTGATGCGGCAGGAGGTGTCTGCTACAAGCAAACGCCTTTCCTGCTGCAGAAGTGATCCGACCTGCATCCTAGGACGCAGCATTGGATCACTCGGTCACCGTCGGGGGGGCTTGCGGCACCCAGGGTGCCGCTCCCCCCGCAGAGGACAGGAAACCTCTGTCTTAAGACGGAGATCCCTGTCCTTCTCCCACCTCTGAAACGGCGGCGACGCGCCTCTGTTTACACAAACGGAGGCCGCCGCCGCCACCCTCCCCGCCCCCAGAGGGCAGCAGACTGTCATTCACTGACAGTCTGGTTGCGCAGGACCCGATCGCGCAGGCGCAGAAGGGGTCCCGCGCATGCGCTAAGTACCGAAAGAAAACGGTACTTGGCAACGATGGGGGCGCAGCTCCAACCACATGCCCTATATTGTACGCGAGGATAAGCAGATAGGTAGACTAGAGATTGCTACCTATCCCTACCTATGGTGATCTACAAAGATCCACCGATACCTACGGCCAATGGAACGATCGATCTCTAGCCACCTACATCTATATAGACCTGTCTACAGATCTATTTCTCTCTGCATCTTTCCTATCTATGCAACCTGCAGTACAACTATATATCTCAATGTATCTACAATTAGCTATCGATAGCCATCTCTGTCTCTCTCTATCTAAAGATGGAGCCGCGCTCACTGAGCGTGGCTGCATCGCAGGAGGGGGCCTGCGGCATGCCTAGGCGAGCCCGCGCCTCGGCAGGCCGGCGAGAGCGTACAGAGACGCTCCCATCCACCTTGAAAGGGGACGGAGCCACGGCCAGCGTGGCTCCATCTGTACTTATATCTACATATAGCTATCTCGGGAAAGATAGAGAAAAACAGAGGTGGCTATCTCCAGCTATATCTACCTACCTACCTATCTATCTATCTTAAATATATACCTATCTATATTTATCTACTCTACCTAATTAACAGAAATAAATCGAGGGAAAGACATAGAGAGAAATATCTCTAATCTACCTATACCTATTGACCTATCTCATCCGCTCTCTACCCGTAACTATCTACAAAGATCTATCGACCTACCGAGACCTCCACCTCTATGCGGTACGAAATGCCGGCGCTAAGGTACCTGGCAGCTAGGAGGCCGACGCCAGGATCCAGACGGTTGGAAAGGCGACACGGGTGAGTTGGGGCTGTCCCGCCCCCCACCCCCCCTTCCTTCCCGCGGCCTGACCCTAACCTCCCCCTATTAGTGCCTAACGCCCGGCCTCCCCGCGGTGGTTCTATCTACCTCCACGGGCCTGATTCAGGTGTGGTTGGAGATGCTACCGCCGCTGCCTCCTTGGAAGCAGCAGCGATAGCAATGCACGGTGATGCGGCAGGAGGTGTCTGCTACAAGCAAACGCCTTTCCTGCTGCAGAAGTGATCCGACCTGCGTCCTAGGACGCAGCATTGGATCACTCGGTCACCGTCGGGGGGGCTTACGGCACCCAGGGTGCCGCTCCCCCCGCAGAGTACAGGAAACCTCCGTCTTAAGACGGAGATCCCTGTCCTTCTCCCACCTCTGAAACGGCGGCGACGCACCTCTGTTTACACAAACGGAGGCCGCCGCCGCCACCCTCCCCGCCCCCAGAGGGCAGCAGACTGTCAATCACTGACAGTCTGGTTGCGCAGGACCCGATCGCGCAGGCGCAGAAGGGGTCCCGCGCATGCGCTAAGTACCGAAAGAAAACGGTACTTGGCAACGACGGGGGCGCAGCTCCAACCACATGCCCTATATTGTACGCGAGGATAAGCAGATAGGTAGACTAGAGATTGCTACCTATCCCTACCTATGGTGATCTACAAAGATCCACCGATACCTACGGAACGATCGATCTCTAGCCACCTACATCTATATAGACCTGTCTACAGATCTATTTCTCTCTGCATCTTTCCTATCTATGCAACCTGCAGTACAACTATATATCTCAATGTATCTACAATTAGCTATCGATAGCCATCTCTGTCTCTCTCTATCTAAAGATGGAGCCGCGCTCACTGAGCGTGGCTGCATCGCAGGAGGGGGCCTGCGGCATGCCTAGGCGAGCCCGCGCCTCGGCAGGCCGGCGAGAGCGTACAGAGACGCTCCCATCCACCTTGAAAGGGGACGGAGCCACGGCCAGCGTGGCTCCATCTGTACTTATATCTACATATAGCTATCTCGGGAAAGATAGAGAAAAACAGAGGTGGCTATCTCCAGCTATATCTACCTACCTACCTATCTATCTATCTTAAATATATACCTATCTATATTTATCTACTCTACCTAATTAACAGAAATAAATCGAGGGAAAGACATAGAGAGAAATATCTCTAATCTACCTATACCTATTGACCTATCTCATCCGCTCTCTACCCGTAACTATCTACAAAGATCTATCGACCTACCGAGACCTCCACCTCTATGCGGTACGAAATGCCGGCGCTAAGGTACCTGGCAGCCAGGAGGCCGACGCCAGGATCCAGACGGTTGGAAAGGCGACACGGGTGAGTTGGGGCTGTCCCGCCCCCCACCCCCCCTTTCTTCAAGCGGCCTGACCCTAACCTCACCCTATTAGTGCCTAACGCCCGGCCTCCCCGTGGTGGTTCTATCTACCTCCACGGGCCTGATTCAGGTGTGGTTGGAGATGCTACCACCGCTGCCTCCTTGGAAGCAGCAGCGATAGCAATGCACGGTGATGCGGCAGGAGGTGTCTGCTACAAGCAAACGCCTTTCCTGCTGCAGAAGTGATCCGACCTGCATCCTAGGACGCAGCATTGGATCACTCGGTCACCGTCGGGGGGGCTTGCGGCACCCAGGGTGCCGCTCCCCCCGCAGAGGACAGGAAACCTCCGTCTTAAGACGGAGATCCCTGTCCTTCTCCCACCTCTGAAACGGCGGCGACGCGCCTCTGTTTACACAAACGGAGGCCGCCGCCGCCACCCTCCCCGCCCCCAGAGGGCAGCAGACTGTCATTCACTGACAGTCTGGTTGCGCAGGACCCGATCGCGCAGGCGCAGAAGGGGTCCCGCGCATGCGCTAAGTACCGAAAGAAAACGGTACTTGGCAACGATGGGGGCGCAGCTCCAACCACATGCCCTATATTGTACGCGAGGATAAGCAGATAGGTAGACTAGAGATTGCTACCTATCCCTACCTATGGTGATCTACAAAGATCCACCGATACCTACGGCCGATGGAACGATCGATCTCTAGCCACCTACATCTATATAGACCTGTCTACAGATCTATTTCTCTCTGCATCTTTCCTATCTATGCAACCTGCAGTACAACTATATATCTCAATGTATCTACAATTAGCTATCGATAGCCATCTCTGTCTCTCTCTATCTAAAGATGGAGCCGCGCTCACTGAGCGTGGCTGCATCGCAGGAGGGGGCCTGCGGCATGCCTAGGCGAGCCCGCGCCTCGGCAGGCCGGCGAGAGCGTACAGAGACGCTCCCATCCACCTTGAAAGGGGACGGAGCCACGGCCAGCGTGGCTCCATCTGTACTTATATCTACATATAGCTATCTCGGGAAAGATAGAGAAAAACAGAGGTGGCTATCTCCAGCTATATCTACCTACCTACCTATCTATCTTAAATATATACCTATCTATATTTATCTACTCTACCTAATTAACAGAAATAAATCGAGGGAAAGACATAGAGAGAAATATCTCTAATCTACCTATACCTATTGACCTATCTCATCCGCTCTCTACCCGTAACTATCTACAAAGATCTATCGACCTACCGAGACCTCCACCTCTATGCGGTACGAAATGCCGGCGCTAAGGTACCTGGCAGCCAGGAGGCCGACGCCAGGATCCAGACGGTTGGAAAGGCGACACGGGTGAGTTGGGGCTGTCCCGCCCCCCACCCCCCCTTCCTTCCCGCGGCCTGACCCTAACCTCACTCTATTAGTGCCTAACGCCCGGCCTCCCCGCGGTGGTTCTATCTACCTCCACGGGCCTGATTCAGGTGTGGTTGGAGATGCTACCACCGCTGCCTCCTTGGAAGCAGCAGCGATAGCAATGCACGGTGATGCGGCAGGAGGTGTCTGCTACAAGCAAACGCCTTTCCTGCTGCAGAAGTGATCCGACCTGCATCCTAGGACGCAGCATTGGATCACTCGGTCACCGTCGGGGGGGCTTGCGGCACCCAGGGTGCCGCTCCCCCCGCAGAGGACAGGAAACCTCCGTCTTAAGACGGAGATCCCTGTCCTTCTCCCACCTCTGAAACGGCGGCGACGCGCCTCTGTTTACACAAACGGAGGCCGCCGCCGCCACCCTCCCCGCCCCCAGAGGGCAGCAGACTGTCATTCACTGACAGTCTGGTTGCGCAGGACCCGATCGCGCAGGCGCAGAAGGGGTCCCGCGCATGCGCTAAGTACCGAAAGAAAACGGTACTTGGCAACGACGGGGGCGCAGCTCCAACCACATGCCCTATATTGTACGCGAGGATAAGCAGATAGGTAGACTAGAGATTGCTACCTATCCCTACCTATGGTGATCTACAAAGATCCACCGATACCTACGGCCGACGGAACGATCGATCTCTAGCCACCTACATCTATATAGACCTGTCTACAGATCTATTTCTCTCTGCATCTTTCCTATCTATGCAACCTGCAGTACAACTATATATCTCAATGTATCTACAATTAGCTATCGATAGCCATCTCTGTCTCTCTCTATCTAAAGATGGAGCCGCGCTCACTGAGCGTGGCTGCATCGCAGGAGGGGGCCTGCGGCATGCCTAGGCGAGCCCGCGCCTCGGCAGGCCGGCGAGAGCGTACAGAGAAGCTCCCATCCACCTTGAAAGGGGACGGAGCCACGGCCAGCGTGGCTCCATCTGTACTTATATCTACATATAGCTATCTCGGGAAAGATAGAGAAAAACAGAGGTGGCTATCTCCAGCTATATCTACCTACCTACCTATCTATCTATCTTAAATATATACCTATCTATATTTATCTACTCTACCTAATTAACAGAAATAAATCGAGGGATAGACATAGAGAGAAATATCTCTAATCTACCTATACCTATTGACCTATCTCATCCGCTCTCTACCCGTAACTATCTACAAAGATCTATCGACCTACCGAGACCTCCACCTCTATGCGGTACGAAATGCCGGCGCTAAGGTACCTGGCAGCCAGGAGGCCGACGCCAGGATCCAGACGGTTGGAAAGGCGACACGGGTGAGTTGGGGCTGTCCCGCCCCCCACCCCCCCTTTCTTCCCGCGGCCTGACCCTAACCTCCCCCTATTAGTGCCTAACGCCCGGCCTCCCCGCGGTCGTTCTATCTACCTCCACGGGCCTGATTCAGGTGTGGTTGGAGATGCTACCGCCGCTGCCTCCTTGGAAGCAGCAGCGATAGCAATGCACGGTGATGCGGCAGGAGGTGTCTGCTACAAGCAAACGCCTTTCCTGCTGCAGAAGTGATCCGACCTGCGTCCTAGGACGCAGCATTGGATCACTCGGTCACCGTCGGGGGGGCTTACGGCACCCAGGGTGCCGCTCCCCCCGCAGAGTACAGGAAACCTCCGTCTTAAGACGGAGATCCCTGTCCTTCTCCCACCTCTGAAACGGCGGCGACGCACCTCTGTTTACACAAACGGAGGCCGCCGCCGCCACCCTCCCCGCCCCCAGAGGGCAGCAGACTGTCAATCACTGACAGTCTGGTTGCGCAGGACCCGATCGCGCAGGCGCAGAAGGGGTCCCGCGCATGCGCTAAGTACCGAAAGAAAACGGTACTTGGCAACGACGGGGGCGCAGCTCCAACCACATGCCCTATATTGTACGCGAGGATAAGCAGATAGGTAGACTAGAGATTGCTACCTATCCCTACCTATGGTGATCTACAAAGATCCACCGATACCTACGGAACGATCGATCTCTAGCCACCTACATCTATATAGACCTGTCTACAGATCTATTTCTCTCTGCATCTTTCCTATCTATGCAACCTGCAGTACAACTATATATCTCAATGTATCTACAATTAGCTATCGATAGCCATCTCTGTCTCTCTCTATCTAAAGATGGAGCCGCGCTCACTGAGCGTGGCTGCATCGCAGGAGGGGGCCTGCGGCATGCCTAGGCGAGCCCGCGCCTCGGCAGGCCGGCGAGAGCGTACAGAGACGCTCCCATCCACCTTGAAAGGGGACGGAGCCACGGCCAGCGTGGCTCCATCTGTACTTATATCTACATATAGCTATCTCGGGAAAGATAGAGAAAAACAGAGGTGGCTATCTCCAGCTATATCTACCTACCTACCTATCTATCTATCTTAAATATATACCTATCTATATTTATCTACTCTACCTAATTAACAGAAATAAATCGAGGGAAAGACATAGAGAGAAATATCTCTAATCTACCTATACCTATTGACCTATCTCATCCGCTCTCTACCCGTAACTATCTACAAAGATCTATCGACCTACCGAGACCTCCACCTCTATGCGGTACGAAATGCCGGCGCTAAGGTACCTGGCAGCTAGGAGGCCGACGCCAGGATCCAGACGGTTGGAAAGGCGACACGGGTGAGTTGGGGCTGTCCCGCCCCCCACCCCCCCTTCCTTCCCGCGGCCTGACCCTAACCTCCCCCTATTAGTGCCTAACGCCCGGCCTCCCCGCGGTCGTTCTATCTACCTCCACGGGCCTGATTCAGGTGTGGTTGGAGATGCTACCGCCGCTGCCTCCTTGGAAGCAGCAGCGATAGCAATGCACGGTGATGCGGCAGGAGGTGTCTGCTACAAGCAAACGCCTTTCCTGCTGCAGAAGTGATCCGACCTGCGTCCTAGGACGCAGCATTGGATCACTCGGTCACCGTCGGGGGGGCTTACGGCACCCAGGGTGCCGCTCCCCCCGCAGAGTACAGGAAACCTCCGTCTTAAGACGGAGATCCCTGTCCTTCTCCCACCTCTGAAACGGCGGCGACGCGCCTCTGTTTACACAAACGGAGGCCGCCGCCGCCACCCTCCCCGCCCCCAGACGGCAGCAGACTGTCAATCACTGACAGTCTGGTTGCGCAGGACCCGATCGCGCAGGCGCAGAAGGGGTCCCGCGCATGCGCTAAGTACCGAAAGAAAACGGTACTTGGCAACGACGGGGGCGCAGCTCCAACCACATGCCCTATATTGTACGCGAGGATAAGCAGATAGGTAGACTAGAGATTGCTACCTATCCCTACCTATGGTGATCTACAAAGATCCACCGATACCTACGGAACGATCGATCTCTAGCCACCTACATCTATATAGACCTGTCTACAGATCTATTTCTCTCTGCATCTTTCCTATCTATGCAACCTGCAGTACAACTATATATCTCAATGTATCTACAATTAGCTATCGATAGCCATCTCTGTCTCTCTCTATCTAAAGATGGAGCCGCGCTCACTGAGCGTGGCTGCATCGCAGGAGGGGGCCTGCGGCATGCCTAGGCGAGCCCGCGCCTCGGCAGGCCGGCGAGAGCGTACAGAGACGCTCCCATCCACCTTGAAAGGGGACGGAGCCACGGCCAGCGTGGCTCCATCTGTACTTATATCTACATATCGCTATCTCGGGAAAGATAGAGAAAAACAGAGGTAGCTATCTCCAGCTATATCTACCTACCTACCTATCTATCTATCTTAAATATATACCTATCTATATTTATCTACTCTACCTAATTAACAGAAATAAATCGAGGGAAAGACATAGAGAGAAATATCTCTAATCTACCTATACCTATTGACCTATCTCATCCGCTCTCTACCCGTAACTATCTACAAAGATCTATCGACCTACCGAGACCTCAACCTCTATGCGGTACGAAATGCCGGCGCTAAGGTACCTGGCAGCCAGGAGGCCGACGCCAGGATCCAGACGGTTGGAAAGGCGACACGGGTGAGTTGGGGCTGTCCCGCCCCCCACCCCCCCTTTCTTCAAGCGGCCTGACCCTAACCTCACCCTATTAGTGCCTAACGCCCGGCCTCCCCGTGGTGGTTCTATCTACCTCCACGGGCCTGATTCAGGTGTGGTTGGAGATGCTACCACCGCTGCCTCCTTGGAAGCAGCAGCGATAGCAATGCACGGTGATGCGGCAGGAGGTGTCTGCTACAAGCAAACGCCTTTCCTGCTGCAGAAGTGATCCGACCTGCATCCTAGGACGCAGCATTGGATCACTCGGTCACCGTCGGGGGGGCTTGCGGCACCCAGGGTGCCGCTCCCCCCGCAGAGGACAGGAAACCTCCGTCTTAAGACGGAGATCCCTGTCCTTCTCCCACCTCTGAAACGGCGGCGACGCGCCTCTGTTTACACAAACGGAGGCCGCCGCCGCCACCCTCCCCGCCCCCAGAGGGCAGCAGACTGTCATTCACTGACAGTCTGGTTGCGCAGGACCCGATCGCGCAGGCGCAGAAGGGGTCCCGCGCATGCGCTAAGTACCGAAAGAAAACGGTACTTGGCAACGATGGGGGCGCAGCTCCAACCACATGCCCTATATTGTACGCGAGGATAAGCAGATAGGTAGACTAGAGATTGCTACCTATCCCTACCTATGGTGATCTACAAAGATCCACCGATACCTACGGCCGATGGAACGATCGATCTCTAGCCACCTACATCTATATAGACCTGTCTACAGATCTATTTCTCTCTGCATCTTTCCTATCTATGCAACCTGCAGTACAACTATATATCTCAATGTATCTACAATTAGCTATCGATAGCCATCTCTGTCTCTCTCTATCTAAAGATGGAGCCGCGCTGACTGAGCGTGGCTGCATCGCAGGAGGGGGCCTGCGGCATGCCTAGGCGAGCCCGCGCCTCGGCAGGCCGGCCAGAGCGTACAGAGACGCTCCCATCCACCTTGAAAGGGGACGGAGCCACGGCCAGCGTGGCTCCATCTGTACTTATATCTACATATAGCTATCTCGGGAAAGATAGAGAAAAACAGAGGTGGCTATCTCCAGCTATATCTACCTACCTACCTATCTATCTTAAATATATACCTATCTATATTTATCTACTCTACCTAATTAACAGAAATAAATCGAGGGAAAGACATAGAGAGAAATATCTCTAATCTACCTATACCTATTGACCTATCTCATCCGCTCTCTACCCGTAACTATCTACAAAGATCTATCGACCTACCGAGACCTCCACCTCTATGCGGTACGAAATGCCGGCGCTAAGGTACCTGGCAGCTAGGAGGCCGACGCCAGGATCCAGACGGTTGGAAAGGCGACACGGGTGAGTTGGGGCTGTCCCGCCCCCCACCCCCCCTTCCTTCCCGCGGCCTGACCCTAACCTCCCCCTATTAGTGCCTAACGCCCGGCCTCCCCGCGGTCGTTCTATCTACCTCCACGGGCCTGATTCAGGTGTGGTTGGAGATGCTACCGCCGCTGCCTCCTTGGAAGCAGCAGCGATAGCAATGCACGGTGATGCGGCAGGAGGTGTCTGCTACAAGCAAACGCCTTTCCTGCTGCAGAAGTGATCCGACCTGCGTCCTAGGACGCAGCATTGGATCACTCGGTCACCGTCGGGGGGGCTTACGGCACCCAGGGTGCCGCTCCCCCCGCAGAGTACAGGAAACCTCCGTCTTAAGACGGAGATCCCTGTCCTTCTCCCACCTCTGAAACGGCGGCGACGCGCCTCTGTTTACACAAACGGAGGCCGCCGCCGCCACCCTCCCCGCCCCCAGAGGGCAGCAGACTGTCATTCACTGACAGTCTGGTTGCGCAGGACCCGATCGCGCAGGCGCAGAAGGGGTCCCGCGCATGCGCTAAGTACCGAAAGAAAACGGTACTTGGCAACGACGGGGGCGCAGCTCCAACCACATGCCCTATATTGTACGCGAGGATAAGCAGATAGGTAGACTAGAGATTGCTACCTATCCCTACCTATGGTGATCTACAAAGATCCACCGATACCTACGGCCGATGGAACGATCGATCTCTAGCCACCTACATCTATATAGACCTGTCTACAGATCTATTTCTCTCTGCATCTTTCCTATCTATGCAACCTGCAGTACAACTATATATCTCAATGTATCTACAATTAGCTATCGATAGCCATCTCTGTCTCTCTCTATCTAAAGATGGAGCCGCGCTCACTGAGCGTGGCTGCATCGCAGGAGGGGGCCTGCGGCATGCCTAGGCGAGCCCGCGCCTCGGCAGGCCGGCGAGAGCGTACAGAGACGCTCCCATCCACCTTGAAAGGGGACGGAGCCACGGCCAGCGTGGCTCCATCTGTACTTATATCTACATATAGCTATCTCGGGAAAGATAGAGAAAAACAGAGGTGGCTATCTCCAGCTATATCTACCTACCTACCTATCTATCTATCTTAAATATATACCTATCTATATTTATCTACTCTACCTAATTAACAGAAATAAATCGAGGGAAAGACATAGAGAGAAATATCTCTAATCTACCTATACCTATTGACCTATCTCATCCGCTCTCTACCCGTAACTATCTACAAAGATCTATCGACCTACCGAGACCTCCACCTCTATGCGGTACGAAATGCCGGCGCTAAGGTACCTGGCAGCTAGGAGGCCGACGCCAGGATCCAGACGGTTGGAAAGGCGACACGGGTGAGTTGGGGCTGTCCCGCCCCCCACCCCCCCTTCCTTCCCGCGGCCTGACCCTAACCTCCCCCTATTAGTGCCTAACGCCCGGCCTCCCCGCGGTGGTTCTATCTACCTCCACGGGCCTGATTCAGGTGTGGTTGGAGATGCTACCGCCGCTGCCTCCTTGGAAGCAGCAGCGATAGCAATGCACGGTGATGCGGCAGGAGGTGTCTGCTACAAGCAAACGCCTTTCCTGCTGCAGAAGTGATCCGACCTGCGTCCTAGGACGCAGCATTGGATCACTCGGTCACCGTCGGGGGGGCTTACGGCACCCAGGGTGCCGCTCCCCCCGCAGAGTACAGGAAACCTCCGTCTTAAGACGGAGATCCCTGTCCTTCTCCCACCTCTGAAACGGCGGCGACGCACCTCTGTTTACACAAACGGAGGCCGCCGCCGCCACCCTCCCCGCCCCCAGAGGGCAGCAGACTGTCAATCACTGACAGTCTGGTTGCGCAGGACCCGATCGCGCAGGCGCAGAAGGGGTCCCGCGCATGCGCTAAGTACCGAAAGAAAACGGTACTTGGCAACGACGGGGGCGCAGCTCCAACCACATGCCCTATATTGTACGCGAGGATAAGCAGATAGGTAGACTAGAGATTGCTACCTATCCCTACCTATGGTGATCTACAAAGATCCACCGATACCTACGGAACGATCGATCTCTAGCCACCTACATCTATATAGACCTGTCTACAGATCTATTTCTCTCTGCATCTTTCCTATCTATGCAACCTGCAGTACAACTATATATCTCAATGTATCTACAATTAGCTATCGATAGCCATCTCTGTCTCTCTCTATCTAAAGATGGAGCCGCGCTCACTGAGCGTGGCTGCATCGCAGGAGGGGGCCTGCGGCATGCCTAGGCGAGCCCGCGCCTCGGCAGGCCGGCGAGAGCGTACAGAGACGCTCCCATCCACCTTGAAAGGGGACGGAGCCACGGCCAGCGTGGCTCCATCTGTACTTATATCTACATATAGCTATCTCGGGAAAGATAGAGAAAAACAGAGGTGGCTATCTCCAGCTATATCTACCTACCTACCTATCTATCTATCTTAAATATATACCTATCTATATTTATCTACTCTACCTAATTAACAGAAATAAATCGAGGGAAAGACATAGAGAGAAATATCTCTAATCTACCTATACCTATTGACCTATCTCATCCGCTCTCTACCCGTAACTATCTACAAAGATCTATCGACCTACCGAGACCTCCACCTCTATGCGGTACGAAATGCCGGCGCTAAGGTACCTGGCAGCCAGGAGGCCGACGCCAGGATCCAGACGGTTGGAAAGGCGACACGGGTGAGTTGGGGCTGTCCCGCCCCCCACCCCCCCTTTCTTCAAGCGGCCTGACCCTAACCTCACCCTATTAGTGCCTAACGCCCGGCCTCCCCGTGGTGGTTCTATCTACCTCCACGGGCCTGATTCAGGTGTGGTTGGAGATGCTACCACCGCTGCCTCCTTGGAAGCAGCAGCGATAGCAATGCACGGTGATGCGGCAGGAGGTGTCTGCTACAAGCAAACGCCTTTCCTGCTGCAGAAGTGATCCGACCTGCATCCTAGGACGCAGCATTGGATCACTCGGTCACCGTCGGGGGGGCTTGCGGCACCCAGGGTGCCGCTCCCCCCGCAGAGGACAGGAAACCTCCGTCTTAAGACGGAGATCCCTGTCCTTCTCCCACCTCTGAAACGGCGGCGACGCGCCTCTGTTTACACAAACGGAGGCCGCCGCCGCCACCCTCCCCGCCCCCAGAGGGCAGCAGACTGTCATTCACTGACAGTCTGGTTGCGCAGGACCCGATCGCGCAGGCGCAGAAGGGGTCCCGCGCATGCGCTAAGTACCGAAAAAAAACGGTACTTGGCAACGATGGGGGCGCAGCTCCAACCACATGCCCTATATTGTACGCGAGGATAAGCAGATAGGTAGACTAGAGATTGCTACCTATCCCTACCTATGGTGATCTACAAAGATCCACCGATACCTACGGCCGATGGAACGATCGATCTCTAGCCACCTACATCTATATAGACCTGTCTACAGATCTATTTCTCTCTGCATCTTTCCTATCTATGCAACCTGCAGTACAACTATATATCTCAATGTATCTACAATTAGCTATCGATAGCCATCTCTGTCTCTCTCTATCTAAAGATGGAGCCGCGCTCACTGAGCGTGGCTGCATCGCAGGAGGGGGCCTGCGGCATGCCTAGGCGAGCCCGCGCCTCGGCAGGCCGGCGAGAGCGTACAGAGACGCTCCCATCCACCTTGAAAGGGGACGGAGCCACGGCCAGCGTGGCTCCATCTGTACTTATATCTACATATAGCTATCTCGGGAAAGATAGAGAAAAACAGAGGTGGCTATCTCCAGCTATATCTACCTACCTACCTATCTATCTATCTTAAATATATACCTATCTATATTTATCTACTCTACCTAATTAACAGAAATAAATCGAGGGAAAGACATAGAGAGAAATATCTCTAATCTACCTATACCTATTGACCTATCTCATCCGCTCTCTACCCGTAACTATCTACAAAGATCTATCGACCTACCGAGACCTCCACCTCTATGCGGTACGAAATGCCGGCGCTAAGGTACCTGGCAGCTAGGAGGCCGACGCCAGGATCCAGACGGTTGGAAAGGTGACACGGGTGAGTTGGGGCTGTCCCGCCCCCCACCCCCCCTTCCTTCCCGCGGCCTGACCCTAACCTCCCCCTATTAGTGCCTAACGCCCGGCCTCCCCGCGGTGGTTCTATCTACCTCCACGGGCCTGATTCAGGTGTGGTTGGAGATGCTACCGCCGCTGCCTCCTTGGAAGCAGCAGCGATAGCAATGCACGGTGATGCGGCAGGAGGTGTCTGCTACAAGCAAACGCCTTTCCTGCTGCAGAAGTGATCCGACCTGCGTCCTAGGACGCAGCATTGGATCACTCGGTCACCGTCGGGGGGGCTTACGGCACCCAGGGTGCCGCTCCCCCCGCAGAGTACAGGAAACCTCCGTCTTAAGACGGAGATCCCTGTCCTTCTCCCACCTCTGAAACGGCGGCGACGCACCTCTGTTTACACAAACGGAGGCCGCCGCCGCCACCCTCCCCGCCCCCAGAGGGCAGCAGACTGTCAATCACTGACAGTCTGGTTGCGCAGGACCCGATCGCGCAGGCGCAGAAGGGGTCCCGCGCATGCGCTAAGTACCGAAAGAAAACGGTACTTGGCAACGACGGGGGCGCAGCTCCAACCACATGCCCTATATTGTACGCGAGGATAAGCAGATAGGTAGACTAGAGATTGCTACCTATCCCTACCTATGGTGATCTACAAAGATCCACCGATACCTACGGAACGATCGATCTCTAGCCACCTACATCTATATAGACCTGTCTACAGATCTATTTCTCTCTGCATCTTTCCTATCTATGCAACCTGCAGTACAACTATATATCTCAATGTATCTACAATTAGCTATCGATAGCCATCTCTGTCTCTCTCTATCTAAAGATGGAGCCGCGCTCACTGAGCGTGGCTGCATCGCAGGAGGGGGCCTGCGGCATGCCTAGGCGAGCCCGCGCCTCGGCAGGCCGGCGAGAGCGTACAGAGACGCTCCCATCCACCTTGAAAGGGGACGGAGCCACGGCCAGCGTGGCTCCATCTGTACTTATATCTACATATAGCTATCTCGGGAAAGATAGAGAAAAACAGAGGTGGCTATCTCCAGCTATATCTACCTACCTACCTATCTATCTATCTTAAATATATACCTATCTATATTTATCTACTCTACCTAATTAACAGAAATAAATCGAGGGATAGACATAGAGAGAAATATCTCTAATCTACCTATACCTATTGACCTATCTCATCCGCTCTCTACCCGTAACTATCTACAAAGATCTATCGACCTACCGAGACCTCCACCTCTATGCGGTACGAAATGCCGGCGCTAAGGTACCTGGCAGCCAGGAGGCCGACGCCAGGATCCAGACGGTTGGAAAGGCGACACGGGTGAGTTGGGGCTGTCCCGCCCCCCACCCCCCCTTTCTTCCCGCGGCCTGACCCTAACCTCCCCCTATTAGTGCCTAACGCCCGGCCTCCCCGCGGTCGTTCTATCTACCTCCACGGGCCTGATTCAGGTGTGGTTGGAGATGCTACCGCCGCTGCCTCCTTGGAAGCAGCAGCGATAGCAATGCACGGTGATGCGGCAGGAGGTGTCTGCTACAAGCAAACGCCTTTCCTGCTGCAGAAGTGATCCGACCTGCGTCCTAGGACGCAGCATTGGATCACTCGGTCACCGTCGGGGGGGCTTACGGCACCCAGGGTGCCGCTCCCCCCGCAGAGTACAGGAAACCTCCGTCTTAAGACGGAGATCCCTGTCCTTCTCCCACCTCTGAAACGGCGGCGACGCACCTCTGTTTACACAAACGGAGGCCGCCGCCGCCACCCTCCCCGCCCCCAGAGGGCAGCAGACTGTCAATCACTGACAGTCTGGTTGCGCAGGACCCGATCGCGCAGGCGCAGAAGGGGTCCCGCGCATGCGCTAAGTACCGAAAGAAAACGGTACTTGGCAACGACGGGGGCGCAGCTCCAACCACATGCCCTATATTGTACGCGAGGATAAGCAGATAGGTAGACTAGAGATTGCTACCTATCCCTACCTATGGTGATCTACAAAGATCCACCGATACCTACGGAACGATCGATCTCTACGGAACGATCGATCTCTAGCCACCTACATCTATATAGACCTGTCTACAGATCTATTTCTCTCTGCATCTTTCCTATCTATGCAACCTGCAGTACAACTATATATCTCAATGTATCTACAATTAGCTATCGATAGCCATCTCTGTCTCTCTCTATCTAAAGATGGAGCCGCGCTCACTGAGCGTGGCTGCATCGCAGGAGGGGGCCTGCGGCATGCCTAGGCGAGCCCGCGCCTCGGCAGGCCGGCGAGAGCGTACAGAGACGCTCCCATCCACCTTGAAAGGGGACGGAGCCACGGCCAGCGTGGCTCCATCTGTACTTATATCTACATATAGCTATCTCGGGAAAGATAGAGAAAAACAGAGGTGGCTATCTCCAGCTATATCTACCTACCTACCTATCTATCTTAAATATATACCTATCTATATTTATCTACTCTACCTAATTAACAGAAATAAATCGAGGGATAGACATAGAGAGAAATATCTCTAATCTACCTATACCTATTGACCTATCTCATCCGCTCTCTACCCGTAACTATCTACAAAGATCTATCGACCTACCGAGACCTCCACCTCTATGCGGTACGAAATGCCGGCGCTAAGGTACCTGGCAGCCAGGAGGCCGACGCCAGGATCCAGACGGTTGGAAAGGCGACACGGGTGAGTTGGGGCTGTCCCGCCCCCCACCCCCCCTTTCTTCCCGCGGCCTGACCCTAACCTCCCCCTATTAGTGCCTAACGCCCGGCCTCCCCGCGGTGGTTCTATCTACCTCCACGGGCCTGATTCAGGTGTGGTTGGAGATGCTACCGCCGCTGCCTCCTTGGAAGCAGCAGCGATAGCAATGCACGGTGATGCGGCAGGAGGTGTCTGCTACAAGCAAACGCCTTTCCTGCTGCAGAAGTGATCCGACCTGCGTCCTAGGACGCAGCATTGGATCACTCGGTCACCGTCGGGGGGGCTTACGGCACCCAGGGTGCCGCTCCCCCCGCAGAGGACAGGAAACCTCCGTCTTAAGACGGAGATCCCTGTCCTTCTCCCACCTCTGAAACGGCGGCGACGCACCTCTGTTTACACAAACGGAGGCCGCCGCCGCCACCCTCCCCGCCCCCAGAGGGCAGCAGACTGTCAATCACTGACAGTCTGGTTGCGCAGGTCCCGATCGCGCAGGCGCAGAAGGGGTCCCGCGCATGCGCTAAGTACCGAAAGAAAACGGTACTTGGCAACGACGGGGGCGCAGCTCCAACCACATGCCCTATATTGTACGCGAGGATAAGCAGATAGGTAGACTAGAGATTGCTACCTATCCCTACCTATGGTGATCTACAAAGATCCACCGATACCTACGGCCGACGGAACGATCGATCTCTAGCCACCTACATCTATATAGACCGGTCTACAGATCTATTTCTCTCTGCATCTTTCCTATCTATGCAACCTGCAGTACAACTATATATCTCAATGTATCTACAATTAGCTATCGATAGCCATCTCTGTCTCTCTCTATCTAAAGATGGAGCCGCGCTCACTGAGATGGCTCTGCTGCTGCAGGGGAACTTTGACCACCACTTGTTGAAGGCACAACTTTTGAATTGCTGTCAAAACTACCTCCCTCTCTGGGGAAGAAGTCGGCAGTGCCGATTTGAAAAACCGGCGAGGAGGCACCTCTTCGAATTCCAGCTTGTACCCCTGGGAAACAATGTCTATTGCCCAGGGGTCCACCTGAGAATGAACCCAGACCTGGCTGAATAGACGAAGACGTGCCCCCACCGGAGCGGACTCCACCCGCGGAGCCCCAGCGTCATGCGGTGGATTTAGTAGAAGCCGGGGAGGACTTTTGTTCCTGGGAACTGGCTGTAGCTGGCAGCTTTTTCCCCTTGCCCTTTCCTCTGGCAAGCAAGGAAGATCCCCAAGCTCTCTTGGATTTATGCGGCCGAAAGGACTGCATCTGATAATGTGGCGCTTTCTTAGGCTGTGAGGAAACATAAGGTAAAAAAGTTGATTTACCAGCGGTAGCTGTGAAGACCTTCCCCAAACAACTCCTCACCATTGTAAGGTAAAACCTCCATGTTCCGTTTAGAGTCGGCATCACCCGTCCACTGTCGGGTCCACAGTGCTCGCCTGGCAGAAATCGCATTCGCTCTGGATCCCAGTATGCCCATATCCCTCTGAGCCTCTCTCATATAAAGGACCGCATCCTTAATATGGCCCAGGGTCAATAAAATAGTTTCCTTATCCATCGTATCCATATCAGCAGATAAGGTATCGGTCCACGCTAAGGTATCGGTCCACGCTAGTACAGCGCTACAAACCCTAGCCGACGCTATTGTCGGTCTGAGTAATGTACCGGTATGTGTGTAAATTGACTTCAAGGTAGTTTCCTGCTTGCGGTCAGCAGGATCCCTGAGGGCAGCGGTATCCTGAGACGGCAGCGCCACCTTTTTCGAAAGGCGCGTCAACGCCTTGTCCACCCGTGGGGAGGATTCCCACCGTAACCTGTCCTTGATCGGGAAAGGATAAGCCATAAGAATCCTTTTGGGAATCTGCAGTTTCTTATCTGGAGTTTCCCAAGCACTTTCAAATAACTCATTTAATTCAAAGGAAGATGGAAAGGTAACCTCAGGCTTCTTTTCTTTAAACATGTGGATCTTGGGATTAGGCACCGCGGGGTCATCTATAATACGCAGCACATCCTTTATAGCAATAATCATATAATGAATACTCTTTGCCAACTTTGGCTGCAACCTCGCATCATCATAATCGACACTAGAGTCAGAATCTGTGTCGGTATCTGTGTCAACTATCTGAGAAAGTGTGCGCTTTTGAGACCCCGAAGGCCCCTGTGACATAGGAAAAGGCAGGGTCTGACCCACCGTACCGTCCCTGGACTCTGCTTTGTCCAAACGTTTGTGCAATAAATTCACATTTGCATTTAAAATATTCCACATATCCATCCAGTCATATGTCGGCATTGCCGACGGCGACACCACACTCATGCGCTCCACCTCCTCCCTAGGAGAGCCTTCCGCTTCAGACATGCCGACACGCACGTACTGACACACCACACATTTAGGGAAAGCTCTATCTGGAGACAGTTTCCCCACAAGGCCCTTTGGAGAGACAGAGAGAGAGTATGCCAGCACACACCAAGCGCCAATAACCCTGGAAAATCCAAAATTTACCCAGACATAGCTCATTTATATATATATTCACTGCGCCAAATTATGTGCCCCCACCCCCCTTTTTTAAAACCCTCTGTCACCAGTGATCAGCAGGGGAGAGTCCGGGGAGCCAGCTTCTCAGCGTGTGCTGTGGAGAAAATGGCGCTGGTGAGTGCTGAGGAAGAAGCCCCGCCCCCTCAGTGGCGGACTTCGGTCCCGCTTATTTTTTAAAACAAACTGGCGGGGATACTCTGAAATACCACTAAATAGTGTAAATCAAATCATAGCCAGCCCTAGAGGTATACATTGCTGCCCAGGGCGCCCCCCCCCCCCCCCCCCCCGCGCCCTGCACCCCACAGTTTGCACTGTGTGTGTTCTGTGTGGGTGCAATGGCGCGCAGCATTACAGCTGCGCGTTACCTCATTGAAGATCTGAAGTCTTCTGCCGCCTCTGAAGTCTTCTATCTTCTTATACTCACCCGGCTAGGGGAGACCAGCGTTCTGACTCCCTCTGGAGCTAATGGAGTCCAGTAGCCTAAGAAGCAGGGCCTAGCATTTAAGTAGGTCTGCTTCTCTCTCCTCAGTCCCACGATGCAGGGAGCCTGTTGCCAGCAGGCCTCCCTGAAAATAAAAAACCTAACAAAATACTTTCTTTCAGGAAGCTCAGGAGAGCTCCCTGTAGTGCACCCAGTCTCCTCTGGGCACAGGATTAAACTGAGGTCTGGAGGAGGGGCATAGAGGGAGGAGCCAGTGCACACCCATACCTAAAGTTCTTTTTAGTGCCAATGTCTCCTGTGGAGCCCGTCTATTCCCCATGGTCCTTACGGAGTCCCCAGCATCCTCTAGGACGTAACAGAAAAAATAAGATTTTACTCACCGGTAAATCTATTTCTCGTAGTCCGTAGTGGATGCTGGGGACTCCGTAAGGACCATGGGGGGAATAGACGGGCTCCGCAGGAGACTGGGCACTCTAAGAAAGATTTAGTACTACTGGTGTGCACTGGCTCCTCCCTCTATGCCCCTCCTCCAGACCTCAGTTAAGGAAACTGTGACCGGAAGAGCTGACATTACAAGGAAAGGATTTTGGAATCCAGGGTAAGACTCATACCAGCCACACCAATCACACCGTACAACTTGTGATAACATACCCAGTTAACAGTATGAACAACAACAAAGCATCAACCACGGATGCCAACATAACATAACCCTTTATTAAGCAATAACTATATACACGTATTGCAGAAAGTCCGCACTTGGGACGGGCACCCAGCATCCACTACGGACTACGAGAAATAGATTTACCGGTGAGTACAATCTTATTTTCTCTAACGTCCTAGTGGATGCTGGGGACTCCGTAAGGACCATGGGGATTATACCAAAGCACCAAACGGGCGGGAGAGTGCGGATGACTTTGCAGCACCGAATGGGCAAACACAAGGTCCTCCTCAGCCAGGGTATCAAACTTGTAGAATTTTGCAAAGGTGTTTGAACCCGACCAAGTAGCTGCTCGGCAAAGCTGTAATGCCGAGACCCCTCGGGCAGCCGCCCAAGAAGAGCCCACTTTCCTTGTGGAATGGGCTTTTATCGTTTTGGATGCGGCAATCCCGCCGCAGAATGAGCCTGCTGAATCGTGTTACAGATCCAGCGAGCAATAGTTTGCTTTGAAGCAGGAGCACCAAGCTTGTTGGATGCATACAGGATAAACAGCGAGTCAGTTTTCCTGACTCCAGCCGTTCTGGCCACATAAATCTTCAAAGCCCTGACTACATCAAGCAACTTGGAATCCTCCAAGTCACGAGTAGCCGTAGGCACCACCATAGGTTGGTTCAAATGAAAAGATGACACCACCTTCGGCAGAAATTGTGGACGAGTCCGTAATTCTGCCCTGTCCACATGGAAAACCAGATAGGGGCTTTTACATGACAAAGCCACCAATTCTGACACACGCCTAGCCGAAGCTAAGGCCAATAGCATGACCACCTTCCACGTGAGATACTTTAGCTCCACGGTTTTAAGTGGCTCAAACCAGTGGGATTTCAGGAAACCCAACACCACGTTGAGATCCCAAGGTGCCACTGGTGGCACAAAAGGGGGCTGAATATGCAGCACTCCCTTAACAAACGTCTGAACCTCAGGAAGAGAAGCCAGTTCTTTTTGAAAGAAAATGGATAGGGCTGAAATCTGGACCTTTATGGACCCCAACTTCAAGCCCATAGTCACTCCAGACTGTAGGAAGTGCAGGAACCGGCCCAGCTGGTATTCCTCTGTAGGGGCCTTCCTGGCCTCACACCAAGCAACATATTTTCGCCATATACGGTGATAGTGTTTTGCTGTCATGTCCTTCCTAGCCTTTATTAGCGTAGGAATAACTTCATCCGGAATGCCTTTTTCTGCTAGGATCCGGCGTTCAACCGCCATGCCGTCAAACGCAGCCGCGGTAAGTTTTGGAACAGACAGGGCCCCTGTTGCAACAGGTCCTGTCTGAGAGGCAGAGGCCATGGGTCCTCTGTGAGCATTTCTTGCAGTTCCGGGTACCAAGTCCTTCTTGGCCAATCCGGAACAATGAGTATTGTTCTCACTCCTCTTTTTCTTACGATTCTCAGCACCTTGGGTATGAGAGGAAGAGGAGGAAATACATAGACCGACTGGAACACCCACGGTGTCACTAGTGCGTCCACAGCTATCGCCTGAGGGTCCCTTGACCTGGCGCAATACCTTTTTAGCTTTTGTTGAGGCGGGATGCCATCATGTCCACCTGTGGCAGTTCCCATCGATTTGTAATCTGCGTGAAGACTTCTTGATGAAGTCCCCACTCTCCCGGGTGGAGGTCGTGCCTGCTGAGGAAGTCTGCTTCCCAGTTGTCCACTCCCGGAATGAACACTGCTGACAGTGCTTGCACGTGATTCTCCGCCCAACGAAGAATCCTGGTGGCTTCCGCCATCGCCACCCTGCTTCTTGTGCCGCCCTGGCGGTTTACATGAGCCACTGCGGTGATGTTGTCTGACTGAATCAGCACCGGTTGGTTGTGAAGCAGAGGCTCCGCTTGACTCAGGGCGTTGTATATGGCCCTTAGTTCCAGGATATTTATGTGCAGACAAGCCTCCTGACTTGACCACAACCCTTGGAAGTTTCTTCCCTGAGTGACTGCCCCCCATCCTCGGCGGCTCGCATCCGTGGTCACCAGGACCCAGTCCTGTATGCCGAACCTGCGGCCTTCGAGAAGGTGAGCACTCTGTAGCCACCACAGAAGAGACACCCTGGCCCTGGGGGATAGGGTGATCAGCCGATGCATCTGAAGATGCGATCCGGACCACTTGTCCAACAGATCCCACTGAAAGATCCTCGCATGGAACCTGCCGAAGGGAATGGCTTCGTATGATGCCACCATCTTTCCCAGGACTCGCGTGCAGTGATGCACCGACACTAGTTTCGGTTTTAAGAGGTCTCTGACTAGAGTCACGAGCTCCTGAGCCTTCTCCGCCGGGAGAAACACCTTCTTCTGGTCTGTGTCCAGAATCATGCCCAGACAGGGCAGACGCGTCGTAGGAATCAGCTGCGACTTTGGGATATTCAGAATCCAGCCGTGCTGTTGCAACACTTCCTGAGAGTGTGCTACGCTGATCAGCAACTGCTCTCTGGACCTCGCCTTTATGAGGAGATCGTCCAAGTATGGGATAATTGTGACTCCTTGCCTTCGAAGTAGCACCATCATTTGCGTCATTACCTTGGTAAATATTCTCGGTGCCGTGGAGAGCCCACACGGCAACGTCTGGAATTGGTAATGACAGTCCTGTACCACAAATCTGAGGTACTCCTGATGAGGTGGATAAATGGGGACATGCAAGTAAGCATCCTTGATGTCCAGAGGCACCATAAAATCCCCCTCTTCCAGGCTTGCAATGATCGCTCTGAGCGATTCCATTTTGAACTTGAAGCTTTTCAGATAAATGTTCAGGGACTTTAAATTCAATATGGGTCTGACCGAACCGTCCGGTTTCGGTACCACAAACATTGTGGAATAGTAACCCCTTCCCTGTTGAAGGAGGGGAACCTTTACCACCACCTGCTGGAGATATAACTTGTGAATTGCCGCTAACACTACCTCCCTTTCCATGGGGGAAGCTGGCAGGGCCGATTTGAGGTAACGGTAAGTGGGCATCACTTCGAATTCCAGCTTGTATCCCTGAGACACAATCTGTATAGCCCAGGGATCCACCTGTGAGCGAACCCACTGGTGGCTGAAATTTCGGAGACGCGCCCCCACCGCTCCTGGCTCCACCTGTGGAGCCCCAGCGTCATGCGGTGGATTTAGTGGAAGCCGGGAGGACTTCTGTTCCTGGGAACTAGCTGTATGGTGCAGCTTCTTTCCTCTACCCCTGCCTCTAGCAAGAAAGGATGCACCTCTGACTTTCTTGCTTTTTTGTGATCGAAAAGACTGCATTTGGTAATACGGTGCTTTCTTAGGCTGTGAGGGAACATATGGCAAAAAAATAAGATTTTACTCACCGGTAAATCTATTTCTCGTAGTCCGTAGTGGATGCTGGGTACTCCGTAAGGACCATGGGGAATAGACGGGCTCCGCAGGAGACTGTGCACTCTTTAAAGAAAGATTAGGTACTACATCTGGTGTGCACTGGCTTCTCCCTCTATGCCACTCCTCCAGACCTCAGTTAGGGAAACTGTGCCCGGAAGAGCTGACATTACTAGGAAAGGATTTGGAATCCAGGGTAAGACTCATACCAGCCACACCAATCACACCGTACAACTCGTGATAACTATACCCAGTTAACAGTATGAACAACAACTGAGCCTCATTAAACAGATGGCTCAGAACAAAAAACCCTATAGTTAAGCAATAACTATATACAAGTATTGCAGAAGTCCGCACTTGGGACGGGCTCCCAGCATCCACTACGGACTACGAGAAATAGATTTACCGGTGAGTAAAATCTTATTTTCTCTGACGTCCTAGTGGATGTTGGGTACTCCGTAAGGACCATGGGGATTATACCAAAGCTCCCAAACGGGCGGGAGAGTGCGGATGACTCTGCAGCACCGAATGAGCAAACTCAAGGTCCTCCTCAGCCAGGGTATCAAACTTGTAGAATTTTGCAAACGTGTTTGATCCCGACCAGGTAGCAGCTCGGCAAAGTTGTAAAGCCGAGACCCCTCGGGCAGCCGCCCAAGAAGAGCCCACCTTCCTCGTGGAATGGGCTTTGACTGATTTAGGATGCGGCAGTCCAGCCGCAGAATGTGCAAGTTGAATCGTGCTACAGATCCAGCAAGCAATAGTCTGCTTAGAAGCAGGAGCAACCAGCTTGTTGGGTGCATGCAGGATAAACAGCGAGTCAGTTTTTCTGACTCTAGCCATCCTGGAAACATAGTTTTCAGGGCCCGGACTACATCCAGCAACTTGGAAGCCTCCAAGTCCCGAGTAGCCGCAGGCACCACAATAGGTTGGTTCAAATGAAACGCTGATACCACCTTAGGGAGAAATTGGGGACGAGTCCTCAATTCTGCCCTGTCCATATGGAACAGGCATTCCCAACCACGGTCCTCAAGGCACACCAACAGTGCAGGTTTTAGTGATATCCAGGCTTCAGCACAGATGGTTACATCAAAATAACTGAGGTACTAATTAAGTCACCTGTATTCAAGCCTGGATATCACTAAAACCAGGACTGTTAGTGTGCCTTGAGGACCGAGGTTGGGAAACACTGATATGGAAGATCAGATAGGGGCTTTTACATGACAAAGCCGCCAATTCTGACACACGCCTAGCCGAAGCCAAGGCCAAAAGCATGACCACTTTCCACGTGAGATATTTCAACTACACGGTCTGTAGTGGCTCAAACCAATGTGATTTTAGGAAATCCAACACAACGTTGAGATCCCAAGGTGCCACAGGAGGCACAAAAGGGGGCTGAATATGCAGCACTCCCTTAACAAACGTCTGAACTTCAGGCAGTGAAGCCAGTTCTTTTTGAAAGAAAATCGACAGGGCCGAAATCTGGACTTTAATGGATCCCAATTTTAGGCCCATAGTCACTCCTGACTGTAGGAAGTGCAGAAATCGACGCAGCTGAAATTCCTCTGTTGGGGCCTTCATAGCCTCACACCAAGCAACATATTTTCGCCATATGCGGTGATAATGTTTTGCTGTCACATCCTTCCTAGCTTTTATCAGCGTAGGAATGACTTCAACCGGAATGCCCTTTTCCATCAGGATCCGGCGTTCAACCGCCATGCCGTCAAACGCAGCCGCGGTAAGTCTTGGAACAGACAGGGCCCCTGCTGTAGCAGGTCCTGTCGGAGCGGCAGAGGCCAAGGGTCCTCTGAGATCATTTCTTGTAGTTCCGGGTACCAAGTCCTTCTTGGCCAATCCGGAACAATGAGTATAGTTCTTACTCCTCTCTTTCTTATTATCCTCAGTACCTTTGGTATGAGAGGAAGAGGAGGGAAAACATAAACCGACTGGTACACCCACGGTGTTACTAGAGCGTCCACAGCTATCGCCTGAGGGTCCCTTGACCTGGCGCAATATCTTTTTAGCTTTTTGTTGAGGCGGGACGCCATCATGTCCACCTGTGGCCTTTCCCAACGATTTACAATCAGCTGGAAGACTTCTGGATGAAGTCCCCACTCTCCCGGGTGGAGGTCGTGCCTGCTGAGGAAGTCTGCTTCCCAGTTGTCCACTCCCGGAATGAACACTGCTGACAGTGCTATCACGTGATTTTCCGCTCATCGGAGAATCCTTGTGGCTTCTGCCATCAGCATCCTGCTTCTTGTGCCGCCCTGTCGGTTTACATGGGCGACCGCCGTGATGTTGTCTGACTGAATCAGCACCGGCTGGTTTTGAAGCAGGGGTTTTGCTTGACTTAGGGCATTGTAAATGGCCCTTAGTTCCAGAATATTTATGTGTAGGGAAGCCTCCTGACTCGACCATTGTCCTTGGAAGTTTCTTCCCTGAGTGACTACCCCCCAACCTCGGAGGCTTGCATCCGTGGTCACCAGGACCCAGTCCTGTATGCCGAATCTGCGGCCCTCGAGAAGATGAGCACTCTGCAGCCACCACAGCAGAGACACTCTGGCCCTCGGGGACAGGGTGATCAGCCGATGCATCTGAAGATGCGATCCGGACCACTTGTCTAACAGATCCCACTGAAAGATCCTTGCATGGAACCTGCCGAAGGGAATCGCTTCGTAAGAAGCTACCATCTTTCCCAGGACTCGCGTGCAGTGATGCACAGACACCTGTTTTGGTTTCAGGAGGTCTCTGACCAGAGATGACAACTCCTTGGCCTTCTCCTCCGGGAGAAACACCTTCTTCTGTTCTGTGTCCAGAATCATACCCAAGAACAGCAGACGCGTCGTAGGAACCAGCTGCGACTTTGGGATATTCAGAATCCAGCCGTGCTGTTGTAGCACTTCCTGAGATAGTGCTACTCGGACCAACAACTGCTCCATGGACCTCGCCTTTATAAGGAGATCGTCCAAGTACGGGATAATTATAACTCCCTTCTTTCGAAGGAGTATCATCATTTCGGCCATTACTTTGGTAAATACCCTCGGTGCCGTGGACAGACCAAACGGCAACGTCTGGAATTGGTAATGGCAGTCCTGTACCACAAAACGGAGGTACACCTGGTGAGGTGGGTAAATGGGGACATGTAGGTAAGCATCCTTGATGTCCAGTGATACCATATAATCCCCCTCTTCCAGGCTTGCAATAACCGCCCTGAGCGATTCCATTTTGAACTTGAACTTCCTTATATAAGTGTTCAAGGATTTCAAATTTAGAATGGGTCTCACCGAACCGTCTGGTTTCGGTACCACAAACATTGTGGAATAGTAACCCCGTCCCTGTTGAAGGAGGGGAACTTTGATTATCACCTGCTGGAGGTACAGCTTGTGTATTGCCGCCAGTATTACCTCCCTGTCCTGGGGAGTAGCTGGCAAGGCTGATTTGAGGTAACGGCGAGGGGGAGACGTCTCGAACTCCAGCTTGTATCCCTGAGATACCACTTGTAGAACCCAGAGATCCACCTGTGAGCGAACCCACTGGTCGCTGAAGTTCCGGAGACAGGCCCCCACCGCACCTGGCTCCACATGTGGAGCCCCAGCGTCATGCGGTGGACTTAGTGGAAGCAGGGGAGGATTTTTGTTCCTGGGAACTGGCTGTCTGGTGCAGCTTTTTCCCTCTACCCCTGCCTCTGGGCAGAAAGGACGCGCCTCTAACCCGCTTGCCTTTCTGAGGCCGAAAGGACTGTACATGATAATACGGTGCTTTCTTAAGCTGTGAGGGAACCTGAGGTAAAAAAGTCGACTTCCCAGCTGTTGCTGTGTATACGAGGTCCGAGAGACCGTCCCCAAACAATTCCTCACCCTTATAAGGCAAAATTTCCATGTGCCTTTTAGAATCAGCATCACCTGTCCACTGCCGAGTCCATAATACTCTCCTGGCAGAAATGGACATTGCATTAATTCTAGATGCCAGCCGGCAAATGTCCCTCTGTGCATCTCTCATATATAAGACTACGTCTTTAATATGCTCTATGGTTAGCAATATAGTGTCCCTGTCAAGGGAATCAATGTTATCAGACAGGGAATCAGACCACGCTGCTGCAGCACTACACATCCATGCTGAAGCAATAGCAGGTCTCAGTATAGTACCTGAGTGTGTATACACAGACTTCAGGATAGCCTCCTGCTTTCTATCTGCAGGCTCCTTTAAGGCGGCCGTATCCTGAGAAGGCAGTGCCACCTTTTTTGATAAGCGTGTGAGCGCCTTGTCCACCTTAGGGGATGTCTCCCAGCGTAACCTATCCGTTGGCGGGAAAGGGTACGCCATTAGTAACCGCTTAGAAATCACTAGTTTCTTATCTGGGGAACCCCACGCTTCTTCACACAATTCATTTAACTCA
The DNA here is from genome assembly GCF_028390025.1 of Pseudophryne corroboree. Classification (NCBI taxonomy): domain Eukaryota; kingdom Metazoa; phylum Chordata; class Amphibia; order Anura; family Myobatrachidae; genus Pseudophryne; species Pseudophryne corroboree. The sequence goes on from NC_086447.1 coordinate 349,072,665, forward strand.
TCAGATGGGGGAAAAGTCACTGGCTGCTTTTTCTCCCCAAACATAATACCCTTTTTTGTGGTAACCGGGTTAATGTCAGAAATGTGCAACACATTTTTCATTGCCGTAATCATGCATCGGATGGCCCTAGTGGATTGTACATTTGTCTCATCCTCGTCGACACTGGAGTCAGACTTCGTGTCGACATCTGTGTCTGCCATCTGAGGTAGCGGGCGTTTTTGAGCCCCTGATGGCCTCTGAGATGCCTGGGCAGGCGCGGGCTGAGATGCCGGCTGTCCCAAAGCTGCGTCATCGAACCTTTTATGCAAGGAGTTGACACTGTCGGTTAATACCTTCCACATATCCATCCACTCAGGTGTCGGCCCCGCAGGGGGCGACATCACACTTATCTGCACCTTCTCCGCCTCCACGTAAGCGTTCTCATCAAACATGTCGACACAGCCGTACCGACACACCGCACACACACACAGGGAATGCTCTGACTGAGGACAGGACCCCACAAAGTCCTTTGGGGAGACAGAGAGAGAGTATGCCAGCACACACCAGAGCGCTATATAACAGAGGGATATACACTATACACAAAGTGAATTTTCCCCCAATAGCTGCTTATATCACAATTTGCGCCTAAATTTATGTGCCCCCCCTCTCTTTTTTACTCTTTCTGCAGTGTATACTGCAGGGGAGAGCCTGGGGAGCGTCCTTCCAGCGGAGCTGTGAAGAGAAAATGGCGCTGGCTGTGCTGAGGAAGATAGCCCCGCCCCTTCAGCGGCGGGCTTCTCTCGCTTTTTTTATGAAAATTATGGCGGGGGATTAGGCACATATACAGTTTAGAACTGTATTATGTGCAGTTTGCCATTAAGGTATACTAATTGCAGCCCAGGGCGCCCCAGCGCCCTGCACCCACCAGTGACCGGAGCGTGTGGTGTGCTGTGGGAGCAATGGCGCACAGCTGCAGTGCTGTGCGCTACCTTATTGAAGACCGGAGTCTTCAGCCGCCGATTTTCTCCGGTATCTTCCGTCTTCTGGCTCTGCAAGGGGGACGGCGGCGCGGCTCCGGGAACGGACGATCGAGGTCGGGCCCTGTGTTCGATCCCTCTGGAGCTAATGGTGTCCAGTAGCCTTAGAAGCACAAGCTAGCTGCAAGCAGGTAGGTTTGCTTCTCTCCCCTAAGTCCCACGTAGCAGTGAGTCTGTTGCCAGCAGATCTCACTGAAAATAAAAAAACCTAACAAATACTTTCTTTATAGTGAACTCAGGAGAGCCCACTAAGTGCATCCAGCTCTGGCCGGGCACAGATTCTAACTGAGGTCTGGAGGAGGGGCATAGAGGGAGGAGCCAGTGCACACCAGATGTAGTACCTAATCTTTCTTTAAAGAGTGCCCAGTCTCCTGCGGAGCCCGTCTATTCCCCATGGTCCTTACGGAGTACCCAGCATCCACAGGACGTCAGAGAAATTTGACTTCCCAGCCGTAGCTGTGGAAACTAGGTCCGAGAGACCGTCCCCAAACAATTCCTCACCCTTGTAAGGTGAAACCTCCATGTGCTTTTTGGAGTCGGCATCACCTGTCCATTGCCGAGTCCACAAGACCCTTCTGGCAGAAATTGACATTGCATTTATTCTAGAGCCCAGTAGGCAAATGTCCCTCTGGGCATCCCTCATATATAGGACAGCGTCTTTTATATGCCCCAGGGTCAGTAAAATAGTATCCTTGTCCAAGGTATCCAGTTCCTCAGACAGATTATCTGTCCATGCTGCTACAGCACTACACATCCAGGCCGACGCAATTGCCGGCCTCAGTAGAGTACCTGAATGTGTATAAACAGACTTCAGGATACATTCCTGCTTCCTATCCGCAGGATCCTTTAGGGAGGCCGTATCCTGTGACGGCAGGGCCACCTTCTTAGATAAGCGTGTCAGAGCTTTGTCTACCCTAGGGGAGGATTCCCAGCGCATCCTGTCCGTTGGCGGGAAAGGGTACGCCATAAGTAACCTTTTGGAAATCAGCACTTTCCTATCGGGGGAATCCCACGCTTTTTCACATAACTCATTTAACTCATGTGAAGGGGGAAAAGTCACCTCTTGCTTTTTCTCCCCATACATATAAACCCTCTTGTCAGGGACAGGGTTTACCTCTGATATGTGCAATACATCCTTCATTGCTATAATCATGTAGCGGATGGCTTTAGCCATTTTAGGCTGCAATTTTGCATCATCGTCATCGACACTGGAATCAGAATCCGTGTCGATATCTGTGTCAACAATTTGGGATAGTGGGCGCTTCTGAGATCCTGACAGCCTCTGCGCTGTAGGATCAGGCATGGGCTGAGACCCCGACTGTCCCAAGGTTTCAGCTTTATCCAACCTTTTATGCAAGGAGTTTACATTATCATTTAACACCTTCCACATATCCATCCAATCAGGTGTCGGCGCCGTCGGCGGAGACACGTCATTCATCTGCATCTGCTCTGCCTCCACATAGCCCTCCTCGTCAAACATGTCGACACAAGCGTACCGACACACCACACACACAGGGGATGCTCTATATGAGGACAGGACCCCCACAAGGCCTTTTGGAGAGACAGAGAGAGAGAGTATGCCAGCACACACCCCAGCGCTATATGACCCAGGAATCACACAGTAACTTAGTGTTTACCCAGTAGCTGCTGTATATATGATTAATGATGCGCTAAATTTATGTGCCCCCCCTCTCTTTTTACCCTCTTTCTACCGTGAATCTGCAGGGGAGAGCCTGGGGAGCTTCCTCTCAGCGGAGCTGTGGAGAGAAAATGGCGCTGGTGAGTGCTGAGGAAGAAGGCCCCGCCCCCTCAGCGGCGGGCTTCTGTTCCGCGATTTTGTGTAAAAATAATGGCGAGGGCTCATGCATATTACAGTGCCCAGCTGTATATATGCTGCTTTTTTGCCAGGAGGTACTCAATTGCTGCCCAGGGCGCCACCCCCTGCGCCCTGCACCCTACAGTGACCGGAGTGTGTGGGTTAGTGTGGGAGCAATGGCGCACAGCTGCAGTGCTGTGCGCTACCTCATATGAAGACAGGAGTCTTCTGCCGCCGATTTTGACGTCTTCTTGCTTCAACCCGCCGGCTTCTGTCTTCTGGCTCTGCGAGGGGGACGGCGGCGCGGCTCCGGGAACGGACGACCAAGGTTAAGTTCCTGTGTTCGATCCCTCTGGAGCTAATGGTGTCCAGTAGCCTAAGAAGCGCAACCTAGCCGCAGTTAGTAGGTTTGCTTCTCTCCCCTCAGTCCCACGTAGCAGAGAGTCTGTTGCCAGCAGAAGCTCTCTGAAAATAAAAAACCTAACTAAAATACTTTCTTATTAGCAAGCTCAGGAGAGCTCACTAAAATGCACCCAGCTCCTTCCGGGCACATATTCTAACTGAGGTCTGGAGGAGGGGCATAGAGGGAGGAGCCAGTGCACACCAGTAGTACTAAATCTTTCTTAGAGTGCCCAGTCTCCTGCGGAGCCCGTCTATTCCCCCCATGGTCCTTACGGAGTCCCCAGCATCCACTAGGACGTTAGAGAAATATATTTTAAAAGGAGACACCATGCCTCCATATACACCAAAAATAAGCGTACTGGCAACCTGGTACCCGGGATACATCCAGCATTCACCTCCTGATGCTTTCACTGGGCACTTCTGTCCAAAGAAAAAAACAAAAACCACAGCTCTCCCGAATGCCAGCGCTCCACCTTCATTAATATATACTTGCCACAATCTCAGTTTAATCCAGGACACCTATGATTTACACAGGTTCTGGGGCTGACTAAACTCAAGCCAGCATTAACCCGCGTAAATCATGTGTATCCCAGATTAAAGTGATATGGGGGGGTCACTCCGAGTTGATCGCTCGCTAGCAGTTTTTAGCAGTCGTGCAAACGCTAAGCCGACGCCCTCTGGGAGTGTATTTTAACTTAGCAGAAGTGCGAACGAAAAGATTGCAGAGCGGCTACAAAAAAAAAGTGTGCAGTTTTAGAGTAGCTGCAGACCTACTCAGCGCTTGCGATCACTTCAGACCATTCAGTTCCGGATTTGACGTCACAAACACGCCCTGCGTTCTCCCAGCCACGCCTGCGTTTTTCCTGGCACGTCTGTGTTTTTTCAAGCACTCCCTGAAAATGGTCAGTTGACACCCAGAAACGCCCACTTCCTGTCAATCACTCTGCGGCTGCCATTGCGACTGAAAAGCTTTGCTAGACCTTGTGTAAAATTACTTTGCCCGTTGTGAAAGTACGTCGCGGGTGCGCACTGCGCCGCATACGCATGCGGAGAAGTGACGCTTTTTCACTTAAACGCTGCGCTGCAAACATTTTTACCTAGCGAACAACTCGGAATGACCCCCATTATTGCAAGAGGACAGATTCCCAAACCAGAGCGTTACCCACTAGTGCATGGGCGTTGTACTGATGGTGCCGCAGTATACATGCATGCAACAAAGTGAGGGGCTGGGGGGGGGGGGGGGGGGAGGTAAAATTGTTGGGCACAAGTCAATGGGAGACACGTAACCATATGCTGCCCACCAAACCCAAACGGTTGAGTCTATATCGGAGTGGCAGAAGGGACCTTGTGACGTACCTAGGGGAGGAGACACGTCACCAAGGGGAGGAGCTACGGCCGAACAGGGTACCCGAAAAGTACGCTCGCCACGCTTCGGGCTCGGTGGCTCGCCACCTGATTACTAAAGGTAATAGTTGGTGGCGTGGATAGTAGAGAAACTATCCCGCTGGCCTAGCTCCTCCCCCTTGTGTCGTGACTCCTCCCCCAGACGGAAAGGGTCCCTTAGCCCACTCGATTCTAGCATCTACCAAACCCCCGGTACTTGGACGCTGACATAGCGGACACCCAGGGCCACGCACCATACCGCCAGGCTGTAGCTCACCTGCTCCGCGTGCAGCTTGCTGAACTTGGATCGGTCTCTCCGGTGATGCGGCATGAAGTCTCTCGGTGCGGGTGGGAGATATCACAGTCACACAGCTACCGGAGTCAAGTGATGTTCGCGGGCTCGGACCAAGCGCAACGGCCGTTATCATGGCGGTGTCGCGCGAGGCACATGACGTCTCCTCGCGGACTCTGCGCGCGTGGAAGCCCTTCGTCACCCAGCACGAGGAGCCCGCCTGCCGCCAGCCACAGAAGGGATCTTACAAACCCGGTTTTCAGTAAAACCAGGGTTTCTCTTTGTGCAGTGGCAGAATTAGCTGCGGTGCAGCCGATCCATTGCACCGGGGCCCGGCCGCCACTATCAAAGCATTCCGGCAGGAGGAGGAAGGACCCTCTCTCGTCTATCCCACGGGCCTCACCTACAACCAGGACTACAGCAGCAGAGGTGGCAGAGAGTCTACAGAGCTGGCACAGGAGGTCACACCGGCCGGGTTCAGCTCCACACAGGTTGGCCTGGGTCCGTTATGCATTGATCTAATAAAGGAAGAGGGGGGGGGTTTAGGAGATTTGAGGGGATCAGGAAGGTTTAGGAGCTTGTAGTTCTACAGCAGCGGAGATATGCACTGCCTGTTTCTGCCCTGGTGCCGGGAAGGTTTAGGAGCTTGTAGTTCTACAGCAGCGGAGATATGCACTGCCTGTTTCTGCCCTGGTGCCGCCAGGAAGAAGTGTCAATCTTGGCCGAACGTATATGAAGAGCCGCTCTGCCTCACATGATCGCCCCACTGCCCGTCCCAGTTTCCGTAGTGCTGACCCTGCCTGCGCACATCTCACAGACTGAGCCAGTCATGAGGCGGCAGAAGTAGGGCATAAAAACGGTTTACATATGGTTTGCCAGCGGATGGAATGCCGGCTGTCAGTGTCCTAACAGCGGCATCCCGTCCGCCAGAATGCCAGCAGCACTCGCTACAGGATCTACATGATCTATTCCCGCTCTATGGGCGTCATGGACACCCACGAGTGGGAATAGCCCTGTTGCGCCCTTATTCTGGTTGTCTGCTGTCGGGATTTCAGCATCGGTATCCTGACCGACGAGATCCCGACAGCTGGCAAATTAACCGCATCCCATAAAAACATAAGGGGGAGAGGTCGACCTACGGCGGCCCCCTTTGTTTCCGCTCACATAAGCTAATAAGCTCCCCTTGAAATAAAGAGTCTGACACACTTCCTTTGGATCGAATTACTGGCCACAGTTTATTTCCATTACCTTACATGTTACCTTACAAGGTTGCGGGGCACGGATAGAAGTGGTGGGCAAGGCGCCCCTGGGTCCCTGACCCCTCCTGATTTCCTGGGGGCGTGCCCTGCCTACCCTGTAGGCACCGCGGCAACGCCCCTGGGGAACCAGCCCTCCTGGCGCATATCACGCTCACCTGGCACGCAGCTCCCTGGCCCAACCGTCCAAAGCTGGAGCCGAGCCTGCGCCCGTTCACCGAGGGTGAATCTGCCAACCTCGGCTGGCTCCCCCCGTTCGCCATGCCTTGCGCACCGCTTCTTCCCGCCGCCCGCTGACTGTGACATACGTATTCCTTAATTTTCCTTAACACATTAAACATACAACCGTATTATAACTTGCAACGATTTATACGATAAAACTCTGAACTGTAAGTATATGTACCTATATACACCTTTTCTAAATGGGTGGGTGGGTGGGTCACTCTCTGTGCTCCTCTTTCCCAGTGGCCGCCTCCTCCCCCCCGCCTTCCTATTTAACCCGCCCGCTATCCGGCCGGCCCCCTCGCCTTCTACAGGCTACCAGCGCCTGTAGGTGTGAAAGAGGGGACGGGCACACCTGCCCGCCCCTCCTTTCCATTGTGCCGCGGGCCACCTGCCGCCCCTCCCCCTTACCCCTCTCCGGCGCCATCCCGGGCTCGGCGCCTTTGTTACCATAAGGGGGAGAGGTCGACCTACGGCGGCCCCCTTTGTTTCCGCTCACATAAGCTAATAAGCTCCCCTTGAAATAAAGAGTCTGACACACTTCCTTTGGATCGAATTACTGGCCACAGTTTATTTCCATTACCTTACATGTTACCTTACAAGGTTGCGGGGCACGGATAGAAGTGGTGGGCAAGGCGCCCCTGGGTCCCTGACCCCTCCTGATTTCCTGGGGGCGTGCCCTGCCTACCCTGTAGGCACCGCGGCAACGCCCCTGGGGAACCAGCCCTCCTGGCGCATATCACGCTCACCTGGCACGCAGCTCCCTGGCCCAACCGTCCAAAGCTGGAGCCGAGCCTGCGCCCGTTCACCGAGGGTGAATCTGCCAACCTCGGCTGGCTCCCCCCGTTCGCCATGCCTTGCGCACCGCTTCTTCCCGCCACACGAGGATCTCGGCTGCCCCCCCTCCCCCGAGACCCGAAGCCCCCACCCTGCAACCAGCTACTGACCCCCGGCCTCCAGTGCTTCCTGAAGCGCGTTATTAAAAAGGTCAATCCCAATGTCCGACAAATGGACCCCGTCGCTCCTATACATGCCCCCGATCTTTTGACTGATGTCCTTATGCCGTATGACCTGTCCCCCTAGTGCGGCCACGCATTTGCCCACGGCCGCGTTGACCCTTTTCCTGGCCCTCTCCACTCCTGCCCCTTTCCGGGCTCCGCGCCAAGCTAGCCTGGGAATGATGTTAGACCATATTAGCTCTACGCCCGGCCATCGCTCGCTTACCCATGCTAGATCATCCCGTATTGTCCTGATCAAGTCTAGGGATTTCATGTCGCCCAAATCGTTGCCCCCCAGGTGTAATACTATGGTATCGGGGCTGCTTGTCGCTTCTTCCCCGGATAACAGGGTGCCCCTCAAGCCGTGCCACCTCATCCCTCTCTGCCCAAACCAGCATACCTTCCCCTCTTTCTCCGCTAGCCCCAACTGCTTTCCATACGGCCTCCCGGCGGCCCGTGCTGCCGCCCAGTGAACGTATGAGTGACCGACGATCCATATCCGCCTCGCCTCCTTTTTTCTTGCGGATGGGGCTGTGTGGGAGAGGGGGGGGACATGATCGTTAGATGTTTTCTGTTTCGTCGTTGAGGGGTCTAATGTAGCGCCTGTAGCTGTTGGACCCCCACCTGCCTAATGCTTTGATCTCTTCGATCGCGCACCCTTCGTTAGCGGCTGACGTGGCCGCCCCTATTCTAAACGAGTGTGTCCCGAACCTCTCTGCCTGCCAGCCAAGTGCTCCTACGCATCTCTTCAACACTGCTGCAAACTGGTACCTAGTGAGCGCCGCCCCGTCCTTGTGTACCAGAAAATTCCCTCCTCCTGCCGGCCTTGTTATCCTAAATGCTTCGACCGCCCTTACCGGGCAGACCGCAGCGTCGTCGTGCCTGCGCAGCTGCACCCATTTTCCCTTTCCGTTCTGGTCTGTCTTTGATCTGCGTATTTTACACAGTACTGTGTCCTCCGCTACGGTAACGCTACTGCACTGCAGCCCTGTTTCCCTTGCTGTTTTGGACTGCGCTACCAACTCGCTAACCCTGAATGCCCCCCTAAAAGCCATAATAAAAGCCGTTGTAAACAACCTTGCCTCACTCTGGTCGCGGCAGACGCTTGGGACCGCTTCTATCAGTTTCCTCAGCCTCTCGATTGTGATTGGTTCCCTGGCGTCTGGTTTCTTAACCTCCGCCCTTGCCCAGCCCTTCATTATCGTGCGTACTACGAAACTCTTCGTCTCGTCCCTTTCGCCTGCCAGTTTCTGGAAAAAGGATACCCCTGCTAGTATCGTGTTTGCTCCTGCCCTGGACGTCTGCTCCCTTCTGAGTTTTTCCAAGAACGCCAACAATTGTTGCTGCGGAGGCTTGGCTTCAATCTCCCCCTCCCCCTGGAACTGCCGCCATCTTCTCCATGCGGCCTTGTAGGCCTTCCAGGTCTTTGGTGCCAGGGATCGCTCCACCAATTTATCTAGTTCTGATCGACTATCTGCCAGAGATAGGAGGGGCATGTTAAACCTACTTCGCTTGCTCCCGGCGCTGCGGCCCTAAAAACTTCCCATTTCTGCCTGGACAATGCGTCCGCTATTACGTTCTTCTCCCCTGGCACGTGTCTAGCTCTGAATGTTATGTTGTGGTGCAAACAAGCTGCCACCAACCTCCTGAGCAACCTGACCACCGGCGGCGATGATGCCCGCTGGTTGTTCACGGCTTGCACCACCCCCATGTTGTCGCACCAGAATTGGATCTGCCTGTTTGCCAGCACTTTACCCCATATGTCGACTGCCACGACTATCGGGAACAACTCTAATGCCGCTAAGTTCTTGGTGATCCCTGCGGTCTCCCATTCTGGTGGCCATCGCTGGGCGCACCATTCGCCCTGCAAGTATGCCCCAAACCCCGTAGCTCCTGCTGCGTCTGTAAATAACTGCAGCTCACGGTTTGGTGCTACTTCCTTGGGCCAGATTTGCACCCCGTTAAACTGTAAGAGGAACTCCTCCCACACCCGCAGGTCCTCCCTAAGCTCCCTGGTGATGCGTATGAAGTGGTGCTTTGATGCCCTGCCTGCTGTGGCTTGTTCCAGCCTCCTCTTGAAGATTCTGCCCATTGGAATCACCCTGCAAGCGAAATTCAGGCTCCCCAACAAAGACTGCAACTGCCCCAGCGTGACCTTCTTGGCCTTTGCGCAGTCGCTCACTTCCCTGACTAACTTTACCACCTTCTCTGTTGGTAGTCTGCACTCCTGCCTAACCGTGTCAATTTCTATGCCCAAATAGGATATAACCTCCGTCGGGCCTTCGGTTTTCTCCGCCGCGATGGGTACACTGAACTCTTCCAGCATACCCTGTAGCTCTCGTAAAAGGTGGCTGCACTGCTCCGACTCTGGTGGGCCCGCCACCAAGAAATCGTCTAGATAATGCGCTATGGCCCTTGCCCCAGCGCGTTCCTGCAAACACCATTGCAGGAATGAACTAAATGCCTCGAAGAAAGCGCATGAAATGGCGCACCCCATTGGCAGGCATTTGTCCACAAAGAAAACCCCGTCAAAACTTAGACCCATCAACCTGAAGCTCTCTGGGTGCAATGGAAGCAGTCTGAAGGCCGACTCGATGTCTAGCTTTGCCATGAGAGCTCCTCTCCCTTGTGCCCTAACCATCTTGATCGCCTGGTCAAAGGATTGATACTGCACTGAACATTGCTCTTTGTCCAGTGCGTCGTTTACTGACCCTCCCTCGGGGTAAGACAGGTGCTGGATGAGCCTGAACTTCCCCGGTGCCTTTTTTGGGACCAGTCCCAAAGGTGACACTATCAAATCCTGTAATGGTGGGGCTGCAAATGGCCCCGCCATTCTACCTAACTCTAGCTCCTTTGCGATCTTCTCCCGTACCACCCCCGGTTGCTCCTTGACGGATTTCAGGTTTCTTATTTTTTCTGTGGGCGGGACCTCTCTTATTATTGGTATCCTAAAGCCCTCCCTAAAACCGTCCCGCAGCAATTTGGCTTCCTGCTGCTTAGGATACCTGGCTAGCCACCCCAGGATCCTGCTTAAATTCACTGGGCTAAACGCTTTTCCCAGCCCCTGCTGCCGCGGGTAGTTTTCTTGGGTGATTTGCTCTCTTCCTATAGCAATCCTTTGCTGCATGACTTGCGTTGCAAAAGGAACATGCGTGCCTGAATTTGCACTGCGCGCGGGTGCACTGAGATTCGTTAAACGCCCAGCATTTGAGGTCATGTTTCTGCGTGCTAGGCCTCCCTGCCCCGGCTGCTTGTGCCGGTGCCGCCTTTTCCGCTATACCGCTTGCTAATGCCTTGAGCCACGCGTCGAGGTCCCTAACTCCGAAGTCGATGGGCTTACCGCCCTCTGCCTTCGCTCTAAAACTCTCGTCGTACCTCAGCCAGACTGATCCCCCTTGTTCCTTGTACACAGAGTATATAAAATCTGTATATTTCAACATGCTCATCGCTACCTCGGGGTACGCTTCTATGTAACAGCCGGAGTAGGCGAACATTCCGCTCAGCCAGTTCTCAATAGTCTTGTAGCTATTGACTTGTGTACCCCCTTTCGGTTTTGCCTTTTCCTTGTCGCTCAAGCCCTTCTCTGTCAATGAACATATATCGACAAAACCCCCTTTTTCTATCTCCTTTCTGATTTGTTTTGGCAAGTGGCCTGCCACTGCGCTAAACTCGCAACCCACTGCGGATCCTGTCTGCAGAAATTTCTTAGCCGTTTCCTGCTGCACCTGCCCCATCTGTTCCCTAACCGCATCTGTCCCCGGCGTAAGCCCCTTCCTTTTCTTACATGTCGCTCTAGCTAACTTTAGCTGCTCCCTCAACACTCTACATGATTCGTCCTCATCTGAATCCGTTGCGCTATCCCCCTGCTCCCTCGCCTGACCTGCTCCGCCCTTACCGACCACCCCCGTGAACTTAACCATAACGTTACCAACATTCTGCGATATATCTGGGGATACCATAACATTACACAAACTGTTCATGTCGACATTGGTCTCACCCGTCCCGTGTGAGGATTCCCTCGCTGGACCGTCCGCGCTGGTCATCGCGCCGGATGCTGCCTTCGGTGTGGTGGCCACTTGGACCGTGTTGACTGCTGGGGCATCGCCGGCCGTAGCGTAGCCCATGACGTCCTCTCCGCGCTGGAATTCCGCGCCTCCTGGCCGCTGCGTGTATGCCCTCTGCCGTTCCCGTGGCGTGATGGTACCGTGGACCGCCGTATTGCTCCCGTGCGTTGATCTTGCTGGCGTGGTGAAGACTTGCAAGTTCCTGTGCACTGCCTCCCTGTCGCCTTGTCTTGTCGGTGTGCTGTGCTGGCTGCTGTGCTGCACTGATCGCTGCCCTCCTCCCATCGACCGATAACGCTGTTCCTGCCTGTCTTCTCTCCTGCTGCAGCTGCACCCTCGACAGCCGTGCCGTGATGTGATGTATGCCTCCGGCGGTGATGCGTGTCGGCTGTAACCCCTGACCGGTGATGACCTGCGTGCTGTGAAATGTAGGCTGTGCCGATGCCGAGGGCTGGGCGGTGGCGAATGGTAACGCGGTGATCTCCGGCCGCAAGATGACTCCCTGCTTCCGTACCCGTTGTGATGCCTCTCCTTGCTGTGACGGTGTCCGTTGTCATGCCTCCCCCTGTCCGGTTGCCCCGCCGCCGGAAGCTGTGACATCTCCTTGAACAGCTGGGTGGAAGCCTCCTGTACCCACGCATCCCGGCCGCTTGATGATGGCCCGCCCTCTCCTTTCTCCCATCTACGGGCTGGGGTTTGCGGTTGTGTGGCGGGTGAAGTGGGATTGGCGCTGCTCAAAACTTTGCCCCAACCCTTCCGGCCCTCCCCCCCGGAGTCAGGTCCATCTGACTCCGCTGCCGCGGGGATATCTTCGTAAATAGGCGGCAGGTCACTCACCCCGTATTGCTGCTCGCTGGTGATCACTGCTGCCGGCTGCTTCTTCCTCTTCGCGGCCCTGGCTGTTGGATTGGAGCTGCTTTTTCTTCTCTTCTGCACATGCGGGCGTCCTCCTCCTTTCCTGCCACCAGGGGGAGCTCCTGCCTCATTATCCCTGTGCTGCTGCTGATGACGTGCTCCTTCCCTCCCTGCAGGGTTAAAGTGTAACCCTGCACTGTCCTCGGTCTCCTCCCTGAACCTGTGGGGTATGCTCCTTCTTCTGACCCCCCTCTCTGATTGCCCTTCCATTCTTCTTTCCTTCTGCAGGGGATGCACTGTGGCTTGCGCAGCTGCCCTGCGGTGCTGATCTCGCTGGTGACCTGGTCCGATGCAATGCGACCCTTTTACAGCCCCCCCGCGCTGCACCCAGCCTCCGGAGCCGCCTCGCGACCGGAAGTGACCGGAAGTTGCTTCTGCGACCTGTGCCCGACTTCTCTCCGTCCCCCCCTGCTGCCGCTTCTTGCTCGTACTTGCCGAGCTGCTCTCACCCGCGAGTGACCTCTTCCTCCTGATCGGCGGCTGCTGGCGCCCTCCGTGGATCCTCTCCTCGCTGGCCGCCGCTGCACCCGTTTGTTCGTCGCGCTGCTGCTGCTGCTGCCGACCTCACTCTCTGTGCTCCTCTTTCCCAGTGGCCGCCTCCTCCCCCCCGCCTTCCTATTTAACCCGCCCGCTATCCGGCCGGCCCCCTCGCCTTCTACAGGCTACCAGCGCCTGTAGGTGTGAAAGAGGGGACGGGCACACCTGCCCGCCCCTCCTTTCCATTGTGCCGCTGGCCCGCGGGCCACCTGCCGCCCCTCCCCCTTACCCCTCTCCGGCGCCATCCCGGGCTCGGCGCCTTTGTTACCATTATTGGACTACTGCTTTGTGCAGTACCTGAGCCAGCAACTATTGGTTTACACAATTGGCTCCGACTGCACGGAATGGATGTTACAGTGGTCCTCATTCACAATGGTTCCAAAAATGCACAATATTGCAGTGTGTCTGCCTCCAGCCACCTCACAAATATCTCCTTCAGTCTTCCCCTGTCACACACTGCCCCCTCCCATCACCCACAATCTCCTTGTCAGCCTCTCCCTGTCAATCTCTACCTTCCATTCAGCCTCCCCGTCACCCAATGCCTTCCGCTGTTACCCACTGCCTCTCACTGTCTCCACCTGCCTCTTGCTGTCTCCCTCTATATCTTCCAGTCACCCACTGCCTCTTCCTGTCTGACTCTGCCTGTTATCCTCTACCTGTCCACCACCCACTTACTCCACAGTCACCCACTGCCTATTCCTGTCACCCATGGGCTTGAAGCAGTTTGCGCGATATGATGGCATAAACCTACAAAACCAGATTCTGAGTTTAGTACATACTGGTCAGACCGTAACCCCCATTAATAATAATGGTCTATAGCGCTGCTGTTTGTGCTACTTTATGCAAAATTGGGCTTGATAATTTGTTTTCATCACAGTGTGAATTTCTGAAACAGACAAAGGCACACATACACCTTGAGGGAAAGGATGACCTTGCGGGGTGGGTAATCAGCAGCACATCTTAAGCTGGGTACACATTGGCAGATATATCTGCAGTTCAATGGATCTACAGATGTATCTGCAGATGGAGGTTTCTCTAACGTCCTAGTGGATGCTGGGACTCCGTCAGGACCATGGGGAATAGCGGGCTCCGCAGGAGACAGGGCACATCTAAATAAAGCTTTTAGGATCACATGGTGCGTACTGGCTCCTCCCCCTATGACCCTCCTCCAAGCCTCAGTTAGGTTTTTGTGCCCGTCCGAGAAGGGTGCAATCTAGGTGGCTCTCCTAAAGAGCTGCTTAGAAAAAGTTTTTTTTAGGTTTAAATCTCAGTGAATCCTGCTGGCAACAGGATCACTGCATCGAGGGACTTAGGGGAGAGATTTCCAACTCACCTGCGTGCAGGATGGATTGGAGTCTTAGGCTACTGGACACTTAGCTCCAGAGGGAGTCGGAACACAGGTCCTCCTGGGGTTCGTCCCGGAGCCGCGCCGCCGATCCCCCTTACAGACGCTGAAGACGGAGGTCCGGAAAGCAGGCGGCAGAAGACTCCTCAGTCTTCATGAAGGTAGCGCACAGCACTGCAGCTGTGCGCCATTGTTGCTACACGTCTCACTGATTCAGTCACGGAGGGTGCAGGGCGCTGCTGGGGGCGCCCTGGGCAGCAATATTAAATACCTTTAGTGGCAAAATAAATACATCACATATAGCCATTAAGGCTATATGTATGTATTTAACCCAGGCCAGTTTTCTTAAAACCCGGGAGAAAAGCCCGCCGAAAAAGGGGCGGAGCTTATTCTCCTCAGCACTCAGCGCCATTTTCCTGCTCAGCTCCGCTGGTGAGGAAGGCTCCCAGGACTCTCCCCTGCACTGCACTACAGAAACAGGGTAACAAAGAGAAGGGGGGCATAATTTGGCGATATTGATATATTAAAAGCGCTTATATCAAAAACAACACCTTCTAGGGTTGTTTATATACATTTATAGCGTTTTTGGTGTGTGCTGGCAAACTCTCCCTCTGTCTCCCCAAAGGGCTAAGAGGGTCCTGTCTTCGATTAGAGCATTCCCTGTGTGGCTGCTGTGTGTCGGTACGTGTGTGTCGACATGTATGAGGACGATGTTGGTGTGGAGGCAGAGCAATTGCCGGTAATGGTGATGTCACCCCCTAGGGAGTCGACACCGGAATGGATGGCTTTAGTTATGGAATTACGTGATAATGTTAGCACATTACAAAAGTCAGTTGACGAAATGAGACGGCCGGAAAACCAGTTAGTACCGGCTCAGGCGTCTCAGACACCGTCAGGGGCTGTAAAACGTCCCTTACCTCAGTCAGTCGACACGGGTACCGACACAGATGAATCTAGTGTCGACGGTGAAGAAACAAACGTATTTTCCAATAGGGCCACACGTTATATGATCACGGCAATGAAGGAGGCTTTGCAGATCTCTGATACTGCTGGTACCTCAAAAAGGGGTATTATGTGGGGGGTGAAAAAACTACCTGTAGCTTTTCCAGAATCAGAGGAATTGAATGACGTGTGTGACGAAGCGTGGGTTAACCCAGATAGAAAACTGCTAATTTCCAAGAAGTTATTGGCATTATACCCTTTCCCACCAGAGGTTAGGGCGCGCTGGGAAACACCCCCTAGGGTGGATAAGGCGCTCACACGTTTATCAAAGCAAGTGGCGTTGCCGTCTCCTGATACGGCCGCCCTCAAGGATCCAGCAGATAGGAGGCTGGAAACTACACTGAAGAGTATATACACACATACTGGTGTTATACTGCGACCGGCAATAGCCTCAGCCTGGATGTGCAGTGCTGGGGTAGTGTGGTTGGATTCTCTGACTGAAAATATTGATACCCTGGATAGGGACAGTATTTTATTGACTCTAGAGCAATTAAAGGATGCTTTTCTTTATATGCGAGATGCTCAGAGGGATATTTGTACTCTAGCATCAAGAGTAAGCGCGATGTCCATATCTGCCAGAAGAAGTTTATGGACGCGACAGTGGTCAGGTGATGCGGATTCCAAAAGGCATATGGAAGTATTGCCATATAAAGGAGAGGAATTATTTGGGGTCGGTCTTTCGGACCTGGTGGCCACGGCAACTGCCGGCAAATCCACTTTTTTACCTCAGACCCCCTCCCAACAGAAAAAGACACCGTCTTTTCAGCCGCAGTCCTTTCGCTCCTATAAAAACAAGCGACCAAAAGGACAGTCTTATCTGCCGCGAGGCAGAGGAAAGGGTAAGAGAGGGCAGCAAGCAGCCCCTGCCCAGGACCAGAAGCCCGCCCCGGGTTCTACAAAGCCATCAGCATGACGCTGGGGCTTTACAAGCGGACTCAGGAGCGGTGGGGGGTCGACTCAAGATTTTCAGCAATCAGTGGGCTCGCTCACAAGTGGACCCGTGGATCCTGCAGATAATATCTCAGGGTTACATGTTGGAGTTCGAAAGGTCTCCCCCTCGCCGGTTCCTAAAGTCTGCTTTACCAACGTCTCCCTCAGAAAGGACGTCGGTTTTGGAAGCCATTCACAAGCTGTATTCTCAGCAGGTGATAGTCAAGGTACCCCTCCTACAACAGGGAAAGGGGTATTATTCCACACTATTTGTGGTACCGAAGCCGGACGGTTCGGTAAGACCTATTCTAAACCTGAAATCCTTGAACCTGTACATACAGAAATTCAAGTTCAAGATGGAGTCACTCAGAGCAGTGATAGCGAATCTGGAAGAAGGGGACTTCATGGTGTCCCTGGACATAAAAGATGCTTATCTGCATGTCCCAATTTACCCCTCACACCAAGGGTATCTCAGGTTCATGATACAAGACTGTCATTATCAGTTTCAAACGCTGCCGTTTGGTTTGTCCACGGCCCCTCGGGTCTTTACCAAGGTAATGACCGAAATGATGGTTCTTCTACGAAGAAAAGGCGTATTAATTATCCCTTACTTGGACGATCTCCTGATAAGGGCAAAGTCCAGAGAACAGCTGGAAGTCGGTGTAGCACTAACCCAGGTAGTGCTTCAGCAACACGGGTGGATTCTGAATCTTCCAAAATCTCAATTGACCCCGACAACTCGTCTGCTGTTCCTGGGAATGATTCTGGACACGGTTCAGAAAAAGGTGTTTCTCCCGGAGGAGAAAGCAAGGGAGTTATCCGAACTTGTCAGGAACCTCCTAAAACCAGGAACTGTGTCAGTACATCAATGCACAAGAGTCCTGGGAAAGATGGTGGCTTCTTACGAAGCGATTCCATTCGGCAGATTCCATGCACGGACATTTCAGTGGGATCTGCTGGACAAATGGTCCGGATCGCATCTGCACATGCATCAGCGGATAACACTGTCACCAAGAACAAGGTTGTCTCTCCTGTGGTGGTTGCAGAGTGCCCATCTGTTAGAGGGCCGCAGATTCGGCATACAGGACTGGGTCCTGGTGACTACGGATGCCAGCCTACGAGGCTGGGGAGCAGTCACACAGGGAAGAAACTTCCAGGGCGTGTGGTCAAACCTGGAGACGTCCCTTCACATAAATATACTGGAGCTAAGAGCGATCTACAATGCTCTAAGCCTGGCAAAATCGCTGCTTCAGGGTCAGCCGGTGTTGATCCAGTCGGACAACATCACGGCAGTCGCCCACGTAAACCGACAAGGCGGCACGAGAAGCAGAAGAGCAATGACAGAAGCTGCAAGGATTCTGCGCTGGGCGGAGAATCATGTCATAGCACTGTCAGCAGTGTTCATCCCGGGAGTGGACAACTGGGAAGCAGACTTCCTCAGCAGACACGACCTTCACCCGGGAGAGTGGGGACTTCATCCAGAAGTCTTCCACATGATTGTGAACCGTTGGGAAAAACCAAAGGTGGACATGATGGCGTCTCGCCTCAACAAAAAATTGGACAGATATTGCGCCAGGTCAAGAGACCCTCAGGCAATAGCTGTGGACGCTCTGGTAACACCGTGGGTGTACCAGTCAGTGTATGTGTTCCCTCCTCTGCCTCTCATACCAAAGGTACTGAGAATTATACGGAAAAGAGGAGTAAGAACAATACTGGTGGCTCCGGACTGGCCAAGAAGAACTTGGTATCCGGAACTTCAAGAGATGCTCACGGAGGATCCGTGGCCTCTACCTCTAAGAAGGGATCTGCTTCAGCAGGGACCTTGTATGTTCCAAGACTTACCGCGTCTGCGTTTGACGGCATGGCGGTTGAACGCCGGATTCTAAAAGAAAAGGGCATTCCAGAGGAAGTTATTCCTACCTTGATTAAGGCTAGAAAGGAAGTGACTGTACAACATTATCACCGCATTTGGCGGAAATATGTTGCGTGGTGTGAGGCCAAGAAGGCTCCAACGGAAGAATTTCAATTGGGTCGATTCTTACATTTCCTGCAAGCAGGATTGTCTATGGGCCTAAAATTGGGGTCCATTAAAGTTCAAATTTCGGCCTTATCAATCTTCTTCCAGAAGGAATTGGCATCAGTGCCTGAAGTACAAACTTTTGTCAAAGGTGTACTACATATACAACCCCCAATAGTGCCTCCAGTGGCACCGTGGGATTTGAACGTAGTTTTGAATTTTCTCAAATCTCATTGGTTTGAGCCTCTAAAATCGGTAGATTTAAAATACCTTACATGGAAGGTAACCATGCTATTGGCCCTGGCTTCAGCCAGGAGAGTTTCAGAGTTGGCGGCTTTATCATACAAAAGCCCATATCTGATTTTCCATTCGGACAGGGCAGAACTGCGGACACGTCCTCATTTTCTCCCTAAGGTGGTTTCGGCTTTTCACTTGAACCAGCCTATTGTGGTGCCTGCGGCTACTAGCGACTTGGAGGACTCCAAGTTACTGGACGTTGTCAGAGCATTAAAAATATATATTTCAAGGACAGCTGGAGTCAGAAAATCTGACTCGTTGTTTATATTGTATGCACCCAACAAGATGGGTGCTCCTGCGTCTAAACAGACGATTGCACGTTGGATCTGTAGCACAATCCAACTTGCACATTCTGTGGCAGGCCTGCCACAGCCTAAATCTGTAAAGGCCCACTCCACAAGGAAAGTGGGCTCATCTTGGGCGGCTGCCCGAGGGGTCTCGGCATTACAACTTTGCCGAGCAGCTACGTGGTCAGGGGAGAACACGTTTGTAAAATTTTACAAATTTGATACTCTGGCTAAGGAGGACCTGGAGTTCTCTCATTCGGTGCTGCAGAGTCATCCGCACTCTCCCGCCCGTTTGGGAGCTTTGGTATAATCCCCATGGTCCTGACGGAGTCCCAGCATCCACTAGGACGTTAGAGAAAATAAGAATTTACTTACCGATAATTCTATTTCTCATAGTCCGTAGTGGATGCTGGGCGCCCATCCCAAGTGCGGATTGTCTGCAATACTTGTACATAGTTATTGTTACAAAGATCGGGTTATTACTATTGTTGTGAGCCATCTTTTCAGAGGCTACTTCGTTTTTTGTTATCATACTGTTAACTGGGTTCAGATCACAAGTTGTACGGTGTGATTGGTGTGGCTGGTATGAGTCTTACCCGGGATTCAAGATCCTTCCTTATTGTGTACGCTCGTCCGGGCACAGTACCTAACTGAGGCTTGGAGGAGGGTCATAGGGGGAGGAGCCAGTACGCACCATGTGATCCTAAAAGCTTTATTTAGATGTGCCCTGTCTCCTGCGGAGCCCGCTATTCCCCATGGTCCTGACGGAGTCCCAGCATCCACTACGGACTATGAAAAATAGAATTATCGGTAAGTAAATTCTTATTTTTTCATACACACAGAAAGATGCACCAATATATCTTAAAGATATATCTGCTGTTAAATCTATCTGCAGCTCTATATGCAGATGGGGCTTGTTCATACACACTGAAAGGTGCATTAATATATCTGCAGATATATTGGCCATCTGCTATGTTGCACAGCAGATGCAATATATCTGTGAAAGACGTCTGACATATTGCTTGTACACACCTGCAGATCAGCAAAAGATATATTGGACAACCAACTGATTGGCCAATATATCTGCCAGTGTGTACCCTACATAAGCGTTGACATACTTGAGTGGCTCCTACCTTTACCAGCAGAGCATCCCTAGGTTTCTATCTCAATACAGTGTAATGTATCAGGGTTAGATGTCCAAAGGCAAGTGATTGTTCTCAAATGCTGAACACTTCAGTCCTAGGCCACACCTCTTCTGAACTGTACTGTGACATCACAGTGCTGCCGTTTGTTTGACACATGCAGATAGATGCAGGCTGCCCCAGCCATGTTCAAGAACATCCCCTTTTGGTGGACAGTCTTGATAGAGTAGAAGAGCTCTAGTTTGGGAATGGCATCTTGATTTGGGACTACTTGGGGTCTCAATAGATGAGTTTTGTGCTTGGGTGGGTGGGTGTTAACAAAAATGTCCCAGCCATGTATTAAATGCGCCTTTGAGTTACATCCCCACTTTACCATTTGTGAAAGACTCCTGAGAATTTGGCACTGTACATGCATAAAGGGTCACATTCCAGAGCTGGACAGAGGCTTCAACAGGGGATCATAAGATCTCTCTCCAGCAATATAGCCTCCATGGGCTTGAAGCAGTTTGCATAATATGATGGCATAAACCTACAAGACCAGATTCTGAAAAGCTTTGCTTTCAGAGTTTAGTACATACTGGTCAGACAGTAATCCCCATTAATAATAATGGGGACAGCTGTCTATAGCGCTGCTGTTTGTGCTACTTTATGCAAAATTGGGCTTGATAATTCGTTTTCATCACAGTGTGAATTTCTGAAACAGACAAAGGCACACATACACCTTGAGGGAAAGGATGACCTTGGGGGGTGAGTAATCAGCAGCACATCTTAGGGTTGACATATTTGAGTGGCTCCTACCTTTACCAGCAGAGCATCCCTAGGTTTCTATCTCAATACAGTGTAATGAATCAGGGTTAGATGTCCAAAGGCAAGTGATTGTTCTCAAATGCTGAACACTTCAGTCCTAGGCCACACCTCTTCTGAACTGTACTGTGACATCACAGTGCTGCCGTTTGTTTGACACATGCAGATAGATGCAGGCTGACCCAGCCATGTTCAAGAACATCCCCTTTTGGTGGACAGTCTTGATAGAGTAAAAGAGCTCTAGTATGGGAATGGCATCTTGATTTGGGACTACTTGGGAGGAAGGGGGGTCTCAATAGATGAGTTTTGTGCTTGGTTGGGTGTTAACAAAAATGCCCCAGCTATGTATTAAATGCGCCTTTGAGTTACATCCCCACTTTACCATTTGTGAAAGACTCCTGAGAATTTGGCACTGTACATGCATAAAGGGTCACATTCCAGATCTGAACAGAGGTTTCAACAGGGGATCATAAGATCTCTCTCCAGTAATATAGCCTCCATGGGCTTGAAGCAGTTTGCGCCATATGAAGGCATAAACCTACAAGACCAGATTCTGAAAAGCTTTGCGTTCAGACTTTAGTACATACTGGTCAGACCGTAATCCCCTGTCAAGAGACTGGTGGAGCTTGAACTCGGAGAGACTTCCGGTGTGCGAGAAGTGATGCTTGCAGGATGATGAAGAACCTGGGGTGGTCTTCTATAAAGCCTCATATGAGTAATGCCTCATGCGACAGGAACAGAGATCTTGGAACCGGCTCAATAACGTTAGTTACTAGTTTAGGAAGATTACTAGTTAGTGGTACCGGGCTGGTTACCGTATATAGGGGGTAATTCCAAGTTGATCGCAGCAGGAACTTTGTTAGCAGTTGGGCAAAACCATGTGCACTGCAGGGGGGGGGGCAGATATAACATTTGCAGAGAGAGTAAGATTTGGGTGGGTTATTTTGTTTCTGTGCAGGGTAAATACTGGCTGCTTTATTTTTAAACTGCAATTTAGATTGCAGATTGAACTCGCCACACCCAAATCTAACTCTCTCTGCACATGTTATATCTGCCCCACCTGCAGTGCACATGGTTATGCCCAACTGCTAAAAAAAATTCCTGCTGCGATCAACTTGGAATTACCACCCTAGCGTAACCAGGCTGATTACTGGCTATAGCGAGACCGGACTGAGTATCGGTTATATTGTGACCGGGCTGAGTACCAGTGAAATCTGGTCTGGGCTGGTTACCGGATTTAGTGAAACGTGGCTGGGTACCGGTTATTTCTGGACCGAGCTGAGAAGCAGCTTAAACTTCTTAGGACACCCTGTGGATGCAGGGTGCAACCTGGGACGCAGCTTGGCTGGAACGTTGTGCAAGCGCCGAGGCTTTGCCCTGCGTCTGCATTTAAACCTCCCGCTCAGCTCCCATTGGCCAAGCGGATCATGTGAGGAGGATTCCGATTGGCTGCATTCGTCAACTGAGTCTCTGGGATGATGGCGGCGCCCATACCCGACACCGGTGGGAGGCCTTGGCGGACGGACGCCAGCCGCTCATAGACCCAGAGTGAAGCCGGTCATCCCCAGTAGCTCCGGCGGAGCGTTAAGTGCGGCCGCTGCCGCCGGGGTTTTGTGACATCCCCATTAATAATAATGGGGACAGCTGTCTATAGCGCTGCTGTTTGTGCTACTTTATGCAAAATTGGGCTTGATAATTAGTCTCCATCACAGTGTGAATTTCTGAAACAGATAAAGGCACACATACACCTTGAGGGAAAGGATGACCTTGGGGGCTGGGTAATCAGCAACACATCTTACGGTTGACATACTTGAGTGGCTCCTACCTTAGTCAGCAGAACATCCCTAGGTTTCTATCTCAATACAGTGTAATGTATCAGGGTTAGATTGTTCTTAAACACTGAACACTTCAGGCCTAGGCCACGCCTCTTCTGAACTGTACTGTGACATCACAGTTCTGCCGTTTGTTTGACACATGCAGATGCAGACCTGGTTACAGGGCTCAAAGCCTATCTACTGTATACTCATTCCAGTCTGAGGAAAAATTTGGCAATGAATAACAAAGCAGGGAGAAACCTAAAGAACTAGGGTTGCATGTAATAATCTGATTTTTGGAATGTACCAATTTTTCTGTGATTCTGCCATAGAATGTAAAGTGACAAATTTATATTAAAGGCAACACTAGATAGATTTTGACTTAAAAATAAAAAAAATGCTACTTTAAATCCTGCTGTAAACTCTGCAATTCTATAAAAATTGACCCTCTTATATTCCTTCCTCACCCCTAGAAACTACCAAAATTTAAATCTAGATTATAGAATACGTATGTATTAAAGAAGCAGGCTAGAGCTTAATTTACACTAAACGCTTGTTTGTTCTTAAAAACTCTATAAAAAGCAAAAATAAGATTTTACTTACCGGTAAATCTATTTCTCGTAGTCCGTAGTTGATGCTGGGGACTCC
The DNA here is from genome assembly GCF_028390025.1 of Pseudophryne corroboree. Lineage (NCBI taxonomy): Eukaryota > Metazoa > Chordata > Amphibia > Anura > Myobatrachidae > Pseudophryne > Pseudophryne corroboree. Next base: position 349,095,852 of record NC_086447.1, read on the forward strand.
GTAAGGACCATGGGGAATAGACGGGCTCCGCAGGAGACAGGGCACTTTAAGAAATAATTAGGAATACTGGTGTGCACTGGCTCCTCCCTCTATGTCCCTCCTCCAGACCTCAGTTAAGGAAACTGTGCCCGGAAGAGCTGACAGTACAAGGAAAGGATTTTGGAATCCAGGGTAAGACTCATACCAGCCACACCAATCACACCGTATAACTCGTGATAAACTTACCCAGTTAACAGTATGAACAAGAACAGAGCACCAGATAAACCTGATGCAACCATAACATAACCCTTATTTAAGCAATAACTATATACAAGTATTGCAGAAGAAGGCCGCACTTGGGACGGGCGCCCAGCATCCACTACGGACTACGAGAAATAGATTTACCGGTAAGTAAAATCTTATTTTCTCTAACGTCCTAGTGGATGCTGTGGACTCCGTAAGGACCATGGGGATTATACCAAAGCTCCCAAACGGGCGGGAGAGTGCGGATGACTCTGCAGCACCAAATGAGCAAACACAAGGTCCTCCTCAGCCAGGGTATCAAACTTGTAGAACTTTGCAAAAGTGTTTGAACCCGACCAAGTAGCTGCTCGGCAAAGCTGTAATGCCGAGACCCCTCGGGCAGCCGCCCAAGAAGAGACCACCTTCCTTGTGGAATGGGCTTTTACTGATTTTGGAGGCGGCAATCCAGCCGCAGAATGAGCCTGCTGAATCGTGTTACAGATCCAGCGAGCAAAAGTTTGCTTTGAAGCAGGAGCACCCAGCTTGTTGGATGCATACAGGATAAACAGCGACTCAGCTTTCCTGACTCCAGCCGTTCTGGCTACATAAACCTTCAAAGCCCTGACTACATCTAGTAACTTGGAATCCTCCAAGTCACGAGTAGCCGCAGGCACCACAATAGGTTGGTTCAACTGAAAAGAGGACACCACTTTTGGCAGAAATTGCGGACGAGTCTGTAATTCTGCCCTGTCCATATGGAAAACCAGATAGGGGCTTTTATGTGACAAAGCCGCCAATTCTGACACACGCCTAGCCGAAGCTAAGGCCAATAGCATGACCACCTTCCACGTGAGATATTTTAACTCCACGGTTTTAAGTGGCTCAAACCAGTGTGATTTCAGGAAACTCAACACCACGTTAAGATCCCAAGGTGCCACTGGTGGCACAAAAGGGGGCTGAATATGCAGCACTCCCTTTACAAACGTCTGAACTTCAGGAAGAGAAGCCAGTTCCTTTTGAAAGAAAATGGATAGGGCTGAAATCTGGACCGTAATGGACCCCAATTTCAAGCCCAAAGTCACTCCCGACAGTAGGAAGTGAATGAAAAAGCCCAGCTGGAATTCCTCTGTAGGGGCATTCCTGGCCTCACACCAAGCAACATATTTTCGCCATATACGGTGATAATGTTTAGCCGTCACGTCCTTCCTAGCCTTTATTAGCGTAGGAATAACCTCATCCGGAATGCCTTTTTCTGCTAGGATCCGGCGTTCAACCGCCATGCCGTCAAACGCAGCCGCGGTAAGTCTTGGAACAGACAGGGCCCCTGCTGCAACAGATCCTGTCTGAGAGGCAGAGGCCATGGGTCCTCTGTGAGCATTTCTTGTAGTTCCGGATACCAAGTCCTTTTTGGCCAATCCGGAACAATGAGTATTGTTCTCACTCCTCTTTTTCTTACGATTCTCAGCACCTTGGGTATGAGAGGAAGAGGAGGAAACACATAAACCGACTGGAACACCCACGGTGTCACTAGTGCGTACACAGCTATCGCCTGAGGGTCTCTTGACCTGGCGCAATACATTTGTAGCTTTTTGTTGAGGCGGGATGCCATCATGTCCACCTGTGGCAGTTCTCATCGATTTGTAATCTGTGTGAAGACTTCTTGATGAAGTCCCCACTCTCCCGGGTGGAGGTCGTGCTTGCTGAGGAAGTCTGCTTCCCAGTTGTCCACTCCCGGAATGAACACTGCTGACAGTGCTTGCACGTGATTCTCCGCCCAGCGAAGAATTCTGGTGGCTTCCGCCATCGCCTCCCTGCTCCTTGTGCCACCTTGGCGGTTTACATGAGCCACTGCGGTGATGTCTGACTGAATCAGCACCGGATGGTTGCGAAGCAGAGGTTCCGCTTGACTTAGGGCGTTGTATACGGCCCTTAGTTCCAGGATATTGATGTGCAGACAAGTCTCCTGACTTGACCACAGACCCTGGAAATTTCTTCCCTGTGTGACTGCCCCCCACCCTCGGAGGCTTGCATCCGTGGTCACCAGGACCCAGTCCTGAATGCCGAACCTGCGACCCTCGAGAAGGTGAGCACTCTGCAGCCACCACAGAAGAGACACCCTGGCCCTGGGGGATAGGGTGATCAGCCGATGCATCTGAAGATGCGATCCGGACCACTTGTCCAACAGATCCCACTGAAAGGACCTCGCATGGAACTTGCCGAAGGGAATGGCCTCGTATGACGCCACCATCTTTCCCAGGACTCGCGTGCAGTGATGCACCGACACCTGTTTTGGTTTTAAGAGGTCTCTGACCAGAGTCACAAGCTCCTGAGCCTTCTCCGTCGGGAGAAAAACCTTCTTCTGGTCTGTGTCCAGAATCATGCCCAGGAAGGGCAGATGCGTCGTAGGAATCAGCTCTGACTTTGGAATATTCAGAATCCAGCCGTGCTGTTGCAACACTTCCCGAGAGTGTGCTACGCTGATCAGCAACTGCTCTCTGGACCTCGCCTTTATGAGGAGATCGTCCAAGTATGGGATAATTGTGACTCCTTGCTTTCGCAGGAGCACCATCATTTCTGCCATTACCTTGGTAATCATTCTCGGTGCCGTGGACAGACCAAACGGCAACGTCTGGAATTGGTAATGACAGTCCTGTACCACAAATCTGAGGTACTCCTGATGAGGTGGATAAATGGGGACATGCAGGTAAGCATCCTTTATGTCCAGAGACACCATAAAATCCCCCTCTTCCAGGCTTGCAATGACCGCTCTGAGCGATTCCATCTTGAACTTGAACCGTTTCAGGTAACTGTTCAGGGATTTTAAATTCAATATGGGTCTGACCGAACCGTCCGGTTTCGGTACCACAAACATTGTTGAATAGTAACCCCTTCCCTGTTGAAGGAGGGGAACCTTTACCACCACCTGCTGGAGATATAATTTGTGAATTGCCGCTAACACTATTTTCCTCTCTATGGGGGAAGCTGGCAGGGCCGATTTGAGGTAACGGTGAGGGGGCATCACTTCGAATTCCAGCTTGTATCCCTGAGATACAATCTGTATAGCCCAGGGATCCACCCGTGAGCGAACCCACTGGTGGCTGAAATTTCGGAGACGCGCCCCCACCGATCCTAGCTCCACCTGTGGAGCCCCAGCGTCATGCGGTGGATTTAGTGGAAGCCGGGGAGGACTTCTGTTCCTGGGAACTAGCTGTATTGTGCAGCTTCTTCCCTCTACCCCTGCCTCTGGCAAGAAAGGACGCACCTCGGACTCTCTTGCCTCTTTGTGATCGAAAGGACTGCATTTGGTAATAAGGGGCTTTCTTAGGTTGTGAGGGAATATATGGCAAAAAATTTGACTTCCCAGCCGTAGCTGTGGAAACTAGGTCCGAGAGACCGTCCCCAAACAATTCCTCACCCTTGTAAGGTAAAACCTCCATGTGCCTTTTTGAGTCGGCATCGCCTGTCCATTGCCAAGTCCACAGGACCCTTCTGGCAGAAATCGACATTGCATTTATTCTAGAGCCTAGTAGGCTATTGTCTCTCTGGGCATCTCTCGTATACAGGACCGCGTCTTTTATATGCCCCAGGGTCAGCAATATAGTATCCTTGTCCAAGGTATCAAGTTCCTCAGATAAAGTATCTGTCCATGCTGCTACAGCACTACACATCCAGGCCGACGCAATTGTCGGCCTTAGTAGGGTACCTGAATGTGTATAAATGGACTTCAGGATACCTTCCTGCTTTCTATCCGCAGGATCTTTTAGGGTGGCCGTATCCTGTGACGGCAGGCTACCTTCTTAGATAAGCGTGTCAAAGCTTTGTCTACCCTAGGGGAGGATTCCCAGCGTAACCTGTCCGTTGGCGGGAAAGGATACGCCATAAGCAACCGTTTGGAAATATGCATTTTTCTATCTGGAGATTCCCAAGCTTTTTCACATAACTCATTTAACTCATGTGAAGGGGGAAAGGTCACCTCATGCCTTTTTTCCCCAAACATATAAACCCTCTTGTCAGGGACTGGGTTTTCCTCTGAGATGTGCAATACATCCTTCATTGCTATAATCATGTAGCGGATGGCTTTAGCCATTTTAGGCTGCAACTTTGCATCATCGCCATCGACACTGGAGTCAGAATCCGTGTCGATATCTGTGTCAACAATTTGGGATAGTGGGCGCTTCTGAGACCCTGACGGCCTCTGCGCTGTAGGATCAGGCATGGGTTGAGACCCTGACTGTCCCAAGGCTTCAGCTTTATCCAACCTTTTATGCAAGGAATTAACATTATCATTTAAAACCTTCCACATATCCATCAAATCGGGCGCCGGCGGCGATCCCACATTCATTTGTACCTGCTCTGCTTCCACATAGCCCTCCTCGTCAAACATGCCGACACATGCGTACCAACACACCACACACACAGGGGATGCTCTATTTGAGGACAGAACCCCCACAAGTCCTTTTGGAGAGACAGAGAGAGAGTATGCCAGCACACACCCCAGCGCTATATGTCCCAGGAATTACACAGTAACTTAGTGTTTACCCAGTAGCTGCTGTATATACTGATTTTGCGCTAAATTTATGTGCCCCCCCACCCTCTCTTTTTACCCTCTTTCTACCGTGAATCTGCAGGGGAGAGCCTGGGGAGCTTCCTCTCAGCGGAGCTGTGGAGAGAAAATGGCGCTGGTGAGTACTGAGGAAGAAGCCCCGCCCCCTCAGCGCGGGCTTCTGTCCCGCGATTTTGTGTAAAATAATGGCGGGGGCTCATGCATATATACAGTGCCCAACTGTATATATGCCCACTTTGCCAAGAGGTCTCTAATTGCTGCCCAGGGCGCCCCCCCCCCCCCTGCGCCCTGTACCCTACAGTGACCGGAGTGTGTGGGTTTAATGTGGGAGCAATGGCGCACAGCTGCAGTGCTGTGCGCTACCTCATGTGAAGACTGGAGTCTTCTGCCGCCGCTTTTGAAGTCTTCTTGCTTCTCACGCCGGCTTCTGGCTCTGCGAGGGGGACGGCGGCGCGGCTCTGGGATCGGACGACCAAGGGTGCGTTCCTGTGTTCGATCCCTCTGGAGCTATTGGTGTCCAGTAGCCTAAGAAGCATGACCTATCCACAGTGAGTAGGGCTGCTTCTCTCCCCTCAGTCCCACGTAGCAGAGAGTCTGTTGCCAGCAGACCTCTCTGAAAATAAAAAAATCCTAACAAAATACTTTCTATTCAGCAAGCTCAGGAGAGCTCACTAAAGTGCACCCAGCTCGTCCGGGCACAGATTCAAACTGAGGTCTGGAGGAGGGACATAGAGGGAAGAGCCAGTGCACACCAGTATTCCTAATTCTTTCTTAAAGTGCCCTGTCTCCTGCGGAGCCCGTCTATTCCTCATGGTCCTTACGGAGTCCCCAGCATCCACTAGGACGTTAGAGAAACTTTGTTTTGTACCGTTATTATTAAAAAATATTCAAATGGAAGATTCACATAAAAGCATTTACATGCACCCACATTACATAGAAACATAGAATTTGACGGCAGATAAGAACCACTTGGCCCATCTAGTCTGCCCTTTTTTTTTGTTTTTACCATATTTTTATCTCAAACCTTATATGATCCTTATTTCTTTGTAAGGATATCCTTATGTCTATCCCATGCGTGTTTAAATTGCTCTACTGTCTTAGCCTCTACTACCTCTGATGGGAGGCTATTCCACTTGTCTACTACCCTTTCTGTGGAGTAATATTTCCTCAAATTTCCCCTGGACCTCCCCCCCTCCAGTCTCAGTGCATATCCTCGTGTCCTATTGCTTCTCTTCCCCTTCTCTGCTCCAAACTTATACATATTGAGTTTTAGTCTTTCTGGGTATGTTTTGTGATGTAGGCCTTGCACCATTCTAGTTGCCCTTCTTTGTACAGTCTCTAATGTATTAACATCCTTCTGAAGATATGGCCTCCAGAATTGAACACAGTATTCTAGATGAGGCCGTATCAATTACCTATACAATGGCATTATTACTTCCTTCTTTCTTTCTGCTGCTGATTCCTCTCCCAATGCAGCCAAGCATCTGACTTGCCTTCCTCTTTGCTTTGTTACATTGCTTACCGCCCTTTAAGTCACCTGAAATAGTGACTCCTAGATCCCTTTCCTCCTCAGTAGTTTCCAGTATAGTGACTTTAATACTATTTCTGGTGCGGGTTACACTGGGCTCCACAAGGATAGACATTGGGGTGTAGAGTAGGATCTTGATCCGAGGCACCAACAGGCTTAAAGCTTTGACTGTTCCCAGAATGCACAGCGCCGCCTCCTCTATAACCCCGCCTCCCTGCACAGGAGCTCAGTTTTGTAGTTGGTGCTGCAGTAAGCAGGCACATAACAGAGGGGCTGCTCCAGGCAGCCCTAAAAAGAGCTTTTTTTGAAGAAAAAAGTGAAGACTACAAGGGCAGCAGCGGTGGTAAATGTCAGAAGACATTCACTGCTGCAGCTCCAGCTTTCCCTAGCGGCGCTGTATACTCCCGTGCCCTGGTTGCCGCGTAACTACTAACTTACTAAGATAAAAGTAATATGGAGGACTCTATGAAATAATTTATCTTGGAGAGTATCATGTTTATTTTACAAAATAATTACTTTTATTTTAATGGAGATTATCTTCAACAGGTGGGCACAGCCATGGGCACCAGGTTTGCCCCTAGCTTGACAACTTATTCATGTCACACTGGGAGGAGACGGCGGTGTGGCATGGTGAGTTGGCAGGGGCAGGCCTGGTGTCCTGGCACCGCTTCATCAATGACATTTTATTTGTATGGAAAGGAAGTGAGGAGAACTTAAAAAGCTTTTGTAATCAATTAAATTCAAATAATAAGAACATTAAATAAACATTCAATATAAGTAAACATGAGGTCCATTTCCTTGATCTCAGTATTTATGTAAGAGATCTCCAATTGGAGACCAAAATTTACAAAAAGCCCACTGACTCTAATTCATTTATAGAAAGAAATAGTCAACACCATACTAACTGGTTGGAGGGTATACCCTTCAGCCAGTTTGTTAGAGTAAAACGAAACTGCACTGATCCACAGATTTGTAATACGGAAATGGTTGATATGTCAAAGTGTTTTGAAGATAAAGGTTATCAAAGACATAAACTAATAGCTGCAAAGGATAAAACAGCCCAATTAGTGAGAAATGATCTTCTAATTGAAAAACCCAAAAAAGAATCGAAAGAAAATTTTGAATGGGCTTTCATTTCTGAATATAGTTGCCTACACAAAGAAATAGAGACAATTATAAAAAAACAACTGGAAATTGTTAGAACAGGATCCCATTCTAAAAGGGAAAATCCCTACTAGGCCATCTTTTATATATAAAAAATCAAAGTCATTAAAAGATAAACTTGTTAAAAGTTCCCTTAACGAACAAAAACGAAGTAGTGAACGGGTACGGGGCTTCCATCGCTGTGGGTCATGCTTAGTTTGTAAAACTGTGAAGACTAACACATCTAAATATAGAGAAATTAAAATAAATGGGAATTGTTATAAAATCAATCATTTTATTACCTGTACATCTAAGAATGTAGTCTACGCCATCGAATGTAAATGTGGCCTTATTTACGTAGGAAAGACTACAAAGATGCTAAAAACTAGGCTGTGTGAGCATATCTATAACCTTAAAAAGGTATTAGAAACACATACCCTTTCTATGCATTTTAAACAACAACATAATTCAAAGGAATGTGCAATAAGAAACTTCTGGGGAATTGAACAAGTTAAGGGTACATGGAAAAATAAAAATATTGAGACCAGGTTAGCTAAAACCGAAATGAAATGGATTTTTAATTTGAAAACATTGGTACCTCATGGTCTTAACGGGGAATTTGAGTTAAAATGGTTTTTAAATTAAAATTTATGAAATACACTTTACAATTATAACTTATTAAAAGTTCTGTAACGGGGACTCTAATTCTATGGCTGCTATTATTGATGTTTCTTTTTAATTATCTTTTATTGATTTATGTTTTATATGTTTTTATCTCTCCTATATGCACCTTATGATGGTATATTGCTGCAATATAATTATGTTTACGAATGACCCACGGAACGCATCTGACCCGCAAACATTACCATATGAAAAGAAAGTGACTCTGTGAGATGGATTGTATGACTGAAAATGACGTCTTACGGGTTGGAAAGCTTTTTGAACCACATGAAAATGAGCATATAGCGGCCGGAAATGAAGTCTTACGGGTTGGAACGCATTTTGAACCGCACGGAAATGAGTATATAGTGGCCGGGCGGAAGTTGATGGGAGACGCGATACCATGTGACCGGAAGTGACGGCCGCGGAAGCGCGGCGGCTTCCAAACACCGTAATTGTAATTTTGACACCTGAAACGTGTTTGAGGACTTTAGGGGGTATATATAGGGGAGAATTTCAGTGCTGCACAATCCGCTTTTGAGAAAGGTTACAACCGAAACGTGTTAAGCGGGATTGTGCTGTGTATCCTGACGATTCCTTTATATTCCTTATTCACCACCTGGAAGGAAAGCCGTGAGTTCCCGGGACTGACTACACCTGCTGTAAGAAATATCTCAGCGAGCCAGTGAGGTGTCTTTTGGGAAATAAGGGATAACGCCTTGTGATATGCCTTTTTATCTGTGTAACATGTGAGTGCATCTGTCTAAAAATAAATACCCGTTTGTTTAAGGGTTTGCTGCACTATTTGCTTTTTTTCTGTTTTATGATATCGGGAGTGGCGGGACATTGAATCCTTAGAAGAAGTGGAATCTTGATCTTGTGGAATTGGACAGACTTTTTGACATAAAGAAACTACAATATGCCTAAAACCATGTGGAGCTTTGTGAGTGTGATGCATTGAAAATAGAATATACCACCTTTTTATAAAAGGACTCTACACTATTGTGTGTTTTCTCTAACGTCCTAGTTGTCAGGAATCTGCGTTCTCCGTCGCATCACTACTGTGGAACTACAGGTTCCAGCAGTTCTGTTCCAGTTCCAGTTTTCAGTCTACTGCAGCCTGGAGTACACAGTGCTGCAGCTAACTCACAGCTGATCTGAACACCTAATCCAGCAGGGTGTGTCCTCACAGGTGCAACATCCAATCATCACAGACCAAGGGGTATAAACTCCAGTTCCTGGCTCAGTCTCATCGCCTTGGACAACACGTTACATTCTGTGAACAGGCGTCTCCTGTTTGCAGTCATCTGTCTGCAGAGATACCCCTGTGTATTGGACCTGTGGAACTACAGGTCCCAGCAGTTCCGTTCCAGTTCCAGTCTTCAATCCTTTGTTTCCAGCAGTCTTCTATTTCTGGTATCTCCAAGTCATCTCCCTGTTCCAGTGTTCCTGTGGAACTACAAACTCCAGCCACAGCCAGCCACAATCCACCAGCAGTAAGAGACTCTCCTCAGGTGTTTTATCATTATCTACCTGTGCACTCATTATCAGTTACCATCTGTGCATCTCAGCAGTTAACATCTATTTGCTTAGAGACTGTCTCCTGCTTAAGCCCGTTAGGCTATCTGGACTTGTGCTTCATAGAGACTGTACATTTATCAGAGTTCTGTTTTTCCAAAGTTATTTCATCCTGAGTTATACTGAGACTGTGTGCTTTTTACAATTACCGGAGTTCTGTTTGTTTCAATCATAGTTACCAGTGACTTTTGAATATTTATTTCCTGTTATTTCTGGTTTTGCATTCCACTGCAATTGCATTCCATTGCACCTGTTATTCAATTGCTTTGTGATCCCTGTGACATAATAAATATCAGCGCCTATGCGCAGGACTATTCTTCGGTCTCCTCGTGTATTACGTCACACCAACACTGACCCACTAGCGCCCCCGCCGGGGACAGACAAAATCAGAATCCTGACAGTTTGTCCAAGGCCCATGGACCCGGACGGTGGTCAGAGTGTGGGGTCAGGGTCACTCCAAAGTTTGGTGTCTACAGCCCAAGGAGGGGCGTCTGTGTCTACAGCCCAAGGAGAGGTATCCAATGTTCAAGCTCTAGTAGGGGCATATGAGTCTTCTCAAAAAGGAGTTTCAGATCTGTCAACCCCAGGAGGGGTGCTGGAGAAAACAACCCTGAGAGAGGTGTCTGATTCGTCAACCCCAGGAGGGGTCACCGAAATTTCAGCCCCAAGGGAAGTATCCAGAGCCAAGTTCCCAGACGGAAATTTTTGTGCTACAGATGCAGTTATGAACTCCTGTTTGCCGTCTTCAGAGAGCACCACCCTGTTGGCATCCAGCATGGATCAGATCCAGGATGGTCTAACTGAACACTCGGATACCACTCATTCCGGTTCTAACTGGATTCTGACTCCATCAGTTCCAGCTGGTTCAAGCTCTTCCGGACCCAATCCGGTCCCATCCGTCTGTCCGGATCAGCCTCCTTCGGTTCCGGACGATTCCAGTAAGCCTCCTTCGGTTCCAGCCGATTCCAGCATCCTCGGATCAAATCCGGTCCTATCAGTCAGTCCGAGGACTCCACCGGTTCAAGCTTTTCTGGACCCAATCCGGTTCCATCCGTCTGTCCAAAGTTGCCGTCGGTTCCTACCGATTCCAGTTCCTCCGAACCCGGTGTGGTTCTCTCCAGTGTGTCAAGTAATGAACTCCTGTCAGTCAGTTTTGGAGATGACGTCCTCTCTCCACCCTAGAGTATTTCAAGTTGATTCTACTCCTGCTTATGAATGCTTATTCCAGTCCTCTACTCTCAAGTGTCCTACATTGTCTTCTGAGACTTCAATTGACATTCAGCCTTCCAAGTTCCAGCGTGGGTGTTCGGTGCCCACCCATAAAAGGGGGGGTACTGTCAGGAATCTGCATTCTCCGTCGCATCACTACTGTGGAACTACAGGTTCCAGCAGTTCAGTTCTGTTCCAGTTCCAGTTTTCAGTCTACTGCAGCCTGGAGTACACAGTGCTTCAGCTAACTCACAGCTGATCTGAACACCTAATCCAGCAGGGTGTGTCCTCACAGATGCAACATCCAATCATCACAGACCAAGGGGTATAAACTCCAGTTCCTGGCTCAGTCTCTTCGCCTTGGACAACACGTCACATTCTGTGAACAGGCGTCTCCTGTTTGCAGTCAGCTGTCTGCAGAGATACCCCTGTGTATTGGACCTGTGGAACTACAGGTCCCTCCAGTTCCAGGTTCCAGTCTTCAATCCTTTGTTTCCAGCAGTCTTCTATTTCTGGTATCTCCAAGTCATCTCCCTGTTCCTGTGGAACTACAAACTCCAGCCACAGCCAGCCACAATCCACCAGCAGTAAGAGACTCTCCTCAGGTGTTTTATCATTATCTACCTGTGCACTCATTATCAGTTACCATCTGTGCATCTCAGCAGTTAACATCTATTTGCTTAGAGACTGTCTCCTGCTTATGCCCGTTAGGCTATCTGGACTTGTGCTTCATAGAGACTGTACATTTATCAGAGTTCTGTTTTTCCAAAGTTATTTCATCCTGAGTTATACTGAGACTGTGTGCTTTTTACAATTACCGGAGTTCTGTTTGTTTCAATCATAGTTACCAGTGACTTTTGAATATTTATTTCCTGTTATTTCTGGTTTTGAATTCCACTGCAATTGCATTCCATTGCACCTGTTATTCAATTGCTTTGTGATCCCTGTGACATAATAAATATCAGCGCCTATGCGCAGGACTATTCTTCGGTCTCCTCGTGTATTACGTCACACCAACACTGACCCACTAGCGCCCCCGCCGGGGACAGACAAAATCAGAATCCTGACACTAGTGGATGCTGGGGACTCCGTAAGGACCATGGGGAATAGACGGGTTCCGCAGGAGACAGGGCACTTTAAGAAAGAATTAGGATACTGGTGTGCACTGGCTCCTCCTTCTATGTCCCTTCTCCAGACCTCAGTTTGAATCTGTGCCTGGACGAGCTGGGTGCACCTTAGTGAGCTCTCCTGAGCTTGCTAATAAGAAAGTATTTTGTTAGGATTTTTTATTTTCAGAGATCTGCTGGCAACAGACTCTCTGCTACGTGGGACTGAGGGGAGAGAAGCAGCCCTACTCACTAGAAGATAGGTCCTGCTTCTTAGGCTACTGGACACCATTAGCTCCAGAGGGATCGTACACAGGAACGCACCCTTGGTCGTCCGATCCCGGAGCCGCGCCGCCGTCCCCCTCGCAGAGCCAGAAGACAGAAGCCGGCGTGAGAAGCAAGAAGACTTCGAAATCGTCGGCAGAAGACTCCAGTCTTCATCTGAGGTAGCGCACAGCACTGCAGCTGTGCGCCATTGCTCCCACACTAAACCCACACACTCCGGTCACTGTAGGGTGCAGGGCGCAGGGGGGGCGCCCTGGGCAGCAATTGGGAACCTCATTGCAAAAAGCAGCATATATACAGTTGGGCACTGTATATATACATGAGCCCCCGCCATTATTTTACACACAAAACGCGGGACAGAAGCCCGCCGCTGAGGGGGCGGGGCTTCTTCCTCAGCACTCACCAGCGCCATCTTCTCTCCACAGCTCCGCTGAGAGGAAGCTCCCCAGGCTCTCCCCAGCAGAATCACGGTAGAAAGAGGGTGAAAAGAGAGGGGGGGCACATAAATTTGGCGCAAAAACTGATATACAGCAGCTACTGGGTTAACACTAAGTTACTGTGTGATTCCTGGGTCATTTAGCGCTGGGGTGTGTGCTGGCATACTCTCTCTCTGTCTCTCCAAAAGGCCTTGTGGGAGAACTGTCTTCAAATAATAAATAATAGCAACCCCTGTGTGTGTGGTGTGTCGGTACGCTTGTGTCGGCATGTTTGACGAGGAAGGCTATGTGGAAACAGAGCGGGTACAAATGAATGTGGGGTCGGCGCCGACACACGATTGGATGGATATGTGGAAGGTTTTAAATGATAATGTAAATTCCTTGCATAAAAGGTTGGATAAAGCTGAAGCCTTGGGACAGTCAGGGTCTCAACCCATGCCTGATCCTACAGCGCAGAGGCCGTCAGGGTATCAGAAGCGCCCACTATCCCAAATTGTTGACACAGATATCGACACGGATTCTGACTCCAGTGTCGATGGCGATGATGCAAAGTTACAGCCTAAAATGGCTAAAGCCATCCGCTACATGATTATAGCAATGAAAGATGTGTTACACATCACAGAGGAAACCCCAGTCCCTGACAAGAGAGTTTATATATATATATATATGGGGAGAAAAGGCAAGAGGTGACCTTTCCCCCGTCACATGAGTTAAATGAGTTATGTGAAAAGGCTTGGGAATCTCCAGATAGGAAACTGCAGATTTCCAAACGGATGCTTATGGCGTATCCTTTCCCGCCAACGGACAGGTTACGCTGGGAATCCTCCCCTAGGGTGGACAAAGCTTTAACTCGCTTATCCAAGAGGGTAGCCCTGCCGTCACAGGATACGGCCACCCTAAAAGATGCTGCAGATAGAAAGCAGGAGGGTATCCTGAAATCCATTTATGCACATTCAGGTACCCTGCTAAGGCCGGCAATTGCGTCGGCCTGGATGTGTAGTGCTGTAGCAGCATGGACAGATACCTTATCTGAGGAACTTGATACCTTGGACAAGGATACTATAATACTGACCCTGGGGCATATAAAAGACGCTGTCCTATATATGAGAGATGCCCAAAGAGACCTTAGCCTACTGGGCTCTAGAATAAATGCTAACTCGATTTCTGCCAGAAGGGTCCTGTGGACTCGGCAATGGACAGGCGATGCCGACTCAAAAAGGCACATGGAGGTTTTACCTTATAAGGGTGAGGAATTGTTTGGGGATGGTCTCTCGGACCTGGTCTCCACAGCTACGGCTGGAAAGTCAAATTTTTTGCCATATATTCCCTCACAACCTAAGAAAGCACCGTATTACCAAATGCAGTCCTTTCGATCACAAAGAGGCAAGAAAGTCCGAGGTGCGTCCTTTCTTGCCAGAGACAGGGGTAGAGGAAAGAAGCTGCACAATACAGCTAGTTCCCAGGAACAGAAGTCCTCCCCGGCTTCCACTAAATCCACCGCATGACGCTGGGGCTCCACAGGCGGAGCCAGGCCCGGTGGGGGCGCGTCTCCGAAATTTCAGCCACAAGTGGGTTCACTCTCAGGTGGATCCCTGGGCTATAGAGATTGTGTCTCAGGGACACAAGCTGGAATTCGAAGTGATGCCCCCTCACCGTTACCTCAAATCGGCCCTGCCAGCTTCCCCCATAGAGAGGGAAATAGTGTTAACTGCAATTCACAAATTGTATCTCCAGCAGGTGGTGGTAAAGGTTCCCCTCCTTCAACAGGGAAGGGGTTACTATTCGACACTTTTTGTGGTACCGAAACCGGACGGTTCGGTCAGACCCATATTGAATTTAAAATCCCTGAACATATACCTGAAAAGGTTCAAGTTCAAGATGGAATCGGTCAGAGCGGTCATCGCAAGCCTGGAAGAGGGGGATTTTATGGTGTCTCTGGACATAAAGGATGCTTACCTTCATGTCCCCATTTATCCACCTCATCAGGAGTACCTCAGATTTGTGGTACAGGATTGTCATTACCAATTCCAGACGTTGCCGTTTGGTCTGTCCACGGCACCGAGAATATTTACCAAGGTAATGGCAGAAATGATGGTGCTCCTGCGAAAGCAAGGAGTCACAATTATCCCATAGTTGGACGATCTCCTCATAAAGGCGAGGTCCAGAGAGCAGTTGCTAATCAGTGTAGCACGCTCTCGGGAAGTGTTACAACAGCACGGCTGGATTCTGAATATTCCAAAGTCGCAGCTGATTCCTACGACGCGTCTGCCCTTCCTGGGCATGATTCTGGACACAGACCAGAAGAAGGTTTTTCTCCCGACGGAGAAGGCGCAGGAACTCATGACACTGGTCAGAGACCTCTTAAAACCAAAACAGGTGTCGGTGCATCACTGCACGAGAGTCCTGGGAAAGATGGTGGCGTCATACGAGGCCATTCCCTTCGGCAGGTTCCATGCGAGGACCTTTCAGTGGGATCTGTTGGACAAGTTGTCCGGATCGCATCTACAGATGCATCGGCTGATCACCCTATCTCCCAGGGCCAGGGTGTCTCTTCTGTGGTGGCTGCAGAGCGCTCACCTTCTCGAGGGCCGCAGATTCGGCATTCAGGACTGGGTCCTGGTGACCACGGATGCAAGCCTCCGAGGGTGGGGGGCAGTCACACAGGGAAGAAATTTCCAGGGTCTGTGGTCAAGTCAGTAGACTAGCCTTCACATCAATATCCTGGAACTAAGGGCCATATACAACGCCCTAAGTCAAGCGGAGACCCTGCTTCGCGACCAATCGGTGCTGATTCAATCAGACAACATCACCGCAGTGGCTCATGTAAACTGCCAAGGCGGCACAAGGAGCAGGGTGGC
The DNA here is from genome assembly GCF_028390025.1 of Pseudophryne corroboree. Taxonomy (NCBI): domain Eukaryota; kingdom Metazoa; phylum Chordata; class Amphibia; order Anura; family Myobatrachidae; genus Pseudophryne; species Pseudophryne corroboree. The sequence continues at coordinate 349,111,442 of NC_086447.1, forward strand.
GATGGCGGAAGATACCAGAATTCTTCGATGGGCGGAGAATCACGTACGAGCACTGTCAGCAGTGTTCATTCCGGGAGTGGACAACTGGGAAGCAGACTTCCGCAGCAGGCACGACCTCCACCCAGAGAGTGGGGACTTCATCAGGAAGTCTTCACGCAGATTGCAAGGAGATGGGAACTGCCACAGGTGGACATGATGGCATCCCGCCTCAACAAAAAGCTAGAGGTATTGCGCCAGGTCAAGAGACCCTCAGGCGATAGCTGTAGACGCACTGGTGACACCGTGGGTGTTCCAGTCGGTTTATGTGTTTCCTCCTCTTCCTCTCATACCCAAGGTGCTGAGAATCATAAGAAAAAGAGGAGTGAGAACAATACTCATTGTTCCGGATTGGCCAAGAAGGACTTGGTATCCAGAACTGCAAGAAATGCTCACAGAGGACCAATGGCCTCTGCCTCTAAGGCAGGATCTGTTGCAGCAGGGGCCATGTCTGTTCCAAGACTTACCACGGCTGCGTTTGACGGCATGGCGGTTGAACGCTGGATCCTAGCAGAAAAAGGGATTCCGGATGAGGTTATTCCTACGCTAATAAAGGCTAGGATGGACGTGACGGCTATACATTATCACCGTATATGGCGAAAATATGTTGCTTGGTGTGAGGCCAGGAATGCCCCTACAGAGGAAATCCAGCTGGGCCTTCCTTCACTTCCTACAGTCGGGAGTGACTTTGGGCCTAAAATTGGGGTCCATTAAGGTCCAGATTTCGGCCCTATCCATTTTCTTTCAAAAAGAACTGGCTTCTCTTCCTGAAGTTCAGACATTTGTAAAGGGAGTGCTGCATATTCAGCCCCCGTTTGTGCCTCCAGTGGCACCTTGGGATCTTAACGTGGTGTTGAGTTTCCTGAAATCACATTGGTTTGAGCCACTTAAAACTGTGGAGTTAAAATATCTCACGTGGAAGGTGGTCATGCTATTAGCCTTGGCTTCGGCTAGGCGTGTGTCAGAATTGGCGGCTTTGTCACATAAAAGCCCCTATCTGGTTTTCCATATGGACAGGGCAGAATTGCGGACTCGTCCACAATTTCTGCCAAAAGTGGTGTCATCTTTTCATATGAACCAACCTATTGTGGTGCCTGTGGCTACTCGTGACTTGGAGGATTCTGAGTTACTAGATGTAGTCAGGGCTTTGAAAGTTTATGTAGCCAGAACGGCTAGAGTCAGGAAAACTGAGTCGCTGTTTATCCTGTATGCATCCAACAAGCTGGGTGTTCCTGCTTCAAAGCAAACTATTGCTCGCTGGATCTGTAACACGATACAGCTGGCTCATTCTGCGGCTGGTTTGCCGCTTCCAAAATCAGTAAAAGCCCACTCCACAAGGAAGGTGGGCTCTTCTTGGGCGGCTGCCCGAGGGGTCTCGGCATTACAGCTTTGCCAAGCGGCTACTTGGTCAGGGTCAAACACTTTTGCAAAGTTCTACAAGTTTGATACCCTGGCTGAGGAGGACCTTGTGTTTGCTCATTCGGTGCTGCAGAGTCATTCGCACTCTCCCGCCCGTTTGGGAGCTTTGGTATAATCCCCATGGTCCTTACGGAGTCCCCAGCATCCACTAGGACATTAGAGAAAATAAGATTTTACTTACCGGTAAATCTATTTCTCGTAGTCCGTAGTGGATGCTGGGCGCCCGTCCCAAGTGCGGACTTCTTCTGCAATACTTGTATATAGTTATTGCTTAAATAAGGGTTATGTTATGGTTGCATCAGGGTTATCTGATGCTCTGTTGTTGTTCATGCTGTTAACTGGGTAAGTTTATCACGAGTTATACGGTGTGATTGGTGTGGCTGGTATGAGTCTTACCCTGGATTCCAAAATCCTTTCCTTGTACTGTCAGCTCTTCCGGGCACAGTTTCCTTAACTGAGGTCTGGAGGAGGGACATAGAGGGAGGAGCCAGTGCACACCAGTATCCTAATTCTTTCTTAAAGTGCCCTGTCTCCTGCGGAGCCCGTCTATTCCCCATGGTCCTTACGGAGTCCCCAGCATCCACTACGGACTACGAGAAATAGATTTACCTGTAAGTAAAATCTTATTTTTTGTCTTATGTGTGTATCCTAATTGGTATATACCATTAGGGACACATATTATACAGGTTGTGGCTTTTTGAAGAAATTAGTCCATTTAAGTGGCATGTTAAATCCGGAGAGCGCCAAAGTGGAGTATATTACATGTGTATAATTGTGAAATTCTGTGAAGTAGGTGAAACTTCATTTATACTATCACTGGGCTGACCTCTGGGTCTTATTGCGCACCCTATAACCACTTAAAACTATATTTCTCTAACGTCCTAGTGGATGCTGGGAACTCCGTAAGGACCATGGGGAATAGCGGGCTCCGCAGGAGACTGGGCACTCTAAAGAAATATTTAGTACTATCTGGTGTGCACTGGCTCCTCTATGCCCCTCCTCCAGACCTCAGTTAGAATCTGTGCACGGACAGAGCTGGGTGCTTTTAGTGAGCTCTCTTGAGCTTGCTAATAAGAAAGTATTTTAGTTAGGTTTTTTTATTTTCAGAGAGCTTCTGCTGGCAACAGACTCTCTGCTACGTGGGACTGAGGGGAGAGAAGCAAACCTACTAACTGCGGCTAGGTTGCACTTCTTAGGCTACTGGACACCATTAGCTCCAGAGGGATCGAACACAGGACCTGACCTTGTCGTCCGTTCCCGGAGCCGCGCCGCCGTCCCCCTCGCAGAGCCAGAAGACAGAAGCCGGCAGAAGCGGAGAAGACATCGAAATCGGCGGCAGAAGACACCTGCCTTCACATGAGGTAGCGCACAGCACTGCAGCTGTGCGCCATTGCGCCCACACTAACCCACACACTCCGGTCACTGTAGGGCGCAGGGGGGGGGGGGGGGGGGGGGGCGCCCTGGGCAGCAATTGATACCTCCTGGCGAAAACTGCATATAGACAGTGGGACACTGTTATATGTATGAGCCCCCGCCACTTATTTTACAGAAAATCGCGGGACAGAAGCCCGCCGCTGAGGGGGCGGGGCCTTCGTCCTCAGCAGCGCCATTTTCCTGCCACAGCTCCGCTGAGAGGAAGCTCCCCAGGCTCTCCCCTGCAGAATCACGGTAGAAGGGTGAGAAAGAGAGGGGGGGCACATAAATTTAGGCGCATTAATCATTTTTCTCATGATGCACCTGACTGCAGAACAGAATCTGAAAGAGAAGAGTAGCACCTCCGGAACTTTCCAGAATGGGTGCAATGGATATGTTCTTGGTTACAGGATAGAAAACAGAGTTGAAGTACAGATGTAGCCACCTTTATCTTGACTGGCTGAGGCGTTTGTCCCGATAGAGCGTATGCAGCGTAGGGAGGCGCGCCTAGTCACAGAGAGGCGTACCTAATCGCACGGAGGCAGACATGGCGTTTGGCGTTACCTTTACGTGTAATACCTGCGATCAGCCACCAGATGTCGCTTTTTACAATCACCACTGCGCATGCGTGTGGTCTCCCGTAAAATACAATACTGGAATACATAATAAGGACTACTTTACTAAGGCGTCTCATTACGCTGCATACAGTAAATACTCATTACGCTGCATTATTTAATACAGTACTGTATATACGACACAGACGCAAATAGTACAGCATACAGTATATGATCCATCTACAATACTTTATGAATACTGTATGTGAGCGTCCAAGTCCCGCAGGCAAAACATAAAACCAGTAGTGTACACTGTCGCAAATGGATGTGTGTTAGAAGTTCACTATTGCCTCTCAAGATTCGGAATTTTGTACAGTACTGTATGTTATCGTCCTAATCCCGTAGCCATTACAGCATAATCAAAACCAATGGATTTATACATTTGTCTGCGGCGAAGTGGTGAAGTGTTTCGCTTCCTATACTCAGAGTCCCGGGTTCGATTCCATGTACAGTACAGTACGAATGCATGTTAGTTTTTTTTCATACACTTTATTATTTTTTTTATTCACATACAGTAAACCAGGGCAAAGCTGCATGAGTGGTTCTAATGTTAAGGTTCTATGCTCCGTACAGTACACATACAATTCTGTAGCTGGGCAGACTCAATAGAAATGGCTACCACCTACAGTATGACTCCTTGCCCCACAGAGGCCCTAGGCTACGGAGCAAGTAATAGTCCAAATTGTACAGACTATGGGGCAATGCTGAAGGAGCGTCACAATCCCCTAGCTAAAATACATACAGCAGTATGCACATTATGGTAACCGGACTCGATCGCATAGCACACTGGCAAAATGGCCGCCGCCCCTGAACCCTTTTGCAGGCTATGGGGCAATGCTGAAGTAACGTCACAATCCCCTAGCCAAAATACACAGGGGCGATGGGGATAAGTTACTATACTGTAGGATTGCATATTACGGTACACCGGACTCAATCGCATACTGTAGCACACTGTCAAAGTGACCACTACCCCTGAACCCCCACCTCGTGGCAGGCAGCAGTCGGGTATGGAATGAGAAATGGCATAAGTTGTGCAGGCTACGGGGCGATGCTGAAGGAGCGTCACAATCCCCTAGCAAACAGAGATACTGTAAGCAAGGTCTATGCACATTACAGTACGTTACACCGGACTCGATCGCATAGCAAGCTGACAAACCACAAGTTTTACATAAAGCAGGCCAAAGTTGCAGGAGAGTTTCTACTGTAAAAGTTCTATGCACCGTACGGTACACATACAATTTCTATAGCAGGGCAGACTCAATTAAAATGGCTACCGCCTGTGACTCCTACTGTACTGTAGCTCCTAGGAAGCACTCAGCTACAGTATGGAGCAAATAACAGCACAGATTTTTGCAGGCTATGGGGCAATGCTGAAGGAGCGTCACAATCCCCTAGCTACAATACACAGGGGCGATAGGGATATTCGAGTGGCTGGAGGGGGGGGTCCCCTTGATTTAAGGGGTCCCCACTCCTCCAGGGTACCCCGGTCAGGTGTGACTAGTTGGGTATTTAATTCCATGGCCGCAGGGACCGGTATAAAAGTGTCCCCCGGCTGTGCATTATCTGTCCAGCTAGTGGAGCCCGGTGCTGGTTAAAAAAATAGGTGGAACCCCTATGCTTTTTGTCCCCCAAGCTGCAGGAGAGTTTCTACTGTAAAGGTTCTATGCACCGTACGGTACACATACAATTCTATAGCAGGGCAGACTCAATTGAAATGGTTACCGCCTGTGACTCCTACTGTACTGTAGCTCCTAGGAGGCACTCAGCTACAGTATGGAGCAAATAACAGCACAGATTTTGCAAGCTACGGGGCAATGCTGAAGGAGCGTCACAATCCCCTAGCTACAATACACAGGGGCGATAGAGATAATCGAGTGGCTGGAGGGGGGTCCCCTTGATTTAAGGGGTCCCCACTCCTCCAGGGTACCCCGGCCAGGGGGTGACTAGTTGGGTATTTAATGCCATGGCCGCAGGGACCGGTCAAAAATACGGGGAACCCCTACGCTTTTTTGTCCCCCTTAGTTTTTGCACCAGGACCAGGCGCAGAGCCCTGTGCTGGTTCTAAAAAGATGGGGGATCCCGTGTCCATTTTTTCGTATTCCTGACGGAATTCGACCGCAATTGCATATACTGTACCCCTTAATGTCACTGCTTACAGTATACAGTATTTAGACATGCGCTTGTGTACAGTATCTGTCATGAGGTGCTTTTTTCACTGACACTATAACTTTTTTGTACTGTACAGAGACGGCAAACTAGCCAAACGGGAATAATCAGCTTCTGCTGAATAAAATGAGATGCTACAGTACATGCCTATATTCTGTGAGTGACTGCGGCTCTATGAAATTAAATCAGAAAATGTAAATATGAAATGCATTACTAATGTGTGGCATTACTGTACTGTACAGTATGTGTATAAGGTGTACTACAATATTTTCTGGTGTAACATAAGGAAAGACCGCAGAGGAGGCCTGGACGACCGCAGAGGAGGCCTGGACGACGTCAGAGGAGGCCTGGACGACGTCAGAGGAGGCCTGGACGACGTCAGAGGAGGCCTGGACGACCGCAGAGGAGGCCTGGACGACCGCAGCAGACTGGACGACCGCAGAGGAGGCCTGGACGACCGCAGCAGACTGGACGACCGCAGAGGAGGCCTGGACGACCGCAGCAGACTGGACGACCGCAGAGGAGGCCTGGACGACCGCAGCAGACTGGACGACCGCAGAGGAGGCCTGTACGACCGCAGCAGACTGGACGACCGCAGAGGAGGCCTGGACTACCGCAGCAGACTGGACGACCGCAGAGGAGGCCTGGACGACCGCAGCAGACTGGACGACCGCAGAGGAGGCCTGGACTACCGCAGCAGACTGGACGGCCGCAGAGGAGGCCTGGACGACCGCAGCAGACTGGACGACCGCAGAGGAGGCCTGGACTACCGCAGAGGAGGCCTGGACGAAGTCAGCGGACTGGACGAAGTCAGCGGCTTGGACGACCGCAGCGGACTGGACGAAGTCAGCGGCCTGGGCGACCGCAGAGGCGGCCTGGGCGACCGCAGAGGAGGCCTGGACGACCGCAGAGGAGAACTGGACGACCGCAGAGGAGGACTGGACGACCGCAGAGGAGGACTGGACGACCGCAGCGGACTGGACGAAGTCAGCGGCTTGGACGACCGCAGAGGAGGCCTGGACGACCGCAGAGGAGGCCTGGACGACCGCAGAGGAGGACTGGACGACGTCAGCGGACTGGACGACCGCAGAGGAGGACTGGACGACGTCAGCGGCTTGGACGACCGCAGAGGAGGACTGGACGACGTCAGCGGACTGGACGACGTCAGCGGAGGCCTGGACGACGTCAGCGGAGGCCTGGACGACGTCAGCGGAGGCCTGGACGACGTCAGAGGAGGCCTGGACGACGTCAGAGGAGGCCTGGACGACCGCAGCAGACTGGACGACGTCAGAGGAGGCCTGGACGACGTCAGAGGAGGCCTGGACGACGTCAGAGGAGGCCTGGACGACCGCAGAGGAGGCCTGGACGACCGCAGCAGACTGGACGACCGCAGCAGACTGGACGACCGCAGAGGAGGCCTGGACGACCGCAGCAGACTGGACGACCGCAGAGGAGGCCTGGACGACCGCAGGGGAGGCCTGGACGACCGCAGCAGACTGGACGACCGCAGCAGACTGGACGACCGCAGAGGAGGCCTGGACGACCGCAGAGGAGGCCTGGACGACCGCAGAGGAGGCCTGGACGACCGCAGAGGAGGCTTGGACGACCGCAGCAGACTGGACGACCGCAGAGGAGGCCTGGACGACCGCAGAGGAGGCCTGGACGACCGCAGAGGAGGCCTGGATTCAAGTGTGCTGTTGCCAGGAACACCAATGATGACCAGCACACCTGCTCACAGGCCACTTCTCAATACATTCGGAGGATCTCTGAACAATATTGCCCTGGCTGTCATCTCAACTTCCCTGGACGACCATCTGTACAGAGCTTCAAATGGACATATTCAGAAATATGCATATTCTCTGTTCCAGTACCATGTAAAATACGACAAATACTTGACGTGGGCCAATCGTGTGAACTTTGATGGTTCCAAGGGCAAACTTCCGCTGCCCAAAAATCTGGTACATGACATCATGGCTAGGTGTGAACGCCGCGTGAGGATTGGTGCTCCAGAAAAGAGGAAGATAAGGGATACCATAAACGCTGCGCTGAGAATGAGGAGGAAAATGACTTGGAAGCTCCACTATGATGAAACCAGATCATTACCTACCTCCTAGCTTCAGCACATCAGCTTCACACAGCTGAAGCTAAAAAAATTGTGTCAATGTACCTGTATGACCTGTACATTTTCTGGGGCTGCATTCACTGTGCTGAATCCATTTGGAGCAGCACGGTTACTCAAAGGGGAGTGCATGAACTTGGCTCACCACATTCCTGGTAATGTAAGGGCCTGGTTCAAGTTGCCCCTTTTATTTCACTGTCACCAGTTGATTTTTTGGGCGCTGCTGTATCTATCCAGTAGCAGCCGAGTCCATTGTGCTGTGTCCATCTGGGGCCTTGGGCTGCGTTTCCATCCAGGGGCTGCTGTTGTCAGTCCTCTATTCTGGTGTCCGTATGCGACAGTGTTAAAAAGCAAAAGACAAAAACGAAAAATAATTCAAAAAAACAAAACCTAAAAATAAAAAAATTAAGTACAAAAACCATTACCCCGCACCCCCCACCACAAAAAAACAAATTATAAAAATGTTAAATTTTGTCCGTAAATAAAGTGTTTCTTAAAATAAACATGACGTGGTTTCCAATGTTTGTATTCCCAACTTCCTGTACTGTATAAATTAGTACTACTGTATGATGGGAATTCAATTAAGAGTGGTATACTGTATGTAAAACAACTTGGTTAGGCATCTTGTTTCACTGGTGTCTGTGGCGGCCTGGGGAGCACTGTGACTCAAGAGAAGGGGTTGTACTGTATGCACAAGCTTGCTGAGGGGCAGAATACTTGGGCATTTCAGGGGCATGGTAGAAGTGTCCCCCATTTTATCCCTCTGTTACTGGGCATGAGTCTATGGCTTCTGATGGCTTCATCCAGGCAGGGTCATACTGTTACTGTACTAGCACTTTGTAGTACATACAACTTTGTATATACAATACAGTAGGTTACCATTGGTACTGTACATTACCAGTTGATCCTAATCAGTTTCCCAGTGATACAGTACATGCCACCCACTGTATTATACTGTACATGTCACACTTACTGTATGCTATTGCTACAATGTACAGTATGCTCAATGTACTGTGAGATAGTGTCCTAGTCCCTTGCATTGTACTGTACTGTACTGCTGCCATGTCCCTTGATGCATCGTTCTGCATTCCTTGTAAAGCACACATGGGGTAGATGTACAGTATGAAACAGTAAGAAGACGGAGAAGTGTGCATACAGTATCAATCAACTGCTGCCTGTACATTGGCTGTTTGGAATGAAATTATGGTAATGGATGATTGTCATTTGCTCTCATCCATTACCAGAATTTCATTCCAAACAGCCAGATCTGGCAGATTATCTGCCAGATAATTGTATGGTGTACAGTATGCCTATCTTATACAGTAGAAAAAGATACTATACAATGGAGTACAATAACAAAAATATTTATTAAACAAAAATAAAATTAAACCGATCTTAGTAATATATTAAAAAAGTGGTCCACTAAGAGGTGGACCACCACCCGCAGGAGCAGGATGGCACGCTGCAACTGTTCTGTGGGAAAAAAAGGACAGTATTACAAAACAAATACTGAATACTTTACAGTGTAGTAATGGCAATACAGTACTTTACTCTATATTAGACAATCTTGTTATTTACAATGTACAGTACTGTATTGTCAGTACAGTAAATCGAACACTACTGTATGCTGTCGAGGTAATTTAAACATTGCTTTAGTTTACCTCTTGTGTAAGTGGGCTGCTGCCTGCCCGCTTCTGGGCCAGCCCACCGTTCATGGCCCTGTCTTGGGCCCCCATAAATCATTGGCTCTATATTGGATAAAAAAACATTAGTCACATTCAAATACTATACAATTACTACTGTATACTGTAGGTACAGTATTATACTGTATTGCTGGTATTCAAAATAGAAAGTACTGTACAAGAGTTTAGCCTAAATAGGTCATAAACAAATTGTCAAAGGAATAAAACACCACAGTACAAATACTGTAGACATTTATGTATTAGCAGTCATGACATTTCATGACAGCTTCAGAAAAAAGAGGGTTACAGTACTGTAGGTGGTGTTGTAGGGAGTACTATCAATAATAGTGGACTGTACTCAGAGCCAGCCATAAATAATATGATTCCCTAGTCAAGTTTTTGGATGCTGCCCCCTTGCACAGATGCTATTTCCGCCTCTGAGCCTGTACCCCTTTCCCAGCACCATCACCCCTCAACCATAGCAGTCCTCGTTTTGGTGCTCCTCCAACCTACTGTATGTTTAAAATAGCAACAGTGTGCACATTCGGTGTGCATCCCAAAACGGTGCATGTTCTTGCTGGGAAGGGGCATGGCCACACAGTAATTCCCCAATCTGAAATGACGCCACACAGTACTGCAACTTTATTCACAACATATCATGCAATAGTGTCTCTTATTCTCGTTACATCATAGGATAGTACCACATTACTCCTCAAAGTATTCCCACTTATTCACATTGCATCACATCATATTGCTCTTTGTTCACATTAGACCACACAGTAGTGCCCTTGCTACAGTATATGTTACACAACAAAGTACTGTAGTACCCCTTATACACATAATGCTGCACATTAGTAATGCATTTTGTATGCAGATACAGACGCAGTCACACACAGAATATACTGTAGGCATGCTGCATATCATATTAATCAGCAGAAGCTGCTTGTGCCCCTAGGCATTTGGCAAGTATGCCTATGCCTAGGGCAGGCTCAGACTGGAGATCAGTACGTAATCCCGCTGGACGGGATCCCGGTGGTCAAAATACAGACGACGGAATCCCGACCACACAATCCCGACAGGGGCGGCGAGCGGAACGCAGGCCCTTGCATGCTTGCTTCGCTCGCCACGCGGTGGGCACGGTGCCTCGCTACGCTCTGCACACTATTATATCAGTAGTCAGGAAAGGCAGCATGCATTTGTGGAGTGAAGAGGGTGAAAAAAGAGAGAAAGTACAGTATGTACTGTAAGGTTATGTCAGAGGGTGTGAAGATGATCAGCTCAGTGTTATACATGTTACAGTAAGTTAGAATACAGTACAGTGCATTATGTATTTATATTTTATTACCAGGTGTCTCCTCCACTGGTTGGCGACGGACTGTAAAAAGATAAAATACAGTTAGTCATATCAGTTTGACTTAAAATAATGTTGGAGAAAAAAAATACTGTAATTACAGTACCAACTATTGCTACTGTACAGTATATTTACCAAAAATGTATTCTGGCTCGTCGTCTGTGGGTAAAAGAGAAGAATATTATAAGATACAGTATACAGTAAAAAGTATAGTAATAGTACACTAGTGTCCAGGCCCAGTGTCAGGTGGGTAAAAAAAGGTATGCTTGTGACAGGCATGGTGATTCCAAGGGACCCCACAGAGACCATCAGAAAATTTGTGAGTAGCCCGTATGCCGGTGATTATGACTAGAATAAGGTAGCAGCTCTTTTTTGCTTTGAATTATGTATACTGTACAGTACTGTATGTGCATATTGTACAGTACACTTAAAATATTTAGCAGTTACTGTAGTGGTAATTTTTGGGATGACAGTATTAGCATACTGTAAGCATCCAACTGAGGCCCCCAAACAGATGCCGCCACTAGGTACAGTACGTGCCTCTCGTGCCTAATGGGAAATTCATCACTGACAGTATCTAGAGAGATGAATGGAGAGACAGTGACAAGGGGTGAGAGAGAGAGAGAGAGAAATTGAGTAAGATGGGTGTTTTTTTTAGAACAGGATGTTGTCCATACAGTAGCAACCAATCAAATATTACCTACTGTACTGTATTATCGTCTGTAAGTGTAACTAGATACTGTAAATGTTAATGTGGAATGTGATCGGTTGCTACTGTATGGGCAATATCACCAGTTCAAACAAAAACAATTTTCATCCGATTTCTACGCATTTGCCAGAAAAATCTGATGAAAAGTGCTACTCTGATGGCATCAGATCAATGTCAGTAATAATTCTTACCACTAAATGCAGCCGCATCATCATCATCATCATCATCCTCCTCCTCCGTGGCCTGTTCCAGTGTAGGGCCTGTGAAAAAAAACATTAATGTGAAAAAAAAAAAAGGTTCATTCCAGGAAATACACATACCCTCCAACATGACCCGCCCCACTAGGTACAAAATGCTCTGGTTCTGGACTTCCCTCTTAATTTATTATTGCCATCACCTGTGAAGAAACAGCTTTCTTATCATTTAACTAGTTCAACACAGGTGATGGAAATCATAAATTAAGAGGGAAGTCTAGAAACAGAGCAGTGCGGCGGGTCATGTTGGAGGGTCTGCATACAGAAACATAGAATTTGATGACAAATACTGTAAGAACCACTTTGCCCATCTAATCTGCCTCTTTTTTTTAACCTTTTTTTTTACATCAAACCTTATTTGATCCTTATTTCTTTGTAAGGATATCCTTATGTATGTCTCTTCCATGCATGTTTAAATACTGTAGCTCTACTGTTTTAGGCTCTATCACCTCTGATGGGAGGCTATTCCACTTGTCCACTGCACTTTCTGTGAAGTAATTTTTCTTAAAATTCCCCCTGAACCTCGCCCCCCTCCAGTCTCCGTGCACATCCTCGTGTCCTATTGCTTGCAGTGTCTTCATTAGGAGAATGTTTCCCTCCTGGACTTTATTAAAACTAGAGATGTGCACCGGAAATTTTTAGGGTTTTGTGTTTTGCTTTTGGATTCGGACTTGTTTTGGATCCTGGTGCTTTTTTTCAAAAACCCCTCAAAAACAGCTTAAATCGTAGAATTTGGGGGTATTTTTGATCCTACTGTATAGTGTTATTAACCTCAATGACCATAATTTCCACTCATTTCCAGTCTATTCTGAACACCTCACAATATTATTTGTAGTCCTAAAATTTGCACCGAGGTCACTGGATGACTAAGCTAAGCGACCCAAGTGGCCGGCACAAACACCCGGCCCATTTAGGAGTGGCAGTGCAGTGGCAGACAGGATGGCACTTATAACAATTTTCCCCAAACATCACATGATGCAAAGATAAATAAATAAAAAAAGAGGTGCAAGATGGAATTGTGATTGGGCCCTCCCACCCACCCTTATGTTATATAAACAGGGTCTGCCACACGACTGTGGCTGAAATGACTGGTTGGTTTGGGCCCCCACCAAAAAAAGAAGCAATCAATCTCTCCTTGCTCAAACTGGCTCTACAGAGGCAAGATGTACCGGACTGGACTTACTTAATGGGTGCAGTGTGGTGAGGGACAGAGAGTCCTGGTCCTCCTCCTCCGCCACCGCCACTGCCTGTGACAGTGTAGGGCCTGTGAAAGCATAAATTCCATGAAATATACTTTTGTATTCTGTGTTGAATACAGTAAAGCAAAAATTCAGTCAGGAATTGGAGGAGGAGAGTAGATTTCGCACACAGAGACGAGAATGTCGAGGCCAGAATCAGGGGGTAGTGGAGGAGGGTTAGGATACCGTACCTCACCCTGTTGGGATTGCTGCAATCAGGATGCCACTGTCGGTCACCTGACCGCTAGAATCCTGACTGCTGGTCACGCAAACCCAACCCATTGGTTTAACACAATGTACAGTACAGTACAATACTGCAGTTTACTTACCAAGTTGGGGAGAGGGCTTCTTCTCCTCTTCCTCCTCACTGTCAATAATTACTGAGTGGAAAATAAAAAAATATTATAAACAAAATACAGTAGAGTACAGTTACTACAAAATTGTACAGTGCTACAGGAGGCAGAGATATATTCATAATACAGTAGGAGCAGAATGACTGTCCAGTGGTAGGGGACATACAGTACTGTATTTAAAAGACCTGCTGTCTGGATCCCGACATTCAGAATGCAGAGTGTGGATTCAGAGTATGATTGGAGGGTTAGGCTAGTGGAGGGTGGGTAGGATGCACAATTTTGGGCACCATAATACAAAATGGATATCGTGGAACTACAAAAGGTTTAGAGGCGGGCGACCAAAGTGATGAAGTGGATTGAGAAGATGGAATACAAGGAAAGGCAGGCTAGGCATGTTTACATTGGAAAAGAGGAGATTAAGAGGGGACATGATTAACCTTTACAAATATACTGTATACAGTAAGGGGACAATACACAGGAACTGTTTTTGATAAGATGGACACAGAGGACACGTGCACAGTAACTCTTGTTGAAGTAGAGGCGATTTCGCACAGAGGCGAAAAGGGGTCTTCACAGTGAGGGAAATACTGTACAGTACATGTTTGGAATTCCTGCCTGAAAAGTAATAAAAGTGGACTTGGTCAATACTTTTAAGAATGGGCTTGAGAAAATCCTACTGTACTTACTATACTCTGGCTCCTCTTCCTCCCCCGACTCAACGTAAGTGACATCCTCCTCCGCCTCCGTATCAATTACGAGGCGGTCTGTGTGTAAAAGATAACAAGTATTGTAAAATACAAAAATTACAGTAATACTGTAGGAAACTAGTGTGTCTGTAACAAAAATAATTATTACCACTTCCGGAGCTCTCGGATGGTGGCGGCGCCTCCTCCGTGCCAGTCTGGTGCTGGTGGGCAGGTGGTGGTGGTGTTGGTACTGTGGGAAAAAAAATAACAGTACTGTAAGTGAAGCTGTCAATTGGAAACATGTACTGTACAGTATCCAGGACACATGTACAGTAGTGTAACGATGACAGTCGCACCAGAATTCTCGTTACACAATACCTGGCAGCGCAGCAGGTGGTGGTGGTGGTGGTGTTGGTACTGTGGGAAAAAAAATAACAGTACTGTAAGTGAAGCTGTCAATTGGAAACATGTACTGTACAGTATCCAGGACACATGTACAGTAGTGTAATGATGACAGTCGCACCAGAATTCTCGTTACACAATACCTGGCAGCGCAGCAGGTGGTGGTGGTGGTGGTGGTACTGTGGGAAAAAAAATAACAGTACTGTAAGTGAAGCTGTCAATTTGAAACATGTACTGTACAGTATCCAGGACACATGTACAGTAGTGTAACGATGAGTCGCACCAGAATTCTCGTTACACAATACCTGGCAGCGCAGCAGGTGGTGGTGGTGGTGGTGGTGGTACTGTGGGAAAAAAAATAACAGTACTGTAAGTGAAGCTGTCAATTGGAAACATGTACTGTACAGTATCCAGGACACATGTACAGTAGTGTAACGATGACAGTCGCACCAGAATTCTCGTTACACAATACCTGGCAGCGCAGCAGGTGGTGGTGTTGGTACTGTGGGAAAAAAAATAACAGTACTGTAAGTGAAGCTGTCAATTGGAAACATGTACTGTACAGTATCCAGGACACATGTACAGTAGTGTAACGATGACAGTCGCACCAGAATTCTCGTTACACAATACCTGGCAGCGCAGCAGGTGGTGGTGGTGGTGGTGTTGGTACTGTGGGAAAAAAAATAACAGTACTGTAAGTGAAGCTGTCAATTGGAAACATGTACTGTACAGTATCCAGGACACATGTACAGTAGTGTAACGATGACAGTAGCACCAGAATTCTCGTTACACAATACCTGGCAGCGCAGCAGGTGGTGGTGGTGGTGGTGGTACTGTGGGAAAATAAATAACAGTACTGTAAGTGAAGCTGTCAATTTGAAACATGTACTGTACAGTATCCAGGACCAAAAAGGGGTCCGGCCACTACACAATCTGCATCAGAGAAGCAAGATACAGTATGCTTAAAGTATACAGTACTGTATACTAGATCGCCAACAAACGTAAATTAACAAACAACTATCACTGGAATTTACCATCCTCATCCCGTAGCGAAGCACGGGTATTCAGCTATCTACAATGTTATTTATACTTTGTGTTTAATATTTACATTTAGTTTTGTAAACAGACATTCTTAACATTAACGGATTGCAGCGAGTTATCTGTGATGGTCAGGACAGGGGGTTGGGACTATAGAAATCACTATGTACTGTACACTACTGTATTTGACAATACTTACCAGCTTGGCGGCGCCTGTCCCGCCTCCTGTGCCGTCGTGCTACCAGCCCTGTAAAAATATATATACAGTATAATGGCAGCATACTGTACAGCAAATGAAATTCAACATTGACAGCATCTTTATGACATCACAATAAATGGAATTGTTCATTCTAGTACCCTGCACCTAATCACTCAGGAGGGCATAGTGTACTGTACTGTCTTCAAAACTTAAGGGGCACATTTCTAAATGTGACATACAGTACACTTACAGTATCGCTACAGTACAGTAGGTCCAGGGTATTAGACAGAACACTACCTTTATAGACATTGTAACACACATTAGCATTGCCCTTATAAACATTATGACACACATCAGCATGCAGCCCTCCCACCCTTAACCATCTCAGTACTGTTCATTACAGTATAAATTGATTTCATGACAGATGATGCAGTACTCACCTGAATTCATCTTATTCACGTCATGTCACAGTAGTGCAGTTTATTCACGTCACAGTACTGTCCTTGATTCACGTTGTGTCACACAGTAGAGCACCGTATTCACGTCACAGTACTGTCCTTGATTCACGTGTCACACAGTAGAGCACCTTATTCACGTTACTGTACTGTACGTCACAGTAGTGCAGTAGTATATCCACATTACGTCACAAAGTAGAGATCTGCCACAGTCATGAACCTTATAACACATTATGCAAGAGTAATGCACGTCAGAACACATTAGGCCACTGTAACATCCCTTAGAATAATTTCTGCCAAAGTAACATCCCTTAGAACACTGTACTATCTGAAACACAAATTTCTGCACACTGCACGACACACTGCAATTAAACCACACAATGCACTGCACGACACTGCATAGTGTATGCACTGCGTGATACGACAAACTGCACATTACACTGCACATTTCCCTGCAAAATATGATACAATGTACACTGCACAAAAAACTGCAATTACCACATGTGTATACAGTACACTGCACGACAGTGCAGGCCCTAGCCAGATACAGATACAGCCGCAGTCACGCAAAATATAGGCATGCCGCATATCATTTTAATCAGCAGAAGCTGCTGGTGCCCCTAAGCATAGCAAATGCCCTAGGCATTTGCCTACTGTAGTTTGCCTATGCCTAAGGCCGGCTCTGCTGCACGATGTGATTCACTATGCATTACACTCACTGCACAATACCATATACTGAATGTACACTGCATGACACGCTGCAATTACGCAGCACGATACACTGTAATACAATGCATATACTGTACACTGCATGATACTGTACACTGCACAATCGTAGACCACGTGGATTGTAAAGAACTACTGTATATACACAAGTTTAAAAAAATAACAATTGTTTTTGTAAAACGCATGTCGATCTTTTTCCATGTCAACTTAACGACCATGTCAACCTACAGTAACTGGTGTCAACCAATTTCAAAAGCCGCACCATCTAGGTCGACGCCAAAAAACAAATTGACCTTTTGACCCGGGTTAATGTTTGGTCCTTGTTTAACCATTTGTTTACCACAAATACTGTACAGTGCTGTATAGACCGGATACCTGCTGCTACAGCAGCCCCTGCTATAATGTACTATACCTGTAACTACAGTAACTTAAAGTACAGTAATCTACAGTAATGTACTGTACTTACAATCCCTTATGGCCTGCAGGCGTCTTGGGGTCCTCCTCACGAGGTCACTCCATCTCCTCTGGAGAGACCTCACTGTCCTCCTCCGGTTGTAAGTCCGGAGGATAGCCCTACTTGCCCTCCTGTATGCTGTGACTTTCTCCTCGTTGCTGGCGAGAGTTCTGTCCCGCCAGCGAACGAGGAGACGCAGCTCACCCAGAGCATAGGGACGGTCCCGTACAGCAGCCATGACCGTCCTTATGCTCAATGAGCGTCTCAGACGTCGTGCGTCTCAGACGTCGTGCGTTCCAGGCATTCAACGTACAGTACTGTAGTTACTGTACTTTGTGACAGTTTCCCTTAGTTTTGAATATGCCCTTTCTTTGACCACAGTATTTTCCACTGTCTTGCCCTACGCCCTTCCCTCCTGGGAGCCTTCACAGGTCTTATGCAATACACAAATACCGAAGATGCACAGTCCGTCAGAATACACTCATTTCATTCCCGCTGTTTAGGTGCATTTAGCGTAAAGAATCGCTCCTGCAGATGTACTTTGATTTATGTGAAACCTGTGTGCATCCTTCCATTGACTGTCTTACAAAGTAAATAAAATAATACAGTGTATTATTACAGAAAAAAAAAAAAGAAAGCACATCAGGTCTCGAACCCTGGTCCCCCAGCGAGGGAGGTGGGAGCCTTCACCCCTAGCCCACGACGCCTCATGAGAGATTTCCAATTTCATGTGTGAAAGTACTGCAAACAGCGCCCGGCCCCCGCCCCATTGCTGTTGGTTTATGCCTTAGAGGACTCGGACGCTCGCATTTGTAAAGCACGGTGTTTTCCTCCGCCTCCTGCCAGCTTGTTGCCCTTCCCCCATGGGAGCCTGCACAGATCATGCAGTAGACAGGGAGGGAATGCAGGTCATGTGCAATACACAAACGCCCCGCTCCTGCAGATGTACTTTGATTTATGTGAAATGTCACGGGAACACATTAAAAATAAGGTTGGCACTTCCTAGCCCACGACGCCTCATGAGAGATTTCCAATTTCATGTGTGAAAGTACTGCAAACAGCGCCCGGCCCCCGCCCCATTGCTGTTGGTTTATGCCTTAGAGGACTCGGACGCTCGCATTTGTAAAGCACGGTGTTTTCCTCCGCCTCCTGCCAGTCCTCCATTCCCATTATGCATTAGCGAACTCAGACGCTCATATATTTTCTCTATCGTCCTAAGTGGATGCTGGGGTTCCTGAAAGGACCATGGGGAATAGCGGCTCCGCAGGAGACAGGGCACAAAAGTAAAGCTTTTACAGGTCAGGTGGTGTGTACTGGCTCCTCCCCCTATGACCCTCCTCCAGACTCCAGTTAGATTTTTGTGCCCGGCCGAGAAGGGTGCAATTCTAGGTGGCTCTCATAAAGAGCTGCTTAGAGAGTTTAGCTTAGGTTTTTTATTTTACAGTGATTCCTGCTGGCAACAGGATCACTGCAACGAGGGACAGAGGGGAGAAGAAGTGAACTCACCTGCGTGCAGGATGGATTGGCTTCTTGGCTACTGGACATGAAGCTCCAGAGGGACGATCACAGGTACAGCCTGGATGGTCACCGGAGCCACGCCGCCGGCCCCCTCACAGATGCTGAAGCAAGAAGAGGTCCAGAATCGGCGGCTGAAGACTCCTGCAGTCTTCTTAAGGTAGCGCACAGCACTGCAGCTGTGCGCCATTTTCCTCTCAGCACACTTCACACGGCAGTCACTGAGGGTGCAGGGCGCTGGGGGGGGGGGCGCCCTGGGAGGCAAATGAAAACCTTTAAAAAGGCTAAAAATACCTCACATATAGCCCCAGAGGCTATATGGAGATATTTACCCCTGCCTAAATGTACTAAATAGCGGGAGACGAGCCCGCCGAAAAAGGGGCGGGGCCTATCTCCTCAGCACACGGCGCCATTTTCTGTCACAGCTCCGCTGGTCAGGAAGGCTCCCAGGTCTCTCCCCTGCACTGCACTACAGAAACAGGGTATAACAGAGAGGGGGGGCAAAATAAATGGCAATATATTAATATAAAAGCAGCTATAAGGGAGCACTTAATCATAAGGCTATCCCTGTCATATATAGCGCTTTTTGGTGTGTGCTGGCAGACTCTCCCTCTGTCTCCCCAAAGGGCTAGTGGGTCCTGTCTTCGTATAGAGCATTCCCTGTGTGTCTGCTGTGTGTCGGTACGTGTGTGTCGACATGTATGAGGACGTTATTGGTGTGGAGGCGGAGCAATTGCCAAATATGAGGATGTCACCTCCTAGGGGGTCGACACCAGAATGGATGCCTTTATTTGTGGAATTACGGGATAGCGTCAACTCGCTTAAGCAGTCGTTTGCCGACATGAGGCGGCCGGACACTCAATTAGTGCCTGTCCAGGCGCCTCAAACACCGTCAGGGGCTGTAAAACGCCCCTTGCCTCAGTCGGTCGACACAGACCCAGACACAGGCACTGATTCCGGTGGTGAAGGTGACGAATCAACCGTATTTTCCAGTAGGGCCACACGTTATATGATTTTGGCAATAAAGGAGATGTTACATTTAGCTGATACTACAGGTACCACTAAACAGGGTATTATGTGGGGTGTGAAAAAACTACCAGTAGTTTTTACCGAATCAGAAGAATTAAATGACGTGTGTGATGAAGCGTGGGGTGCCCCGATAAAAAACTGCTAATTTCAAAGAAGTTATTGGCTTTATACCCTTTCCCGCCAGAGGTTAGGGAGCGCTGGGAAACACCTCCTAGGGTGGACAAAGCGCTAACACGCTTATCAAAACAAGTGGCGTTACCCTCTCCTGAGACGGCCGCACTTAAAGATCCATCAGATAGGAGGATGGAAAATATCCAAAAAGGTATATACACACATGCAGGTGTTATACTACGACCAGCTATTGCGACTGCCTGGATGTGCAGTGCTGGGGTAGTTTGGTCAGAGTCCCTGATCGAAAATATTGATACCCTGGACAGGGTCAATATTTTACTGTCGTTAGAACAAATAAAGGATGCATTTCTTTATATGCGTGATGCACAGAGAGATATCTGCACACTGGCATCACGGGTAAGTGCTATGTCCATTTCGGCCAGAAGAGCTTTATGGACACGACAGTGGACAGGCGATGCGTAGAGGAGTTATTTGGGGTCGGTCTATCGGATTTGGTGGCCACGGCTACGGCCGGGAAATCCACCTTTCTACCTCAAGTCACTCCCCAACAGAAAAAGGCACCGACTTTTCAACCGCAGCCCTTTCGTTCCTTTAAAAATAAGAGAGCAAAGGGCTATTCATATCTGCCACGAGGCAGAGGACGAGGGAAGAGACAGCAACAGGCAGCTCCTTCCCAGGAACAGAAGCCCTCCCCGGCTTCTACAAAAGCCTCAGCATGACGCTGGGGCTTCGCAAGCGGACTCGGGGGCGGTAGGCGGTCGTCTCAAGAATTACAGCGCGCAGTGGGCTCACTCGCAGGTAAATCCCTGGATCCTGCAGATAATATCTCAGGGGTACAAGTTGAAATTAGAGACAGAGCCACCTCGCCGTTTCCTGAAGTCTGCTTTACCAACGTCCCCCTCAGGAAGGGAGACGGTTTTGGAAGCCATTCACAAGCTGTATTCTCAGCAGGTGATAGTCAAGGTACCTCTTCTACAACAAGGGAAGGGGTATTATTCCACTCTTTTTGTGGTACCGAAGCCGGATGGCTCGGTAAGGCCTATTCTAAATCTGAAGTCCTTGAACCTGTACATAAAGAAGTTCAAGTTCAAGATGGAGTCACTCAGAGCAGTGATAGCGAACCTGGAAGAAGGGGACTTTATGGTATCCTTGGACATCAAGGATGCGTATCTCCACGTTCCAATTACCCCTCACACAGGGGTACCTCAGGTTCGTTGTACAAAACTGTCACTATCAGTTTCAGACGCTGCCGTTTGGTTTGTCCACGGCACCTCGGGTCTTTACAAAGGTAATGGCCGAGATAATATTTCTTCTTCGAAGAAAAGGCGTATTAATTATCCCATACTTGGACGATCTCCTAATAAGGGCAAGGTCCAGAGAACAGCTAGAGATGGGTTTAGCACTATCTCAAGAGGTGCTAAAGCAGCACGGATGGATTCTGAATATTCCAAAATCCCAATTAATGCCGACAACTCGTCTGCTGTTCCTGGGGATGATTCTGGACACAGTTCAGAAAAAGGTTTTTCTTTCCGAAGAAAAAGCCAAGGAGTTATCTGACCTGGTCAGGAACCTCCTAAAACCAGGAAAGGTGTCTGTACATCAATGCACAAGAGTCCTGGGAAAAAATGGTAGCTTCTTACGAAGCAATCCCTTTCGGCAGATTCCATGCAAAGGGATCTGTTGGACAAATGGTCAGGGTCGCATCTTCAGATGCACCTGCGGATAACCCTGTCGCCGAGGACAAGGGTATCCCTTCTGTGGTGGTTGCAGGAGGCTCATCTATTGGAGGGCCGCAGATTCGGCATGCAGGATTGGATCCTGGTGACCACGGATGCCAGCCTGAGAGGCTGGGGAGCAGTCACACAGGGAAGAAATTTCCAGGGAGTGTGGTCGAGCCTGAAAAAGTCTCTTCACATAAGCATTCTGGAACTAAGAGCAATCTACAATGCTCTAAGCCAGGCGGAACCTCTGCTTCAAGGAAGACCGGTGTTGATCCAGTCGGACAACATCACGGCAGTCGCCCATGTAAACAGACAGGGCGGCACAAGAAGCAGGAGGGCAATGGCAGAAGCTGCCAGGATCCTTCGCTGGGCGGAGAATCACGTGATAGCACTGTCAGCAGTATTCATCCCGGACGTGGACAACTGGGAAGCAGACTTCCTCAGCAGACACGACTTTCACCCGGGAGAGTGGGGACTTCATCCAGAAGTTTTCCACATGCTATTAAACCGTTGGGTAAAACCAATGGTGGACATGATGGCGTCTCGCCTCAACAAAACACTGGACAGGTATTGCGCCAGGTCAAGAGATCCGCAGGCAATAGCTGTGGACGCGCTGGTAACACCTTGGGTGTACCAGTCGGTATATGTGTTTCCTCCTCTGCCTCTCATACCAAAGGTATTGAGGATTATACGGCAAAGAGGAGTAAGACTAGTGGCTCCGGATTGGCCAAGAAGGACTTGGTACCCGGAACTTCAAGAGATGGTCACGGACGATCCGTGGCCTCTACTTCTGAGAAGGGACCTGCTTCAGCAGGGTCCTTGTCTTTTTTTAAGACTTACCGCGGCTGCGTTTGACGGCATGGCGTTTGAATGCCAGATCCTAAAAGGAAAAGGCATTCCAGAAGAAGTCATTCCTACCTTGATAAAGGCAAGGAAGGAAGTCACCGCGAAGCATTATCGCCGTATTTGGCGAAAATATGTTGCGTGGTGCGAGCAGCGGAGTGCTCCGATGGAGGAATTTCAACTGGGTCGTTTTCCTACATTTCCTGCAATCAGAATTGTCTATGGGTCTCAAATTGGGATCTATTAAGGTTCAAATTTCGGCCCTATCAATATTCTTCCAAAAAGAATTGGCCTCAGTCCCTGAGGTCCAGATTTTATCAAAGGAGTACTGCATATACAGCCTCCTGTGGTGCCTAAGGTGGCACCGTGGGATCTAAATGTAGTTTTAGATTTCCTCAAATCCAATTGGTTTGAACCACTAAAGAATGTGGATTTGAAATATCTCACATGGAAAGTGACTATGTTACTGGCCCTGGCTTCGGCCGGGAGAGTATCTGAACTGGCGGCTTTGTTTTATAAAAGCCCTTATTTAATTTTCCATTCGACATAGGGCAGAGCTGCGGACGCGTCCGCATTTTCTCCCTAAGGTGGTATCAGCGTTTCACCTGAACCAGCCTATTGTAGTGCCTGCGGCTACAGACGACTTGAAGGACTCCAAGTTGTTGGACGTTGTCAGAGCCTTAAAAATATACATTTAAAGGACGGCTGGAGTCAGAAAATCTGACTCGCTGTTTATACTGTATGCACCCAACAAGTTGGGTGCACCTGCTTCTAAGCAGTCGATTGCTCGTTGGATTTGTAACAAAATTCAACTTGCACATTCTGTGGCAGGCCTGCCACAGCCTAAATCTGTTAAGGCCCATTCCGCAAGGAAGGTGGGCTCATCTTGGGCGGCTGCCCGAGGGGTCTCGGCATTACAACTCTGCCGAGCAGCTACGTGGTCAGGGGAGAACACGTTTGTAAATTTTTACAAAATTGATACCCTGGCAAAGGAGGACCTGGAGTTCTCTCATTCGGTGCTGCAGAGTCATCCGCACTCTCCCGCCCGTTTGGGAGCTTTGGTATAATCCCCATGGTCCTTTCAGGAACCCCAGCATCCACTTAGGACGATAGAGAAAATAAGAATTTACTTACCGATAATTCTATTTCTCGGAGTCCGTAGTGGATGCTGGGCGCCCATCCCAAGTGCGGATTATCTGCAATACTTGTACATAGTTATTGTTAACTAATTCGGGTTATTGTTTAGGAAGCCATCTTTCAGAGGCTCCTCTGTTATCATACTGTTAACTGGGTTTAGATCACAAGTTGTACGGTGTGATTGGTGTGGCTGGTATGAGTCTTACCCGGGATTCAAAATCCTCCCTTATTGTGTACGCTCGTCCGGGCACAGTACCTAACTGGAGTCTGGAGGAGGGTCATAGGGGGAGGAGCCAGTACACACCACCTGACCTGTAAAAGCTTTACTTTTGTGCCCTGTCTCCTGCGGAGCCGCTATTCCCCATGGTCCTTTCAGGAACCCCAGCATCCACTACGGACTCCGAGAAATAGAATTATCGGTAAGTAAATTCTTATTTTAAAAGCACGGTGTTTATACATTGTACTGTACATTCTTCCTTTTACACAATTACTGTAGTTGCGTCTCCATACACATACAGTACAGTACTCCATACTTTTTCCACCGCCTCCCGTTACGCCTACAGTATTGCCAGAGCTGTAGATCAATCCGCCGCTATACTGTACGATCGAAAGTACTGGATTAGTGGAGCATTAGCCACACAGTGGTGGAGATGTGTAATGCATGATGAGTATCTAGATCGCCTCAACGCGCCTACCTGTGATTAAACTCAGCTATCGCCTTAGCGTGACTAAACGCCCGTCTCGGCGGAGAAACAGTCAAGATAAAGGTGGCTACATCTGTAAATGGAGTGCATTCACAGGAGGGAAATATTACCAGTGGAGTACCCCAGGGATCTGTACTTGGACCATTGCCATTTAATATCTTTATTGGTGACATTGCAAAGTGCATTAAAGGAAAAGTATGCCCTTTTGCACATGATACAATGGTATGCAACAGGGTAGACACACCATAAGGGGTAGAATAAATGATTGAGGATCTAGGTAGTCTAAAGGATTGGTCAAGAGCGTGAAAATTACAGTTTAATGCCAAAAAAATCAAAATCATGCACTTAGGTCTCAAAATTCAAAGGCTAAATATAGTATTAATGGCACTATAGTGGAATCTACTGAGGAGGAAAGGGATCTAGAAGTCACTATTTCAAGTGACTTAAAAGCAGGTAAGCAATGTGACAAAGCAATGAAGAAGGCTAGTTACTGTAGATGCTTGGTTGTATAGGAGAGGAATCAGCAGCAGAAAAAAAGAAAGAAAGAAGTAATAATGCAACTGTATAGGTCATTGTTACAGCCTTATCTAGAATACTGTGTTCAATTCTGGAGGCCATATCTTCAAAAGCATATTAATACATTAGAGATTGTACAAAAAAGGGCAACTATAATGGTGCATGGCCGACTGTACTGTACATCCCAAAACATACCCAGAAAGACTAAAAAAATCTCAATATGTATAGTTTGGAGCAAAGAAGGGCATGACAGAAACTTTCAAATATATCAAGGGTTTTAACAATGTCCAGGAGGGAAACATTCTTCAAATGAATAACACAAGGTATTCAAACATGAGGACATGCACTGAAACTGGAGGAAGGTAGGTTCAGGGGAAATTTCAGGAAAACTTACTTCACAGAAAAAGTAGTGGACTAATTGGATAGCCTCCCTTCAGAGGTGGTAGAGGTTAAGACAGTAGAGCAAATTAAACATACATGGGATAGACATAAGGATATCCTTACAAAGAAATAAGGAGCGAATAGGGTTTGAGGTAAAAATATAGTAAATAATGTGCAGACTAGATGGGCCAGGTGGTTCTTATCTGCCATCAAATTCTTTGTTTCTATGGCAGCTCACATAACAAGAGGCCTAGCGACCCCTGGTGGAGGAGAATCATACTTTAGGGAATCTTAACAATGACTCAATGCCAATTTATTTCCAATTATTATTATTTCTCTAACGTCCTAGGGGATACTGGGAAACGTAGTTACCATGAGGTATAGATAGGGTCCATTGGAGCCTGGCACTTTAAGAAATCATTAGTGTGTGCTGGCTACTCCCCTCTATGTCCCTCCTGCAGACTCAGTTTAGAAAAATGTGCCCAAGGAGCCGGGTGCATTCCTCTGGAGCTCCAGAGAGTTTTCTTCAGAAATTTATTTTAGTTTGATATTTTCATCGTGGGACTGAGGGGGGGGGGCGACCGAACCAACCTAGAGTTAATGGTTCATATCCCCGCTGACAGGACATTAAGCTCCTGGACAGGACATTAAGCTCCTGATGTGCTGTTTCACATACCCCCAGGGTGTGTGCACACGCTGGCAGCATGTAGCCACTCCTAACAGATGCTGAAGGTGCGGTGAGAACAGGTACTGGGGTCCCAGTTAGCGGGTCCATGGTGGAAATGGCAGCATAAGGCGAAATCAGGCCATACAGGTGCAGTCGGACGATGCCGCATTGATGGTGTACATTAACCGTCAGGCAGGAACAAGAAGCAGGGCCACAATGCGAGAAGTGTCAAGGATACTCCTCTGGGCAGAAGCCAACGCAAGGGCCATTTTGGCTGTGTTCATTCCGGGAGTGGACAACTGGGAAGCAGACTTCCTCAGCAGGTATGTCCTCCATCTAGGGGAACGGGGCCTTCACCCTCAGGTGTTTCAACAGCTGGTTCACTGATAGGGCTGTCCACAGATAGACATGACGGCTTCTCGTCTTAACAAGAAGCTGCATCGCTACTGTTCCAAGACAAAGGATCCGCAGGCTGCAGCAGTGGACGCTCTGATGGCACCATGGACTTTCCAGTTCGTGTATCTGTTCCCTCCGATTCCTCTCATTCCCAGAGTTCTAAATAGACTCAAAGGGGATAACGTTCAGGCAATTCTAACTGTCCGGTTTGGCCTCGCCGAGCCTGGTATTTTGACCTCCTGACCAAGTCTCTCGATGAGCCCTGGCCTCTACCTCTTCTCAAGGATCTTCTTCAGCAATGGCCGTTAGTCTTTACAGACTTAGTACGGCTACGTTTGACGGCTTGGACGTTGAGAGGGAGATTCTAGCTAGAAAGGGTCTTCCCTCCAGGGTTATTTCAACTATGGTACAGGCCCATAAGGTGGCCACGTCTAAGCATTTCCATCGTATCTGGAAGAAATATATTTCTTGGTGTAAAGATAGAGGTTATTCTGCTGTGGAATTTTCGACTTTGCCGGTTTCTGCTTTTCCTGCAAGCAGGTGTGGATTTAGGCCTACGATTAGGCTCCATCAAGTTTCAGATATCGGTTCTCTGCATCTTCTCCCAGAAGCAGATGGCTGTACTTCCTGAAGTACAGGCATTCTTGAAGGGCGTTCTTCGCATTCAACCGCCCTTTGTTCCTTCCACGGCCCCGTGGGATCTCATTGTGGTGCTGACCTTTCTCCAGTTGGACTGGTTTGAACCTCTTCACATGGTGGACTTTAAATATCTTACTTGGAAGACTGTCATGTTGCTGGCATTGGCCCCTGCAAGGTGTGTGTCAGAATTGGGGGCCTTATTCTGTAAGAGCCCTTATTTGATATTTCATGAGGATAGGGCGGAGCTCAGGACTCGCCCACAGTTTTTGCCGAAGGTGGTTTCAGCTTTTCACAATAATAAACCGATAGTGTTTCCTGTGATATCGGACACATCAGTTGCTCCAAAGTCCTTGGATGTGGTTCGGGCTTTGAAGATTACGTCAAGAGGACGGCTCATCATAGGAAGTCTGACTCCCTCTTTGTCCTTTATGACACTGCCAAGATTGGATGTCCTGCTTCTAAGCAGTCCATTGCTCGTTGGCTCAGGTTGACTATTCAACAGGCCTATTCTTCAGCAGCATTGCCGCTGCTGTGTTCTTTTCAGGCCCACTCCACTAGGTCAGTGGGTTCTTCTTGGGCGGCTGCCCATGGTGTCTCGGCCTTGCAGTTGTGCCGAGCTGCTACTGGGGGGGGTTCGAACACTTTTGTCAAATTCTACAAGTTCGATACCTTGGCTATTGAGGACCTTCAGTTGGTTGCTCGGTTTTACAGGGGTCTCAGCACTCTCCCACTCATTCTGGGAGCTTTGAGACTTCCCCATGGTAACTACATTTCCCAGTATACCCTAAGACATTAGAGAAAATAGGAATTTCTCTGACGTCCTAGTGGATGCTGGGAACTCCGTAAGGACCATGGGGGGGGTAGCGGCTCCGCAGGAGTCTGGGCACAACTAAAAGAAAGCTTTTAGACTACCTGGTGTGCACTGGCTCCTCCCACTATGACCCTCCTCCAAGCCTCAGTTAGATTTTTGTGCCCGGCCGAGCTGGATGCACACTAGGGGCTCTCCTGAGCTCTTAGAAAGAAAGTATAATTTAGGTTTTTTATTTTACAGTGAAACCTGCTGGCAACAGGCTCACTGCAACGAGGGACTAAGGGGAGAAGAAGTGAACCTACCTGCTTGCAGCTAGCTTGGGCTTCTTAGGCTACTGGACACCATTGGCTCCAGAGGGATCGACCGCATGGAACTGGCCTTGGTGTTCGGTCCCGGAGCCGCGCCGCCGTCCCCCTTACAGAGCCAGAAGCAAGAAGAAGTCCGGAAAATCGGCGGCATGAAGACTTCTGTCTTCACCAAGGTAGCGCACAGCACTGCAGCTGTGCGCCATTGCTCCTCATACACACTTCACACTCCGGTCACTGAGGGTGCAGGGCGCTGGGGGGGGCGCCCTGAGCAGCAATAAAAACACCTTGGCTGGCAAAACAATCACAATATATAGCCCCAGAGGCTATATATGTGATAATTACCCCTGCCAGAATCCTTAAAAAAGCGGGAGAAAAGTCCGCGAAAAAGGGGCGGAGCTATCTCCCTCAGCACACTGGCGCCATTCTCCCTCACAGTTCCGCTGGAAGGAAGCTCCCTGGCTCTCCCCTGCAGTCTACACTACAGAAAAGGGTAAAAAAGAGAGGGGGGGCACTAAATTTAGGCGCAGAAAATATTATAGCAGCTATAGGGGACATAATTCAGTTAGTCCCTGCATTATATAGCGCTCTGGTGTGTGCTGGCATACTCTCTCTGTCTCCCCAAAGGGCTTCTGTGGGGTCCTGTCCTCTGTTAGAGCATTCCCGGTGTGTGTGCGGTGTGTCGGTACGGCTGTGTCGACATGTTTGATGAGGAAAATTATGTGGAGGCGGAGCAGATGCCTATAGAAGTGATGTCACCCCCTGCGGGGCAGACACCTGAGTGGATGGTTTTATGGAAGGAATTACGTGCAAGTGTGGACTCCTTACACAAAAAATTTGACGACATGCCAAATGCGGGACAGCCGGCTTCTCAGCTCGTGCCTGCCCAGGTGTCTCAAAGGCCATCAGGGGCTCTAAAACGCCCGCTACCTCAGATGGCAGACGCAGATGTCGACACGGATACTGATACCAGTGTCGACGATGATGAGTCAAATCTAATGTCCACTAGGGCCATTCGTTGCATGATTGAGGCAATGAAGGAGGTATTACACATTTCGGATATAAACCCAGGTACCACTAAAAAGGGT
This sequence comes from Pseudophryne corroboree, assembly GCF_028390025.1. NCBI lineage: Eukaryota > Metazoa > Chordata > Amphibia > Anura > Myobatrachidae > Pseudophryne > Pseudophryne corroboree. The sequence goes on from NC_086447.1 coordinate 349,140,640, forward strand.
ATTATGTTTGGGGAGAAAAAACTACCCGTAGTTTCTCTGACGTCCTAGTGGATGCTGGGACTCCGTCAGGACCATGGGGAATAGCGGCTCCGCAGGAGACAGGGCACAAAAGTAAAAGCTTTAGGATCAGGTGGTGTGCACTGGCTCCTCCCCCTATGACCCTCCTCCAAGCCTCAGTTAGGTTTTTGTGCCCGTCCGAGCAGGGTGCAATCTAGGTGGCTCTCATAAAGAGCTGCTTAGAGTAAAAGTTTTGATAGGTTTCTTATTTTCAGTGAGTCCTGCTGGCAACAGGCTCACTGCAACGAGGGACCTAGGGGAGAAGGAGTGAACTCACCTGCGTGCAGGATGGATTTGCTTCTTAGGCTACTGGACACTAGCTCCAGAGGGACGATCACAGGTACAGCCTGGATGGGTCACCGGAGCCGCGCCACCGACCCCCTTGCAGATGCCGAAGTAAGAAGAGGTCCAGAAACCGGCGGCTGAAGGCTTTTCAGTCTTCATGAGGTAGCGCACAGCACTGCAGCTGTGCGCCATTGCGCTCAGGCACACTTCACACCGGCGGTCACTGAGGGTGCAGGGCGCTGGGGGGGGGCGCCCTGGGCAGCAATGAGATTACCTTTCTGGCTAAAAAGAATACATCACATATAGTCCCTGAGGCTATATGGATGTATTTCACCCCTGCCAGGTCTCAGAAAAACCGGGAGAAGAGCCCGCCGGAGTAGGGGGCGGGGCCTATCTCCTCAGCACACAGCGCCATTTTCCCTCACAGAACTGCTGGTGGGAAGGCTCCCAGGCTCTCCCCTGCACTGCACTACAGAAACAGGGTTAAAACAGAGAGGGGGGGCACTTATTTGGCGATATGATTATATATTAAGATGCTATAAGGGAAAACACTTATATAAAGGTTGTCCCTGTATAATTATAGCGTTTTGGTGTGTGCTGGCAAACTCTCCCTCTGTCTCTCCAAAGGGCTAGTGGGGTCCTGTCCTCTATCAGAGCATTCCCTGTGTGTGTGCTGTGTGTCGGTACGTGTGTGTCGACATGTATGAGGACGATGTTGGTGAGGAGGCGGAGCAATTGCCTGTAATGGTGATGTCACTCTCTAGGGAGTCGACACCGGAATGGATGGCTTATTTAAGGAATTACGTGATAATGTCAACACGCTTCAAGGTCGGTTGACGACATGAGACGGCCGGCAAACAAATTAGTACCTGTCCAGGCGTCTCAAACACCGTCAGGGGCTTTAAAACGCCCATTTACCTCAGTCGGTCGACATAGACACAGACACGGACACTGACTCCAGTGTCGACGGTGAAGAAACAAACGTATTTTCCTTTAGGGCCACACGTTACATGTTAAGGGCAATGAAGGAGGTGTTACATATTTCTGATACTACAAGTACCACAAAAAAGGGTATTATGTGGGTGTGAAAAAACTACATGTAGTTTTTCCTGAATCAGATAAATTAAATGAAGTGTGTGATGATGCGTGGGTTTCCCCCGATAGAAAATTATTGGCGGTATACCCTTTCCCGCCAGAAGTTAGGGCGCGTTGGGAAACACCCCTTAGGGTGGATAAGGCGCTCACACGCTTATCAAAACAAGTGGCGTTACCGTCTCCAGATACGGCCGCCCTCAAGGAACCAGCTGATAAGAGGCTGGAAAATATCCTAAAAAGTATATACACACATACTGGTGTTATACTGCGACCAGCTATCGCCTCAGCCTGGATGTGCAGCGCTGGGGTGGCTTGGTCGGATTCCCTGACTGAAAATATTGATACCCTTGACAGGGACAGTATTTTATTGACTATAGAGCACAGAGAGATATTTGCACTCTGGCATCAAGAGTAAGTGCGATGTCCATATCTGCCAGAAGATGTTTATGGACACGACAGTGGTCAGGTGATGCAGATTCCAAACGGCAATTGCCGTATAAAGGGAAGGAGTTATTTGGGGGTCGGTCCATCGGACCTGGTGGCCACGGCAACAGCTGGAAAATCCACCTTTTTTACCCTAAGTCACATCTAAGCAGAAAAAGACACCGTCTTTTCAGCCTCAGTCCTTTCGTCCCCATAAGGGCAAGCGGGCAAAAGGCCAGTCATATCTGCCCAGGGATAGAGGAAAGGGAAGAAGACTGCAGCAGGCAGCCCATTCCCAAGAACAGAAGCCCTCCACCGCTTCTGCCAAGTCCTCAGCATGACGCTGGGGCCGTACAGGACCCCTGGATCCTACAAGTAGTATCCCAGGGGTACAGATTGGAAATTCGAGACGTCTCCCCCTCGCAGGTTCCTGAAGTCTGCTTTACCAACGTCTCCCTCCGACAGGGAGGCAGTATTGGAAACAATTCACAAGCTGTATTCCCAGCAGGTGATAATCAAAGTACTCCTCCAACAACAAGGAAACGGGTATTATTCCACACTATATTGTGGTACTGAAGCCAGACGGCTCGGTGAGACCTATTCTAAATCTGAAATATTTGAACACTTACATACAAAGGTTCAAATCAAGATGGAGTCACTCAGAGCAGTGATAGCGAACCAGGAAGAAGGGGACTATATGGTGTCCCGGGACATCAGGGATGCTTCCTCCATGTCCCAATTTGCCCTTCTCACCAAGGGTACCTCAGGTTCGTGGTACAGAACTTATCAGTTTCAGACGATGCCGGTTGGATTGTCCACGGCACCCCGGGTCTTTACCAAGGTAATGGCCGAAATGATGATTCTTCTTCAAAGAAAATGGACGATATCCTGATAAGGGCAAGGTCCAGAGAACAGTTGGAGGTCGGAGTAGCACTATCTCAAGTAGTTCTACGACAGCATGGGTGGATTCTAAATATTCCAAAACCGCAGCTGTTTCCGACAACAATTTGCTGTTCCTAGGGATGATTCTGGACACAGTCCAGAAAAGGGTGTTTCTCCCGGAGAAGAAAGCAAGGGAGTTATCCGAGCTAGTCAGGAACCTCCTAAAACCAGGAAAAGTGTCAGTGCATCATTGCACAAGGGTCCTGGGAAAAATGGTGGCTTCTTACGAAGCGATTCCATTCGGCAGATTTCACGCAAGAACTTTTCAGTGGGATCTGCTGGAAAAATGGTCCGGATCGCATCTTCAGATGCATCAGCGGATAACCCTGTCTCCAAGGACAAGGGTGTTTCTTCTGCGGTGGCTGCAGAGTGCTCATCTACTAAAGGGCCGCAGATTCGGCATTCAGGACTGGGTCCTGGTGACCACGGATGCCAGCCGGAGAGGCTGGGGAGCAGTCACACAGGGAAAAAATTTCCAGGGAGTGTGATCAAGTCTGGAGACTTCTCTCCACATAAAACAATGCTCTAAGCTTAGCAAGACCTCTGCTTCAAGGTCAGCCGGTATTGATCCAGTGGGACAACATCACGGCAGTCGCCCATGTAAACAGACAGGGCGGCACAAGAAGCAGGAGGGAAATGGCAGAAACTGCAAAGATTCTTCGCTGGGCGGAAAATCATGGGATAGCACTGTCAGCAGTGTTCATTCCGGGAGTGGACAACTGGGAAGCAGACTTCCTCAGCAGGCACGACCTCCACCCGGGAGAGTGGGGACTTCATCGGGAAGTCTTCCACATGATTGTGAACCGTTGGGAAAGATCAAAGGTGGACATGATGGCGTCCCGCCTGAACATAAAACTGGACCGGTATTGCGCCAGGTCAAGAGACCCTCAGGCAATAGCTGTGGACGTTTCTGGTAACACAGTGGGTGTATCAGTCGGTGTATGTGTTCCCTCCTCTGCTTCTCATACCCAAGGTACTGAGAATTATAAGACGTAGAGGAGTAAGAACTATACTCGTGGCTCCGGATTGCCCAAGAAGGACTTGGTACCCGGAACTTCAAGAAATGCTCACAGAGGACTCATGGCCTCTGCCGCTAAGAAGGGACTTGCTTCAGCAAGTACCATGTCTGTTCCAAGACTTACCGCGGCTGCGTTTGACGGCAGGGCGGTGGAACGCCGGATCCTAAGGGAAAAAGGCATTCCGGAAGAGGTCATTCCTACCCTGGTCAAAGCCAGGAAGGAGGTGACCGCACAACATTATCACCACATGTGGCGAAAATATGTTGCGTGGTGTGAGGCCAGGAAGGCCCCACGAAGAAATTTCAACTCGGTCGATTCCTGCATTTCCTGCAAACAGGAGTGTCTATGGGCCTCAAATTGGGGTCCATTAAGGTTCAAATTTCGGCCCTGTCAATTTTCTTCCAGAAAGAATTGGCTTCACTTCCTGAAGTCCAGAAGTTTGTCAAGGGAGTACTGCATATACAACCCCCTTTTGTGCCTCCAGTGGCACTGTGGGATCTCAACGTAATCTGGGATTCCTCAAATCACATTTTAAACCGCTCAAATCTGTGGATTTGAAATATCTCACATGAAAAGTGACCATGCGTTTGGCCCTGGCCTCGGCCAGGCGAGTGTCAGAATTGGTGGCTTTGTCTCACAAAAGCCCATACCTGATTGTCCATTCGGACAGGGCAGAGCTGCGGACTCGTCCCCAGTTTCTCCCTAAGGTGGTGTCAGCGTTTCACCTGAACCAGTTTATTGTGGTACCTGCGGCTATTAGGGACTTGGAGGACTCCAAGTTGCTAGATGTTGTCAGGGCCCTGAAAATATAGGTTTCCAGGACGGCTGGAGTCAGGAAAACTGACTTGCTGTTATCCTGTATGCACCCAACAAACTGGGTGCTCTTGCTTCTAAGCAGACGATTGCTAGTTGGATGTGTAGTACAATTCAGCTTGCACATTCTGTGGCAGGCCTGCCACAGCCAAAATATGTAAATGCCCATTTCACAAGGAAGGTGGGCTCATCTTGGGCGGCTGCCCGAGGGGTCTCGGCTTTACAACTTTGCCGAGCTGCTACTTGGTCAGGAGCAAACACGTTTGCAAAATTCTACAAATTTGATACCCTGGCTGAGGAGGACCTGGAGTTCTCTCATTCGGTGCTGCAGAGTCATCCGCACTCTCCCGCCCGTTTGGGAGCTTTGGTATAATCCCCATGGTCCTGACGGAGTCCCAGCATCCACTAGGACGTCAGAGAAAATAAGAATTTACTTACCGATAATTCTATTTCTCGTAGTCCGTAGTGGATGCTGGGCGCCCATCCCAAGTGCGGATTGTCTGCAATACTTGTACATAGTTATTGTTACAAAAATCGGGTTATTATTGTTGTGAGCCATCTTTTCAGAGGCTCCGCTGTTATCATGCTGTTAACTGGGTTTAGATCACAGGTTGTACAGTGTGATTGGTGTGGCTGGTATGAGTCTTACCCGGGATTCAAAATCCTTCCTTATTGTGTACGCTCGTCCGGGCACAGTATCCTAACTGAGGCTTGGAGGAGGGTCATAGGGGGAGGAGCCAGTGCACACCACCTGATCCTAAAGCTTTTACTTTTGTGCCCTGTCTCCTGCGGAGCCGCTATTCCCCATGGTCCTGACGGAGTCCCAGCATCCACTACGGACTACGAGAAATAGAATTATCGGTAAGTAAATTCTTATTTTTTCCCCCATCTGAAGAATTAAATGAAGTGTGTGAAGAAGCGTGGGCTTTCCCCGATAAAATATTGCTAATCCCTAAAAAAATTACTAATGGCGTTCCCTTTCCCGCCAGAGGATAGGGCACGTTGGGAAACACCTCCTAGGGTGGATAAAGCGCTCACACGTTTGTCTAAAAAGGTGGCACTTCCGTCTCCGGATACAGCCGCCCTAAAGGAGCTTGCGGATAGAAAGCAGGAGGCGATCCTGAAGTCTGTATATACACACTCAGGCATTATACTTAGACCAGCTATTGCGTCAGCATGGATGTGCAGTGCTGCCGCTGCATGGTCAGATTCCCTGTCAGAAAATATTGACACCCTAGACAGGGACACTATTCTCCTAACCATAGAGCATATAAAAGACTCAGTCTTATACATGAGAGATGCACAGAGGGAGATCTGCCGGCTGGCATCTAAAATAAGTGCATTGTCCATTTCTGCTAGGAGAGGCTTATGGACTCGGCAGTGGACAGGGGATGCAGATTCCAAAAGGCACATGGAAGTTTTGCCTTATAAGGGTGAGGAGTTATTCGGGGATGGTCTCTCGGACCTAGTTTCCACAGCGACAGCTGGGAAGTCAGCATTTTTACCCCTGGTTCCCTCACAGCCTAAAAAAGCGCAGTTTTATCAAGTACAGTCCTTTCGGACCCAGAGAAACAGGCGAGGAAAAGGCGGGTCCTTTCTGTCCAGAGGCAGAGGTAGGGGATAAAGGCTGCAACAAACAGCAGGTTCCCAGGAGCAAAAGTCCTCCCCCGTTTCTTCCAAGTCCGCCGCATGACGGTGGGGCTCCACAGGCGGAGCCAGGTACGGTGGGGGGCCGCCTCAAAAATTTCAGCGATCAGTGGGCTCGCTCACAGGTGGATCCCTGGATCTTGCAAGTAGTATCTCAGGGGTACAAACTGGAATTCGAGGCGTCTCCCCCCCGCCGTTTCCTCAAATCTGCCTTGCCAACAACTCCCTCGGGCAGGGAGGCTGTGCTAGAGGCAATTCACAAGCTGTATTCCCAGCAGGTGATAGTCAAGGTGCCCCTACTTCAACAAGGACGGGGTTACTATTCCACACTGTTTGTGGTACCGAAACCGGACGGTTCGGTGAGACCCATTTTAAATTTGAAATCCTTTAACACATACATAAAAAAGTTAAAGTTCAAGATGGAATCGCTCAGGGCGGTTATTGCAAGCCTGGACGAGGGGGATTACATGGTATCCCTGGACATCAAGGATGCTCACCTGCATGTCCCCATTTATCATCCTCACCAGGAGTACCTCAGATTTGCGGTACAAAATTACCATTTCCAGACGCTGCCGTTTGGACTGTCCACGGCACCGAGGGTGTTTACCAAGGTAATGGCGGAAATTATGATACTCCTTCGAAAAAAGGGAGTTTTAATTATCCAGTACTTGGACGATCTCCTAATAAAGGCGAGATCCAGGGAGCAGTTGTTGGTAGGAGTAGCACTATCTCAGGAGGTGCTACACCAGCACGGTTGGATTCTGAATATTCCAAAGTCACAGCTGGTTCCGACGACACGTCTACTGTTCCTGGGAATGATTTTGGACACAGTCCAGAAAAAAGTGTTTCTCCCGGAGGAGAAAGCCAAGGAGCTGTCATCTCTAGTCAGAGACCTCCTGAAACCAAAACAGGTGTCGGTGCATCACTGCACGCGAGTCCTGGGAAAGATGGTGGCTTCTTACGAAGCAATTCCTTTCGGCAGGTTCCATGCCAGAATCTTTCAGTGGGACCTGTTGGACCAATGGTCCGGATCGCATCTTCAGATGCATCGGCTAATAACCCTGTCTCCAAGAACCAGGGTGTCTCTGCTGTGGTGGCTGCAGAGTGCTCATCTCCTAGAGGGCCGCAGTTTCGGCATACAGGACTGGGTCCTGGTGACCACGGATGCCAGCCTTCGAGGCTGGGGGGCAGTCACACAAGGAAGAAACTTCCAAGGACTATGGTCGAGTCAGGAGACTTCCTTACACATAAATATTCTAGAACTAAGGGCCATTTACAATGCCCTAAGTCAGGCAAAACCCCTGCTTCTACACCAGCCGGTACTGATCCAGTCAGACAACATCGCGGCGGTCGCCCATGTAAACCGACAGGGCGGCACAAGAAGCAGGACGGCAATGGCAGAAGCCTCAAGGATTCTCCGATGGGCGGAAAATCACGTGCTAGCACTGTCAGCAGTGTTCATTCCGGGAGTGGACAACTGGGAAGCAGACTTCCTCAGCAGGCACGACCTCCACCCGGGAGAGTGGGGACTTCATCCAGAAGTCTTCACACTGATTGTAAATCGTTGGGAACGGCCACAGGGGGACATGATGGCGTCCCGCCTAAACAAAAAACTGGAGAGATATTGCGCCAGGTCAAGGGACCCTCAGGCGATAGCGGTGGACGCTCTAGTGACACCGTGGGTGTACCAGTCAGTTTATGTGTTCCCTCCTCTGCCTCTCATACCAAAGGTACTGAGAATAATAAGAAAACGAGGAGTAAGGACAATACTCGTGGTTCCGGATTGGCCAAGAAGAGCTTGGTACCCGGAACTTCAAGAGATGATCTCAGAGGACCCATGGCCTCTGCCGCTCAGACAGGACCTGCTGCAGCAGGGGCCCTGTCTGTTCCAAGACTTACCGCGGCTGCGTTTGACGGCATGGCGGTTGAACGCCGGATCCTAAAGGAAAAGGGCATTCCGGAGGATGTCATTCCTACGCTGATTAAAGCCAGGAAAGATGTAACGGTAACACATTATCACCGCATATGGCGGAAATATGTTGCTTGGTGTGAGGCCAATAAGGCCCCTACAGAGGAATTTCAGCTGGGTCGATTTCTGCACTTCCTACAGGCAGTAGTGACTATGGGCCTAAAATTAGGCTCCATTAAGGTACAGATATCGGCTCTGTCGATTTTCTTCCAAAAAGAACTAGCTTCACTACCTGAAGTACAGACATTTGTAAAAGGAGTCCTGCATATTCAGCCCCCCTTTGTGCCTCCAGTGGCACCCTGGGATCTCAACGTGGTGTTGAATTTCCTAAAATCACATTGGTTTGAGCCACTAAAGACCGTGGATCTAAAATATCTCACGTGGAAAGTGGTCATGTTATTGGCCTTGGCTTCGGCCAGGCGTGTATCAGAATTGGCGGCTTTGTCATTTAAAAGTCCTTATCTGATTTTCCATATGGATAGGGCAGAATTGAGGACTCGTCCCCAGTTTCTCCCTAAGGTGGTATCTGCTTTTCACTTGAACCAACCTATTGTAGTGCCTGCGGCTACTAGCTACTTGGAGGATTCCAAGTTACTGGACGTAGTCAGGGCCTTGACAATTTATGTTTCCAGGACGGCTGGAGTCAGGAAAACTGACTCGCTATTTATCCTGTATGCACCCAACAAACTGGGTGCTCCTGCTTCTAAGCAGACTATTGCTCGCTGGATTTGTAGCACAATTCAGCTGGCGCATTCTGCGGCTGGACTGCCGCATCCTAAATCAGTAAAAGCCCATTCTACAAGGAAGGTGGGCTCATCTTGGGCGGCTGCCCGAGGGGTCTCGGCTTTACAACTTTGCCGAGCTGCTACTTGGTCAGGGGCAAACACGTTTGCAAAATTCTACAAATTTGATACTCTGGCTGAGGAGGACCTTGAGTTCTCTCATTCGGTGCTGCAGAGTCATCCGCACTCTCCCGCCCGTTTGGGAGCTTTGGTATAATCCCCATGGTCCTTACGGAGTTCCCAGCATCCACTAGGACGTCAGAGAAAATAAGAATTTACTCACCGGTAATTCTATTTCTCGTAGTCCGTAGTGGATGCTGGGCGCCCGTCCCAAGTGCGGATTGTCTGCAATACTTGTACATAGTTGTTGTTCACAAAAGGGTTATTGTTATGAGCCATCTGTTGAGAGGCTCAGTTAAATTTCATACTGTTAACTGGATATGGTATCACGAGTTATACGGTGTGATTGGTGTGGCTGGTATGAGTCTTACCCGGGATTCAAAATCCTTCCTTATTGTGTCAGCTCTTCCGGGCACAGTATCCTAACTGAGGCTTGGAGGAGGGTCATAGTGGGAGAAGCCAGTGCACACCAGGTAGTCTAAAAGCTTTCTTTTAGTTGTGCCCAGACTCCTGCGGAGCCGCTACCCCCCCCATGGTCCTTACGGAGTTCCCAGCATCCACTACGGACTACGAGAAATAGAATTACCGGTGAGTAAATTCTTATTTTAATACCTACCTGTAATTCCTTTTCTCGAAGTCCATAGGGTATACTGGGCGCCCGCCTCAGTGCTTCGTTTCCTGCTTACCTGATTATAAGTTTCTCTAACGTCCTAGTGGATGCTGGAGACTCCGAAAGGACCATGGGGAATAGCGGCTCCGCAGGAGACTGGGCACAAAGTAAAAGCTTTAGGACTAGCTGGTGTGCACTGGCTCCTCCCCCTATGACCCTCCTCCAAGCCTCAGTTAAGATTTTGTGCCCGAACGAGAAGGGTGCAATCTAGGTGGCTCTCCTGAGCTGCTTAGAGTAAAAGTTTAAATAGGTTTTTTATTTTCAGTGAGACCTGCTGGCAACAGGCTCACTGCATCGAGGGACTAAGGGGAGAAGAAGCGAACTCACCTGCGTGCAGAGTGGATTGGGCTTCTTAGGCTACTGGACATTAGCTCCAGAGGGACGATCACAGGCCCAGTCATGGATGGGTCCCGGAGCCGCGCCGCCGGCCCCCTTACAGATGCTGAAGCAAGAAGAGGTCCATAAATCGGCGGCAGAAGACTTTCCTGTCTTCATAAGGTAGCGCACAGCACTGCAGCTGTGCGCCATTGCTCTCAGCACACTTCGGTCACTGAGGGTGCAGGGCGCTGGGGGGGGGGCGCCCTGGGAAGCAATGAATTTACCTTATTTGGCAAAAAATACATCACATATAGCTCCTGGGCTATATGGATGTATTTAACCCCTGCCAGTTTTCCAGAAAAAAGCGGGAGAAGAGCCCGCCGTGAAGGGGGCGGGGCCTATCTCCTCAGCACAGCGCCATTTTTCCCACACAGCTCCGCTGGTAGGAAGGCTCCCAGAATCTCCCCTGCATCCTGCAACTACAGAAACAGGGTAAAAAAGAGAGGGGGGCACTTATTTGGCAAAATAACAGATATAAGCAGCTATAAGGGATAGACACTTATTGTAAGGTTGTCCCTATACATATATAGCGCTCTGGTGTGTGCTGGCAAACTCTCCCTCTGTCTCCCCAAGGGGCTAAGTGGGTCCTGTCCTCTATCAGAGCTTTCCCTGTGTGTGTGCTGGGTGTCGGTACGTGTGTGTCGACATGTATGAGGAGGAAAATGATGTGGAGGCGGAGCAATTGCCTATAATGGTGATGTCACCCCCTAGGGAGTCGACACCTGAATGGATGGCCGTAATTAAGGAATTACGTGACAGTGTCGGCACGTTACAGAAAACTGTTGACGACATGAGACAGCCGGCAGCTCAGTTAGTGCCTGTCCAGGCGTCTCAAACACCGTCAGGGGCTATTAAACGCCCGTTACCTCAGTGGGTCGACACGGACACAGACACTGACTCCAGTGTCGACGGTGAAGAAACAAACGTATTTTCTAGTAGGGCCACACGTTACATGATCACGGCAATGAAGGAGGTTTTGCACATCTCTGATACTGCAAGTACCACAAAAAGGGGTATTATGTGGGGTGTGAAAAAACTACCCGTAGTTTTTCCTGAATCAGATGAATTGAATGAAGTGTGTGATGAAGCGTGGGTTACCCCCGACAAAAAACTGCTAATTTCTAAAAAATTATTGGCACTATATCCCTTCCCACCAGAGGTTAGGGCTCGTTGGGAAACACCCCCTAGGGTGGATAAGGCGCTCACACGCTTATCAAAACAAGTGGCGTTACCGTCTCCAGAAACGGCCGCCCTTAAGGAGCCAGCAGATAGGAGGCTGGAAAATATCTTTAAAAGTATATACACACATGCTGGTGTTATACTGCGACCAGCAATCGCCTCAGCCTGGATGTGCAGTGCTGGGGTGGCTTGGTCGGATTCCCTGACTGAAAATATTGATACCCTGGACAGGGACAATATATTATTGACTATAGAGCATTTAAAGGATGCATTCCTATATATGCGAGATGCACAGAGAGACATTTGCACTCTGGCATCAAGAGTAAGTGCGATGTCCATTTCTGCCAGAAGAGGATTATGGACGCGACAGTGGTCAGGGGATGCGGATTCCAAACGGCATATGGAAGTATTGCCGTATAAAGGGGAGGAGTTATTTGGGGGCGGTCTATCGGACCTGGTGGCCACGGCAACGGCTGGGAAATCCACCTTTTTACCCCAAGTCACCTCGCAGCAGAAAAAGATACCGTCTTTTCAGGCTCAGTCCTTTCGTCCCCATAAGGGCAAGCGGGCAAAAGGCCACTCATATCTGCCCCGGGGCAGAGGAAGGGGAAAAAGACTGCAACAGACAGCTTCTTCCCACGACCAGAAGCCCTCCCCCGCTTCTGCCAAGTCCTCAGCATGACGCTGGGGCCTTACAAGCGGACTCAGGCACGGTGGGGGCCCGTCTCAAGAATTTCAGCGCGCAGTGGGCTCACTCGCAAGTGGACCCCTGGATCCTGCAGGTAGTATCTCAGGGGTACAAATTGGAATTCGAGACGTCTCCCCCTCGCCGGTTCCTGAAGTCTGCTTTACCAACGTCTACCCCCGACAGGGAGGCGGTATTGGAAGCCATTCACAAGCTGTATTCCCAGCAAGTGATAATCAAGGTACCCCTCCTACAACAGGGAAAGGGGTATTACTCCACGCTGTTTGTGGTACCGGAGCCGGACGGCTCGGTGAGACCCATTTTAAATCTGAAAGCCTTGAACACTTACATAAAAAGGTTCAAGTTCAAGATGGAGTCACTCAGAGCAGTGATAGCGAACCTGGAAGAAGGGGACTACATGGTGTCTCTGGACATCAAGGATGCTTACCTCCATGTCCCAATTTGCCCTTCTCACCAAGGGTACCTCAGGTTTGTGGTACAGAACTGTCACTATCAGTTTCAGACGCTGCCGTTTGGATTGTCCACGGCACCCCGGGTCTTTACCAAGGTAATGGCCGAAATGATGATTCTTCTTCGAAGAAAAGGCGTCTTAATTATCCCTTACTTGGACGATCTCCTGATAAGGGCACGGTCCAGAGAACAGTTAGAGGTCGGAGTAGCACTATCTCAAATAGTACTACGACAGCACGGATGGATTCTAAATATTCCAAAATCGCAGCTGATTCCGACGACACGTCTGCTGTTCCTAGGGATGATTCTGGACACAGTACAGAAAAAGGTGTTTCTCCCGGAAGAGAAAGCCAGGGAGTTATCCGACCTAGTCAGGAAACTCCTAAGACCAGGCCAGGTGTCAGTGCATCAGTGCACAAGGGTCCTGGGAAAGATGGTGGCTTCTTACGAAGCGATTCCATTCGGCAGATTCCACGCAAGAACTTTTCAGTTGGATCTGCTAGACAAATGGTCCGGATCGCATCTTCAAATGCATCAGCGGATAACCCTGTCTCCAAGGACAAGGGTGTCTCTCCTGTGGTGGTTACAGAGTGCTCATCTCCTAGAGGGCCGCAGATTCGGCATTCAGGATTGGGTCCTGGTGACCACGGATGCCAGCCTGAGAGGCTGGGGAGCAGTCACACAGGGAAAAAATTTCCAGGGCTTGTGGTCAAGCATGGAAACGTCACTTCACATAAATATCCTGAAACTAAGGGCCATTTACAATGCCCTAAGTCAGGCAAGGCCTCTGCTTCAGGGTCAGCCAGTATTGATCCAGTCGGACAACATCACGGCAGTCGCCCACGTAAACAGACAGGGCGGCACAAGAAGCAGGAGGGCAATGACGGAAGTGGCAAGGATTCTTCGCTGGGCGGAAAATCATGTGATAGCACTGTCAGCAGTGTTCATTCCGGGAGTGGACAACTGGGAAGCAGACTTCCTCAGCAGACACGATCTTCACCCGGGGGAGTGGGGACTTCACCCAGAAGTCTTCCACATGATTGTAAACCGTTGGGAAAAACCAAAGGTGGACATGATGGCGTCTCGCCTCAACAAAAAACTGGACAGATATTGCTCCAGGTCAAGGGACCCTCAGGCAATAGCTGTGGACGCTCTGGTAACACCGTGGGTGTACCGGTCAGTGTATGTGTTCCCTCCTCTTCCTCTCATACCAAAAGTACTGAGAATCATAAGAAGGAGAGGAGTAAAGACTATACTCGTGGCTCCGGATTGGCCAAGAAGGACTTGGTACCCGGAAATTCAAGAGATGCTCACGGAAGACCCGTGGCCTCTACCTCTAAGACAGGACCTGCTCCAGCAGGGACCATGTCTGTTCCAAGACTTACCGCGGCTGCGTTTGACGGCATGGCGGTTGAACGCCGGATCCTGAAGGAAAAAGGCATTCCGGATGAAGTCATCCCTACCCTGATCAGAGCCAGGAAGGATGTAACCGTACAACATTATCACCGTATTTGGCGTAAATATGTTGCGTGGTGCGAGGCCAGGAAGGCCCCTACGGTGGAATTTCAACTGGGTCGATTCCTGCATTTCCTGCAAACAGGACTGTCTATGGGCCTCAAATTAGGGTCCATTAAGGTTCAAATTTCGGCCCTGTCGATATTCTTCCAAAAAGAACTAGCTTCTGTTCCTGAAGTTCAGACGTTTGTCAAGGGAGTACTGCATATACAGCCTCCTTTTGTGCCTCCAGTGGCACCTTGGGATCTCAATGTAGTGTTGGGATTCCTAAAATCACATTGGTTGAACCACTCACCACTGTGGACTTGAAATATCTCACATGGAAAGTGGTAATGCTGTTAGCCCTGGCTTCAGCCAGGCGTGTATCAGAATTGGCGGCTTTATCCTATAAAAGCCCTTACCTAATTTTTCATACGGACAGGGAAGAATTGAGGACTCGTCCTCAATTTCTCCCTAAGGTGGTTTCAGCATTTCACTTAAACCAACCTATTGTGGTGCCTGCGGCTACTAGGGACTTGGAGGATTCCAAGTTGCTGGACGTAGTCAGGGCCCTGAAAATATATGTTTCCAGGACGGCTGGAGTCAGAAAATCTGACTCGCTGTTTATCCTGTATGCACCCAACAAGCTGGGTGCTCCTGCTTCTAAGCAGACGATTGCTCGTTGGATTTGTAGTACAATTCAGCTTGCACATTCTGTGGCAGGCCTGCCACAGCCAAAATCTGTAAAAGCCCATTCCACACGGAAAGTGGGCTCATCTTGGGTGGCTGCCCGAGGGGTCTCGGCTTTACAACTTTGCCGAGCAGCTACTTGGTCAGGGGCAAACACGTTTTCTAAATTCTACAAATTTGATACCCTGGCTGAGGAGGACCTGGAGTTCTCTCATTCGGTGCTGCAGAGTCATCCGCACTCTCCCGCCCGTTTGGGAGCTTTGGTATAATCCCCATGGTCCTTTCGGAGTCCCCAGCATCCACTAGGACGTTAGAGAAAATAAGAATTTACTTACCGATAATTCTATTTCTCATAGTCCGTAGTGGATGCTGGGCGCCCATCCCAAGTGCGGATTGTCTGCAATACTTGTACATAGTTATTGTTACAAAAATCGGGTTATTGTTGTTGTGAGCCATCTTTTCAGAGGCTCCTTCTGTTATCATGCTGTTAACTGGGTTCAGATCACAAGTTGTACGGTGTGATTGGTGTGGCTGGTATGAGTCTTACCCGGGATTCAAAATCCTTCCTTATTGTGTACGCTCGTCCGGGCACAGTATCCTAACTGAGGCTTGGAGGAGGGTCATAGGGGGAGGAGCCAGTGCACACCAGCTAGTCCTAAAGCTTTTACTTTGTGCCCAGTCTCCTGCGGAGCCGCTATTCCCCATGGTCCTTTCGGAGTCCCCAGCATCCACTACGGACTATGAGAAATAGAATTATCGGTAAGTAAATTCTTATTTTTTGGTTGGGTCTGCTGTTGCTGTCCCTGTTCCTTGTTTTGTTAGTATTGCTATCCTTCATTTTGGGTAGCACTGCTACCTTTTGTTGATGTGTGTTGGTTCGTTACCTCACTGCTGTATATGTTATATCCTACTCTCAAAGTATGTCCGTCTCCTCGGGCACAGTTTTCCTAGACTGAGTCTGCAGGAGGGGCATACAGGGGAGGAGAGAGCACACACTAATGATTTCTTAAAGTGCCAGGCTCCAACGGATCCGAGCTATACCCCATGGTAACTACGTTTCCCAGTATCCCCTAGGGACTACGAGAAAAGGAATTACCGGTAGGTATAAAATTCCTATTTATTATAGGTGACCTTAACATGAGACATTTATTTACAAAACATATTAAGTAAAGGCCTCACTGGTACTTACTGCAGGGATGAATGGATCATCTGCATTTTTCATTACATACTGTAGATCTAATGGATCTTTTATATATTTGGTATACAGGTTGGTACTGGGAGACCAGCGGCCGGGATCCCGGAGGTCAGTATCCCGACTCCGGGGTCTCCTACCGCAGAATACCGGGGGAAAGGGGGGGGGATCAACGAAGCCCCTTTGCGCTGACCACAGGTTCTACTCCCACTCTATGGGAGTGGGAATAGTCCCTGCTAGTTAGCATGCCGACTGTCCGGCTTTCCTCCGCTCGGGATTCCGGCATCGGTATGATTACCACATAACCGTTTCCCAAATAAACATATTAGGGCTTAATTCTGAGTGACACGCAACACACACACAGCAGCGTCTGTTGGCAATCGCCCACCTACAGGTTTATGCAAATGCCACCACAAACACCTTTTCTAGTGTACATTCATTTGACTGAATGTGAAATGAATGAGATGCCACTTTTAGCGTCTGTGCACACTTTAATACCTCTTGTTGCATCCTTAGACACCATCAGCGGTCGCACCATCAAAATTTGTACCAGCCCACCAGCAGGTGCAGTTTCTTTGTTTGACCTCCTACGCCTGCCGCTGTGCAACTGGAACCGCCCATGACACTCCCATAATATACCTACTAAACGGCTCATTTTTGCGTACACTACTAACCACCTCACATTCACCACCCAGTAATACCCATAACTTTCCACCACATTTCTGATACTGTCTGACTCAATAGCAACAGCACCCTTGTTCATACACTTTTGTGCAACAGCACCCTTGTGTGTACACTTTTGCGCAATTGCACCTTTGTGTATACATTCTTGAGCAACGGCACCCTTATGAGTTCACTCTTGTGCAACAGCACCTTTGTGCATATACTTTTGCGCAATTGCACCTTTGTGCATACATTCTTGAGCAACGACACCCTTATGAGATCACTCTTGTGCAACAGCACCTTTGTGCGTATACTTTTGTGCAACAGCACCTTTGTGCGCACACTCTTGTGCAACAGCACCTTTGTGCATACACTCTTGTGCAAAAGCACCTTTGTGAGTACACTCTTGTGCAAAAGCACCTTTGTGCGTACACTCTTGTGCAAAAGCACCTTTGTGAGTACACTTGTGCAAAAGCACCTTTGTGAGTACACTCTTGTGCAAAAGCACCTTTGTGCGTACTCTTGTAGCAAAAGCACCTTTGTGAGTACACTCTTGTGCAAAAGCACCTTTGTGCGTACACTCTTGTAGCAAAAGCAACTTTGTGAGTACACTCTTGAGCAACAGCACCTTTGTGCATACTCTCTTGTGCAGCAACACCTTTGTGCACACACTCTTGTGCATCAGCACCCTTGTGTGTACACTGTTGTACAACAGCACATTTGTGCGTACACTCTTGTGCAACAGCAACTTTGTGCCTAAACTCTTAAGCAACAGCACCTTTGTGCGTACACTCTTGTGCAGCAAGATCTTTGTGCACGCACTGTTTGAGCTACACTCTTGTGCAATAGCACCCTTGTGCATACAAAGTTGGGGTTTTCACTAATTTTCCCGAAGGCGTAGTTGCAAAAACTGCAAGTTAAGGCACAGTAAACGTAAGGGTGGCTACACACTAGCACGATACTGGGATGATTTGCCGTATAGGCACGACAAATTTTCTACATCGTGCAGTGTGTACCTGCGATTGCTGCACGGCCAACTGGGAGCTATTGCACGTGACCTGAAGCATATTAATGAAGGAAGGATCATTGACCGTTCTGTTATACATTAAATTCTTCCTAGTGTGTACGGCAATCGGGCATGGTCCGGCCTTGCCCTTTGTCCTGGTGTGCACCCACCCTAAGAGTTTACAAGTAATGATTCTTTAACTCCAGCATTAATGACAAATAACTGAATGTTTCTTTAAATTTAAAATTCTGGTGTTTCTTATTATGCTTATTTATTTATTTATTTATTAGCAGTTTCTTATATAGCACAGCATATTCCGTTGCGCTTTACAATTAGCTTGTGCGGCATACCCATGTGTGTGGCATAACCATTTGTGCATACAAAGACTGGACGTTGCATTCTTGCAATTAAAATTATTATTATTATTTCTCTATCGTCCTAGTGGATGCTGGGGTTCCTGAAAGGACCATGGGGAATAGCGGCTCCGCAGGAGACAGGGCACAAAAAGTAAAGCTTTAGGATCAGGTGGTGTGCACTGGCTCCTCCCCCTATGACCCTCCTCCAAGCCTCAGTTAGATTTTTGTGCCCGGCCGAGAAGGGTGCAATCTAGGTGGCTCTCCTAAAGAGCTGCTTAGAAAAGTTTAGCTTAGGTTTTTTATTTTACAGTGAGTCCTGCTGGCAACAGGATCACTGCAACGAGGGACTTAGGGGAGAAGAAGTGAACTCACCTGCGTGCAGGATGGATTGGCTTCTTGGCTACTGGACATTAGCTCCAGAGGGACGATCACAGGTACAGCCTGGATGGTCACCGGAGCCTCGCCGCCGGCCCCCTTGCAGATGCTGAAACGAGAAGAGGTCCAGAATCGGCGGCAGAAGACTCCTCAGTCTTCTTAAGGTAGCGCACAGCACTGCAGCTGTGCGCCATTTTCCTCTCAGCACACTTCACACGGCAGTCACTGAGGGTGCAGGGCGCTGGGAGGGGGGCGCCCTGGGAGGCAAATGAAAACCTTTTTTGGCTAAAAATACCTCACATATAGCCTCCGGGGGCTATATGGAGATATTTAACCCCTGCCAGAATCCGTTAAGAGCGGGAGACGAGGCTGCCGAAAAAGGGGCGGGGCCTATCTCCTCAGCACACAGCGCCATTTTCCCTCACAGAAAGGCTGGAGGGAAGGCTCCCAGGCTCTCCCCTGCACTGCACTACAGAAACAGGGTTAAAACAGAGAGGGGGGGCACTAATTTGGCGTTAGAAATATATAAAAAAGATGCTATAAGGGAAAACACTTATATAAGGTTGTCCCTATATAATTATAGCGTTTTTGGTGTGTGCTGGCAAACTCTCCCTCTGTCTCTCCAAAGGGCTAGTAGGTCCTGTCCTCTATCAGAGCATTCCCTGTGTGTGTGCTGTGTGTCGGTACGTGTGTGTCGACATGTATGAGGACGATGTTGGTGAGGAGGCGGAGCAATTGCCTGTAATGGTGATGTCACTCTCTAGGGAGTCGACACCGGATTGGATGGCTTATTTAGGGAATTACGTGATAATGTCAACACGCGCCAAGGTCGGTTGACGACATGAGACGGCCGACAAACAATTAGTACCGGTCCAGACGTCTCAAAAACACCGTCAGGGGTTTTAAAACGCCCGTTTACTTTAGTCGGTCGACACAGACAGGGACACTGAATCCAGTGTCGACGGTGAATAAACAAACGTATTCCTTATTAGGGCCACACGTTAAGGGCAATGAAGGAGGTGTTACATATTTCTGATACTACAAGTACCACAAAAGAGGCTATTATGTGGGATGTGAAAAAAACTACCGTAGTTTTTCCTGAATCAGATAAATTAAATGAAGTGTGTGATGATGCGTGGGTTCCCCCCGATAGAAAATATGGGCGGTATACCCTTTCCCGCCAGAAGTTAGGGCGCGTTGGGAAACACCCCTTAGGGTGGATAAGGCGCTCACACGCTTATCAGAACAAGTGGCGGTACCGTCTATAGATAGGGCCGTCCTCAAGGAGCCAGCTGACAGGAGGCTGGAAAAATATCATAAAAAGTATATACACACATACTGGTGTTATACTGCGACCAGCGATCGCCTCAGCCTGGATGTGCAGAGCTGGGGTGGCTTGGTCGGATTCCCTGACTAAAAATATTGATACCCTTGACAGGGACAGTATTTTATTGACTATAGAGCATTTAAAGGATGTATTTCTATATATGCGAGATGCACAGAGGGATATTTGCACTCTGGCATCAAGAGTAAGTGCGATGTCCATATCTGCCAGAAGATGTTTATGGACACGACAGTGGTCAGGTGATGCAGATTCCAAACGGCACAAAGGTGTATTGCCGTATAAAGGAAGAGGAGTTATTTGGGGTCGGTCCATCGGACCTGGTGGCCACGGCAACTGCTGGAAAATCCACCGTTTTTACCCTAAGTCACATCTCTGCAGAAAAAGACACCGTCTTTTCAGCTTCAGTCCTTTCGTCCCTATAAGAGTCATATCTGCCCAGGGATAGAGGAAAGGGAAGAAGACTGCAGCAGGCAGCCCATTCCCAGGAACAGAAGCGTTCCACCGCTTCTGACAAGCTCTCAGCATGACGCTGAGACCGTACAGGACCCCTGGATCCTACAAGTAGTATCCCAGGGGTACAGTTTGGAATGTCGAGACGTTTCCCCTGCGCAGGCTCCTGAAGTCTGCTTTACCAAGGTCTCCCTCCGACAAGGAGGCAGTATGGGAAAAAATTCATGAGCTGTATTCCCAGCAGGTGATAATTAAATTACCCCTCCTACAACAAGAAAAGGGGGTATTATTCCACACTATATTGTGGTACTGAAGCCAGAAGGCTAGGTGAGACCTATTCTAAATCTAAAAAAATTTGAACACTTACAAAGGTTCAAATCAAGATGGAGTCACTCAGAGCAGTGATAACGAACCGGGAAGAAGGGGACTATCTGGTGTCCCGAGACATCAGGGATGCTTACCTCCATGTCCCAAATTTGCCCTTATCACTAAGGGTACCTCAGGTTCGTGGTACAGAACTGTCACTATCAGTTTCAGACGCTGCCGTTTGGATTGTCTACGGCACCCCGGGTCTTTACCAAGGTAATGGCCGAAATGATGGTTCTTCTTCGAAGAAAAGGCGTCTTAATT
This sequence comes from Pseudophryne corroboree, assembly GCF_028390025.1. Classification (NCBI taxonomy): domain Eukaryota; kingdom Metazoa; phylum Chordata; class Amphibia; order Anura; family Myobatrachidae; genus Pseudophryne; species Pseudophryne corroboree. The sequence goes on from NC_086447.1 coordinate 349,161,376, forward strand.
ATTCCTTACTTGGACGATCTCCTGATAAGGGCAAAGTCCAGGGAACAGTTGGAGGTCGGAGTAGCACTATCTCGGATACTGTTACAACAGCAGGGGTGGATTCTAAATATTCCAAAATCGCAGCTGATCCCGACAACAAGTCTCCTGTGCTTAGGGATGATTCTGGACACAGTCCAGAAAAAGGTGTTTCTCCCGGAAGAGAAAGCCAGGGAGTTATCCGAGCTAGTCAGGAACCTCCTAAAATCAGTGCATCATTGCACAAGGGCCATGGTAAAAAAATGGTGACTTCCTTCGAAGCAATTCCAGTCGGCAGATTTCATGCAAGAACTTTTCAGTGGGATCTGCTGGACAAATGGTCCGGATCGCATCTTCAGATGCATCAGCGGATAACCCTATATCCAAGGACAAGGGTGTCTCTCCTGTGGTGGTTACAGAGTGCTCATCTTCTAGAGGGCCGCAGATTCGGCATTCAGTTTTGGATGTTGGTGACCACGGAGGCCAGCCCGAGAGGCTGGGGAGCAGTCACACAAGGAAAAAATTTCCAGGGAGTGTGATCAAGTCTGGAGATTTTTCTCCACATAAATATAGCTAAGGGTAAATTTATAATGCTCTAAGCTTAGCAAGACCTCTGCTTCAAGGTCAGCCGGTATTGATCCAGTGGGATAAAACATCACGGCAGTCGCCCACGTAAATAGACAGGGCGGCACAAGAAGCAGGAGGGCAGTGGCAAAAACTGCAAGGACTTTTCGCTGGGCGGAAAATCATGTGATAGCACTGTCAGCAGTGTTTCATTCCGGGAATGGAAACTGGGAAGCAGACTTCCTCAGTAGGCACGACCTCCACCCGGCAGAGTGGGAACTTCATGGGGAAGTTTTCCACATAATTGTAAACCGTTGGGAATTACCAAAGGTGGACATGATGGCGTCCCGTCTGAACAAAAAACGGGACAGGTATTGCGCCAGGTTAAGAGACCCTCAGGCAATAGCTGTGGACGTTCTGGTAACACCGTGGGTGTACCAGTCGGTGTATGTGTTCCATCCTCTGCTTTTCATACCTAAGGTACTGAGAATTATAAGACGTAGAGGAGTAAGAACTATACTCATGGCTCCGGATTGGCCAAGAAGGACTTGGTACCCGGAACTTCAAGAGATGCTCACAGAGGACTTATGGCCTCTGCCGCTAAGAAGGGACTTGTTTCAGCAAGTACCATGTCTGTTCCAAGACTTACCGCAGCTGCGTTTGACGGCATGGCGGTGGAACGCCGGATCCTAAGGGAAAAGGCATTCAGGAAGAGGTCATTCCTACCCTGGTCAAAGCCAGAAAGGAGGTGACCGCACAACATTATCACCACATGTGGCGAAAATATGTTGCGTGGTGTGAGGCCAGGAAGGCCCCACGAAGAAATTTCAACTCGGTCGATTCCTGCATTTCTTGCAAACAGGAGTGTCTATGGGCCTCAAATTGGGGTCCATTAAGGTTCAAATTTCGGCCCTGTCGATTTTTCTTCCAGAAAGAATTGGCTTCAGTTCCTGAAGTCCAGAAGTTTGTCAAGGGAGTATTGCATATACAACCCCCTTTTGTGCCTCCAGTGGCACTGTGGGATCTCAACGTAGTTCTGGGATTCCTCAAAACACATTGGTTTAAAACCAGTCAAATCTGTGGATTTGAAGCATCTCACATGAAAAGTGAACATGCTCTTGGACCTGGCCTGGACCAGGCGAGTGTAAAATTGGTGGTTTTTTTCTCAAAAAAGCCCATATCTGTTTGTCCATTCGGACAGGGCAGAGCTGCGGACTCGTCCCCAGTTCTCTCCCTAAGGTGGTGTCAGTGTTTCACCTGAACCAGCTTATTGTGGTGTCTTGCGCCTACTAGGGACTTGGAGGACTCCAAGTTGCTAGATGTGGTCAGGGCCCTGAAAATATAGGTTCCAGGACGGCTGGAGTCAGGAAAACTGACTTGCTGTTATCCTGTATGCACCCAACAAACTGGGTGCTCTTGCTTTTAAGCAGACTTTTGCTAGTTGGATGTGTAATACAATTCAGCTTGCACATTCTGTGGCAGGCCTGCCACAGCCAAAATATATAAATGCCCATTCCACAAGGAAGGTGGGCTCATCTTGGGCGGCTGCCCGAGGGGTCTCGGCTTTACAACTTTGCCGAGCGGCTATTTAGTCAGGGGAAAACACGTTTGTAAAATCCTACAAATTTGATACCCTGGCTAAGGAGGACCTGGAGTTCTCTCATTCGGCGCTGCAGAGTCATCCGCACTCTCCCGCCCGTTTGGGAGCTTTGGTATAATCCCCATGGTCCTTTCAGGAACCCCAGCATCCACTAGGACGATAGAGAAAATAAGAATTTACTTACCGATAATTCTATTTCTCGGAGTCCGTAGTGGATGCTGGGCGCCCATCCCAAGTGCGGATTATCTGCATTACTTGTACATAGTTACAAAAATCGGGTTATTATTGTTGTGAGCCATCTTTTCAGAGGCTCCTACGTTATCATACTGTTAACTGGGTTCAGATCACAGGTTGTACAGTGTGATTGGTGTGGCTGGTATGAGTCTTACCCGGGATTCATAAATCCTTCCTTATTGTGTACGCTCGTCCGGGCACAGTACCTAACTGAGGCTTGGAGGAGGGTCATAGGGGGAGGAGCCAGTGCACACCACCTGATCCTAAAGCTTTACTTTTTGTGCCCTGTCTCCTGCGGAGCCGCTATTCCCCATGGTCCTTTCAGGAACCCCAGCATCCACTACGGACTCCGAGAAATAGAATTATCGGTAAGTAAATTCTTATTTATTGTTACTACTATTCTGCTTTGGGGAGAGGTTAGTAATATGACTATAACAGATCCATGCGGTTTCTGACACAGTCAACTAGGCACATACTTGCAGATGGATTGCCTTTCTTTCAGGCAACCGGCTCGATCGGGTGCCTGTCACAAATAGCACAGATGACTTTCATTTGACAAGCGCTGAATCACTTGTCTAAAAGAAAGGTGCTCCATCTGTATTTGATATTTTAGAGATGTCATGGGGTTGACATTTTAATTATATAAGTGTGGTTAACAGATGCCTAGAGTATGTTTACTGTGTAACTTTGTTATTCCAGCATATTTGCCAAAATTGGGATTTCAGTTGAGCACTGAAAAATGAATATATTCAATGCATTATTCTCATTAGTTTACCTACCTAGACAGAACCTAGTGATCCTATACGTGAATATACCATGACAGCAATGTGTCATGAAACAGGTATGGTCCTTTAAAGAAGAAAAAGGACAAAAAAGCAACTATATGCCTTTTCCAGGGCACACTTGAAAATTTGAAATGATGAATTTATTTAAACATAACTTTTATTATTATATACTTAAAAAAGGGAAAGCGAGAGCAAGCGTCCACATTTCAAAGAACATCAATGTTCACAAGTACTAGTGTACTATATTGTAGGCGAAATAAGCGAAAATAAGTGGTCCCTTGGTCATATGACCAAGCTCTCGGAGCGAAACGTGCGTCACTTCCGGTTCCGGTGCCCGAACTTCCGGTCGTACGGACTGCGGCCGCCGGCGCCTCACTCCTCGGTTCTAGGCTTGTCCCCCGGCTTACAGATAACCTCGTTAGGTTGGGTAAGACACCACCGGCCTCAGGCCGGAAAACGGGTTCCCTCACCTAGCCTTAACTTTCCCCCTTTTCAGTCACAGCATTCCCCACATACTTCCCAGCTATTAGGGATGTGGTGGAGGCTTATACTATTGATGTATATATACTATTTATGGTTATGCATGGTTAAAACCACTATCAATATATGATTATAACGCAAGGGTGGATAAAAGAGGAATCTGTATGCAAGGGACAGATGCACCTATGTAACAATTAATCTCAGAATTTACTATACTGGGTAATATACTGAATTTTATTATCTGATACTGATATATTGCTTTACTCTCAAATATTAGAATTTACTATACTGGGTAATATACTGAATTTTATTATCTGATACTGATATATTGCTTTACTCTCAAATATTTGTGGCTCTTAAATAGCCCTCCTCTCTCCCCTCTCCTCCCCCCCTTTTTTTTTTGCTTACACCATGAGTTCAATTTAAATTGTCTCCTGTGGCATATGTTGCCTGTGGTATTTCAGCAGAGGGATTCTCAGTACTTGATCAGCAGAGGGATTCTCAGTACTTGTACTATATAGGATTGTAAAATATTGCTTTACTTTCAAATAATTGTGACTATTACTGGCCCTTTTTCTGCTCATGCTATTGCCTTATGTCAAAGTGTTTTAAGAAAACCTTTCTAATGGTACCTGCTGTCTGCCACAATTATGCTATGAATGTATTTTCAGCATCAGGTTAATATTACTGCATGTGTAGATTTGATATACCCATCTATGAGGGAAATACGCAACCTTCAGTAAATGCAATGGTAAATGATATTTCATGGCTATCATTCTGGCAGTCTGACCTTTGACTACTCAAAACCCTATACGTATTTTTTCTGTGATTCATATCCTGGGTCCCAATACAATCGGAAAACGGTGCGCCTAGGAGATAAACTTACCTACGGTCAGACCGCACTGAGTATGCCCAAACTCGTCTGATCTTGGAAGCCAAGCACTGCAGGGCCTGGTCAGTACCTGGATAGGAAACTACCAGGGAATACTAGGTACCGTAGGTATTTTATTCTGCAATATTTAATACAATTCTGGGACACACAGCAAGAACTTGATTGCAGGTTCCTGGCATCTATTGATTATACTAGACCCGAGGGAGTGACCTCATTCCATTAAAACTCCTATTATAGAGGATATAAGTATAATATATAATTTCATTGAATGAGGGACCACTTATTTTTGCTTATTTCGCCTACAATATAGTACACTAGTACTTGTGAACATTGATGTTCTTTGAAATGTGGACGCTTGCTCTCGCTTTCCCTTTTTTAAGTATGTAATAATAAAAGTTATGTTTTAATAAATTCATCATTTCAAATTTTCAAGTGTGCCCTGGAAAAGGCATATAGTTGCTTTTTTGTCCTTTTTCTTCTTTAAAGGACCATACCTGTTTCATAGTTGTTATAACTATTTTTCGGGAGCACCACCAACCATTTGCTGAATTTATTATCATAGTAGGCTTTTATGTTGGTTTGACTATATTTGTTATTCACTGAACTACAATTGTCATATCCAGTGCAGATTTATATCTTTTGGTTAGCACTGTGTCATGCCCATAGATGTATTGGGCAGTTTTCAATTTTCCAGAAACCATATAAATTACACAATCTGTGCAGGGCCAGCAAGAATACTCCCATAATGCAGAAAAATCGTGCAGGGGGTTGGGCGTTCAGTAGAGCACAAACTTGATATTTAATAAAAAGATAAAACAAATAATTTCCCTTTGCCTATAATCCAGCATACAAACCGTTACTTGTGATTAATAGATTATGATTTATCCCATTACAATCTTTTTCTCATTATTTAATCTGTTCCCCAAGCAAACAGTTTCCATTGCCTTTTTAAGTGCGCTTTATTAAATAATTAGAAAAGTGATCCATTTAGTGCAGGCTTTATATTATTACATTTATTATACAGTTATTCTTGAATCACCTTTGGGCAGTAATGCACTAAGCACAATGCTTCTTGTACATCATGTTCCTATGAGGTAAAAGGAACAGTACTATTCTGACCATTAATAGGTGAGTCACACGTAGTTCAATTGTCCAGGTTACCCGCTCAGTAGCATCATAGAGCTTCTGTCTGCCACGCCATTCTGAACATTATAATTGTGCCTTGCCTATGCCATTGCAGATAATCTGATTTTCTGTTGTCAGATGTCAGCATGAAGTATCCTTAAATAATGAATAAATAAATAAATAAAGAATCCCAAGTAATGATAATATATTTTCCATATGCTAAAGCGCAGTAAAAGTAAGGGTTTAAAAGTAATGATCCTTGGAACGCCTGGATTAATGAAAAATAACTGATTGTTTCTTTAAATGTAAAATTGTTATGCCTGTTAATGGTTCAGACATGCAGTGAATCAGCACTCATTAATATCACAAGTTTGGAAGGTATCATTTAGGATTTCCAAAGTATGTGGATTTAACAAAATTATGCAGTAGATTAACAGGACTTCTAAAGGACTGTTCTATCTGACAGATGTGAGGGTAGCGGGTTCAGCCTTAACTATCTATATATACTAGTTAAGGGGCCAGACATATGCCAGGTCACCCCACGGTCCACCTTGTCCAGTCCCGGCCTGACACATCACTGCTCTGTACCCTATGTCCACTGCTCTACTCTGTTCCATCCCGGCCCAACTTCTCTGCTTTGTACACTGCCTGTTCCCTGCCCCATCCCACCATGCTGTCTGCCGCTCTGCCCCTCCATCCTCCTAGCTGCATACTCACCTCCCGGTGGGTGCTCTCTCCTGCTAAGGTCTGTCCCGGCTCCATACCTCTGGGAGCCATTGGAAGGGTGGCGTGCGCCCCTATACCCACTGTACATACATGTAGTAAATGTAACAGAAATTACAGAATTATATAGATCAAGCTGGAGTGATCAAAATACTGTATGTCACTGCACTGGTATTTAGAGTCAGTTGGTATGAACACACATCTACAGGCTCCACACACCTTTTATTACCCATACTAACTCCTCATATGCCACCATCATGATTAAAACACAGACACTCGTGAAAATCACTCAATAACATCACAGCATTATCTACAACCAAACATGTATAAAAGTATAGAGGGAAGAAAAAAGGCACACAGGGATGAAAAGAGAAAAGGCAGTTGGGCAGCACAGATGGTGTAATGGTTAGCATTACTGCTTCACAGCACCGAGATCATATGTTCGATTCACTCCATGGCCCTAACTGCAGAGTTTGTATATTCTCCCCGTACTTGCGTGGTTTTCCTCCGGTTACTCCGGTTTCCTCCCACAATCCAAAAATATACTGGTAGGTTAATTGACTCACAACAAAATTGACCGTAGAATGAATGTGTCTGTGTGTACATGTGATAGGGAATATAGATTTTAAGGTCCACTGGGGCAGGGGCTGATGTGAATGGTCAAATATTCTCTGTAAAGCGCTGTGGAATATGTGTGTGCTGTATAAATAACTGGTAATAATAATAATGCTAATGATAATCTATAATAACATCATGTACTGATAATAGAAAAGACAGATTGGGAGAAGCAAAAGATAGAGTTAGAAGGGGGAAAGAGGAGAGAATAAATTAATTGATAATTGTGTTCATTTAGACTAGACACAATCAGCCTTGATTACTGCCAGCCCTGTTGAACTTAAACATCACTTAAATAGTTGACTAAAAGTACTCTAAAAGCAGCACAGAATACCATGATCAAAAAAATTTCCAGAAGAGATGAGGAAGAAAAATATTGAAATATATCAGTCTGGAATGGATTGCATAAACCATTTCTTAGACTCTGGGACTACAACAAGCCACTGTAATAGGCATTATGTCTAAATGGAGAAAACTTGGAACAGTGGTGAATCTTCCCAGGGGCGGCTGGCCTACTAAATTACCAAAATTCCCATTGACATTTCATCCAGGAAGTAACATGAAAGACCCAGACATATATATATATATATATAAGGAACTTCAGACCTCGGTTAATATTACCATTCATTATTCCACCTTAATAAAGAGGCTGGTCAAAAATGGTATCATTGAAACCTGCAAGATGAAAACCACTGCTAACCAAGAGGAACATAAAGGCTTATCTCACATTTGATGAACCCCAAGACGTTTGTGATAATGTTCTGTGGACTGAGAAGTGAAAAGTTTATTTTTTGGAAAATTTGGGTCCCTTTACATCTTGCATAAAGCTAAGACAGCATTCAACAATAAGATACAAACAGTCAAAATTGGTGGTATTGTGATGGTGTTGATATATTTTCTGCTTCAGGTCCTGCGCAAATTGTCGTAATTGACAGAGTATGAATGCTGCTCTTTATGAGGAAATTCTGAGGGAGAATGTCCAGTCATCAGTCCACAAGCTGAAGCTCAAAGCACATTTGGGTTATGCAGCAAGACAACGATCTGAAGCACAAAGCAAGTCCTCTTCTAATTAGCCCAAAGGCAACAAAGTTAGTTTTTTAGTGGCCTACTTAAAGTCCTGATTTGAATCCAACTGAGATGCTGTGGCAGGACCTTAAACGGCAGTTCATGCTATTGAGCCTTCCAGTGAAGCTAACTTAAAGCAATTCTGCAAAGTGATGAGAAAGACTGATCTTCAATCGGCATTTGGTTGCAGTTGTTGCTGTTAAAGTTGGCACAAACAATTATTACATTTAAAAGGGCAATTCATTTTTCACATAGGTGATATACTGTTCATTTCTCTGACGTCCTAGTGGATGCTGGGAACTCCGTAAGGACCATGGGGAATAGCGGCTCCGCAGGAGACTGGGCACAAAAGTAAAGCTTTAGGACTACCTGGTGTGCACTGGCTCCTCCCCCTATGACCCTCCTCCAAGCCTCAGTTAGATTTTTGTGCCCGAACGAGAAGGGTGCACACTAGGGGCTCTCCTGAGCTGCTTAGTGAAAAGTTTAGTTTTAGGTTTTTTATTTTCAGTGAGACCTGCTGGCAACAGGCTCACTGCATCGAGGGACTAAGGGGAGAAGAAGCGAACTCACCTGCGTGCAGAGTGGATTGGGCTTCTTAGGCTACTGGACACCATTAGCTCCAGAGGGATCGAACACAGGCCCAGCCATGGAGTCCGGTCCCAGAGCCGCGCCGCCGGCCCCCTTACAGAGCCAGAAGCAAGAAGAGGTCCGGAAAATCGGCGGCAGAAGACATCCTGTCTTCACCAAGGTAGCGCACAGCACTGCAGCTGTGCGCCATTGCTCCTCAGCACACTTCACACTTCGATCACTGAGGGTGCAGGGCGCTAGGGGGGGGCGCCCTGAGCAGCAATAAAAACACCTTGGCTGGCGAAAATACATCACATATAGCCCTGGGGGCTATATGGATGAATTTTAACCCCTGCCAGATTACACTGAAAAACGGGAGAAAAGGCCGCCGAGAAAGGGGCGGAGCCTATCTCCTCAGCACACTGGCGCCATTTTCCCTCACAGCTCCGTTGAAGGGAAGCTCCCTGGCTCTCCCCTGCAGTCACTACACTACAGAAAGGGTTAAAAAAGAGAGGGGGGCACTAATTAGGCGCAGTATAAACAATACAGCAGCTATAAGGGGAAAAACACTTATATAAGGTTATCCCTGTATATATATAGCGCTCTGTTGTGTGCTGGCAAACTCTCCCTCTGTCTCCCCAAAGGGCTAGTGGGGTCCTGTCCTCTATCAGAGCATTCCCTGTGTGTGTGCTGTGTGTCGGTACGTTTGTGTCGACATGTATGAGGAGGAAAATGATGTGGAGGCGGAGCAAATTGCCTGTAATAGGGATGTCACCCCCTAGGGGGTCGACACCTGAGTGGATGAACTGCTGGAAGGAATTACATGACAGTGTCAGCTCTTTACAAAAGACAGTGATTGACATGAGACAGCCGGCTACTCAGCTTGTGCCTGTCCAGACGTCTCATAGGCCGTCAGGGGCTCTAAAGCACCCGTTACCTCAGATGGCAAATACAGACGCCGACACGGATACTGACTCCAGTGTCGACGGTGAAGAGACAAATATGACTTCCAGTAGGGCCACACGTTACATGATTGAGGCAATGAAAAATGTTTTACACATTTCTGATAATACGAGTACCACCAATAGGGGTATTATGTTCGGTGAGGAAAAACTACCTGTAGTTTTCCTGAATCTGAGAAATTAAAGTGTGTGATGAAGCGTGGGTTTCCCCCGATAAAAAACTGATAATTTCTAAAAAGTTATTGGCATTATATCCTTTCCCGCCAGAGGTTAGGGTACGTTGGGAAACACCCCCTAGGGTGGATAAAGCGCTCACACGCTTGTCAAAACAAGGGCTCTACCCACTCCTGAGATGGCCGCCCTTAAGGATCCTGCTGATAGAAAGCAGGAGGGTATCCTAAAATGTATTTACACACATACTGGTGTTATACTGCGACCAGCAATCGCCTCAGCCTGGATGTGCAGTGCTGGGTTGGCGTGGTCGGATTCCCTGACTGAAAATATTGATACCCTAGATAGGGACAGTATATTATTGCCTGTAGAGCATTTAAAAGATGCATTTCTATATATGTGTGATGCACAGCGGGATATTTGCCGACTGGCATCAAGAGTAAGTGCGCTGTCCATTTCTGCCAGAAGAGGGTTATGGACACGACAGTGGTCAGGTCTTGCGGATTCCAAATGGCATATGGAAGTATTGCCTTATAAAGGGGAGGAGTTATTTGGGGTCGGTCTTTCAGACCTGGTGGCCACGGCAACAGCTGGGAAATCCACGTTTTTACCCCAGGTCGCCTCTCAACATAAGAAGACGCCGTATTATCAGGCGCAGTCCTTTCGTTCCCATAAGGGTAGGTGGGCAAAAGGTTCCTCATTTCTGCCCCGTGACTGAGGGAGAGGGAAACGGCTGCAGAAATCAGCCAGTTCCCAGGAACAGAAGCCCTCTCCCGCCTCTGCCAAGCCCTCAGCATGACGCTGGGGCTTTACAAGCAGACAGGGAGGCAGTTTTGGAAGCCATTCACAAGCTGTATTCCCAGCAGGTGATAATCAAGGTACCCCTCCTGCAACAGGGAAAGGGGTATTACTCCACACTGTTGTGGTACCGAAGCCGGACGGCTCGGTGAGACCGATTTTAAATCTAAACTCTTTGAACACTTACATACAGAGGTTCAAATTCAAGAGAAGGGACTACATGGTGTCTCTGGACATCAAGGATGCTTACCTTCATGTCCAAATTTACCCTTCTCACCAAGGGTACCTCAGGTTTGTGGTACAGAACTGTCACTATCAGTTTCAGATGCTGCCGTTTGGATGGTCCACGGCACCCCGGGTCTTTACCAAGGTAATGGCCGAAATGATGATACTCCTTCGAAGGAAGGGAGTTTTAGTTATCCCTTACTTGGACGATCTCCTGATAAGGGTAAGATCCTGGGAACAGTTGGAGGTCGGTGTAGCACTATCTCCGGTAGTGTTGCGACAGCACGGTTGGATTCTCAATATTCCAAAATCGCAGCTGGTTCCGACGACTCGTCTTCTGTTCCTAGGGATGATTCTGGACACAGTTCAGAGAAAGGTGTTTCTCCCGGAGGAGAGAGCCAGGGAGTTATCCGAGCTAGTCAGGAACCTCCTAAAACCGAGCCAAGTCTCAGTGCATCAATGCACAAGGGTTCTGGGAAAAATGGTAGCTTCCTACGAAGCAAAGCCATTCAGCAGATTCCACGCAAGAACTTTCCAGTGGGACCTGCTGGACAAATGGTCCGGGTCGCATCTTAAGATGCATCAGCGGATAACCCGGTCACCAAGGACAAGGGTGTCCCTCCTGTGGTGGTTGCAGAGTGCTCATCTTCTAGAGGGCCGCAGATTCGGCATTCAGGACTGGGTCCTGGTGACCACGGATGCCAGCCTGCGAGGCTGGGGAGCAGTCACACAGGGAAGAAATTTCCAGGGCTTATGGTCAAGCCTGGAGACATCATTTCACATAAATATCCTGGAGCTAAGGGCCATTTACAATGCTCTCAGCTTAGCAAGACCTCTGCTTCAAGGTCAGCCGGTGTTGATCCAGTCGGACAACATCACGGCAGTCACCCACGTAAACAGACAGGGTGGCACAAGAAGCAGTCAATGGCAGAAGCTGCAAGGATTCTTCGCTGGGCGGAAAATCATGTGATAGCACTGTCAGCAGGATTCATTCCGGGAGTGGACAACTGGGAAGCAGACTTCCTCAGCAGGCACGGCCTCCACCCGGGAGAGTGGGGACTTCACCCAGAAGTCTTCCACATGCTTGTAAACCATTGGGAAAAACCAAAGGTGGACATGTTGGCGTCCCGCCTAAACAAAAAAATTGGACAGGTATTGCGCCAGGTCAAGGGACCCTCAGGCAATAGCTGTGGACGCTCTGGTAACACCGTGGGTGTACCAGTCAGTGTATGTGTTCCCTCCTCTTCCTCTCATACCAAAAATACTGAGAATTATAAGACGGAGGGGAGTAAGAACTATACTCGTGGCTCCGGATTGGCCAAGAAGTACTTGGTACCCGGAACTTCAAGAGATGCTCACGGAGGACCCGTGGCCTCTACCTCTAAGAAGGGACCTGCTCCAGGCAGGACCCTGTCTATTCCAAGACTTACCGCGGCTGCGTTTAACGGCAGGGCGGTTGAACGCCGGATCCTGAAGGAAAAAGGCATTCCGGATGAAGTCATCCCTACCCTGATCAAGCCAGGAAGGATGTAACCGCAAAGCATTATCACCGCATTTGGCGAAAATATGTTGCGGGGTGTGAGGCCAGTAAGGCCCCGATGGAGGAATTTTCAACTAGGTCGATTCCTGCATTTCCTGTAAACAGGAGTGTCTATGTGCCTAAAATTGGGGTCCATTAAGGTTCAAATTTCGGCCCTGTCAATTTTCTTCCAGAAAGAACCAGCTTCAGTTCCTGAAGTTAAGACGTTTGTAAAAGGGGTACTGCATATACAGCCTCCTTTTGTGCCTCCAGTGGCACTGTCACGATCCGGGTATCTGGACGCCATTACTTACCCTTCAGATGCCTCCTAAGGCTGGCTCAGCGTTCCAGGACCGGATCCCGCTGTTCCTGAGTTTCCACATGCAGAATGTCAGAGTGGTGATTTCATCAGCCGCGGCCTCCGCTGTTCCCGCGTGGTTAAATGTGCGCTTGTCAGTCTGGCGTCTCCTGTGGCCGGCGTCGCCATTACTGTTTCAATTCTCACATGGATTACAAACCAAACTTCCCTCCAAGTGTCTGCATGGGCGCAGCCATCTTGGATTTTGTCATCTGATTATTTCCACCAATCTGCTGTCTGTATTGTTGATTTGCATAATTGCCTAGCCAACCCCTTCCTTGCTGCAGGTATAAGTATGCTGTGCCTGAGCAAGGAAGGCGTCAGTGCTTTGGTTGTCTAACCTAGTTCCAGTTTGTCTCTCTCCTGTGGTTGTCTTCCAGGTTCCAGCTCCTGTCTCCAGACTTCTGCTATAGAGACCCGCACCAGCATTCCATCTGCGGTGTAGCCTGACTCTCCGATCCATTCTGGACTCACCTGTTTCCAGCTTCATCAATCACCTGCTTCCAGCCCAGCTTCCAGCAGTGTACAGCTTCTCTTAAAGGGCCGGTGTCCTTTCTGCAGTTTACCACTCTCCACCGGTATTATTATTTCACCGCTCTCAAACTCCAAACTTCATTATTATTTCATCGCTCTCAAGTTCGTTTATTATTTAACTGGTTCCAGCCAGTATCCACTCCGTACCAACAACAGTCTGGTTCCAGCCAGTATCCACAGCAGCCATTTTATCTTCAGCAACCCAGCCTTTCCTGGAACACCAGCTGGTACGATCCTGGGTTCTCTCCATTGCTACAGTCAGGTCTGGTAAGGACTTTCCAACTAGAAGATTATAAGAACTGTCTCACTCTACCAGTGCCTGTGGCCCTTGCCACCCTGTAGTACCCAGGAATTGTATTTATCCTCTGTTGACTTTTATGTTTCCTTTACTGCTGCTGTGCTACGGAGTTTGTCATAATAAACATCATTGACTTTTATCCTGGTTGTCGTGGTCACGCCTTCGGGCAGTTATTCTACATGTTACTTACATGTCTAGGGGTCTGATACAACCTCCCAGGTTCCGTTACATCTCAGCCCCTACAACTGAGGCTGCCTCCCGTCAGCTCAGGCCCTCAGTTGTGACTGTAAGCACTGACCTAATGAATCCAGCCGGAGACCAGGATCAAGCGGCCAGGCCGATGCAAGAACTGGCAGCCCGACTTGAACAGCAGGAGGCTGCACAGGGCCACATCATCCGCTGTCTCCAGGATCTCTCTACACGGCTGGATGGGATTCAAACGACCCTCCGTGGACCTGGCACGTCCGGTGCGTCCACTACAGTAACACCAGCTGTAACCCCACCCACCTTACCCATTTCCAGTCCACATCTTCATCTTCCAACGCCAGCAAAATTTGATGGATCTCCAAGGTTCTGCAGGGGATTTCTCAATCAATGTGAAATCCACTTTGAGCTTCTACCTGGCTATTTCTTCAGTGACCGTACCAAAATTGCCTATATCATCTCCCTTCTCAGTGGCTCAGCCCTTGACTGGGCATCACCTTTATGGGAGAAGTCTGATCCCCTGCTATCCTCCTATACTGACTTTGTAGCTACATTCAGGCGCATCTTCGACGAGCCAGGTCGGATAACATCTGCTTCATCTGAGATTCTCCGTTTACGCCAGGGAACACGTACTGTGGGACAGTATCTTATACAGTTTAAAATCCTGGCATCCGAACTGGCATGGAACGACGAGGCCCTGTATGCTGCATTCTGGCATGGCTTATCAGAACGCATCAAGGATGAGTTAGCTACCAGAGACTTGCCCTCTAAGTTGGATGAGCTAATTTCTCTTTGCACGAAGGTTGATCTACGTTTCAGAGAGAGAGCAACCGAGCGAGGAAGATCATCTACTCCTAAATCTTCTGCTCCTCCTCCTCGTCAACCATCTCCATCCAAGGATGAGCCTATGCAAATTAGTCGTTCCCGTCTATCTCCCGCTGAGCGCCGAAGACGTCTCTCTGAGTCTCTCTGTCTCTACTGTGCAGCTCCGTCGCACACTATCAATGCCTGTCCCAAACGTCCGGGAAACTCCAGATCCTAGCTCGCCAAGGAGAGGGCCGGCTAGGAGTAATGATCTCCTCTCCATCTCCTCATGACTGTAACCTCCCAGTGTCGCTCCAAATTGCTCAACGTTACAGGAACGTCATTGCCCTCCTTGATTCCGGAGCAGCTGGGAATTTCATAACCGAAGCTTATGTTAAACGGTGGTCCCTACCCACCGAGAGACTGTCCTTGTCCATCTCTTTGACTGCCGTGGATGGCAGCAAGATTTTTGACGCAGTCATTTCCTTAAGGACTCTTCCAGTTCGTCTGAGAGTGGGAGTTCTTCATTCTGAGTATATTTCTTTTTTAGTGATTCCAAGAGCCACACATCCAGTGGTTTTAGGCCTTCCATGGCTCCGTCTCCACAACCCATCAATTGACTGGACGACTACGCAAATACTAGCATGGGGTCCCTCCTGTGCTGAGACTTGTTTAGCCAAAGTTCTTCCTGTTTGTTCTTCCTTCCCCAGGTCATCTGATGTTCCGCCTCCTCCATATCAAGACTTCACGGACGTGTTCAGTAAAGCCTCTGCTGATATCCTTCCTCCTCATAGAGAATGGGACTGCCCAATCGACCTCATTCCAGGGAAGGTTCCACCGCGAGGCCGAACTTATCCGTTGTCTCTGCCTGAGACACACTCCATGGAAGAGTACATCAAAGAGAACCTGGCGAAGGGTTTCATCCGACCATCTTCTTCTCCAGCCGGCGCAGGCTTCTTCTTCGTTAAGAAGAAAGACGGTGGTCTGCGTCCGTGCATCGACTACAGAGGTCTGAACGACATTACCGTCAAGAACCGATACCCTTTACCCCTGATTACCGAGCTCTTTGATAGAGTTAGTGGTGCAACTATTTTCACAAAGCTGGACTTGAGGGGTGCCTACAATCTCATCCGAATCCGTGAGGGTGACGAGTGGAAGACCGCCTTTAACACCCGTGACGGACATTATGAGTACCTCGTCATGCCCTTCGGATTGAGCAACGCTCCAGCAGTCTTCCAGCACTTCGTGAATGAGATTTTCAGGGACATCTTCTACCGCCATGTCGTGGTTTATCTAGACGACATCCTCATCTTTGCTAATAATCTCGAAGATCATCGTTTCTGGGTAAAAGAGGTTCTTTCCCGTCTCCGTGTCAATCACCTCTATTGTAAATTGGAGAAGTGTGTGTTTGAAGTTAAAACCATTCCGTTTCTAGGTTACATTGTGTCCGGTTCCGGACTAGAGATGGATCCTGAGAAACTCCAAGCAATCCAGAATTGGCCTATACCCTTAAGCCTCAAAGGGGTCCAGAGGTTCTTAGGGTTCGCCAATTATTATAGAAAATTTATACGAGACTTTTCCACCATCGTGGCGCCTATCACTGCATTAACCAAGAAAGGTGCTAATCCGTCCAAGTGGTCCGAGGAAGCTACACAGGCCTTTCACCTTCTGAAGCAACGGTTCATCTCTGCACCAGTTCTGAAACAGCCCGACACCGACTCTCCTTTTATCTTAGAGGTAGATGCCTCCTCCGTTGGAGTAGGAGCAGTGTTATCCCAGAGGGCCAAAGATGGACATCTACATCCTTGCAGTTTCTTCTCCCGGAAGTTCTCCCCAGCTGAGCGCAACTATGCCATTGGCGATCAGGAGTTGCTAGCCATCAAGCTCGCTCTGGAGGAGTGGAGATACCTGTTGGAGGGAGCTTCCCACTCAATCACCATACTTACCGACCACAAAAATCTTTTATATCTCAAAGGCGCACAATGTCTGAATCCTCGTCAGGCCAGATGGGCACTTTTCTTCTCTAGGTTTGACTTTAAACTCCAGTTCTGTCCGGGTTCTCAGAATTGTAAGGCCGATGCCCTTTCCCGCTCATGGGAGCAAGAAAATGAGTCCGAGTCTGCAGACAAGCATCCTATTATTAATCCGTTGGCATTCTCCACGGTAGGGATGGACTCTACGCCTCCACCAGGGAAAAGTTTTGTTAAGCCAGTTCTAAGGAAGAAGCTCATGCATTGGGCCCATGCTTACCGTTTTTCTGGACATACAGGCATTCAGAAAACCCTTGAATTTATTTCTAGGTCCTACTGGTGGCCAACTCTGAAGAAGGACGTTATGGAATTTATTGCCTCCTGCCCAAAGTGTGCCCAACACAAAGTCTCCCGCCAATCGCCTGAGGGGCAACTGGTTCCATTATCTGTTCCCCGTCGACCTTGGACCCATTTGTCGATGGACTTTGTTTCCGATCTACCTATCTGCAACAAGTTTAATACCATCTGGGTGGTAGTTGACCGGTTCACCAAGATGGCACATTTCATCCCTCTCACCGGTCTTCCGTCAGCTTCCAAGTTGGCTCAAGTGTTTATACAAGAGATCTTCCGACTTCACGGTCTTCCTGAAGAGATCATCTCGGATCGTGGAGTACAATTTGTAGCCAAATTTTGGCGAAGTTTGTGTCAAGCCCTCCAAGTCAAGTTAAAGTTTTCCACGGCTTACCATCCTCAGACCAATGGTCAAACCGAGAGGGTGAATCAGGACTTGGAGGCCTTCCTCCGTATATATGTGTCTTCCTCTCAAGATGACTGGGTTCAACTCCTTCCTTGGGCCGAGTTCAGCCACAACAATCAATACCATTCCTCATCTTCTTCTACACCATTCTTCATTAATTATGGATTCCACCCTAAAGTCCCAGAATTCCAACCGCTTCCCGCAACTTCTGTTCCAGCAGTGGATGTCACCTTGCGTCAGTTTTCAAATAACTGGAGGAACGTCCGCGCAGCCCTGCTTAAAGCCTCATTCAGGTATAAGAAGTTTGCCGATAGGAAGCGTAGAGCGGTTCCTGCTCTCAAGGTGGGTGATCGTGTGTGGCTGTCCACGAAGAATTTGAGGTTGAGAGTTCCCAGCATGAAATTTGCACCTCGCTACATCGGACCCTTCAAGATTGAACAAGTCATCAATCCTGTTGCCTACAGGTTACAGTTACCATCCTTCTTGAAAATACCCAGGACATTTCATGTTTCTTTGTTGAAACCGCTGATCCTGAATCGGTTTCATTCCGCACTTCCTCCAGCTCCCAAAGTTCAGACTCAACGGGGAGTCGAGTACGAGGTGGCCAAGATTTTGGACTCACGTTTCCGTTACGGTCAGTTACAATACCTCATTGACTGGAAGGGCTATGGTCCTGAAGAACGCTCTTGGACCAATGCCTCAGACGTCCATGCTCCTGCCTTGGTCCGAAATTTCCACGCAAAGTTTCCTTTAAAGCCTAAGAAGTGTCCTGGGGCCACTCCTAAAGGGGGGGGTGCTGTCACGATCCGGGTATCTGGACGCCATTACTTACCCTTCAGATGCCTCCTAAGGCTGGCTCAGCGTTCCAGGACCGGATCCCGCTGTTCCTGAGTTTCCACATGCAGAATGTCAGAGTGGTGATTTCATCAGCCGCGGCCTCCGCTGTTCCCGCGTGGTTAAATGTGCGCTTGTCAGTCTGGCGTCTCCTGTGGCCGGCGTCGCCATTACTGTTTCAATTCTCACATGGATTACAAACCAAACTTCCCTCCAAGTGTCTGCATGGGCGCAGCCATCTTGGATTTTGTCATCTGATTATTTCCACCAATCTGCTGTCTGTATTGTTGATTTGCATAATTGCCTAGCCAACCCCTTCCTTGCTGCAGGTATAAGTATGCTGTGCCTGAGCAAGGAAGGCGTCAGTGCTTTGGTTGTCTAACCTAGTTCCAGTTTGTCTCTCTCCTGTGGTTGTCTTCCAGGTTCCAGCTCCTGTCTCCAGACTTCTGCTATAGAGACCCGCACCAGCATTCCATCTGCGGTGTAGCCTGACTCTCCGATCCATTCTGGACTCACCTGTTTCCAGCTTCATCAATCACCTGCTTCCAGCCCAGCTTCCAGCAGTGTACAGCTTCTCTTAAAGGGCCGGTGTCCTTTCTGCAGTTTACCACTCTCCACCGGTATTATTATTTCACCGCTCTCAAACTCCAAACTTCATTATTATTTAATCGCTCTCAAGTTCGTTTATTATTTAACTGGTTCCAGCCAGTATCCACTCCGTACCAACAACAGTCTGGTTCCAGCCAGTATCCACAGCAGCCATTTTATCTTCAGCAACCCAGCCTTTCCTGGAACACCAGCTGGTACGATCCTGGGTTCTCTCCATTGCTACAGTCAGGTCTGGTAAGGACTTTCCAACTAGAAGATTATAAGAACTGTCTCACTCTACCAGTGCCTGTGGCCCTTGCCACCCTGTAGTACCCAGGAATTGTATTTATCCTCTGTTGACTTTTATGTTTCCTTTACTGCTGCTGTGCTACAGAGTTTGTCATAATAAACATCATTGACTTTTATCCTGGTTGTCGTGGTCACGCCTTCGGGCAGTTATTCTACATGTTACTTACATGTCTAGGGGTCTGATACAACCTCCCAGGTTCCGTTACATCTCAGCCCCTACAACTGAGGCTGCCTCCCGTCAGCTCAGGCCCTCAGTTGTGACAGGCACCTTGGGATCTCAATGTAGTTTTGGGGTTCCTAAAGTCACATTGGTTTGAACCACTTGAATCTGTAGAGTTAAAATATCTCACATGGAAAGTGGTCATGTTGTTGGCCCTGGCCTCGGCCAGGCGCGTGTCAGAATTGGCGGGCTTTATCCTGTAAAGGCCCTTATCTGATCTTCCATTCAGACAGGGCGGAATTGAGGACTCATCCTCAATTTCTCCCTAAGGTGGTTTCAGCGTTTCACTTGAACCAGCCTATTGTGGTACTTGCGGCTACTAGGGACTTGGAGGACTCCAAGTTGCTGGACGTAGTCAGGGCCCTGAAAGTATATGTTTCCAGGACGGCTGGAGTCAGAAAATCTGACTCGCTGTTTATCCTGTATGCACCCAACAAGCTGGGTGCTCCTGCTTCTAAGCAGACTATTGCTCGTTGGATTTGTAGCACAATTCAGCTTGCACATTCTGTGGCAGGCCTGCCACAGCCAAAATCTGTAAAAGCCCATTCCACACGGAAAGTGGGCTCATCTTGGGCGGCTGCCCGAGGGGTCTCGGCTTTACAACTTTGCAGAGCGCTACTTGGTCAGGGGCAAACACGTTTGCTAAATTCTACAAATTTAATACCCTGGCTGAGGAGGACCTGGAGTTCTCTCATTCGGTGCTGCAGAGTCATCCGCACTCTCCCGCCCGTTTGGGAGCTTTGGTATAATCCCCATGGTCCTTACGGAGTTCCCAGCATCCACTAGGACGTCAGAGAAAATAAGAATTTACTTACCGATAATTCTATTTCTCATAGTCCGTAGTGGATGCTGGGCGCCCATCCCAAGTGCGGATTGTCTGCAATACTTGTACATAGTTATTGTTACAAAAATCGGGTTATTGTGTTTGTGAGCCATCTTTCCAGAGGCTCCTCTGTTATCATGCTGTTAACTGGGTTCAGATCACAGGTTGTACGGTGTGATTGGTGTGGCTGGTATGAGTCTTACCCGGGATTCATAAATCCTTCCTTATTGTGTACGCTCGTCCGGGCACAGTATCCTAACTGAGGCTTGGAGGAGGGTCATAGGGGGAGGAGCCAGTGCACACCAGGTAGTCCTAAAGCTTTACTTTTGTGCCCAGTCTCCTGCGGAGCCGCTATTCCCCATGGTCCTTACGGAGTTCCCAGCATCCACTACGGACTATGAGAAATAGAATTATCGGTAAGTAAATTCTTATTTTAAAAACTATTTTGTGTTTACTCGGGTTGTCTTTGCCTTATATTCAACTTTCAATATATGAAACAAGTGTGATAAATATGGAAAAAATGTAAGAAATCAGGAAGGGCGCAAAACATTTTTTGCGCTACTGTATGCTTTGTTTCAGCTTAGAATCAACATATCTCTAATCTGTCAAGCAAGTCGTTTGGCTTTTCATGATTCATCCACCTTCACTGATGAAGCAGAGATTACTTTGGTCTCATGATAACCCATTCTGAGTGTCGCAATTAAGCCTTATGTAACCCTAACTAGACTACTTTTATGAAAATGTTTTATGGTAGTGAAACAGGTTTACTCCGTCTGGGAAGTGGTCAAAGCTAGATTCAAAGTGTATTTTGTATGGTATCTCATTAGTGTCAGGAACCACGATTCACGCACTGCTCGCACACGTCACTTACCAGCACGCTGGTGTATCCTGTGCCGCAGATCAGCCACTGGTGCTTTCTGTGGTTACTAGCATGATTTCCACTGACTCTGGCATAGTCACATGATCCAGGTTTCCAGGTAATTACTTCTTGGTTCTGTGCATGCTGCTGCTGTCAGCATCCTTTTGGGGGGATATAAACAGGCTTCCCAGAGTCCTCATTGCCTTGAACAACTTGTCAGTTCTCCATCGTCTCAAGGCTCCAGGCTTGCTCCAGAGATCCATTTACCCGTGTCCTGCTGTATCTACCTTTCCTGGTTACTTACCTGCCGCCAGAGACTTCCACTATCACCATCTCAGTGTGTTACCAGTCTGCGGTGCTCAGTCCAGGATTCCCCTCACAGGCTCCGGATATCCTCTGCTACCCAAGCACTCCTGAGTTCACCATCTCCGATATACTTACCTTTTCACGTCACCATCGGACTCACTATCGATGGTTAAGTACTTCAGTATAATCCGGTATTAAGCATCCCTGTATACCCGAGTGTCTCACAGCCTCCATAGTGGAACCTGAGTAGAGGGCCGCGACCTTCCCGTCAGGCGCAGCAAAGACCATATCCCCTGGCGGGGGTCACTGGTGAAAACCCCTGGCGAGTTAGACACCGCGCCTCTGCTTCAGGTCTCACAAATTCTCTGTGCTCACTGTGTAATATTCTACAGTGCTCCAGCATATGACTTGTCCATATCTCAAACCACCTAACTTCTGCCTCCCTGCGCCCTCCACTGGCTCACCCAGGTCATTACCGGGAAAACAATCAGACTAGCCCGTGACAGATTGTTCAAGGCCGATGGACTCAGCACATGACCGCAGTGTGGGTCCAGCGGCTATTCAGGATGTTATTTCACGAATAGAGACACGGGAAGCCACACAGCAGCAAGTCACTACCTACCTACAGGATGTGTCCACTCACTTGGATGCCCTCCAGCAGTCACTCAAGTCACCTGCCCCTGTAGTGTCCACTCCACCAGCTGCTCATTCTGCTGTGTCTGTCTCTCGCTTATAGCTTCCTGCTCCTAATAAATATGATGGCAACCCCAAGCTCTGTAGAGGATTTCTCAATCAGTGGGACATCCAATTTGAACTACAACCACAGAATTTCCCTTCTGCTAGTACCAAGACAGCTTACATTGTCTCCCTGCTAACTGGTTCAGCTCTAAGTTGGGTATCACCGCTGTGGGAAAGGTCTGACCCTTTACTCACTCATTATATCAAATTTGTCTCCGCATTCAGACGCATATTCGACGAGCGGTGTCCGCCTCTACGGAGATACTCCGTATTAAACAAGGCTCCCGTCCGATGGGACAATTTATAGTCCTATTCCAGACCTTGGCTTCCGAATTAAAGTGGAACAATGAAGCACTAACTGCTGCTTTCCGGCTAGGAGTTTCGGAGCGCATTAAGGACGAGTTGGCTACCCGTGATCTTCCAGTTCAGTTAGAAGATTTAATCTCCCTGTGTGTTAAAATATACCTACGTCTCAGAGAGAGAGGTCTAGAGTGGCAGGGAAAAGTTTTCTCCAGAGTTTCTTCCCCGCCTCTGCATCGTCCAGTGACTGCTAGCACAGAAGAACCTAAGCAAACAGGTAGATTTGGCTATCACCAGAAGAACGATCCAGGAGGCAAAAAGAGAAATTGTGTTTGTATTGTGCCACTTCCGGTCACTTTATCGGGTTCTGTCCTGAGTGTCCGGGAAAACACCAAGCCCTAACCTGCAATGGAGGAGTCAGGTTAGGTCGTTTAATAAAGTCTCCTCCTCCTGACTTAGTACTTCCAGTTACCCTTGTGACTCCAGCAGGTTCCTATCACGTCTCTGCCCTGGCGGACTCTGGGGCAGCAGGGAACTTCATTACCTCGGACCTTGTCAAGAAATGTAATATTCCAGTCTCTTCATTGTCTCAGCACCTCTACCTGACTGCAGTCGATTGTAGCAAAATTCTTGGCAGTGATGTCACACATCAGACAGCTTTTACCATCCAAGTGGGGGTTCTTCATCAGGAACGCATTTCGTTTCTCATCATTCCTAAACCTTCTTACGACATTGTGCTAGGTTTGCTGTAGTTATGACTCCACAATCCTCGCATCAATTGGGCCTCACTTCAGATTGAGGAATAGAGTGATTATTGCCAGAAGCATTGCGTAAGTGAAGTAACTCCTATCCAGTCCACTAAGATTAAGCCCTTGCCCGGCCTACCCACAGCATATGAAGAATTTTGTGATGTATTCAGTGAACAGGCAGCTGATGTGTTACCTCCTCATCGTAAATGGGATTGCCCCATTGACCTTCCCGGAAAGTCCCCTCCTAAGGGGCGCACATACCCACTCTCGATACCCGAGACTAAAGCAATGTCTGATTACATTCAGGAAAATCTGCAAAAAGGTTTCATCCGCCCTTCCTCCTCTCCCGCTGGAGCAGGTTTCTTCTTTGTAAAAAGAAAGATGGAGGTCTGCATCCCTGCATTGATTAAAGAGGCTTAAACAACATAACAGTCAAAAACAGTTATCCTCTTCCTCTCATAACTGAGCTGTTCGATCGTGTCAAGGGAGCAAAGGTCTTCACCACACTGGACCTCAGAGGAGCATATAATTTAATCAGAATCCGTGAGGGCGATGAATGGAAAACAGCTTTCAACACCAGAGATGGGCATTATGAGTACCTTGTAGTGCCCTTCAGATTAAGTAATGCCCCTGCAGTTTTCCAACCGTTTGTGAATGATATATTCAGAGATGTATTATACAAGTTCCTCGTAGTATATCTCAACGACATCCTGAAATTTTCCCTAGATCTCAAAGCCCATCGCAGTCAGTTGAAAGACGTCCTGTTCTGTTTACGTGCAAATAAATTGTACGGTAAACTCTACAAGTGTACCTTTGAAGTACCCTCTATACCTTTTTTGGGGTACATTATCTCCGGCTCAAAATTAACGATGGACCCCGAAAAACTTGAAGCCATCAACGGTTGATCCCAAACAACTACACTAAAGGCTGTCCAGCAGTTCATTGGCTTTGACAATTATTATAGAAAATTTATCAGGGGATTCTCCACACTCATCTCTCCAATTACAGCCCTGACCAAAAAAGGAGCAAATCCCTCAGCCTGGTCCGAAGAAGCCTTGTCCTCATTCCATCTGCTAAATCAAGCCTTCATCTCAGTTTCTATTCTCCAGCAACCAGACCCTGATAAGCCCTTTTCCCTTGAGGTTGATGCCTCTAATGTGGGTATTGGTGCAGTGCTATCCCAGACTGTGGAAGATGGGAAGCAACATCCACGCAGTTTTTTCTCACGAAAATTCCTTTTTGCAGAGAAAAACTACTCCATTGGCGAACAAGAGTTGTTAGCGATCAAGTTGGCATTGGAAGAGTGGAGGTACTTGTTAGAGGGTGCCAAATTCACCATAACCATTTTTACAGACCACGAGAACTTGCTCTACCTCCAAGCGGCCCAGTGTCTGAATCCTCGCCAAGCCCGCTGGCCACTATTCTTCTCGCATTTTGATTTCAAGATCTTGTATCGCCCAGGCTCCCAGAATGTAAAGGCAAATGCGTTATCATGGTCCATGGAGGAAGATGTTCAGACTCCTGACCAGCGTCCCATCGTCAGTCCCACTGCCTTTGCCACCACTCACGTGTCTCCTGTGTCACCTCCAGGGAAGATATATGTGTTGCCTGAACTTCGTCCGAAGTTACTATCTTGGGTTCACGCCTCACCCTTTTCCGGACATCCTGGGGTTCTCAAGACACTTGAACTTGTTTGTCGCTCTTACTGGTAGCCTAAAATTATGAAAGAAGTCCAAGATTTTGTGGCCTCTTGTTCCACATGTACCCAACATAAAGTACATCGCCAAGCTCCTGCAGGTGCTCTCCTCCCATTGCCCATTCCTACGCGCCCATGGACACACTTATCCATGGACTTCATCTCAGAGCTCCCGAAGTCCCAAGAGTGTAATACCATCTGGTTAGTGGTGGATCGATGCTCAAAGATGGCACACTTTATACCACTCATCGGTCTACCTTCGGCTCCCAAACTCGCCCAAATATTCATTCAGCATATTTTCAAGATTCATGGACTTCCTACTGATGAAGAAAAATCAAATATACATCTGTGTTGCCTCAGAAATTGCGCTTTTAAACTTATAGTTAAGCATCTGTAACTAGTATTTTAATTTCCATATAGAGTCAGTACTCCTTAAGTAAGGTTTTTCTGTCAACCTTTGCTCTATCTTCTGACTAATAGTGTACGTGTCTCAATGGAGACCCTTGTATTTAGATAACCAGAACCTAATGACATTTCTCTAACGTCCTAGTGGATGCTGGGGACTCCGTAAGGACCATGGGGAATAGACGGGCTCTGCAGGAGACTGGGCACTCTAAAGAAAGATTTAGTACTACCTGGTGTGCACTGGCTCCTCCCTCTATGCCCCTCCTCCAGACCTCAGTTAGAATCTGTGCCCGGCCAGAGCTGGGTGCTTTTAGTGAGCTCTCCTGAGCTTGCTAATAAGAAAGTATTTTAGTTTGGTTTTTTATTTTCAGAGAGCTTCTGCTGGCAACAGACTCTCTGCTACGTGGGACTGAGGGGAGAGAAGCAAACCTACTAACTGCGGCTAGGTTGCGCTTCTTAGGCTACTGGACACCATTAGCTCCAGAGGGATCGAACACAGGAACTTAACCTTGGTCGTCCGTTCCCGGAGCCGCGCCGCCGTCCCCCTCGCAGAGCCAGAAGTCAAAAGCCGGCAGAAGCAAGAAGACATCGAAATCGGCGGCAGAAGACTCCTGTCTTCACATAAGGTAGCGCACAGCACTGCAGCTGTGCGCCATTGCGCCCACACTACCCACACACTCCGGTCACTGTAGGGTGCAGGGCGCAGGGGGGGGCGCCCTGGGCAGCAATTAGGATACCTCTTGGCAAAAAGACACATACAGCTGGGCACTGTATATATGTACGAGCCCCCGCCATTTTATTACACAGACCCGGGACTGAAGCCCGCCGCTGAGGGGGCGGGGCCTTCTTCCTCAGCACTAACCAGCGCCATTTTCTCTTCACAGCTCCGCTGAGAGGAAGCTCCCCAGGCTCTCCCCTGCAGTATCAAGGTAGAAAAAGGGTAAAAAGAGAGGGGGGGCACATAAATTTAGGCGCAAAATTATCATAAACAGCAGCTACTGGGTAAACACTAAGTTACTGTGTAATCCCTGGGTTATATAGCGCTGGGGTGTGTGCTGGTATACTCTCTCTCTGTCTCCCCAAAAGGCCTTGTGGGGTCCTGTCCTCAATTAGAGCATTCCCTGTGTGTGTGCGGTGTGTCGGTACGTTTGTGTCGACATGTTTGACGAGGGCGGTTACGTGGAGGCAGAACAAGTGCAAGTGACTGTGGTGTCGGCGCCGACACCTAATTGGATGGATATGTGGAAGGTGTTAAATGATAACGTAAGCTCCTTGCATAAAAGGTTGGATAGTCAGTCAGGGTCTCAACCCGTGTCTGATTCTGCAGCTCAGAGGCCGTCAGGGTCTCAAAAGCGCCCACTATCTCAGTTGGTTGACACAGATGTCGACACGGATTCTGACTCCAGTGTCGATGACGATGAGGCAAAGTTGCAGCCTAAAATGACTAAAGCCATCCGATACATGATTATAGCAATGAAGGATGTATTGCACATATCGGAGGAAAACCCTGTCCCTGACAAGAGGGTTTATATGTTTGGGGAGAAAAAGCAAGAAGTGACTTTTCCCCCTTCACATGAATTAAATGAGTTATGTGAAAAAGCGTGGGATTCCCCTGATAGGAAAGTACTGATTTCCAAAAGATTACTTATGGCGTATCCTTTCCCGCCAACGGATAGGTTACGCTGGGAATCCTCCCCTAGGGTAGACAAAGCGTTGACGCGCTTATCTAAGAAGGTGGCCCTGCCGTCACAGGATACGGCCGCCCTAAAGGATCCTGCGGATAGGAAGCAGGAAGGTATCCTGAAGTCTGTTTATACACATTCTGGTACTCTTCTGAGGCCAGCAATTGCTGCGGCCTGGATGTGTAGTGCTGTAGCAGCATGGACGGATACTTTGTCTGAGGAGTTAGATACCCTGGACAGGGAGACTATTTTACTGACCCTAGGACATATCAAAGACGCTGTCCTATATATGCGGGATGCCCAGAGGGACATTTGCCTGCTGGGCTCTAGAATAAACGCAATGTCGATTTCTGCCAGAAGGGTCTTATGGACTCGGCAATGGACAGGTGATGCCGACTCTAAAAAACACATGGAGGTGTTGCCTTATAAGGGTGAGGAATTGTTTGGGGACGGTCTCTCGGACCTAGTTTCCACGGCTACGGCTGGGAAGTCAAGTTTCTTGCCATATATTCCCTCACAGCCAAAGAAAGCACCGTATTACCAAATGCAGTCCTTTCGTTCACAGAAAAGCAAGAAAGTCAGAGGTGCATCATTTCTTGCCAGAGGCAGGGGTAGAGGAAAAAAGCTGCACCATGCAGCTAGTTCCCAGGCACAAAAGTCCTCCCCGGCTTCCACTAAATCCACCGCATGACGCTGGGGCTCCACAGGCGAAGCCAGGAGCGGTGGGGGCGCGTCTCCGAAGTTTCAGCCACCAGTGGGTTCGCTCACGGGTGGATCCTTGGGCTATACAAATTGTGTCTCAAGGATACAAGCTGGAATTCGAGGTGACGCCCCCTCACCGTTACCTAAAATCGGCCTTGCCAGCTTCCCCCAGGGAAAGGGAGGTAGTGTTGGCAGCAATTCACAAGCTATATCTCCAGCAGGTGGTAGTGAAGGTTCCCCTCCTTCAACAGGGAGGGAGTTACTATTCCACCATGTTTGTGGTACCGAAACCGAACGTTTCGGTCAGACCCATTTTGAATTTAAAATCCCTGAATATTTATCTGAAGAAATTCAAGTTCAAGATGGAATCGCTCAGGGCGGTCATTGCAAGCCTGGAGGAAGGGGATTTTATGGTGTCTCTGGACATCATGGATGCGTACTTACATGTCCCCATTTATCCACCTCATCAGGAGTACCTCAGGTTTGTGGTACAGGACTGTCATTACCAATTCCAGACGTTGCCGTTTGGCCTGTCCACGGCACCGAGAATATTTACCAGGGTGATGGCGGAAATGATGGTGCTCCTTCGGAAGCAAGGGGTTACAATTATCCCATACTTGGACGATCTCCTCATTAAGGCGAGGTCCAGGGAGCGGTTGCTGATCAGCGTAGCACTCTCTCAGGAAGTGTTGCAACAGCACGGCTGGATTCTGAATATTCCAAAGTCGCAGCTGATTCCTACGACGCGTCTGCCCTTCCTGGGCATGATTCTGGACACAAACCAGAAAAAGGTGTTTCTCCCGGAGGAGAAGGCTCAGGAGCTCGTGACTCTGGTCAGAGGCCTCCTAAAAACAAAACCGGTATCGGTGCATCACTGCACGCGAGTCCTGGGAAAGATGGTGGCGTCATACGAAGCCATTCCCTTCGGCAGGTTCCATGCGAGGATCTTTCAGTGGGATCTGTTGGACAAGTTGTCCGGATCGCATCTTCAGATGCATCGGCTGATCACCCTGTCCCCCAGGGCCAGGGTGTCTCTTCTGAGGTGGCTGCAAAGTGCTCACCTCCTCGAGGGCCGCAGGTTCGGCATACAGGACTGGGTCCTGGTGACCACGGATGCAAGCCTCCGAGGATGGGGGGCAGTCACTCAAGGAAGAAACTTCCAGGGGCTGTGGTCAAGTCAGGAGACTTGTCTGCACATCAATATCCTGGAACTAAGGGCCATATACAACGCCCTGAGTCAAGCGGAGCCTCTGCTTCGAAATCAACCAGTGCTGATTCAGTCAGACAACATTACTGCAGTGGCCCATGTAAACCGCCAGAGCGGCACAAGAAGCAGGGTGGCAATGGTAGAAGCCACCAGGATTCTTCGTTGGGCGGAGAATCACGTACTAGCACTGTCAGCAGTGTTCATTCCGGGAGTGGACAACTGGGAAGCAGACTTCCTCAGCAGGCACGACCTCCACCCGGGAGAGTGGGGACTTCATCAAGAAGTCTTCACGCAGATTGCAAATCGATGGGAACTGCCACAGGTGGACATGATGGCGTCCCGTCTCAACAAAAAGCTAAAAAGGTATTGCGCCAGGTCAAGGGACCCTCAGGCGATAGCTGTGGACGCACTAGTAACACCGTGGGTGTTCCAGTCGGTCTATGTGTTTCCTCCTCTTCCTCTCATACCAAAGGTGCTGAGAATTGTAAGAAAAAGAGGAGTGAGAACAATACTCATTGTTCCGGATTGGCCAAGAAGGACTTGGTACCCGGAATTGCAAGAAATGCTCACAGAGGACCCATGGCCTCTGCCTCTTAGACAGGACCTGTTTCAACAAGGGCCCTGTCTGTTCCAAGACTTACCGCGGCTGCGTTTAACGGCATGGCGGTTGAACGCCGGATCCTAGCGGAAAAAGGCATTCCGGATGAAGTTATTCCTACGCTGATAAAGGCTAGGAAGGACGAGACAGCAAAGCATTATCACCGTATATGGCAAAAATATGTTGCTTGGTGTGAGGCCAGGAAGGCCCCTACAGAGGAATTCCAGCTGGGTCGATTCCTGCACTTCCTACAGTCAGGAGTGACTATGGGCCTAAAATTAGGGTCCATAAAGGTCCAGATTTCGGCCCTATCCATTTTCTTCCAAAAAGAACTGGCTTCACTGCCTGAGGTTCAGACGTTTGTTAAGGGAGTGCTGCATATTCAGCCCCCTTTTGTGCCACCAGTGGCACCTTGGGATCTTAACGTGGTGTTGAGTTTCCTGAAATCCCACTGGTGTGAGCCACTTAAGACCGTGGAGCTAAAGTATCTCACGTGGAAAGTGGTCATGCTGTTGGCCTTAGCTTCGGCTAGGCGTGTGTCAGAATTGGCGGCTTTGTCATGTAAAAGCCCCTATCTGGTTTTCCATATGGATAGGGCAGAATTGCGGACTCGTCCGCAATTTCTGCCAAAGGTGGTGTCATCCTTTCAATTGAACCAACCTATTGTGGTGCCTGCGGTTACTTGTGACTTGGAGGATTCCAAGTTGCTTGACATAGTCCGGGCTTTGAAGATTTATGTGACCAGAACGACTGGAGTCAGGAAGACTGACTCACTGTTTGTCCTGTATGCATCCAACAAGCTGGGTGCTCCTGCTTCAAAGCAAACTATTGCTCGCTGGATCTGTGGCACGATTCAGCAAGCTCATTCTGCGGCTGGATTGCCGCATCCAAAATCAGTGAAAGCCCATTCCACAAGAAAGGTGGGCTCTTCTTGGGCGGCTGCCCGAGGGGTCTCGGCATTACAGCTTTGCCGAGCGGCTACTTGGTCAGGTTCAAACACATTTGCAAAGTTCTACAAGTTTGATACCCTGGCTGAGGAGGACCTTGAGTTTGCCCATTCGGTGCTGCAGAGTCATCCGCACTCTCCCGCCCGTTTGGGAGCTTTGGTATAATCCCCATGGTCCTTACGGAGTCCCCAGCATCCACTAGGACGTTAGAGAAAATAAGATTTTACTCACCGGTAAATCTATTTCTCGTAGTTCGCAGTGGATGCTGGGCGCCCGTCCCAAGTGCGGACTTTCTGCAATACGTGTATATAGTTATTGCTTACTAAAGGGTTATGTTATGTGGCATCAGTTGAGTGATGCTTGTTTGTTGTTCATACTGTTAACTGGGTAAGTTTATCACGAGTTATACGGTGTGATTGGTGTGGCTGGTATGAGTCTTACCCTGGATTCCAAAATCCTTTCCTTGTAATGTCAGCTCTTCCGGGCACAGTTTCCTTAACTGAGGTCTGGAGGAGGGGCATAGAGGGAGGAGCCAGTGCACACCAGGTAGTACTAAATCTTTCTTTAGAGTGCCCAGTCTCCTGCGGAGCCCGTCTATTCCCCATGGTCCTTACGGAGTCCACAGCATCCACTACGGACTACGAGAAATAGATTTACCGGTGAGTAAAATCTTATTTTTATGAGGTTTTTTATGTCAGGAGAAAGAGGACACGATAAAAAATATCTGATGGACCTTTGCTTTGGACAAATAACATGTTATTATGAACAAGAATGACCCTTATGCTGACGAGGCCTATTGAGGAACCCAATTGATGTGCATAGGAGATCCAGGATTCATGGAGCCAGTCTGCCATCCCCAGGAGAAGATCGGCCATTACAATTAGCTCAGCTGACCATATTTGGGACTTCTGGTTATTGCCCATCAACCAATACATGTTCTCCATGTTATCTAGATGTACGCCCTATTGATCAATAAGTTATGAATTATTGTATAATTATGTACTATATATATGTATACATGAATGCCCTGAAGGCACAGGTTCATTGATGAAGTCTGTCTTGGGTCACTTTTCTCTGCGCAGAATAATAGGCGTGGCTTCTTATTTGATAATAAATTCTGTATGCTGGATATCATCGCAACGGAGACTCCCCAATCTTATTATAGATAAATTGGCATTATCACTACAGAAATGGTCTCCGACCGCGGTGTACAATTCGTAGCCCGCTTCTGGAAATCCTTTGTTCTGCCTTACAAGTAAAGTTAAGTTTCTCCACAGCGTACCACCCCCAGTCTAATGGGCAAATGGAGAGGGTCAACCAGGACCTTGAAGCATTCCTCAGGCTGTACAGTTCCTCTTCACAGGATAACTGGGTTATTCTACTTCCTTGGGCAGAGTTTGCCCATAATCTCAGATACTATACGGCTACGGGTTATTCACCATTCTATATTGTGTACGGTCAACATCCGCGTCCACCTAACATCGAGGCACTACCAGCTTTCGAAGTGCCATCTGCATCCTCTACACTCAAGCACTTCTCTCTAGTTTGGAAAAATGTCCATGTCTCGCTCAAGAAAGCTTCCAAGCGATATAAAGTCTTGGCTGATCGCAAACGGCGAGCTGTTCCTCTGCTAAAACCTGGAGACAAAGTTTGGCTCTCCACTCGGAATCTACATTTAAGGGTTCCTTCCATGAAGTTTGCCCCTTGATTCAATGGCCCATTCTCCATGGAACAAATGCTCAATCCTGTGGCATACAAGTTAAAACTACCAGCCTACCTGAGAATACCTAATTCTTTCCACATCTCTTTGCTGTGGCCTCTCATTCTCAACCGCTTCCAAAAATCTTTCCCTGAGTCCCCCAGAGTGTACACCCGTCAAGGAGTTGAGTTCGAGGTCAATAAAATTGTGGATTCTCGACAGAGATATGGGCAAATCCAGTATCTTATCGATTGGAAGGGCTATGGCCCAGAAGAGAGAAGCTGGGTTAATGCCTCTGATGTTCACGCTCCTCGTCTGATCTCAGCCTTCCACAGGGACAAGCCTTCCAACCCTTGTGGGTGTTCGGGGTAGAGACCTGTTTGTGCATTAAATGGAGATCTATACAGTTCTGGTAAGTGGTGCTTAAACTTAATTTTTCTGACCAATGGAACCTCTGTTATCGGAGTCTTTCTTGGAGTTACAAGTTCAAATGAAAAAATATTCTAAAATCCCAATTCCTAATAGAGCATAAGGCATATCTTATGATCAGGGAACATAGAAACCTGATTATGTGATCACCTGTAGTCCTACTGCATATATCTAGTCTAGTCCACAGGTTCTCAAACCCGGTCCTCAGGACCCCACATGGTACATGTTTTGCAGGTCTCCTCATAGAATCCCAAGTGAAATAATTAGCACCACCTGTGAACCTTTTAAAATGTGTCTGTAAGTAATTAATACATCTGTGCTCCTGCTGGGTTACCTGCAAAACATGCACTGTGTGGGGTCCTGAGGACTGAGTTTGAGAACCTGTGGTCTAATCCAACGCCTTCTCATTAACTTTTACTTCAATGACTCAGGAGAGTGCATGCACCCAATATGTCTATTTGAAAGGCTAACACAACACAATTTGATGTTTGAAGTGGGATCGAGTTGGGTCATGTCCTTGGGACTTTGCTGAGCCAGCAGGGAGTTGTATATGCAGCAGTTGATAATGTACCCCAAAGAGCACCTGCAGACTCAGATGGAGTGAAAGAAAAAACAACTGAAGGTTTGTGTATGCTGTACCAGAATTACAGATATATCTCAGCTACTTATACAATACTGACATTGAAAGGTATATACAGGTAGTTGTAGCTTAAGAAGAGTACTATAAATTCAATGGGACATAGACAATATACAAATACTGCCATTGATCCTGTGTCTCTTAATGCTTGAAAAATGGTAGCTGAATAGCTTAGACTTGTCGATATCCTTTTAGTGTCATAAGGCTTTCCTCTCCAATATCTACAACCTCCTACTACCACTACCAGAAATGATGGCAATCCTATATCTCTGGTTGCTAAAGGACACGGGGTTATTCAGAGTTGTTCGCTAGCTGAATTTGTTCGCAGCGCAGCGAACAGGCTAAAAAACTGCTGTTCTGCGCATGCGTATGCAGCGCAATGCGCACACGCAGCATACGGGCACAATGAACGATGTAGTTTTGCTCAGAGTCTAGCGATGCATTTCAGTCACACTGCTTGCCTCAGAGTGATTGACATGAAGTGGGCATTTCTGGGTGGCAACTGACCGTTTTCAGGGAGTATGCGGAAAAACGCAGGCGTGGCTTGGCGGGTTTGTGATGTCAAATCCGAAACTCAATAGTCTGATGTGATCCCAAGCGCTGAGTAGGTTTTGAGCTACACTGAAACTACACAAAAATTTTTTGCAGGCGCTCTACAATACAATCGTTCGCACTTTTGCTAAGCTAAAATACACTTCCAATGGGCGGCGGCATAGCTTTTGCACGGCTGCTAAAACTAGCTAGCGAACGATCAACTTGGAATGACCCCCTAAGTGTGACATGGAGAGATGCTTTTTAAATTGTATCGCTTCTGTTTCTCATCCTTTCTACATGGAATGCTATGGAATATGAGAGTGATATATATAAAATGTTATATGTTTAAGGTGGAAGTGAATTTTTATTTTTGCTTTAATATACATTAAAAAATACATAAACTTTTATATTTGTTTGATTTATATTGTATTTTATGTTAAACCAGTTTAATACAATTATCTAATAAAAACAAAAACAAAGGCTTCCTAATGGTTATTTTAAGCAATATATAAAACTTGTCTAAAAGAGTTAATGTCTGTTGCCAGGTGACTACATCAAACTACCATATTGCTGAAGAGATGCTCAATCACAGAGCGCCGCTTGCTCTGTGAAATTTAGAGAATTAAAAAGACTTGCAAACGCTGCCTGCTCCGCACACAAAGCCTCCAGTGTAAAGCCTGAAATTGCTCATCAGCAAAAGAGACCAGACATGATATGAGATGGTTGTCTTTGAATAAAAGCAATTAGCTCTGAAAGAACATGCAGTTCCCCCGCCTCATGCAGGTAAAACAGATTCAGTATCCTCAGGCACACACTTAAACTTGCTCCCGGCTATTAGCTATTGTAAGCTGCGGACACGTAGAGCCTCAATCGTTCAGACAGAATCAGTCCACTCTGCATGCACACTGAATGCCAACAACACTCAATAAGGAATGTGTACAACTTCTTATTGAATTAACATCTTCATTCCTAGCAGCATCACTGTGCCAAGTTAGAGATCTTCTTAATAATGAACTAAGGGGGTAATTCCAAGTTGATTGCAGCAGGATTTTTGATAGCAACTGGGCAAAACCATGTGCACTGCAGGGGAGGCAGATATAACGTGCAGAAAGAGTTAGATTTGGGTGTGGTGTGTTCAATCTGAAATCTAATTTGCAGTGTAAAAATAAAGCAGCCAGTATTTACTTTGCACAGAAACAATATAACCCACCCAAATCTAACTCTTTCTGCACATGTTATATCTGCCTCCCCTGCAGTGCACATGGTTTTGCCCAGTTGCTATCAAAAATCCTGCTGCGATCAACTTGGAATTACCCCCTTAGTATTTGTATCTTCATCTGTTTTACAATACAGCTGTAGCCCCTTTATTTTTCTTACGTCCTAGAACTGTCATTACCAATTTCTCTAACGTCCTAGTGGATGCTGGGGACTCCGTAAGGACCATGGGGAATAGACCGGCTCCGCAGGAGACAGGGCACTTTAGGAAAGAATTTGGATTCTGGTGTGCTCTGGCTCCTCCCTCTATGTCCCTCCTCCAGACCTCAGTTTGAATCTGTGCCCGGACGAGCTGGGTGCTGTTTAGTGAGCTCTCCTGAGCTTGCTATAAGAAAGTATTTTGTTAGGTTTTTTATTTTCAGGGAGATCTGCTGGCAACAGGCTCCCTGCATCGTGGGACTGAGGGGAGAGAAGCAGCCCTACTCTCTGAAGATAGGTCCTGCTTCTTAGGCTACTGGACACCATTAGCTCCAGAGGGATCGTACACAGGATCTCACCCTTTGTCGTCCGATCCCGGGGCCGCGCCGCCGTCCCCCCTCGCAGAGCCGGAAGACAGAAGCCGGGTGAAAGAAGCAAGAAGACTTCAAAATCGGCGGCAGAAGACTCCAGTCTTCACTGAGGTAGCGCACAGCACTGCAGCTGTGCGCCATTGCTCCCACACTACACCCACATACTCCGGTCACTGTAGGGTGCAGTGCGCAGGGGGGGGCGCCCTGGGCAGCAATTAGGACCTCTTGGCAAAAGTTAGACATATATACCGTTGGGCACTGTATATATGTATGAGCCCCCGCCATAATATTATACAGAAACGCGGGACAGAAGCCCGCCGCTGAGGGGGCGGGGCTTCTTCCTCAGCACTCACCAGCGCCATTTTTTCTCCACAGCTCCGCTGAGAGGAAGCTCCCCAGGCTCTCCTGCAGATTCACGGTAGAAGAGGGTAAAAAGAGAGGGGGGGCACATAAATTAGGCGCAAAAACATAAATACAGCAGCTACTGGGTTAAGACTAAGTTACTGTGTGATTCCTGGGACATATAGCGCTGGGGTGTGTGCTGGCATACTCTCTCTCTGTCTCTCCAAAGGGCCTTGTGGGGGAACTGTCTTCAAAAAAGAGCATCCCCTGTGTGTGTGGTGTGTCGGTACGCTTTTGTCGACATGTTTGACGAGGAAGGCTATGTGGAAGCAGAGCGGGAGCAAATGAATGTGGTGTCTCCGCCGACACCTGATTGGATGGATATGTGGAAGGTTTTAAATGATAATGTTAATTCCTTGCATAAAAGGTTGGATAAAGTTGAAACCTTAGGACAGTCGAGGTCTCAGCCCATGCCTGATCCTATGTCGCAGAGGCCGTCAGGGTCTCAGAAGCGCCCACTATCCCAAATTGTTGACACAGATACCGACATGGATTCTGACTCCAGTGTCGATTACGATGATGCAAAGTTACAGCCTAAATTGGCAAAAGCCATCCGTTATATGATTATAGCAATGAAGGATGTGTTGCACATCACAGAGGAAACCCCAGTCCCTGACAAGAGGGTTCATATGTATGGGGAAAAAAGGCAGGAGGTGACCTTTCCCCCTTCACATGAGCTAAATGAGTTATGTGAAAAAGCTTGGGAATCTCCAGATAAAAAACTGCAGATTTCCAAACGGATGCTTATGGCGTATCATTTCCCGCCAACGGACAGGTTACGCTGGGAATCCTCCCCTAGGGTGGACAAAGCTCTAACACGCTTATCCAAGAGGGTAGCCCTGCCGTCACAGGATACGGCCACCCTAAAAGATGCTGCGGATAGAAAGCAAGAGGGTACCCTGAAGTCCATTTATACACATTCAGGTACCTTACTAAGGCCGGCAATTGCGTCGGCCTGGGTGTGTAGTGCTGTAGCAGCATGGACGGATACCTTATCTGATGAACTTGACACCTTAGACAAGGATACTATATTAATGACCCTGGGGCATATAAAAGACGCTGTCCTATATATGAGAGATGCTCAAAGAGACATTAGCCTACTGGGCTCTAGAATAAATGCAATGTCGATTTCTGCCAGAAGGGTCCTGTGGACTCGGCAATGAACAGGCGATGCCGACTCAAAAAGGCATATGGAGGTTTTACCTTACAAGGGTGAGGAATTGTTTGGGGAGGGTCTCTCGGACCTGGTCTCCACAGCTACTGCTGGAAAGTCAAATTTTTTGCCATATGTTCCCTCACAACCTAAGAAAGCACCGTATTACCAAATGCAGTCCTTTCGATCACAAAAAGGCAAGAAAGTCCGAGGTGCGTCATTTCTTGCCAGAGGCAGGGGTAGAGGAAGGAAGCTGCACAACACAGCTAGTTCCCAGGAACAGAAGTCCTCCCCGGCTTCCACTAAATCCACTGCATGACGCTGGGGCTCCACAGGCGGAGCTAGGCCCGGTGGGGGCGCGTCTCCGAAATTTCAGCCACAAGTGGGTTCACTCCCAGGTGGATCCGTGGGCAATAGAGATTGTGTCTCAGGGATACAAGCTGGAATTCGAAGAGATGCCCCCTCACCGATACCTCAAATCGGCCCTGCCAGCTTCCCCCTTAGAGAGGGAAATAGTGTTAGCTGCAATTCACAAATTGTATCTTCAGCAGGTGGTGGTCAAGGTTCCCCTCCTTCAACAAGGGAAGGGTTATTATTCGACCATGTTTGTGGTACCGAAACCGGACGGTTCGGTCAGACCCATATTGAATTTAAAATCCCTGAACATATACCTGAAAAGGTTCAAGTTCAAGATGGAATCGCTCAGAGCGGTCATCGCATGCCTGGAAGGGGGGGATTTTATGGTGTCTCTGGACATAAAGGATGCATACCTTCATGTCCCCATTTATCCACCTCATCAGGCGTACCTCAGATTTGTGGTGCAGGATTGTCATTACCAATTCCAGACGTTGCCGTTTGGTCTCTCCACGGAACCGAGAATATTTACCAAGGTAATGGCGGAAATGATGGTGCTCTTGCGAAAGCAAGGGGTCACAATTATCCCATACTTGGACGATCTCCTCATATAGGCGAGGTCCAGAGAGCAGTTGCTGATCAGCGTAGCACGCTGTCGGGAAGTGTTACAACAGCACGGCTGGATTCTAAATCTTCCAAAGTCGCAGTTGATTCCTACGACTCGTCTGCCCTTCCTGGGCATGATTCTGGACACAGACCAGAAGAGGGTTTATCTCCCGGTGGAGAAGGCTCAGGAGCTCATGACACTGGTCAGAGACCTATTAAAACCAAAACAGGTGTCGGTGCATCGCTGCACGCGAGTCCTGGGAAAGATGGTGGCATCATACGAGGCCATTCCCTTCGGCAGGTTCCATGCGAGGACCTTTCAATGGGACCTGTTGGACAAGTGGTCCGGATCACATCTTCAGATGCATCGCCGTATCACCCTATCCTCCAGAGCCAGGGTGTCTCTCCTGTGGTGGCTGCAGAGTGCTCACCTCCTCGAGGGGCGCAGATTCGGCATACAGGACTGGGTCCTGGTGACCACGGATGCAAGCCTCCGAGGGTGGGGGGCAGTCACACAGGGAAGAAGTTTCCAAGGTCTGTGGTCAAGTCAGGAGACTTGCCTTCACATCAACATCCTGGAACTAAGGGCCATATACAACGCCCTACGTCAAGCAGAGACCCTGCTTCGCGACCGATCGGTTCTGATTCAGTCAGACAACATCACCGCGGTGGCTGATGTAAACCCCAAGGCGGCACAAGGAGCAGGGTGGCGATGGCGGAAGCCACCAGAATTCTTCGCTGGGCGGAGAATCACGTAAGCGCACTGTCAGCTGTGTACATTCCGGGAGTGGACAACTGGGAAGCAGACTTCCTCAGCAGGCACGACCTCCACCCGGGAGAGTGGGGACTTCATCAAGAAGTCTTCACGCAGATTGCAAGTCGGTGGGAACTGCCACAGGTGGACATGATGGCATCCTGCCTCAACAAAAAGCTACAGAGGTATTGCGCCAGGTCAAGAGACCCTCAGGCGATAGCTGTAGACGCACTAGTGACACCGTGGGTGTTCCAGTCGGTTTATGTATTTCTTCCTCTCATACCCAAGGTGCTGAGAATCATAAGAAAAAGAGGAGTGAGAACAATACTCATTGTTCCGGATTGGCCAAGAAGGACTTGGTATCCAGATCTGCAAGAAATGCTCACAGAGGACCCATGGCCTCTAAGACAGGACTTGTTGTAACAGGGGCCCTGTCTGTTCCAAGACTTACCGCGGCTGCGTTTGACGGCATGGCGGTTGAACACCGGATCCTAGCAGAAAAAGGCATTCCGGATGAGGTTATTCCTACGCTGATAAAGGCTAGAAAGGACGTGACGGCTAAACATTATCACCGTATATGGCGAAAATATATTGCTTGGTGTGACGCCAGGAATGCTCCCACGGAGGAATTCCAGCTGGGCCGTTTCCTTCACTTCCTACTGTCGGGAGTGGCTTTGGGCCTAAAATTGGGTTCCATTAAGGTCCAGATTTCGGCCCTGTCTATTTTCTTTCAAAAAGAACTGGCTTCTCTGCCTGAAGTTCAGACGTTTGTAAAGGGAGTGCTGCATATTCAGCCCCCTTTTGTGCCTCCAGTGGCACCTTGGGATCTTAACGTGGTGTTGAGTTTCCTGAAGTCACACTGGTTTGAGCCACTTCAAACCGTGGAGTTAAAATATCTCACGTGGAAGGTGGTCATGCCTTGGCTTCGGCTAGGCGTGTGTCAGAATTAGCGGCTTTGTCACATAAAAGCCCCTATCTGGTTTTCCATATGAACAGGGCAGATTTGCAGACCCGTCCACAATTTCTGCCAAAAGTGGTATCATCTTTTCATATGAACCAACCTATTGTGGTGCCTGTGGCTACTCGTGACTTGGAGGATTCCGAGTAACTAGATGTGGTCAGGGCTTTGAAGGTTTATGTAGCCAGAACGGCTAGAGTCAGGAAAACTGAGTCGCTGTTTATCCTGTATGCATCCAACAAGCTGGGTGCTCCTGCTTCAAATCAAACTATTGCTCGCTGGATCTGTAACACGATTCAGCAGGCTCATTCTGCGGCTGAATTGCCGCTGCCAAAATCAGTTAAGGCCCACTCCACAAGGAAGGTGGGCTCTTCT
Organism: Pseudophryne corroboree; assembly: GCF_028390025.1. Classification (NCBI taxonomy): domain Eukaryota; kingdom Metazoa; phylum Chordata; class Amphibia; order Anura; family Myobatrachidae; genus Pseudophryne; species Pseudophryne corroboree. The sequence continues at coordinate 349,201,289 of NC_086447.1, forward strand.
TGGGCGGCTGCCCGAGGGGTCTCGGCATTACAGCTTTGCCAAGCAGCTACTTGGTCAGGTTCTAACACTTTTGCAAAGTTCTACAAGTTTAATACCCTGGCTGAGGAGGACCTCTTGTTTGCTGAATCGGTGCTGCAGAGTCATCCGCACTCTCCCGCCCGTTTGGGAGCTTTGGTATAATCCCCATGGTCCTTACAGAGTCCCCAGCATCCACTAGGACGTTAGAGAAAATAAGATTTTACTTACCGGTAAATCTATTTCTCGTAGTCCGTAGTGGATGCTGGGCGCCCGTCCCAAGTGCGGACTTCTTCTGCAATACTTGTATATAGTTATTGCTTAAATAAGGGTTATGTTATAGTTGCATCAGGGTTGATTTGATGCTCTGTTGTTGTTCATACTGTTAACTGGGTAAGTTTATCACAAGTTATACGGTGTGATTGGTGTGGCTGGTACGAGTCTTGCCCTGGATTCCAAAATCCTTTCCTTGTACTGTCAGCTCTTCCGGGCACAGTTTCTCTAACTGAGGTCTGGAGTAGGGACATAGAGGGAGGAGCCAGAGCACACCAGAATCCAAATTCTTTCTTAAAGTGCCCTGTCTCCTGCGGAGCCCGTCTATTCCCCACGGTCCTTACGGAGTCCCCAGCATCCACTACGGACTACGAGAAATAGATTTACCGGTAAGTAAAATCTTATTTTCAGGCCCTGCCATTTGGCCTCTCCACAGCACCGACGGTTTTCACCAAGGTGATGGCATAGATGATGTTTCTCCTCTGAAAACAGGGAGTGAACATCATACCATACCTGGACGACCGGCTGATAAAAGTGCCTTCCAGGGAGAGGTTGTTGGACAGCATTGCCCTCTCAACCAGACTTCTCCAGGATCACGGGTGGATTCTGAACCTACCAAATCCCACCTGGACCAACACGGAGGCTTCCGTTCCTAGGAATGATCCTGGATACAGAGGAACAAAAGGTGTTCCTTCCCTTAGAAAAGGCATTGGTAATCCAGTCAATGTTGCTGGGTGACCAACCCAGATATCGGTGCATCTGTGCATTCACCTTCTGGGGAAGATGGTAGCCTCTTACGAGGCTCTGCAGTATGGAAGGTTTCATGCCAGGCCATTCCAGCTGGATCTGTTATACAAATGGTCCGGATCACATCTTTACTTGCACCAGAGGATACGTCTGTCGCCAAAAGCCAGGATTTCGCTTCTATGGTGGCTCCAGACTTCTCACCTGACCGAGGGTCAACGGTTCGGGATTCAAAATTGGATTCTGTTAACTACAATACGGACGCAAGCCTCAGAGGTTGGGGAGCAGTCACTCAAGGGGAACAGTTCCAAAGAAAATGGTCAAGTCAGGAAGCCATTCTTCTGATCAACATTCTGGAATTAAGGGACATATACAACACCCTTCTACAGGCATCACATCTTCAAGATCAACCCATTCAGATTCAGTCGAACAATGTCACAGCCGTTACGTACATAGACCGACAGGGCGGAAAGAAGAGCAGAGCTGCAATGTCAGAGGTAACAAAAATTCTCCTCTGGGCAGAAAGACACGCAGTGGCGCTATCGGCAATCTTCATTCTGGGAATAGACAACTGGGAATCGGACTTCCTCAGCAGACACGACCTCCATCCAGGAGAGTGGGGCCTTCACCTGCAGGTGTTAGAGTCCTTGACAAGTCGGTGGGGAATTCCACAGATAGACATGATGGCCTCTTGTCTCAACAAGAAGCTAAAGCGCTATTGTTCCAGGTTGAGGGACCCACAAGCAGTGGAGGTGGATGCTCTGGTGAATCCATGGGTTTACCAGATGGTTTACGTGTTCCCACCTCTTCCACTGATCCCAAGAATTCTCAAAAGAATAAAAAGGGAAAAGGTTCAAGCGATTCTCACTGCTCCAGATTGGCAGAGAAGGGCCTGGTACGTGGATCTACTGGAGTTGCTCCTGGAGGACCCGTGGCCTCTACCTCTGCGAGAGGATCTTCTGCAACAGGGGCCGTTCGTCTATCAAGACTTACCGTGGCTGCGTTTGACGGCATGGAAGTTGAACGTCAGATTTTAGCCCAGAAAGGCATTCCAAACAAGGTTATTCCAACCCTGATCCAAGCTAGGAAAGGGGTAACGTCTAAACATCACCGTATTTGGAAAAAATATGTCTCATGGTGTGAAAACAGGAAATTTCCTGCAGTGAAATCTCAACTGGGATGTTTTCTCCTTTTTCTACAGTCAGGTGTGGATGTGGGCCTACGTTTGGGCTCCTTGAAGGTCCAGATTTCGCCCTTGTCCATTTTCTTCCAGAAACAATTGGCTTCCCTCCCTGAGTTTCAGACGTTCTTGAAGTGGGTTCTGCACAGCCAATCGCCCTTTGTGCCTCCCACGGCACCTTGGGATCATAACGTGGTGTTGCGGTTTCTGCAATCGGACTTTTTTGAACCTTTACAGGAGGTTGACGTTAAGTTTCTTACGTGGAAGACTGTTACACTGTTGGCCTTGGCTTCCGCAAGGCGCGTGTCCGAACTGGGGACATTGTCTCACAAAAGCCCCTATTTGTTTTTTCACGAGGATAGAGCTGAACGCAGAACTCGTCAGCAATTTCTTCCTAAGGTGGTGTCTGCGTTTCATATCAACCAACCTATGGTGGTTCCGGTGCTTACTGACACCTCGTCCGTGGATGTTTTGAGGGCTTTGAGGATCTACGTGAAGAGGACAGCTCGTCACAGAAAATCTGACTCGCTGTTTGTTCTCTTTGATCCCAAGAAAATTGGGTGTCCTGCTTCAAAGCAGTCTATTTCTCGCTGGATCAGGCTTACTATCCAGCAGGCTAATTACTCGGCAGGATTGCCGGTTCCGAAAGTGCAGGCCCACTCTACTAGGTCAGTGGGTTCTTCCTGGGCAGCTGCCCGGGGTATCTCGGCTTTACAGCTCTGCCGAGTAGCTACTTGGTCAGGATCGAATACGTTTGCTAAGTTCTACAAGTTCGATACTTTGGCCTCTGAGGACCTTCAGTTTGGTCAATCAGTTCTGCAGGAACCTCAGCACTCTCCCACCCGATTTGGGAGCTTTGGTAGATCCCCATGGTACTAATGTGGACCCCAGTATCCTCTAGGACGTGAGAGAAAATAGGATTTAAATTACCTACCGGTAATTCCTTTTCTCGTAGTCCGTAGGGGATACTGGGCGCCCGCCCAGTGCTTCGTGTTTACTGCCATGTTACTTAGTTAAGTAATGTTGTTGTTTCAGCTGTTGCTGTTCCTGTTCAGTTTGGTTATCATGGCTTTCCTCTTGTTTGTGTGTGCTGGTTCGAATCTCACCACTGTTCAGTTAAATTCTTCCCTCAAAGTATGTCCGTCTCCGCGGTCAGTTTCTAGACTGAGTCTGGTAGGAGGGGCAAAGAGAGAGGAGCCAGCCCACACTACTGATTTCTTAAAGTGCCCATGGCTCCTAGTGGATCCATCTATACCCCATGGTACTAATGTGGACCCCAGTATCCTCTACGGACTACGAGAAAAAGATTTACCAGTAGGTAATTAAAATCCTATTTTTTTTTTTAATTTATTTGTTACTGTACATAAAAAGTGGTGACAATACGGGAATTTGCACTTTTCTTCTCCAAGGCATTAGAGGCGTAACTAGAGTTGATGTCACCCGGGGCAAATAAAAAATGGTGAACCTTGAAGCTATTTTATTAAAATTCTTACATTGGTACTTCCAATAAATACAAACTGGAAAGGGAATATGCCAGGGATGAACACCACGTGCAGTTGTACACGTACTGTTGTGCAGATGAAATTGTAAGTGTACAGATGTACACTTCATCGCAGTAAGATGAGCATGGCTGTACGTATAATAAGGTGCACCAGTTAAAATATGTGTACACACACAAGTGGATGCAGGTGGGAAACACATGGCACTCTCTAACAATGGGTGTTACATAGGCTATGTATAGTATTAGCAATTAAAACAAACAATATATTAACCACTTGCCTGCAAGTGCTTTATCTGACCTGGTCGCACAGGATGCGACCAGTCAGATAAACAGTGTTGTCAGGTAAGGGAAACTTTCCTCCGCTGCTGCTGTCAGAGGAACCGGAAGGTCCCTCTGTCTCCCTGCACTCTCCCCAACTGATTGCCGTGCTGCCGATCACCGCTGATCGGTCAGCACAGCAGGACCACCCCTCCAGCGGCTGCAGACAATAGCATCCACTAGGGAGTGTAAATACTCGCACACCCCACCCCCCTTCCCAAGCCATGGCCGAAACCAGGAGTTTCGTCACCTGGGGCAAGGCAGTAATTTGTCGCCCCCCCCCCCCCCCCCAAATAAATAAATAAATAAAAACACACAAAACAAAAAACAAGCCCTATCAGACTTAAATAGTCAGATTGTCAAAAATTTAGATTAAAAAAGGGGATACTACTGGACAATACTACCAAACTACATGCTCCTCTGTGTGTCCCCATACATTGTGCCATATCTTAACACTTCATCACTGCACTACATCCCCTACAGGCTGAACTACATCACTACACTACATGCCCCTATGCACTGCACTTTCATACCCTATATGCTACATTACATACCCTTATATGCTACACCACATCAGTGCACTACATGCCCCTATATATTGCAATACATTACTACGCTACATACCCTATATCAGTGATGGCTAACTTTGACACTCCAGCTGTTGTTGAACTACACATCCCAGCATGCCCTGCATCAGTTTTTGCATGGCCAAATAACAAAACTGATACAGGGCATGATGGGATGTGTAGTTCAACAACAGCTGGAGTGTCAAGGTTAGCCATCACTGCCCTATATGGTACACTACATAACAGCACTACACCTCTCTATAAGCTACACCAAATCCCCCCATCTGGGAGGCAAAGTGGAGGTTAATGCTGCTAACTGGGTGCACAGTGCGCTTCTATAGCTTGTACGGTGCACTGCACGCTAGTTGCAGCATTGCATGGCAAAGAAGAGAGTTTAAGACAGTAGCCGGCTTAGGAGAGATCCCAGGTACTGGAGCTCACCCGCACAGCGTCTGAGCCAGCTGGGGGCAGACAGGTGGGTCAGATACATTGCCCTGGGAGCTGTCTGCTGTCTCACTGAAGCAGCACAGCACTGCTGGTAGTAAAAACCCTGCTCCTCTGTAACTCCTTGGCGCCCCCTCAAATCCGGCACCTGGGGCGCATGCCCCCTTAGGGGGAGCCCTAGTTACGGCCCTGCCCAAGCTCCCCCTGTGTACCTGGAGGCTATCCCGGCTTTCAAAATGAAAGCCACGATGTTCTGATGGTCACGATTTTCCCGATCGACGCTTGTGGGGGGAATTATTTTTCTATAACAAATCATTTTGGATAGGGTTAAATTCATGTTCTTCACCTAATTCACTCATAAAAAACACGACAATTTTGGAGCGATTTTTTGGGGGAGAAATCATCAGTTAACTGGTTAATGACCTTTTAGGTATTGAGACTAGTGGCAAGTGTGGCAGAGACAGCAGTTTTCCATGTGAAGGATCCAGACCAGGTTTTAGAAGCAGTAGCAGACTCCCAGGTGTGTGATCAGCAGCACCTGGGATTTTCTCATATAAGGGTTTCCAGGACAGAGTCACCTTGCTATCGACGGTGGAATAGCCACCCGAGTGATAGGCCGGGCTGTGTGGGTTAGACTAGGGACCACTGGAGCCTATCAAGAGTCTGCTATGCTGTGAGTACCTGTATGCTACTGCCTGTAATAACGACTGTATGTAATCAACTTGCTATGTGGTGACCTGCTGTGCAAGATAAACACCGAAAGTGTTCATCTAAAGGGGGGTACTCACGGGAGAGATGTGTGCTGAGCGATCTTAACACAGACCGCTCAGCACACATCTCTCACCCCGCTCAGCACAGCGCGATGTGCTGAGCGAGGGGGAATGCCGACGGGGGGCCGCTCACTTCACACAACGGTGAAGTGAGCGACCCGCTAGATTGAGCCTGCATGCAGCTCAATCTAGCATCGGCGATAGCGATGTGCGGGGCCGCGCATCGCTATCGCTGGAGGGCATACACACGGCTGATCTGTGTTTAAAATCTAAGCAATCTAGCAAGATTGCTTAGATTTTAAGCACGGATCTCTCCGTGTGTACCCCCCTTAAGTCCCCGTGTGTGTGTGTCCTTGTCACACAAGATAAACCAGGAAAAATTGAGTACATAGAGGTGATAGAGAATAAGGAAGAAATGTAGTATTGCAAAAGTTGGCGAAAAGCCAACAGAATGTGATAGTGAAGTCCCCAGCAGGGAATTAAACAGCAAGAGATGAAGTTTTTTTTTACTAAGCAGCATCTTACAAAAGCTAACACTTCGCGGTAAGTTCAAGTTCCAGATCTAAAACAGCAATGATTTTCCTAAAAAAAGACACTATTTTCCTACTGGAATTATTGGCGCTTAAAATGGTGGTCCTTAAATATACCATCAAGCTTAGTAAATAAGCCTTGACACACAAACAGATGAGGGACACATAGCAATGCAAAAAATGATAAAGACCCGTAAAAACAGTAAAAGGATTACAGAGAATGTAGGTATAAAGGATTATGTAAATATCAAGAAAGAAATGAGTTAATGATAAGTCATTTACCAGTCTATTGTACCAGGGCCAAAACTAGGATCTTCGGCACCCGGGGCAAGGCAGTAAATTCACCCCCACCCCCATACATAAAATAAAACAAATAAATCAAACATTATAAAAATACAAATTAAAGATAAAAAAAATTTAAACTATGCCATACAGTAGTGAAACCTTATTCTAATTACACTGCAGAGTAGTACCCCTCATTATGTTGCCCTACGTGAGAGCAAGAGATGGGAGAGGAGAGAGAGAAGGTTGATGGAGAGGGAGATAGAGGACAGGGGTGAGGGAGAGATGGGGAGAGAAAAGAGATGGTAGGGAGAGGTATAGGGGGGTATTCCACACACAGGCGCTCAGCACACACTATACTACCCACAGCCTGCCCTGCTGAGCACCAGGGGCCCCTCACACACCCAACACTCAGCTCACTCACTGACCATGGCACTTCTTCTTTGCTCCTCCTGTCTGTGTACAAGTGCTGCCGGGAGGAGACTGGCCGGTGACATGGAGGAAGAGGGGAAAGGAGACTGAACTGGATCACCGAGGAGAGGGGAGGAGTCTGGGTGAGGATACGGAAAGGGAAGGAAACTGAGTGGGCATACAGAGGAGAGGGAGAAGACTGGGTGGGGACACATAGATGCTCTGTCTCCCATCACTCAAGCTCACAGAGCTGGGATCCGGCCGTGGCTCCTGGCTTCTCCTGATGATACCAAGTCATGTGACTGTACAGCTGAAATGGCGGTGGCAGCTCACAGTGTCTCCCTTACAGACCCCAGAGTTCTCGGTGCTCCCTCATTCCAGAGCCTGTGGCACGTGACCCCTTAGCTCCCCCTAGTTGCGGCCATGATTGTACAGTAAACATAGGTGACATGGCGGAAATAAGCATAAAATACAATACAATAGAAGACCTGAATAGAGGTTCTGTGCAGATGAGCTACGGAATCACCCTTGAGGACATGAGTTTGACAGGCAACAAAACTAAGTGGAATGTGAAATGTTAACATGAGTGGGCAAGTCTCCTGGTAGGCCGCCACCTGCCTGCACACCCATGAAGCCGTGCACAACCTTCTACAGCAGGGGGGGCAATTACATTATTCGTAGTGAATCACGTCATCGTGTCCCCACCTCTCAATGCCTGTAATCTCGTCATAGTTTAGCGGGGGCGGGTCCGCCATGATGCGATTTTGTGGACATGCCCCCTGCTCTGCCCCTATCCAGCATCACCCCTATGGCCACGCCCCAAGTATGCCGCACCAAACCCCTCGCCATGATGAGCTGGCTGCCTCTTCAGGTTAGATGCCACCGAGAGGGTTAGGGTTTTGCTGTCGAGGGGAAGTTAGGATTATGCTGTAGAAGTGGGAGATGATTGGGGTTAGGCACTATGGGTATTGTTAGGGATTAGGGTTAGGAATAGCGGAAGAAACACTGGAAAGCTGCAGCATTGCAAGTCTGTGGTGGAAGCGACTCCCACGTGACCTGGAAGAAGATGCTGGAACTGATGCTGTGAGAAGGTAAAAAGCCACTAGACCACCAGGGATGGTTTGATGAAAGTTCATCATATCGACATATCATCCAGATAGACATGATGAATGTCAACATGGTCACCGCCAAACTGCTGCATGTCGACTGTTCGACCCTATCAACATTCTCATGTGAACCTGATAAGTGTCAACAAGTTTTACCACACACAAATGCAGAAGGGCACTACAGAGAAAACGTGCTGTACATATATTGGAAAAGGCAAAGTCTGACGAGTTGGGGAGGGGAAGTCATCACAACTATTCCTATGTAGGTTGGAAATATAAGACACTGAACTGCTCTGCTACAAATCTTATTGTTGGGAGACTGCTGCAGGGGCTGTTGGTTGTGTCTCTGGAGATGAATCTGCTGCTGGAGGGGGTATCTCTTGTAGACACAGCTCAGATACTTAGGGCAAGAAGAGAAACATCAGTCCTTTATTATGTTCACTGTTTCTCATTGGCTTTGCTAGCCTTGCTGGTCACTGAGTGAATTTGGTCAGCTGACCCTTCCAAGATGGCGGCGCCCATGCTGCAACTCTGCAGCTAAAAGCTGCACACACACTCGCTGCTACCTCCGGGGGTTCTGTCAGGCATTCACTTTCGGGCAATCGGGTTCTGCTGAACCATTTGCTTCCACAGTCTTTCAAGCCACAGCACCAGCACAGCAGTACCTTCATAGGAGACCTATGAAAAAGACCTTAATTCAGCCTGCCCGGCTAATCATGTTGAAGGTTGCCGACACCGAGCCTCAAGCCGCAAGTCCGGATTCCCAAAACCCAAGTACTCTGACAGTTTGCACTGGCCCTATGGATCCAGAGGGTGCTCATGGTTCTGGTACGGACTTTCTGCAAGGCATTGCTTCTCATCTAGGTAGCCTGGAAGAGTCGCAGCATTAGCTGGCTCAATTTATTCAAGGAATATCTTGTCAAGATTCCATGCAGGTCAACATCACTAATATTGCCGCTGGATGGCGATCGGAGACTCAACAGGTGCTGCCTGTCCCAGTGCCTATGGTAGCCTCTCTTTCGTCCTTGCATCTACCGACGCCCACCAAGTTCGACGGGAACCCGAAGATGTGCCGCGAGTTCTTGAATCAGTACGAAATTCATTGCTCCTTACAGCCTTTCAACTTCCCATCACAGAAAGCTAAAGTAGCATATATCATTTCTCTCCTGGCTGGTCCAGCTCTAGATTGGGTGTCACCCTTGTGGGAAAGAGCCGATTCTCTACTCGATAATTACTCAGTTTCTCGTTTCCTTTCGAAAAAATTTTGACGAGCCCAGAAGGACTTCAATCGAGATTATGCACCTCTGGCAAGGGAACCGGACAGTTGGTCAATACGCAGGACAATTCCAGACTTATGCCTCCGAGCTTCGGTGAAACGAGTAGGCGTTAATAGCTGCCTTCTGGAGTGGCCTGTTTGAAAAGATCAAGGATGAATTGACTACTCGAGATCTACCACCCAAGCTGGACGATCTGATTTCCCTGTGTACCAAGGTGGATCTGCGTTTGAGAGCGACAATCGGAAAGGAATAGTGGGGAGCAACCGAGATACTGTCCTCCACCTTCATCCTTGAATTCTCCAGCTGAAGTGACCCAAGACGAACCTATGCAAATCAATAGGGCTCATCTCACTCCAGAGGAATGCCAGAGGAGACGCAGGGAGAACTTGTGCCTGTACTGCGGGGCTCCGGGACATTTGGTAGCTTCTTGTACCCAGCGTCCAGGAAACTAAACCTCCTAACCAGCAGTGGAGACACTAGGTTAGGAGTGTTGAATTCGTCTCCATCTCACACTGAACCAGTCCTAGAGGTTACCTTGAGGTTGCCACAGGGTTCTAAAGATTTTTTCTCTCCACTAGATTCAGGAGCCGCTGAGAACTTTATCACGGCAGATGTGGTGCAACAATTACAGATTCCTACAGTTGAGCTTCCCTGTCCGATTACTCTCTCCGCTGTGGATGGCAGTCGAATCTCCAGTGGAGTTACCCAACAGACCCTCCCCATTCAGTTATGTATCGGAGCACTCCATAAGAAGTCACTTAATTTCTTAGTTATTCCAAGGGCCACGCATAAAATTGTTTTGGGGCTTCCTTGGCTCCAGAAACACAACCCAAGAATCAATTGGGGAAATATGCAAATCTTGGCTTGGGGAGAATCTTGTGCCCTGTCCTGTCTTCCCTGTGTTAAACCCTTAAATAAAAGTCAACTGGAAAATCTCCCGCAAGTTCCGCCTCAGTATTCTTCTTTTTCTGATGTCTTAAGCAAGCAGCAGAGGTCCTACCGCCCCACAGACCCTGGGATTGTCCTATTGATCTAATACCAGGGAAAAGTCCTCCAAGGGGGTGGATATATCCTCTCTCAGCACCTGAAACAGAGTCCATGGCCAGTATTTATTAAGATTCCGAGTTTGTCCGATTTGTGTTTTTTTTTCTAAGTCCCAATCCGGGAATTCACTAAGCACAAATCTCGGCAGTGTTTGGACTATTCGTAATGGTTTGAATGACAACGTTCACAAATACGAATGAATAGACCATTGGTCAAACGCGGCTGTTATTACATAGAATACGGGAATTCACTATTCATTCGTATTTGGGTGTTAGTCTCTGAGTGCTCAAATGCGGTCGTATTTTTTTGCGATTCGTAAAAAAAAGCGGCAAAAAAATAGACCTGCTTTTTTCAGTCATGTTTACATGTGTTGCAAATAAAAAATCACTCACACCTGAATTAGGATGCCTATAAAAGGATGTTAGGCCCATTTCAATACACCTACACTCAGAAATGGCAGCAGGACTATGGGCCAGTGATCTTTTGTGTGCTGTGGGATTACTCAGACATCAGCCTGTAAGTAACCAGGGCCAAGAAACTGAACATGGTCAGCAGGTTGTACAGGTTCCACGGAGGCTGCGCAGGCCTCGTTTTTTTAGGGGGCGTTTAAACTTGAACGCATTGTCCGATGATAAGGTCATACAGATGTTCCGTCTAAATCGTAACAACATTTTCCGTCTGTATGATCTTGTCAAACTGGGCCTAGACCCTGAGACAGCACGCTCTCCCTCTGTCTCAGGCCTGCACAAACTCCTGGCTGTGTTGCACTTTATGGCTACTGGCAGCTTTCAGGCTGTGTCTGGGGATGTCATAGGAATCCCACAGCCCTCATTTTCCAGAATCTTAACACAGGTGATGTATAGCTAACTACCTCTTCTGTTTTGTGTTTGTTTTAATTTCTCGGTGGCCAGTTCTGTCCTAAAATCTCATGTTTATTGTTCTTTAAAATATACACACAGGTGTTGGCTGTTTTGCAGCCCCACATCGAGGCCTCAATCTGCTTTCCTACCCAGGAGTCTCAGTGGCATGCCGTCAGGGTAGATTTCTATGAGCTTGCTGGCATGCCCAATGTGCTTGGAGCCATAGATTGCACACACATTCAGCTGAGACCACCTAGGGGCAGGCAGCACATATATACAAACCGCCATTTTGAACACTCCACAAATGTGCAGGTGGTTTGTGATGCAAATCTCAAAATAATGAGTGTTGTTGCTGGTTACCCTGGGGGCTGCCATGACTCCTTCATCCTCAGTCAGTCATCCCTCTTTGATAAGTTTGAGGACGGACAAATGCCAGATGGATGGCTGCTGGGTATGTAATTTGATATGTGTAGGCCTGCGTATACTTTGTCCAAATACAGGGGCAGATGTATTAACCTGTAAAAGGCATAAGGAAGTGAGAAACCAGTGATCTGTGCAAGGTGATAAAGGCACCAGCCAATCAGCTCCAATATGTAAATGAACATTTAGGAACAGATTGTCTGCTGCCTTTATTACCTTGCACATATCACTGGTTTTTCTCTTCCTTATGCCTTCTACAGGTTAATACATCTGCCCCACAGTGTGTTACTTATGTGTTGCTGTATCTTAACATGAATCACGTTACTATATCTGTCTTTTAGGTGATGGAGGATATGGCTGTTTCTCTTGGCTTCTAACTCCATTGTCCCGACCTGATACCCCTGCTGAACACAATTACAATCATGCACATAAGTCCATGTCAGTAGTCGAAAGGAAAGCTCGAGACAGAGCATCAGCAACGTACATTTCTTTGCCTCGCCTATATATGACATCCAGGTTGTACCGCTGCAGCTTGAGCATCATGCCCTGAATACGGGAAGAAGCAGAGTGGATGGGCTTCTTTAGTATGGTGATGAGAGGCTGATGGTAGGTTTCCACCTGGACAGGATGGCCATAGATGAAGTCATGAAAATGGTTGCAGGCGAACACCAGTGCCAACAGTTCTTTCTCGTTTTGTGCATACCTGGTTTCAGTGTCAGTGAGAGCCCTGAAAGCAAAAGCCACCGGTATGCGTCGTGGAAGGCCCTAAGACCACTCTGAAGTGTCGGCAGAGAGGACTACTGGATCATGCACGTTGAAGTATTGCAGGGCCGGTGGATTTGTCAGCATGGTCTTCAATCGATCAACAGCAGCCATGTGTGCGTCCAGCCAGCATCATTCCTGGTGGAGTAGCTGCCGCAAAGGTGCCGTGGTTTCACTGTATTGCGTAACAAATTTAGACAGGTAGTTGGTCATCCCCAGGAAGCGCTGCGGTGCCTGTTGGTCAGCCGGAAGCGGCATCTGCTGGATGGCAGTGATTTTATTCGGATCTGGTTTGACGCCTTGACTAGTGAGCACGTAGCCTACGTACGCCACTTCTGTAACTCTAAACTTGCATTTGTCTGGGTTGAGCTTGAGGTTCAAAGCACAGGCCCGTTCAAGTACCTGGTGCAGTCGCTGGTCGTGTTCTTCCTTGGTGCGGCCCGACACAAGGATGTCATCGGCGATGATTTCACAGGGATAGCCTGCAAACAGTTGCTCCATGCAACACTGGAAGACCTCACTCCCCGTAGTGATTCCATAGGGCATGTGAAGGAAGACATACCGCTCTATCGGGGTCATGAAAGCGGTGAGCAGGGACGAAGCTATGTCCAAAGGTATTTGCCTGAATCTGCACTTTACATCCAGGGTACTTGGCACCTGGCATGTCAGTAATCACTTGCTCGATGGTGCGGAAAGGGTGATATGGACGCAGCAGTGCTTTGTTCAAGTATTATGGATCAATACAAAGACGTACAGTCCCATCCTTTTTTGATGCGGCCACCATGGTGAACACCCACTGTGTTGCTTCCTCTATGGGGGACACCCAGTTGAGTCGTTCTGTGGATCTCTTTAATGATTTTGTCTTTCATTGCGGTAGGAACCCTCCGGGGGGCACAGACAGTAGGTACAATGGAGTCATCCAGCCTCATGGTACACAACAGGAAGTTTGCCAAGTGTACTGCAATCAAATAAATCCTGAAAGTTTTTTATCTCTGAGACGGTCATCTGTATTGCGTGTACCTCAGGCCCCAATTTGAGAAGGCCTAGCTTCATACTGTCAGGGAGGCCTAGCAATGGTTTAACCTTTTGATCCACAATGTGGAATAGCAAATCAGCACGAGTAAACTTTAGCTTTGTGGTACCCAGTGTGATGATCTGGCCACCATAAGCTATCAAGTTGATCTTGTCTCGTGGGTTTATCTGTGCAGTTGGATCTATTTCACGTAGTGGTTTGTGGGATATGACATTGCACTTCGCTCCTGAGTCTATTTTGACTATGGCCACCTTGTTCGTATGCTTTGTTCTCAGTTTGATAAATATTTCGCCCTTTTCATCCAAGTGGTCTATACTATCACAAACTGTCATGCGAACCGATTCAGACCCTGCCTCCGTTTCAACCTGGTTAATCCGCCGGGGTGAGCGGCTATAGCGCGACTTAGACTGTCACTTTATGGAAGTTTGATTTTTGGAGTGGCAGCACCTTGCAAAATGATTCCATTTGACACATGCATCACATCGTTTATCATATGCGGGGCAGCTTTATTTGTCAGGAAGGTGCTGTGCCGCGCAGTTCCCACACGTGGAGGATCGGCAAGGAACGGCCGCCATGACACACACCTCAGCGTCCTTTCTTAGTTCCCTTGTGACCTTTTCAGACTGCTCATTTAACATACAGATATTTATGGAAGTTATAATGTGAGGCCCTTCTCCTGCAGCAGCTGTGCGCATACCTTGTCGCTGCGTATGCCGCATACGATTCTGTCACGGATGAGCTCCTCTGTGAGGACACGAAAATTGCACTTCTTTGCCAGCAGCTTTAGCATGGAGACGTAGGACTGTATAGTGTCATCACCCTTTTGGTTTGTGCTGTTGAAAACATGCCTATCCATAATTACATTCTTTACTGGCATGCAGATCTCTTCACACTTTGGAATTAGGATGTCAGGATCCTCTCTGTCTTCTCAGTCAGCGTATACAAAAGCATCTGATTTGTCCACAGCATCGGTGCCTGCGAGGTTCAGCAGCGTGTATGCCTGGACTTTTTTTTTCTTCTCTGAAAGGCCTGCTATGGAGTATACGTGCCATTCCCTTTTAAACCTCAGCCAGTTGTCAGCCACGTTTTCATCAAATATCAGTGGATCTATTCTTATGAGACCTTGTGCCATGGCATCCCAGTTCTGACACCATGTAGATGTGTAACAACAAAATCAGGGCGACACTTGCAGCATCAGTGTAATACAGGTCTTTACTCAGCATGAGCCAGCCACCAAGTGGAAGTAACAGGAGACAAACAGGAAGTGAGTCACCTCGGCATGACATCATCTCCCATGATGCACAGCATGCATTTACAGGTATGCGTGGTGGAGACCAGGACAGACACCAAACAGCAAAGCTTTTCAAGATCCTGGATGCACTGGACCCCTCTCTCCTCATACCGTGCCCACAGCTTAGGCTCTGCAGTTTTAGTTAACCAGCCCAAAGCAAGAGCTGGAGAGGATAGAAGGAAGGATGGTACACACAGAAAACAGTCTCTCAATCAGGAGACGGAAACTGGTGACAGAGAAGAGTAACCCATTGAAGATAGTGCGGGCTCCCTGTGGATCCTATGGACCTCGAAGAAAGAGTTAACAAAAGTAAGTTTTACCATAATTCTTATTTTGTTCTTCAGGGTCCATAGTCTTCACAGGGTTACCTTGGGGATGTGTCAAAGCAGTAGTAATAGGGCAGGAACGCTCCTAAGCTGAAAACAGGACATTGCGGCCAAAGGTTGCATCCTGAGAGGCAAACTTATCAAAGGCATAGACCCTAAGAAACCTGTGGGCAGAAGACCATGTAGTGGCCTTGCACAGTTCAGCAGACGCGCCATCGCTTGCTGACCAAGAAGGTGCCACAAGGCGAGTAGAGTGAGCAGAGACTGTATTCGGTACTGGAAGATCAGCTTGCGTGTAGGCCTGTAAGATGGTTAAGTGGAGACAGTGAGCCAAAGTTTGTTTACGAGCTGGCCATGATATGGGAAATGCGATCTGGACGAATTTACATAAAAAAAATGTAAAAAAAATACATCAGTGAGCCCTGTGATAATTACACCAGCTTCAACTGGCAAACTCACAGGGCTCACTGCAGATCCTGTACTCCTGCACAGCTTTCTCACAAGCTCTGTCCTTGCATGTGATAATTGATAGATCCATGCGATGTAATCAATTATCGCATAGCGGATTCGGTCAAGATTATCACAGCACATCCTCAGATGCAGTACATATTTATTTCTACTGTGATGCTAGAGATATAACGGCATTCACTAAAGTTTCACTCAGGAGCCAATTTATCTCCATCCATATCCTCAGATACTGTAGATGCGATGGTGATAAATCAGCCCCTGTGAGTGAAACATTAGTGAATGCCGTGATATCTCTAGCATCACAGTAGAAATAAATACGTGCTGTAGAGCTGTTACTTAAACCTGCTGTAATCCTGCAAAGCTGTTTTCTCTGACGTCCTAGTGGATGCTGGGAACTCCGTAAGGACCATGGGGAATAGCGGCTCCGCAGGAGACTGGGCACAAAAGTAAAGCTTTAGGACTACCTGGTGTGCACTGGCTCCTCCCCCTATGACCCTCCACCAAGCCTCAGTTAGATTGTTGTGCCCGGCCGAGAAGGGTGCACACTACTAGGGGCTCTCCTGAGCTTCTTAGTGAAAGCTTAGTTTTAGGTTTTTTATTTTCAGTGAGACCTGCTGGCAACAGGCTCACTGCATCGAGGGACTAAGGGGAGAAGAAGCGAACTCACCTGCGTGCAGAGTGGATTGGGCTTCTTAGGCTACTGGACACCATTAGCTCCAGAGGGACCGAACACAGGCCCAGCCTCGGAGCTCGGTCCCAGAGCCGCGCCGCGGGCCCCATACAGAGCCAGAAGCAAGAAGAGGTCCGGAAAAATCGGCGGCAGAAGACATCCTGTCTTCACCAAGGTAGCGCACAGCACTGCAGCTGTGCGCCATTGCTCCTCAGCACACTTCACACTTCGGTCACTGAGGGTGCAGGGCGCTAGGGGGGGGCACCCTGAGCAGCAATAAAAACACCTTGGCTGGCGAAAATACATCACATATAGCCCCCAGGGCTATATGGATGAATTTTAACCCCTGCCAGATTCCACAGAAAAACGGGAGAAAAGGCCGCCGAGAAGGGGGCGGAGCCTATCTCCTCAGCACACTGGCGCCATTTTCTCTCACAGCTCCGTTGGAGGGAAGCTCCCTGGCTCTCCCCTGCAGTTACTACACTACAGAAAGGGGTTAAAAAAGAGAGGGGGGCACTAATTAGGCGCAGTATAACAATACAGCAGCTATAAGGGGAAAAACACTTATATAAGGTTATCCCTGTATATATATATAGCGCTCTGGTGTGTGCTGGCATACTCTCCCTCTGTCTCCCCAAAGGGCTAGTGGGGTCCTGTCCTCTATCAGAGCATTCCCTGTGTGTGTGCTGTGTGTCGGTACGTTGTGTCGACATGTATGAGGAGGAAAATGAGGTGGAGGCGGAGCAATGGCCTGTAACAGAGATGTCACCCCCTAGGGAGTCGACACCTGAGTGGATGAGCTTATGAAAGGAATTATGAGTGTCAGCTCTTTACAAAAGATTGATGACATGAGACAGCCGGCGACTCAGCCTGTGCCTGTCCAGATGTCTCAAAAGCCATCTGGGGCTCTAAAACGCCCGTTACCGCAGGTGGCAGATACAGACGCCGACACGGATACTGACTCCAGTGTCGACGATTAAGAGACGAATGTGACTTCCAGTAGGGCCACACGTTACATGATTGAGGCTATGGAAAATGTTTTTACACATTTCTGATAATACCAGTACCACTAAAAAGGGTATTATGTTGGGTGAGAAAAAACTGCCTGTAGTTTTTCCTGCATCTGAGGAATTAAATGAAGTGTGTGATGATGCGTGGGTTTCCCCCGATAAAAACTGTTAATTCCTAAAAAGTTATTAGCATCATACCCCTTCCCGCCAGAGGATAGGGCACGTTGGGAAACACCCCTTAGGGTGAATAAAGCGCTCACACGCTTGTCTAAACAGGTGGCACTACCGTCCCCGGATACGGCCGCCCTTAAGGAACCTGCTGACAGAAAGCAGTAAAATATCCTAAAATGTATATACACTCACACGGGTGTGATACTGCGACCAGCACTCGCCTCAGCCTGGATGTGCAGTGCTGGGGTGGCTTGGTCGGATTCCCTGACTGACAATATTGATACCCTAGATAGGGACAGTATATTACTAACTATAGAGCATTTAAAAGATGCATTTCTATATATGCGTGATGCACAGAGGGATATTTGCCGACTGGCATCAAGAGTAAGTGCGCTGTCCATTTCTGCCAGAAGAGGGCTATGGACAAGACAGTGGTCAGGTGATGCTGATTCCAAAGGGCATATGGAAGTATCGCCTTATAAAAGGGAAGAGTTATTTGGGGTAGGTCTAACAGACCTGGTGGCCACGGCAACGGCTGGAAAATCCACATTTTTACTAGAGATGAGCGCCTGAAATTTTTCGGGTTTTGTGTTTTGGTTTTGGGTTCGGTTCCGCGGCCGTGTTTTGGGTTCGAACGCGTTTTGGCAAAACCTCACCGAATTATTTTTGTCGGATTCGGGTGTGTTTTGGATTCGGGTGTTTTTTTCCAAAAACACTAAAAAACAGCTTAAATCATAGAATTTGGGGGTCATTTTGATCCCAAAGTATTATTAACCTCAAAAACCATAATTTACACTCATTTTCAGTCTATTCTGAATACCTCACACCTCACAATATTATTTTTAGTCCTAAAATTTGCACCGAGGTCGCTGTGTGAGTAAGATAAGCGACCCTAGTGGCCGACACAAACACCGGGCCCATCTAGGAGTGGCACTGCAGTGTCACGCAGGATGTCCCTTCCAAAAAACCCTCCCCAAACAGCACATGACGCAAAGAAAAAAAGAGGCGCAATGAGGTAGCTGTGTGAGTAAGATTAGCGACCCTAGTGGCCGACACAAACACCGGGCCCATCTAGGAGTGGCACTGCAGTGTCACGCAGGATGGCCCTTCCAAAAAACCCTCCCCAAACAGCACATGACGCAAAGAAAAAAAGAGGCGCAATGAGGTAGCTGACTGTGTGAGTAAGATTAGCGACCCTAGTGGCCGACACAAACACCGGGCCCATCTAGGGAGTGGCACTGCAGTGTCACGCAGGATGGCCCTTCCAAAAAACCCTCCCCAAACAGCACATGACGCAAAGAAAAAAAGAGGCGCAATGAGGTAGCTGACTGTGTGAGTAAGATTAGCGACCCTAGTGGCCGACACAAACACCGGGCCCATCTAGGAGTGGCACTGCAGTGTCACGCAGGATGTCCCTTCCAAAAAACCCTCCCCAAACAGCACATGACGCAAAGAAAAAAAGAGGCGCAATGAGGTAGCTGTGTGAGTAAGATTAGCGACCCTAGTGGCCGACACAAACACCGGGCCCATCTAGGAGTGGCACTGCAGTGTCACGCAGGATGTCCCTTCCAAAAAACCCTCCCCAAACAGCACATGACGCAAAGAAAAAAAGAGGCGCAATGAGGTAGCTGACTGTGTGAGTAAGATTAGCGACCCTAGTGGCCGACACAAACACCGGGCCCATTTAGGAGTGGCACTGCAGTGTCACGCAGGATGTCCCTTCCAAAAAACCCTCCCCAATCAGCACATGATGCAAAGAAAAAGAAAAGAAAAAAGAGGTGCAAGATGGAATTATCCTTGGGCCCTCCCACCCACCCTTATGTTGTATAAACAAAACAGGACATGCACACTTTAACCAACCCATCATTTCAGTGACAGGGTCTGCCACACGACTGTGACTGATATGACGGGTTGGTTTGGACCCCCCCCAAAAAAGAAGCAATTAATCTCTCCTTGCACAAACTGGCTCTACAGAGGCAAGATGTCCACCTCATCTTCACCCTCCGATATATCACCGTGTACATCCCCCTCCTCACAGATTATCAATTCGTCCCCACTGGAATCCACCATCTCAGCTCCCTGTGTACTTTGTGGAGGCAATTGCTGCTGGTCAATGTCTCCGCGGAGGAATTGATTATAATTCATTTTAATGAACATCATCTTCTCCACATTTTCTGGATGTAACCTCGTACGCCGATTGCTGACAAGGTGAGCGGCGGCACTAAACACTCTTTCGGAGTACACACTTGTGGGAGGGCAACTTAGGTAGAATAAAGCCAGTTTGTGCAAGGGCCTCCAAATTGCCTCTTTTTCCTGCCAGTATAAGTACGGACTGTGTGACGTGCCTACTTGGATGCGGTCACTCATATAATCCTCCACCATTCTATCAATGTTGAGAGAATCATATGCAGTGACAGTAGACGACATGTCCGTAATCGTTGTCAGGTCCTTCAGTCCGGACCAGATGTCAGCATCAGCAGTCGCTCCAGACTGCCCTGCATCACCGCCAGCGGGTGGGCTCGGAATTCTGAGCCTTTTCCTCGCACCCCCAGTTGCGGGAGAATGTGAAGGAGGAGATGTTGACAGGTCGCGTTCCGCTTGACTTGACAATTTTGTCACCAGCAGGTCTTTCAACCCCAGCAGACCTGTGTCTGCCGGAAAGAGAGATCCAAGGTAGGCTTTAAATCTAGGATCGAGCACGGTGGCCAAAATGTAGTGCTCTGATTTCAACAGATTGACCACCCGTGAATCCTTGTTAAGCGAATTAAGGGCTGCATCCACAAGTCCCACATGCCTAGCGGAATCGCTCCCTTTTAGCTCCTTCTTCAATGCCTCCAGCTTCTGCAAAAGCCTGATGAGGGGAATGACCTGACTCAGGCTGGCAGTGTCTGAACTGACTTCACGTGTGGCAAGTTCAAAGGGCATCAGAACCTTGCACAACGTTGAAATCATTCTCCACTGCACTTGAGACAGGTGCATTCCATCTCCTATATCGTGCTCAATTGTATAGGCTTGAATGGCCTTTTGCTGCTCCTCCAACCTCTGAAGCATATAGAGGGTTGAATTCCACCTCGTTACCACTTCTTGCTTCAGATGATGGCAGGGCAGGTTCAGTAGTTTTTGGTGGTGCTCCAGTCTTCTGTACGTGGTGCCTGTACGCCGAAAGTGTCCCGCAATTTTTCTGGCCACCGACAGCATCTCTTGCACGCCCCTGTCGTTTTAAAAAAAATTCTGCACCACCAAATTCAAGGTATGTGCAAAACATGGGACGTGCTGGAATTTGCCCATATTTAATGCACACACAATATTGCTGGCGTTGTCCGATGCCACAAATCCACAGGAGAGTCCAATTGGGGTAAGCCATTCCGCGATGATCTTCCTCAGTTGCCGTAAGAGGTTTTCAGCTGTGTGCGTATTCTGGAAAGCGGTGATACAAAGCGTAGCCTGCCTAGGAAAGAGTTGGCGTTTGCGAGATGCTGCTACTGGTGCCGCCGCTGCTGTTCTTGCGGCGGGAGTCCATACATCTACCCAGTGGGCTGTCACAGTCATATAGTCCTGACCCTGCCCTGCTCCACTTGTCCACATGTCCGTGGTTAAGTGGACATTGGGTACAACTGCATTTTTTAGGAGACTGGTGAGTCTTTTTCTGACGTCCGTGTACATTCTCGGTATCGCCTGCCTAGAGAAGTGGAACCTAGATGGTATTTGGTAACGGGGGCACACTGCCTCAATAAATTGTCTAGTTCCCTGTGAATGCGGATACCGGACGCACGTCTAACACCAACATAGTTGTCAAGGACTCAGTTATCCGCTTTGCAGTAGGATGACTGCTGTGATATTTCATCTTCCTCGCAAAGGACTGTTGAACAGTCAATTGCTTACTGGAAGTAGTACAAGTGGGCTTACGACTTCCCCTCTGGGATGACCATCGACTCCCAGCGGCAACAACAGCAGCGCCAGCAGCAGTAGGCGTTACACGCAAGGATGCATCGGAGGAATCCCAGGCAGGAGAGGACTCGTCAGACTTGCCAGTGACATGGCCTGCAGGACTATTGGCATTCCTGGGGAAGGAGGAAATTGACACTGAGGGAGTTGGTGGGGTGGTTTGCGTGAGCTTGGTTACAAGAGGAAGGGATTTACTGGTCAGTGGACTGCTTCCGCTGTCACCCAAAGTTTTTGAACTTGTCACTGACTTATTATGAATGCGCTGCAGGTGACGTATAAGGGAGGATGTTCCGAGGTGGTTAACGTCCTTACCCCTACTTATTACAGCTTGACAAAGGGAACACACGGCTTGACACCTGTTGTCCGCATTTCTGGTGAAATACCTCCACACCGAAGAGCTGATTTTTTTGGTATTTTCACCTGGCATGTCAACGGCCATATTCCTCCCACGGACAACAGGTGTCTCCCCGGGTGCCTGACTTAAACAAACCACCTCACCATCAGAATCCTCCTGGTCAATTTCCTCCCCAGCGCCAGCAACACCCATATCCTCCTCATCCTGGTGTACTTCAACACTGACATCTTCAATCTGACTATCAGGAACTGGACTGCGGGTGCTCCTTCCAGCACTTGCAGGGGGCGTGCAAATGGTGGAAGGCGCATGCTCTTCACGTCCAGTGTTGGGAAGGTCAGGCATCGCAACCGACACAATTGGACTCTCCTTGTGGATTTGGGATTTCAAAGAACGCACAGTTCTTTGCGGTGCTTTTGCCAGCTTGAGTCTTTTCAGTTTTCTAGCGAGAGGCTGAGTGCTTCCATCCTCATGTGAAGCTGAACCACTAGCCATGAACATAGGCCAGGGCCTCAGCCGTTCCTTGCCACTCCGTGTGGTAAATGGCATATTGGCAAGTTTACGCTTCTCCTCCGACAATTTTATTTTAGGTTTTGGAGTCCTTTTTTTACTGATATTTGGTGTTTTGGTTTTGACATGCTCTGTACTATGCCATTGGGCATCGGCCTTGGCAGACGACGTTGCTGGCATTTCATCGTCTCGGCCATGACTAGTGGCAGCAGCTTCAGCACGAGGTGGAAGTGGATCTTGATCTTTCCCTAATTTTGGAACCTCAACATTTTTGTTCTCCATATTTTAATAGGCACAACTAAAAGGCACCTCAGGTAAACAATGCAGATGGATGGATTGGATACTAGTATACAATTATGGACGGGCTGCCGAGTGCCGACACAGAGGTAGCCACAGCCGTGAACTACCGCACTGTACTGTGTCTGCTGCTAATATATAGACTGGTTGATAAAGAGATAGTATACTCGTAACTAGTATGTATGTATAAAGAAAGAAAAAAAAACCACGGTTAGGTCACTGGTATATACAATTATGGACGGGCTGCCGAGTGCCGACACAGAGGTAGCCACAGCCGTGAACTACCGCACTGTACTGTGTCTGCTGCTAATATATAGACTGGTTGATAAAGAGATAGTATACTCGTAACTAGTATGTATGTATAAAGAAAGAAAAAAAAAACACGGTTAGGTCACTGGTATATACAATTATGGACGGGCTGCGGAGTGCCGACACAGAGGTAGCCACAGCCGTGAACTACCGCACTGTACTGTGTCTGCTGCTAATATATAGACTGGTTGATAAAGAGATAGTATACTCGTAACTAGTATGTATGTATAAAGAAAGAAAAAAAAACCACGGTTAGGTGGTATATACAATTATGGACGGGCTGCCGAGTGCCGACACAGAGGTAGCCACAGCCGTGAACTACCGCACTGTACTGTGTCTGCTGCTAATATATAGACTGGTTGATAAAGAGATAGTATACTCGTAACTAGTATGTATGTATAAAGAAAGAAAAAAAAACCACGGTTAGGTCACTGGTATATACAATTATGGACGGGCTGCCGAGTGCCGACACAGAGGTAGCCACAGCCGTGAACTACCGCACTGTACACTGGTTGATAAAGAGATAGTAGTATACTCGTAACAACTAGTATGACGACGGTATAAAGAATCAAAAAAAAACCACGGTTAGGTGGTATATAATACAATTATGGTTGGACGGACTGCCTGCCGAGTGCCGACACAGAGGTAGCCACAGCCGTGAACTACCGCACTGTACACTGGTTGATAAAGAGATAGTAGTATACTCGTAACAACTAGTATGACGACGGTATAAAGAATGAAAAAAAAACCACGGTTAGGTGGTATATAATACAATTATGGTTGGACGGACTGCCTGCCGAGTGCCGACACAGAGGTAGCCACAGCCGTGAACTACCGCACTGTACACTGGTTGATAAAGAGATAGTAGTATACTCGTAACAACTAGTATGACGACGGTATAAAGAACGGAAAAAAAACCACGGTTAGGTGGTATATATTATAATACAATTATGGATGGACGGACTGCCTGCCGAGTTCCGACACAGAGGTAGCCACAGCCGTGAACTACCGCACTGTACACTGGTTGATAAAGAGATAGTAGTATACTCGTAACAACTAGTATGACGACGGTATAAAGAACGAAAAAAAAACCACGGTTAGGTGGTATATATTATAATACAATTATGGATGGACGGACTGCCTGCCGAGTGCCGACACAGAGGTAGCCACAGCCGTGAACTACCGCACTGTACACTGGTTGATAAAGAGATAGTAGTATACTCGTAACAACTAGTATGACGACGGTATAAAGAACGGAAAAAAAACCACGGTTAGGTGGTATATATTATAATACAATTATGGATGGACGGACTGCCTGCCGAGTGCCGACACAGAGGTAGCCACAGCCGTGAACTACCGCACTGTACTGTGTCTGCTGCTAATATAGACTGGTTGATAAAGAGATAGTATACAATACTACTAATATACTGGTGGTCAGGCACTGGTCACCACTAGTCACACTGGCAGTGGCACTCCTGCAGCAAAAGTGTGCACTGTTTAATTTTAATATAATATTATTTATCATGTACTCCTGGCTCCTGCTATAACAACCTGCAGTGCTCCCCAGTCTCCCCCACAATTATAAGCTTTATATACAATACATTGATGTGCAGCACACTGGGCTGAGCAGTGCACACAGACTGAGTCACTGTGTGACTGTGTATCGTTTTTTTCAGGCAGAGAACGGATATATTAAATAAAACAAACAACTGCACTGTCTCTGGTGGTCACTGGTCACTGTGGTCGTCAGTCACTAAACTCTGTCTGCACTCTGTACTCTCTTCTAATCTACAGTATCACAGCAATCTCTCTCTCTCTCTCTCTTCTAAATCTAATCTAAATGGAGAGGACGCCAGCCACGTCCTCTCCCTATCAATCTCAATGCACGTGTGAAAATGGCGGCGACGCGCGGCTCCTTATATAGAATCCGAGTCTCGCGAGAATCCGACAGCGTCATGATGACGTTCGGGCGCGCTCGGGTTAACCGAGCAAGGCGGGAAGATCCGAGTCGCTCGGACCCGTGAAAAAAAAAGTGAAGTTCGTGCGGGTTCGGATTCAAAGAAACCGAACCCGCTCATCTCTAATTTTTACCCCAGGTAGCTTCTCAACCTAAGAAGAAGAGGGAGAGGAAAAAGGCTGCAGCAAACAGCCAATTCCCAGGAACAAAAGCCCTCTCCCGCCTCCGCAAAGTCCTCAGCATGACGCTGGGGCTTTACAAGCGGTCTCAGGCACGGTGGGGGCCCGTCTCAAGAAATTCGAGACGTCTCCCCCCCGCCGTTTCATAAAGTCTGCTTTACCGACGTCTCCCTCAGACAGGGAGACAGTATTGCAAGCCATTCACAGGCTGTATTCCCAGCAGGTGATAATCAAGGTACCCCTCCTGCAACAGGGAAAGGGGTACTATTCCACACTATTTGTGGTACCGAAGCCGGACGGCTCGGTGAGACCAATTTTAAATCTAAAATCCTTGAACACTTACATACAAAGGTTCAAATTCAAGATGGAGTCACTCAGAGCAGTGATTGCAAACCTGGAAGAAGGGGACTATATGGTCTCTCTGGACATCAAAGATGCTTACCTACATGTCCCAATTTACCCTTCTCCAAGGGTACCTCAGGTTTGTGGTACAGAACTGTCACTATCAGTTTCAGACGCTGCCGTTTGGATTGTCCACGGCACCCCGGGTCTTTACCAAGGTAATGGCCGAAATAATGATACTCCTTCGAAAGAAGGGAGTTTTAGTTATCCCTTACTTGGACGATCTCCTGATAAGGGCAAGATCCAGGGAACAGTTGGAAGTCGGGGTAGCACTATCTCAGATAGTGCCGCGGCAGCACGGTTGGAGTCTCAATATTCCAAAATCGCAGCTGATCCCGTCGACACGCCTTCTATTCCTAGGGATGATCCTGGACACAGTCCAGAAAAAGGTGTTTTCTCCTGGAGGAAAAAGCCAGGGAGTTATCCGAACTAGTCAGAAACCTCCTAAAACCAGGCCAAGTGTCAGTGCATCAGTGCACAAGGGTCCTGGAAAAAAATGGTGGCTTCCTACGAAGCAATTCCATTCGGCAGATTCCACGCAAGAACTTTCCAGTGGGACCTGCTGGACAAATGGTCCGGATCGCATCTTCAGATGCATCAGCGGATAACCCTGTCACCAAAGACAAGGCTGTCTCTCCTGTGGTGGTTGCAGAGTGCTCATCTTCTAGAGGGCCGCAGTTTCGGCATTCAGGACTGGGTCCTGGTGACCACGGATGCCAGCCTGCGAGGCTGGGGAGCAGTCACACAGGGAAGAAATTTCCAGGGCTTGTGGTCAAGCCTGGAGACATCACTTCACGTAAATATTTTGGAGCTAAGGGCCATTTACAATGCCCTAAGCCAAGCAAGACCTCTGCTTCAAGGTCAGCCGGTGCTGATCCTGTCGGACAACATCACGGCAGTCGCCCACGTAAACAGACAGGGCGGCACAAGAAGCAGGAGGGCAATGGCAGAAGCTGCAAGGATTTTTCGCTGGGCGGAAAATCATGTGATAGCACTGTCAGCAGTGTTCATTCCGGGAGTAGACAACTGGGAAGCAGACTTCCTCAGCAGGCACGACCTCTACCCGGGAGAGTGGGGACTTCACCCAGAAGTCTTCCACATGATTGTAAACCATTGAGAAAAACCAAAGGTGGACATGATGGCGTCCCGCCTAAACAAAAAATTGGACAGGTATTGCGCCAGGTCAAGGGACCCTCAGGCAATAGCTGTGGACGCTCTGGTAACACCGTGGGTGTACCAGTCAGTGTATGTGTTCCCTCCTCTTCCTCTCATACTAAAAGTACTGAGAATTATAAGACGGAGGGGAGTAAGAACTATACTCGTGGCTCCGGATTGGCCAAGAAGGACTTGGTACCCGGAACTTCAAGAGATGCTCACGGAGGACCCGTGGCCTCTACCTCTAAGAAGGGACCTGCTCCAGCAAGGACCCTGTCTATTCCAAGACTTACCGCGGCTGCGTTTGACGGCAGGGCGGTTGAACGCCGGATCCTGAAGGAAAAAGGCATTCCGGATGAAGTCATCCCTACCCTGGTCAAGCCAGGAAGGATGTAACCGCAAAGCATTATCACCGCATTTGGCGAAAATATGTTGCGTGGTGCGAGGCCAGTAAGGCCCCGATGGAGGAATTTCAACTAGGTCGATTCCTGCATTTCCTGTAAACAGGAGTGTCTATGGGCCTAAAATTGGGGTCCATTAAGGTTCAAATTTCGGCCCTGTCAATTTTCTTCCAGAAAGAACTAGCTTCACTACCTGAAGTTCAGACGTCTGTAAAAGGGGTACTGCATATACAGCCTCCTTTTGTGCCTCCAGTGGCACCTTGGGATCTCAATGTAGTTTTGGGGTTCCTAAAGTCACATTGGTTTGAACCACTTGAATCTGTGGAGTTAAAATATCTCACATGGAAAGTGGTCATGTTGTTGGCCCTGGCCTCGGCCAGGCACGTGTCAGAATTGGCGGGCTTTATCCTGTAAAAGCCCTTATCTGATCTTCCATTCAGACAGGGCGGAATTGAGGACTCGTCCTCATTTTCTCCCTAAGGTGGTTTCAGTGTTTCATCTGAACCAACCTATTGTGGTACCTGCGGCTACTAGTGACTTGGAGGACTCCAAGTTGTTGGACGTAGTCAGGGCCTTGAAAATATATGTTTCCAGGACGGCTGGAGTCAGGAAATCTGACTCGCTGTTTATCCTGTATGCACCCAACAAGCTGGGTGCTCCTGCTTCTAAGCAGACTATTGCTCGTTGGGTTTGTAGTACAATTCAGCTTGCACATTCTGTGGCAGGCCTGCCACAGCCAAAATCTGTAAAAGCCCATTCCACAAGGAAGGTGGGCTCATCTTGGGCGGCTGCCCGAGGGGTCTCGGCGTTACAACTTTGCCGAGCAGCTACTTGGTCAAGGGCAAACACGTTTGCTAAATTCTACAAATTTGATACCCTGGCTGAGGAGGACCTGGAGTTCTCTCATTCGGTGCTGCAGAGTCATCCGCACTCTCCCACCCGTTTGGGAGCTTTGGTATAATCCCCATGGTCCTTACGGAGTTCCCAGCATCCACTAGGACGTCAGAGAAAATAAGAATTTACTTACCGATAATTCTATTTCTCGTAGTCCGTAGTGGATGCTGGGCGCCCATCCCAAGTGCGGATTGTCTGCAATACTTGTACATAGTTATTGTTACAAAAATCGGGTTGTTATTGTTGTGAGCCATCTTTTCAGAGGCTCCTCTGTTATCATGCTGTTAACTGGGTTCAGATCACAGGTTGTACGGTGTGATTGGTGTGGCTGGTATGAGTCTTACCCGGGATTCAAAATCCTTCCTTATTGTGTACGCTCGTCCGGGCACAGTATCCTAACTGAGGCTTGGAGGAGGGTCATAGGGGGAGGAGCCAGTGCACACCAGGTAGTCCTAAAGCTTTACTTTTGTGCCCAGTCTCCTGCGGAGCCGCTATTCCCCATGGTCCTTACGGAGTTCCCAGCATCCACTACGGACTACGAGAAATAGAATTATCGGTAAGTAAATTCTTATTTTCACAGTATTACAGGATTTCCTTTTGGGGGGGAGGATTATATATATATATATATATATTTCCAGTGTTAGCCGGAATCAGCTTGCTCCAGTGCCAGTTTAAGCAGTTTGATATCGGTCCAGGTGAAACGGCACTCGGAGATCATGAAAACGTGAAGAGATTTTATTACATGTCATTAACGTTTCTGCTGAGTTCATTCTGAGGACGGGGCTTGCTGCCCCGGAACGTTAATGACATGAAATAAAATCTCTTCACGTTTTCATGATCTCCGAGTGCCGTTTCACCTGGACCGATATATATATATATATATATATATATTTATTTATTTTTCACACTGCTGCGAATCACTGCGATTATATTATTAACTCAGTGGCACGGCCTGACCCTGGACACCAGTTTTGCTATAATGCTGCTTAATGCCCTGGCAGTCTAGTGGATGTGCTCTTTGTCTCGCGTCCTGTGTGAAATAGCGCCCAAATCACCGTAGGAGGGATTTATCTCAAATCCAAATCATGCCAGATCCAACACCGGGAAGATTACATTTTGCCACATTTCATTCTGAGATCCCAGAAGTTCGGATGGGTTCTGTTCTCAGAGAACCGAGCCCCCTTATCGCTTGTAATTAGAAATGGGTTGGGTACGGGATCCCGGCTGATGGGATCCTGGCGGTCAGAATACCGACGCCGACATCCCGACTGCCAGTATGCCGGCATGGGGGCGAGAGCAACAAAGCCCCTTGCCATTTCGCTGCGCGCACCACAGGTTCTATTTCCACTGCATGGGTGCCGTGGACACACACAGGAGTGGTAATAGCTGTGGCGGCGCTGGTGGCATTCCGGCGGTCGGGAACCCGGCGTTGATATCCCGACCACCGGGATCCTGACTACATCCCTTAGAAATATATATCATCGTCCTGTTTTACATTAGCCTACAAAACATTTGAAATCACAACTGTAAAATAGTTCACAATTGCATAGTTTTTGGCAGTTGCTGGCATTCACGTAGAGAGAGGTGAGGTGACAGAATATAATTTGCAGTCATACTAACACATCACAGAGCTGTCTGGGCCTAGCAATATGGATCTTCATACTGTTTGGCATATGGCTGAGTTTGATACTGTTTCTTCACAAATTCTCCTCCTTGCCACCCTGTCACTGTTCTCAGAACATGGGCTTTATTTGGAAATGTTTGCTTCTTAATATATGTTTATTTTCTAGAGAGACGCTTTAACCCTACAGTCTTTTTTGGAATATAATTTTTCCAAAATAAAGATCATTTCAATGTTGCTCTTAAAGATCAAGTAAACTCCAGAATGGAGAGTAATACAAATATTACAATGTCATAATGGAAACATATGTCTATTTATAATGATACAGTATATTAAGGGGCATACTGTATGTTTGCTCGCAATAAGGATTTGCCTTGCACATGCAGTGGTCACCACTGGGGACTGCTATTTTATTAATAAATGCTGGGTTTTGCCTCTATTTAATAGTTTATATTTTTCTTATATATTATTTACCATTTTGTAACTAGTAATATGGTGTTTTGGGGGGTTTTTTTTGTAAGTGTTTCAGAGCCGAGTGTTTTTGTGAATCTTTTAACCCTGGACCAATCAAAGGTGTAGGTGCTGGTGTATGAGGAAAGCAGGGCGGACGAAGAAAGTTCAGTTTCATATATTTATTAAAGGCAACAATTCCAGTAAGGAGTTAAATGACAATTATTAGTCACCATATATATACTGACGTACAGGGGCGGATTGGGAAACAAAAGTGGCCCTGGAAAATTTCTAGAAGCAGCCTCATGTGGGCGGCCACAAGCCAGCTGTAGGCGGAGCCAATAGCAAAGTAGGCGGGATTACTTAAAAATGTAATGTAGGCGGAATTACACCAACAAAAGGCAGAGCATGTCAAATTAGCTGCACCTAACACATTAAAAGTTTAGAGAGTATTATGCTGTACCAGGAGTAGTTAATAAATTAAAACTGGGGTGACATTTAATCCTCTGCACACTCACTAAATATCTCAGTCCATTTCCTGAAGGCTTCTCTCTGTCCATCTCCTTCATTTGTCGCTCTTCTTCTTAGGGTTCAGTTCAACGCAGATTGAATAGCGCTGGGAGGGAACTCCCGGAGCTATTCAATTCAGAGTGATGTTGTCCCTGTCTAGAGGATTTCTTCTTGCAGCCTTCCAGGGGTTGCGAGCAGAAATCCAACAAAACTAGGTTTGCGATGCTGTTTTGTGACTTAACGCCATGGAAACAGCACCACGGCGAGGCAGTTTAGTCGGAGAATGCCCGTTCTCGTAGCTAAACACCTTATTTAGTCCGGGAATACAGGCATTCTCCTACTTTGCATCACGCTGAATTGAATAGCTCCAGAAGCTCCCTCCCGGCGCTATTCAATCCGCATTAAATTGAATTGACCTCTTAGGGTGTGTACACACGGTGAGATCCTTGCTATGGCCGATTTTCACTTGCGATTTCCCTTGAACTCCCTGGAGCCCAAATAGCACAGATTTTGACTAACTTTTTTTGAGATATGGACTATGTGTGCTTACGATTTTGGCTTATGTGAGATTTCATTGACATGTGAGATGAACTAGATAGTACACCGATCTAGCAAGGATTGACTTGCCTGCACAGTCTATCTTTTCTTGCAATGCCGACCTGGCGGGACCGCGCATCGGGATCGCAAGGTGACTTTCACCTTGCGATCTGCACTAAATTGTCTTGCGATAGTGACTATATAGTCAAAATCGAAAGAAAATATCTCACCTTGTGTACACACCCTGTCTATCTCCCCCACTAAGTCCATCGTCGTTATGTGTTTTGCTCTCTGTCCATTTTCTGCATGCGTCTCCTCATAGGCGTGCGCAGACACTGACAGGCGGGTGCCGCTCCGGACTTTCCCCCCTCCACGGCATTATAGTGTTCTCTCACCTCCCCTGTCCTGGATATAGACTGCTTACCTGGGCCGCCCAGGTGAGCAGTCTTTAGGCCGCTCAAGTAAGCAGTCTATATCCAGGACAGGGGAGGTGAGAGAACACTATAATGCCGTGGAAAGGGGGAAGTCCGGAGCGGCACCCGCCTGTCTGTCTGCGCACACCTATGCGTCTCCTCCTCCCTCTCAGTACATCACCTGCATGTTTCTCCCAGACCCTCTTATCTAATTTTCACACCTATATCATTCTCCCTTCTGCATGTTTCTTTCTGTCTATATACAATGACCAGCTTCTGCCTTTCTCCCTCTGCACAGTTTCTACCTCTCTCCCCTTTTATCTGCCAGGATTCTGCCAGTCACTTCATGCAGAGCTTCTGCGCCAATGGGACAGCCACAATTGCATCACAATACTGCATCTCCACTTGGTGAACAATTCTGAGCATTTCGCTTCCCCATGCTTTGCCAATTGTTCCACATCTGTGTATATGCCTTCATCTATCAATCACCTATCTGTCTTCCATCTTCTGTTTGGCTTTTGTCTCCAATTTTGTATGCGCAGTTTTGTCCCCATGCGATCCACTATATCTCCTTTGTCTTTGAATCTGCCTCCTCTTTGTGTGTTGTCTGTCCCTACCAGGGCTTAAAGTGGTTCTGGAAATCATTTCCCCGCCACAGACTTTCCTCCCATAAGGCAGAGGCAGGGGCGATTGTAGAGTGTTAGGCACCCCCCTGTAAACTACAAATTTCAGCCTTAACCCCCATACTGTCTAAAGGAACAGTGTGTGCCAAAGAGGTGCATCACAAAAAAGGTGTGTGGTATCACACAGAAGGGGTGTGGCCACACGGCAGTTCCCCCAATTCAAATTACGCCACACTGTAGCAAAATCTTATTGCCATTACACTGTACATAGTACCTCTATTTCATATTACACCACAGACTAGTGCCCCTGTCTCACATTATGACACAGTACTGCCCCATATTCGCGCTATGCTACACAGTAGTAACCATTACACACGATGTCCATGGTAGCAGTGCCCCTTATACACAATGCCCACAGTAGCAGTGCCCCTTATACACATGTCAACAGTATCAGTGCCAATTATACACATTATACCAATGATATCAGTGCTGCTTATACACATAATAGTGACCATGGTGGCAGTGTTGCTTATATACATAATGACCAAGGTAGCAGTGACGCTTATATACATAATAAAACCCACGGTATCAGTTCTGCTAATACACATAATAATGCCCATGGTAGCAGTCCCACTTATACAAATAATAATGACCACAGTAGCAGTGCCGCTTATACACATAATGCCCACAGCATCAGTGCCACTTATACACATAATGCCCACAGCATCAGTGCCACTTATACACATAATGGCCACGGTAGCAGTGCCGTTTATACATATAATAATGCCCACGGTAGCAGTGTCCCTTATACACATTTCCACGGAAGCAGTGCCGCTATTACATATAAGAAATGTCATCCCCCACCCTACTTGCCTTATCTGTCACTGGTGTCTGATCTCCGTGTGCCACCGGTTCCTTATCCCCTCTGCACCATCGGAAGTGGGCCAAGGGCGTCAGTTACAGTCTAGCGCCGCCTGCCCATCCGTCCATTCTATTTGTGCGGGAGCTGTGGCTACACTATAGTGCTGCATCACAGAATTCTCGTGGCTGGGCAAGGTGGGCTGGAGGATATAGAACTGAGCTGCATACTGTTATAACACCCCCCCAACCCCTCCCCCCCTCCTCCCGCCTATCCAGATCTACATGTAACACTGGCACTGCAACTCTCAGTCTTTTCAAAATATGTCCTCCAAGCTGCAAGATCTGCCTGACTGCAGCAATCAGGGCAGGCTTCATGTCGCCATTTCTCCGGGCTGCTTCCTCCCTCCCTGCAGAAGGCTGTTGTTAGTCTGGTGGTGGAACGGGAGTGCAGGCAGAGGTCAGAGTACACTTATGCTCACCTCTCCTGCAGAACGCGCACCCGCCGCAGCATCTCTCCACCCGAGGTCCGCGCCGGTGACATCACTGGTTTGGAGAGCGGACCTCCTCCTGTCAGCTGCGTAGGGCCTGTGCTCCCTATAACGGCAGGGGGCCACGCCGCACACCGCAATATTTCTGTTAATTAGCCGGCACGTGACGTGGGGGGGCGGAGCTACATATGAGAGGTGGCCCCGCAGTCCGAACAGCCCACCGGGGAACTTCCCGGTACAGGCAACGGCCAATCCGGTCCTGCTGACGTATTGCAATGTATGGTAGAATGATAAGCAGGAACAGTCTTAAAGATGCATTGAAGAAATGTTCATACAACTAAGTTTAAACAGGCTTGTGAAGAATTGTCCAAATGAAGCAATGACTGGCACCAAACTGTAAGGAGTGTTAACTGGATATTGTAGACATAAATGAATAACTGTAGAGACTTGTACTGAAGCTTAAAAGGTTAAACTGGAAGGCTGTGAAGAATTGATTGCAGCAACAATGAAATTACAATACTGAATAGAATACTAATAGAAGATAACACTTGAAGCACTGTGAAACTGCAGCAGACGACAATGGTGAAGAATGAGTTAAGCTGAGAGCTGATTAAACGAGCGAATGAGTTAAGCTGAGAGCTGATTAAACGAGCACCTGAGTTTAGTAGAATCTTCCAAAGGCTGTGTGATTGAAGCAGACAGGGTAACCTCTCACAAGACTCTGGAAATCCACTTGTTGCCAATGGGAGAGCGATTGACAGCACAGCAGGGAGCTGGTGGATCTCTTGCGGTGAAGGCTGCAGGCAGACCTCTGGGAGCGGAGGCGATATCTGGACCACTGGAATCACACAGACAGCCACGGAGAGAGCACAGAGCTAGGGTACAGTGTAACTACAACAAAGCACTGGCTCAGAGTAACATAATCCCAGCCCACTTAAAGGCAGCACAAGCACGGGATTGGCTAACACTTACCCACAGGTGTTTCACAAGTGCTCTCAGGTGCTCATTTGGTCTCCAACATGGCCACCTCCTATACTGCAGACACACAGCGGTGCCTTTGGTCATTTGGTCCCCGCACTCCTGGCTCACAGAACCTGCATCACCTCTGCCGCTGACCACGCCGCATCCCCACACAGCCGCAC
The DNA here is from genome assembly GCF_028390025.1 of Pseudophryne corroboree. NCBI lineage: Eukaryota > Metazoa > Chordata > Amphibia > Anura > Myobatrachidae > Pseudophryne > Pseudophryne corroboree. Next base: position 349,235,807 of record NC_086447.1, read on the forward strand.
AGCACCGCGAGCAACTGCGCCGGCAACAGACGGACCCCAGAACCCACAGAGGTGAGTGATCGGTTCGTGACAAAGTGGAACTGAACTCCAACATCTTGGGTGGCAGCAATAAATGGATGTTCAAAGGGGAGATGAGGTGTGGTCAGACTAGCTCTTCACAGGCATGCCTCCGGGGGTGTGGCTATACCCCATTCGTCACACAACTATGCTTCTATCATGATTTGGCTACTCCTCATGTTGCAATACATTGGTCTGACATGTTGGAAGGTATGCATTGTTCATTGTAAGCCTGACATTCTTTGGGAATACTGTATAGTGTCGAAATGGACCCCCGCTGTGGCAGATTAAAGAGTACTGTAGCTCACTCTAACATCCAGGATTTGCCACCTCCTCCTCTGCTTGGCCTTTGATCCTAGGGTGCCATGAGACTCAGAAGTGTGGAGGAGTTAGTTGAACTTCCAGTAGCAGTGGTGGGAGGGCACGGTGGGCTCTCGAGTCCCAGGACTGCACTGAGATGGGGCTCGGGTGGCTGCAGTTAGGATTGGGGGCCATGCCAGCTAGCTGCCTGTCTGCTAACCCTCAGACAGCCTTGGAGGGACAGAGCCAAATGACAGCTCCTGATTGGCTGCTGGTCTGTGAGCTCCAATTTGCTCATGGCTGGCTCTGTTGTAAGAATACTGCCACGGCTCTGTCCCTCTGAGACTGCCTGCCAGTGCGCAGGTAGGTAGATGGTATAGTCCGCGATCCTGATTGCAACCACCCGGGCCCCCTCAAAATGCTGCAAACCAGGCCCCTGTAAAATGTAAGTTTAGGGGAAGCAGAGGGGAGCAATGGAGCAGTGTGTGTAGGGGGCAGGGGGCCCCCTGCCTCAATTGTCAGTCCTGGGCCCCATAATTTCTGATGGCAGCACTGACATTCACTATACCAAGTTGTGACTGCCATTCTTTGATAATGTTTGCCGATCATATTTAAAGTTAGCACCTAATTCAGAGTTGATCGCAGCAGCAAATTTGTTAGCAGTTGGGCAAAACCATGGGGGTCATTCCGAGTTGATCGCTCGCTAGCAGTTTTTAGCAGCCGTGCAAACGCTAAGCCGCCACCCTCTGGGAGTGTATTTTAGCTTAGCAGAAGTGCGAACGAAAGGATCGCAGAGCGGCTACAAAAAAAAAAGTGCAGTTTCAGAGTAGCTCCAGACCTACTCCTAGCTTGCGATCACTTCAGACTGTTCAGTTCCGGATTTGACATCACGAACACGCCCTGCGTTCGGCCAGTCACGACTGCGTTTTTCCGAACACTCCCTGAAAACGGTCAGTTGACACCCAGAAACTGTATCCGTTCACATGGTCGACCATGTTATGGTCGACAGTCATTAGGTCGACCACTATTGGTTGACATGGACACATGGTCGACACATGAAAATGGTCGACACATGAAAAGGTCGACATGAGTTTTTTTACTTTTCTCTGACGTCCTAAGTGGATGCTGGGACTCCGTAAGGACCATGGGGAATAGCGGCTCCGCAGGAGACTGGGCACAACTAAAGAAAGCTTTAGGACTACCTGGTGTGCACTGGCTCCTCCCACTATGACCCTCCTCCAGACCTCAGTTAGAATCTTGTGCCCGGCTGAGCTGGATGCACACTAGGGGCTCTCCTGAGCTCCTAGAAAGAAAGTATATTTTAGGTTTTTTATTTTACAGTGAGATCTGCTGGCAACAGACTCACTGCAGCGAGGGACTAAGGGGAGAAGAAGCGAACCTACCTGACTGGAGGTAGCTTGGGCTTCTTAGGCTACTGGACACCATTAGCTCCAGAGGGATCGAACACAGGACCCGACCTCGATCGTTCGGTCCCGGAGCCGCGCCGCCGTCCCCCTTACAGAGCCAGAAGCAAGAAGTGTTCCGGAAAATCGGCGGCTGAAGACTTCTGTCTTCAGCAAGGTAGCGCACAGCACTGCAGCTGTGCGCCATTGCTCCACATGCACACCTCACACTCCGGTCACTGATGGGTGCAGGGCGCTGGGGGGGGGCGCCCTGAGGGCAATATAAACACCTTGGCTGGCAAATCATCACAATATATAGTCCCAGGGCTATATATGTGATAAATTACCCCTGCCAGAATCCATGAAAAAAGCGGGAGAAAAGTCAGCCGAAAAAGGGGCGGGGCTATCTCCCTCAGCACACTGGCGCCATTTTTTCTTCACAGTGCAGCTGGAAGACAGCTCCCCAGGCTCTCCCCTGTAGTTTTCAGGCTCAAAGGGTTAAAAAGAGAGGGGGGGCACTAAATTTAGGCGCAATATGTGTATACAAGCAGCTATTGGGGGAAAAATCACTCAGTTATAGTGTTAATCCCTGCATTATATAGCGCTCTGGTGTGTGCTGGCATACTCTCTCTCTGTCTCCCCAAAGGACTTTGTGGGGTCCTGTCCTCAGTCAGAGCATTCCCTGTGTGTGTGCGGTGTGTCGGTACGGCTGTGTCGACATGTTGGATGAGGAAGGTTACGTGGAGGCGGAGCAGAGGCAGATAAATGGGATGTCGCCCCCTGTGGGGCCGACACCAGAGTGGATGGATAGGTGGAAGGTATTAACCGACAATGTCAACTCCTTACATAAAAGGCTGGATGACGTAACAGCTGTGGGACAGCCGGCTTCTCAGCCCGCGCCTGCACAGGCGTCTCAAAGGCCATCAGGGGCTCAAAAAAACGCCCGTTACCTCAGATGGCAGGCACAGATGTCGACACGGAGTCTGACTCCAGTGTCGACGAGGTTGAGACATATACATAATCCACTAGGAACATCCGTTGCATGATCTCGGCAATGAAAAATGTGTTACACATTCTGACATTAACCCAAGTACCACATAAAAGGGGTTTTATGTTTGGGGAGAAAAAGCAGCCAGTGTTTTGTTCCCCCATCAGATGAGTGAATTAAGTGTGTAAAGAAGCGTGGGTTCCCCCGATAAGAAACTGGTAATTTCTAAAAAGTTACTGCTGGCGTACCCTTTCCCGCCAGAGGATAGGTCACGTTGGGAGATATCCCCTAGGGTGGATAAGGCGCTCACACGTTTGTCAAAAAAGGTGGCACTGCCGTCTTAGGATATGGCCAGTTTGAAGGAGCCTGCTGATAAAAAGCAGGAGGCTATCCTGAAATCTGTATATACACACTCAGGTACTATACTGAGACCTGCAATTGCCTCAGCATGAATAGTGCTGCTGCAGCGTGGTCTGATACTGTCAGATAATATTAATACCCTAGACAGGGATAATATTTTGCTAACATAAAGCATATTAAAGACGTCGTCTTATATATGAGGGATGCACAGAGGGATATTTGCCGGCTGGCATCCAGAATTAATGCAATGTCCATTCTGCCAGGAGGGTATTAGAGACCCGGCAGTGGACAGGTGATGCTGACTTTAAAAGGCACATGGAGATTCTGCCTTATAAGGGTGAGGAATTGTTTGGGGATGGTCTCTGGGACCTCGTATCCACAGCAACAGCTGGGAAGAAAATTATTTTCAGGTACAGTCCTTTCGGCTTCAGAAAAGCAAGCGAGTCAAAAGCGCTTCCTTTCTGCACAGAGACAAGGGAAGAAGGAAAAAGCTGCACCAGACAGCCAGTTCCCAGGATCAAAAATCTTCCCCCGCTTCCTCTGAGTCCACCGCATGACGCTGGGGCTCCACAGGTGGAGACAGGTGCGGCGGGGGCGCGTCTCGGGAACTTCAGGGACCAGTGGGCTTGCCCACAGGTGGATCCCTAGGTTCTGCAAGTAGTATCACAGGGATACAAGCTGGAGTTCGAGGCGACTCCCCCTCGCCGTTACCTCACATCAGCCTTGCCTGCTGCCCTCGGAGAAAGGTAGGTAGTACTGGCGGCAATTCACAAGCTGTACTTCCAGCAGGTGAAATCAAGGTACCCGTCCTTCAACAAGGCCGGGGTTACTATCCCAAAATGTTTGTGGTACCGAAACCAGATGGTTCGGTGAGACCCATTCTAAAATTGAAATCCTTGAACACTTATATACGATGGTTCAAGTTCAAAATGGAATCGCTCAGGGCGATTATTACATGCCTGGAGAATTTCATGGTATCACTGGACATCAAGGATGCTTACCTGCATGTCCCTATTTACCCTCCTCACCAGGAGTACCTCAAAATTGTGGTACAGGATTGTCATTACCAATTCCAGACGTTGCCGTGGGTCTGTCCCCGGCACCGAGGGTATTTACTACGGTAATGGCCGAAAGAATTATCCCGTACTTGGACGATCTCCTTATAAAGGCAAGGTCCAGGGAGCAGTTGTTCGTCGGAGTAGCACTATCTCGGGAAGTGCTACAACAGCACGGCTGGATTCTGAATATTCCAAAGTCGCAGCTGGTTCCTACGACGCGTCTACTGTTCCTGGGTATGGTTCTGGACACAGAACAAGAAAAAAGGGTTTCTCCCGGAGGAGAAGTCCAAGGAGTTGTCGTCTCTAGACAGAGACCTCCTAATACAAATACAGGTGTCGGTGCATCAATGCACGCGAGCCCTGGGAAAGATGGTAGCTTCTTACGAAGAAATTCCATTCGCCAGGTCCCATGCAAGGATCTTCCAGCGGGATCTGTTGGACAAGTGGTCCGGGTCGCATCTTCAGATGCATCGGCGGATAACCCTGTCTCCAAGGGCCAGGGTGTCGCTGTTGTGGTGGCTGCAGAGTGCTCATCTTCTAGAGGGCCGCAGATTCGGCATACAGGACTGGGTCCTGGTGACCACGGATACCAGCCTTCGAGGCTGGGGGGCAGTCACACAGGGAAGAAACTTCCAAGGACTATGGACAAGTCAGGAGACTTCCCTACACAAAAATATTCTGGAACTAAGGGCCATTTACAATGCCCTAAGTCAGGCTAGACCCCTGCTTCAACACCGGCCGGTGCTGATCCAGTCAGACAACATCACGGCGGTCGCTCATGTAAACCGACAGGGCGGCACAAGAAGCAGGATGGCGATGGCAGAAGCCACAAGGATTCTCCGATGGGCGGAAAATCATGTGGTACACCGTTGGGAAAGGCCACAGGTGGACATGATGGCGTCCCGCCTCAACAAAAAGCTAAAAAGATATTGCGCAAGGTCAAGGGACCCTCAGGCGATAGCTGTGGACGCTCTGGTAACACCGTGGGGGTACCAGTCGGTGTATGTGTTCCCTTCTCTGCCTCTCATACCCAGGGTAATGAGAATAATAAGAAGGAGAGGAGTAAGAACTATACTCATTGTTCCGGATTGGCCAAGAAGAGCTTGGTACCCAGAACTCCAAGAAATGATCTCAGAGGACCCATGGCCTCTGCCGCTCAGACAGGACCTGCTGCAGCAGGGGGCCTGTCTGTTCCAAGACGTACCGCGGCTGCGTTTGACGGCATGGCGGTTGAACGCCGGATCCTGAAGGAAAAGGGCATTCCGGAGGAAGTTATTCCTACGCTAATTAAAGCTAGGAAAGAAGTGAACGCAAACCATTATCACCGCATATGGCGGAAATATGTTGCGTGCTGGGAGGCCAGGAAGGCCCCAACGGAGGAATTTCAGCTAGGTCGATTTCTGCACTTCCTACAGTCAGGGGTGACTATGGGCCTAAAATTGGGTTCCATTAAGGTCCAGATTTCGGCTCTATCAACTTTCTTCCAAAATAGAACTGACTTCACTGCCTGAAGTTCAGACTTTTGTTAAGGGAGTGCTGCATAGTCAGCCCCCGTTTGTGCCTCCAGTGGCACCGTGGGATTTCAGCGTGGTGTTGGATTTCCTGAAGTCGCATTGGGTTGAGCCACTTAAATCCGTGGAGCTAAAATACCTCACGTGGAAAGTGATCATGCTGTTGGCCTTGGCGTCGGCCAGGCGTGTATCAGAATTAGCGGCTTTATCATGCAAAAGCCCTTATCTAATTTTTTTATATGGATAGGGCGGAATTGAGGACTCGTTCCCAATTTCTTCCTAAGGTGGTATCAGTTTTTCATGTGAACCAACCTATTGTGGTGCCTGCGGCTAATTGGGACTTGGAGGATTCCAAGTTACTGGACGTAGTCAGGGCCCTGAAAAATATATGTTTCCAGGACGGCTCGAGTCAGGAAAACTGACTCGCTATTTATCCTGTATGCACCCAACCAGCTGGGTGCTCCTGCTTCTAAGCAGACTATTGCTCGCTGGATCTGTAACACGATTCAACTTGCACATTCTGCGGCTGGACTGCCGCACCCTAAATCTGTAAAAGCCCATTCCACAAGGAAAGTGGGCTCTTCTTGGGCGGCTGCCCGAGGGGTCTCGGCTTTACAAATTTGCCAAGCTGTTACTTGGTCGGGTTCAAACACTTTTGCAAGAGTCTACAAGTTTGATACCCTGGCTGAGGAGGACCTAGAGTTTGCTCATTCGGTGCTGCAGAGTCATCCGCACTCTCCCGCCCGTTTGGGAGCTTTGGTATAATCCCCATGGTCCTTACGGAGTCCCAGCATCCACTTAGGACGTCAGAGAAAATAAGATTTTACTCACCGGTAAATCTATTTCTCGTAGTCCGTAGTGGATGCTGGGCGCCCATCCCAAGTGCGGATTGTCTGCAATACTTGTATATAGTTATTGCCTAACTAAAGGGTTATTGTTGAGCCATCTGTTGAGAGGCTCAGTTATATTTCATACTGTGTATAGTATCACGAGTTATACGGTGTGATTGGTGTGGCTGGTATGAGTCTTACCCGGGATTCAAAATCCTTCCTTATTGTGTCAGCTCTTCCGGGCACAGTATCCTAACTGAGGTCTGGAGGAGGGTCATAGTGGGAGGAGCCAGTGCACACCAGGTAGTCCTAAAGCTTTCTTTAGTTGTGCCCAGTCTCCTGCGGAGCCGCTATTCCCCATGGTCCTTACGGAGTCCCAGCATCCACTACGGACTACGAGAAATAGATTTACCGGTGAGTAAAATCTTATTTTTTGGGGGGGGGGGAACTTTTCCATACTTTACGATCCACATGGACTACGATTGGAACGGTAAAGTGTGCCGAGCGAAGCGGTAGCGGAGCGAAGGCACCATGCCCGAAGCATGGCGAGCGAAGCGAGCCATGCGAGAAGACGCGGTGCACTAATTGGGGTTCCCAGTCACTTTACGCAAAAAACGACACCAAAAAAAGTAAAAAAACTCATGTCGACCTTTTCATATGTCGACCTTTCATGTGTCGACCATGTGTCCATGTCGACCATGTCAATGTCGACCAATAGTGGTCGACCTAATGACTGTCGACCATTCATACCGGAGGCCCCAGAAATGCCCCTTTCCTGTCAATCACTCTGCAGCTGGCATTGCCACTGAAAAGCGTCGCTAGACCTTGTGTAAAAAAACATCGGCCGTTGTGACAGTACATCGCGCGTGCGCACTGCGCCGCATGCGCAGAAGTGACGCTTTTTCACTTAATTGCTGCGCTGCGAGCATTTTTCACTAGCGATCAACTCTGAATGACCCCCCATGTGCACTGCAGGGGGGGGCAGATATAACATGTGGAGAGAGAGCAGATTTGGGTGGGGTGTGTTCAAACTGAAATCTAAATTGCAGTGTAAAAATAAAGCAGCCAGTATATACCCTGCATAGAAATAGAATAACCCACCCAAATCTAACTCTCTCCGCAAATGTTACATCTGCCCCACCTGCAGTGCACATGGGGGGTCATTCTGACCCGATCGCACACTGCAGTTTATCACAGTGGTGTGATCGGGTCAGAGCTGCGCCGGTGTCGCAGTACGATCACCTCTGCCTGATTGAAATGCAAAGGCGGACGCTGGGGGGGCGGAACGGTGGCGTTTGGCCGCTGTTACATGGGCTTGGTCCGGCCAACGCAGGCCGTGCGGGGGACCAGCTTCAGTTGCTGCATGACGTCACACGCAGCCGCTGCGCGCCGGGGAGCGACAAGTAGCTCCCGGCCAGCATGCTAAAGCTGCGCTGGTCGGGAGCTACTCCTAAAGTGCAAAAGCATCGCCGCTGTGCGATACTTTTGCACTTCTGCAGGGGGGGGGTGCGGCACTGACATGCGGGGCGGGATAGCCCTGTGCTGGGCGTCGCCCCGCATGTCTATTGTTATGATCGTAGCCCTGCAAAATTTTGCAGGGCTACGATCAACTCGGAATGACCCCCATGGTTCTGTCCAACTGCTAACAAATTTGCTGCTGCGATCAACAATTACCCCCATTGTCTCTTTCAAATGAATGCATTTTGATTTCAAGCACATAATAAAAAAAAAGAAAGTTAATAAACATAGAATTTGATGGCAGATAAGAACCACTTGGCCCATCTAGTCTGCCCCTTTTATTTTTTCACCATATTTTTACCTCAAACCTTATTTGATCCTTATTTTTTTGTAAGGATATCCTTATTGTCTATCCCATGCTTATTTAAATTGCTCTACTGTCTTAGCCTCTACCACCTCTGATGGGAGGCTATTCCACTTGTCTACTACCCTTTCTGTGAAGTTATTTTTCCTCAAATTTCCCCTGAACCTACCTCCCTCCAGTCTCAGTGCATGTCCTTGTGTCCTATTGCTTCTCTTCATTTGATGAATGTTTCCCTCCTGGACTTTGTTAAAACCCTTTGAAAGTTTCTATCATGTCTCCCTTTTCCCTTCTCTGATCCAAACTATACATACTGAGATTTTTTTTGGATTTCTGGGTATGTTTTGTGATGTACAGTACAGTAGGCCATGCACCATTATAGTTGCCCTTCTTTGTACAGTCTTAATATCCTATCCAGTATTAATATCCTTTTGAAGATATGGCCTCCAGAATTGAACACATTATTCTAGATGAGGCCGTACCAATGACCTATACAGTGGCATTATTACTTATTTTTTTCTGCTGCTGATTCCTCTCCCAATGCAGCCAAGCATCGGACTAGCCTTCCTCATCGCTTTGTTACATTGCTTACCGCATTTAAGTCACCTGAAATAGCAACTTCCAATAAATTGGTAAACATTTTTTAAAATTTAATCATGAACACTGCTGTGTTTGAGGCTTGCCACCAGAAGATTCTGTACTGCTTTCTTATGTTTATATAATACCCTCATGTTGAGGCCTTCAGTATTTATCCCCACCTGTACTCACCTTGCAGTCATATAAAACATGTAATAGAAATACCTGCTGCTCAATTGTTTACAAAAATATGTATACACTAGCGTTTGCCCGTGGTGACGCTGCATGGATGTCTGTTATTGCTCAGCAGAACTAATTTTACAAAGACAGGATTGCCATCTAATATTGTGATCTATATTGTATATTTCTTTCTTTGTAAACAATATTTGCAGTTTTTCATTCAGGGATTAACACAAAAAAGATGCTTGGGGCTACTAACTCACGAGCTAGCCACGTAAAGCTCTCCACAGGTGAAGCAGCTGGTCCTGAGATATATGCCTACAGCGCTCAGTTTTTGCCCCTATGACTTGTTGATTGTCATAGCAAAGCAGACGCTTAGGTGCTTGAATTGAAAAGGAAAAATGTTGGGGATAAGAAGTATACATCGTCAAACACAGTCTCACCTGCGCCACATCTGTTAGAGTCAAGTTCCGCAGAGTCATGATTGGAACACCTACTTAATATATTTATTTACATAAAGGAGGTCATTCCGAGTTGATCGCTCGCAAGCTACTTTTTGCAGCCGTGCAAACGCATAGTCGCCGCCCACTGGGGAGTGTATATTTACTGTGCAAGGGTGTGATCGCATGTGCAGCCGTGCGGTATAAAAATAGTTTGTGCAGTTTCTGAGTAGCTCAGAACTTACTCAGCTCTTGCGATCACTTCAGCCTGCCCAGTCCCGGAATTGACGTCATACACCCGCCCTGCAAATGCTTGGACACGCCTGCGTTTTTCCAAACACTCCCAGAAAACGGACAGTTGATACCCATTAACGCCCTCTTCCTGTCAATCTCCTTGCGATCGGCTGTGCGAATGGATTCTTCATTAAATCCATTGCACAGCAACGATCCGCTTTGTACCCGTACGACGTGTCTGCGCATTGCGGTGCATGCGCAGTAGTGACGTGATCACTGCGCTGCAAAAAACAGGTCGGAATGACCCCCATAGTCATTTTGGACTTGGGGAGCCTGCAGACTACGTGCACCAGGTGTCATTCATCCGGCTTTTCCTTTATTGCTCTTCTCCCTGATGTCACATTGAGATCATACATACCTCAGTCTTTGCGTGATTCTGGAACAAACAGACAAAAATTCCTCAAATTTTTTTTCCCATCGTCATTGTTCATAAACAGTCCCTAGAAGTATATTTCTCAATAACCATTGCTATGTACAGACACGACCCTTGTAGTTTTATATTATATAGAATATTTATGTCTATCTACCTGGATGGATGGATGGATAGACAGATATATAGATAGATAGATATTAATTTAGAGCAAAATATGCTCACCTTTTTTGTGCCAGAGTATAGTAGGGCCTCAGGAAATGCTGGTGTATTGGAAGAGTTACAATGTTTGTGGTAGCTGGTGCTGCAGTTCTTATCATAGAAGCAGTAATGAGTGTTCCACTTTTAATTATGCAGTCTAATAATGCACTGCACCTCTCTACTCCTATGGCAAAGTAGGAGAGTGTGATGAGTCTCTCTGTTTCCTGGAGGTTTGCGGCGCTAGTGCCAGTGGTCTGATTACCCTGCAGTAGAAATTTCACTTCTATAGGGCTGATAAAATTTCTGCTGGTGCGACAGATGTTGCAGCTTATACAAACATGGGCCCTCATTCCGAGTTGATCGGTCGCAAGGCGAATTTAGCAGAGTTACACACGCTAAGCCGCCGCCTACTGGGAGTGTATCTTAGCATCTTAAAATTGCGACCGATGTATTCGCAATATTGCGATCACAAACTACTTAGCAGTTTTAGAGTAGCTCCACACTTACTCTGCCTGTGCGATCAGTTCAGTGCTTGTCGTTCCTGGTTTGACGTCACAAACACACCCAGCGTTCGCCCAACCACTCCCCCGTTTCTCCGGCCACTCCTGCGTTTTTTCCGGAAACGGTAGCGTTTTCAGCCACACGCCCATAAAACGCTGTGTTTCCGCCCAGTAACACCCATTTCCTGTCAATCACATTACGATCGCCGGAGCGACGAAAAAGCCGTGAGTAAAAATACTATCTTCATTGTTAAATTACTTGGCGCAGTCGCAGTGCGAATATTGCGCATGCGTACTAAGCGGATTTTCATTGCGGTGCGATGAAAAATACCGAGCGAACAACTCGGAATGAGGGCCATGGTCTATGTTGAAGGGTTGGGTGATCCCTTTCATGTTACTGTATGCAGCTGTCCTCTATTTGTGCCAAAAGGTTTTTTTTCATACTCTGCTTATATTACAGATGTTGCAGCTTAATATGAACAACAGCGAATTAGCGCCGCAGACATGGGGAGAAGCCTTGATGCGGCCAGCAGCTAAACATGTCTTTGCAAACGCATGTGACCAATTTCTCTGAAATTCTGTTACCAGATAGGTTCAGATATGGTCATATATAATGGTGGATGCTCAGTTAGCTTAGTGATATCATTCAGGTGCTCGAAAGGGAGGGGTATTTCTGAGCAAGAAAAAAAAGGCATTTTGTTTCCCCCAGCACCCTGAATGATAACAGTAACCAGATATAAATCCCACATAATAATAGGATTCAGAGATCTTCGTTACACATATTTGCGCAAATGTGTGGTTAAGCCCCAAAGCCGCATCAAGGCATCTCTGTATATTTGGGGTCCCTAGCGCTATATCTAGGTGCAGGGTGTGAGTATTTAGGAAGCCAAAGCTATAGAGAAGGTGATACAAAAATGAAATGTAATTAAAATAGAGAAATAGTGTTAAAAAATTAAGTGAAAAGTGTTAATAGAATGTAAAGGTATGCCACACTAAAGCCATCCAGCTCAGCCAGTCCAGAGGCACCACACCTCCATTACCCCAATCTGGGTCTAAGATTAACCACAAAAAGAAACAGAAGGATTGGACTTGAAGTGGCGCACTTAAACATTAAATTGATACATAAATTATAACTTTTATTAGAGTAAATTTGTTAAAAAGACCTGTAGCTGTGAAATATTAAAACCAAAAACATATAAATTGACAAAACAAAGTGTGATATGTGTGAATAAAAACACACACTGTGCTAACTGTGTAGTGCTACACATATATAATATATTATAGGTACTATGATCCTTGAATCAAATTATATGTGTTGTTAGGCTGAGTGCCCAATGGCGCTTTGAAGTCACTGATCAGTTGTACTAGATAGGCTTACTGAGGGTACTGTAAAGTGCAATATTCCAATAGAAAGCTCCCCCTCAGTTTGGGCGCTGTGACCCCTCACTTATGTGCAATCATATGCTTGTACAGCTATGAGTCAGTGTTTATCCTCACTAGTGATCTCAATGTAATTAGCTGTTCTCAATCAATTTACAGCAGGTAATATCTGAAGTCAGTATCACTTTAAGTGAATAATCTGTTTGGGCGCTATGACCCCTCACTTATATGCATTCATATGCTTATACAGCTATGAATCCGTGTTTCTCCTCACTAGTGATCTCAATGTAATTGGCTGTTCATTAATCAATTTACAGCAGGTAATACCTGAAGTCAGTGTCACTTTAAGTGAATGATAATTGATGTTCACTTATATGCTTATACAGCTATAGATCAGTGCTTCTCCCCACTAGTGATCTCAATATAATTAGCTGTTCTCAGTCGATTTACAGCAGGTAATTAATAAAGTCAATATCACTTTAAGTGAGTAATCACAATGTTCATTAGTGATATTGTTAATGAGAGACACTGTAATGTCCAAGAATGCATATAAACTGACAGTTTTCCACAATATTCACTACTATTATAGTGGAATATAGATCATAGCTGTGAGGCACAGGGTTTAGTGAGCTGTTTGAATATTGCACTATTGCCGTACACTGGAACACTCCATCAGCTGTTAATAGCAGTATATCCTAACTAGCTGTTTTGTAATTATCAGCTGTGTGATGGAAACCAATATATCAAATAAACAGCATTTAACCTGAGTAGCACAAACATTGCTAGATAATTGTTCTATACTTGTAAAGTAACAAGCAGTGCTGTAGAGATAAGTTTGGTTGGGTTTGGAGAGTAAACCAATGGGGCACAATGCAGCTAAGATGTTACAGGCTTAGATAAATGTCACCACATTTAAAACAAGAAATACCATACAGAAAGTTTAAGCCCTCTTTACACACTCAGCGCAACATAAAGGTATACATAAAGGTATACGTCCCTTTTATCTTTTGAATGTTGATGTCACTTCTTATGATTCCTCTGGAAGATGCTCTCTGATCCGTTGTCTCCAAAATGTGGGAATAAAAACAACAAAAAACAATGTGTATATCGTCCTTTTTTAAAATAAATCGTCTCTATATCAATTGTCTCTAAGTCAGACTTGGCTTCAGCGTACCGAGACTCACACAAAATAGCATGGATATATGTTCATAAAGGTATCTTTATCTTCTCTTCCCAAATATCTAGTGTTCAATTCACCGCAAAGTGTAAAAACAGAAGTGGAATAAGTGTAGAATATTCTGGTTGGGAGCGTACCCCGAAACTCACACAGAAGATGCAGGTTATAAACACATCTAGGTATCTTTGGGGTATGACACACAGCGTACCCAAACTCACACTGCACGACGTATGGTGACTCCTATAAAAGTATCTTTCAAAGATCTAGGATTAATCGGTCCGTTCTCCAGCCAGATAATAAATGTGCTCAATGTTTGACGTGAAAAAAATTAATGATAAAAAGTGTTATGTATGTTTTATTTGGTCACTTCACATATGTGTCAATGGAGCATTCAGACCCAAAAGTGGAAAAAAATAATTAACATGTGCTCAAAAGAATGTGCTCTGACTCCTTTCTTTTGGTGTTCTATCAATGCACCATAGAGTGTAAAAGGTGAAAAAATAGGTGTATCCAAAACTAAGACTGAACGGGACACGTACCCCAAGACTCACAAGAGAAATGCAGGCTATAGACACATCTAGGTATCTTTGGGGTGAAACCACATAGCGTACCCAAACTCACTCTGCAGGGTATATGGTGACTCCTATCAAGGTATCTTTCAGGGCGCTGTGGTTCAAATACATTGGTCTCCAACCATGTAGCTCGTATTCTCAGGAAAGAATGGAAATAAATGGAAAAGATATGTGTAGTAGGTTCTGAGGTCAGTTGGTAGATCTAAAGAAATAATTCAACTGGAGCGTACCCCCACTCACACAAATAGGGAATGGTATCTACACATCAAGGTATCTTTTTAGACACTCCTATATTCACAAATGGGTGTGTGAAAAATGTGGGGCCCAAGAGGGAAACTAATCACAGAGGGATGCGTACCACAACACTCACAGGAACAGTGTAGAAATCAAACACATCACGGTATCTTTGAATGTGAAATGCCCATATACATCTCGTACCCTGACTCGCACTTGAAAATGGAGTGCTGCTCCTATCAAGGTATCTTTTCTAGACGATCAGTGAGGTATCCCTTTTCCTATACTTATCCACCAAGTTACCATGTATCCACAGGTTTTACTCGTAAAAACAGATTTATTGGTATACAACAGTCTTAAAAGGATAGTCCATGGCAGAAAACCATCCACAAAGATAAAGGATAAAAAAGTCCAGAAAAATAGAAAAAATAAAAATAAGAAAAGTTACATTAGTTAAAAGATAATCCTGGCTACTCACACTCCTAATGGTAGTATCAACGCGTTTCGGTCATGTGACCTTTATCAAGATAATGTTAAGTGTGCAGGAGCAAAATATTTAAAGTAGGAGTAGCCAATAAAATCACAGCAGGAAATGACATCATCCAATTACTGCAAAAACATATAAATCTCATCCAAAAAGAATCTACATACATGCTTCATATAGAATTAAGTGAACTAATCAACAATATTGCACAACCTAATATAAACCGTGCTTCCAAGTGGCATTAAATGCTTAGACAGCAACTTAATCGCGCTGGCCGGAAGTGTATGACCGCCGTGGTTGATGGGTGATAAAGCCTAATATTTATCTTATTGAAAACCCTCTAAAAGGTTAAAGAACACAGTACGCTATTGGCGTATGGAATACCGTAAGGGTACGCACGTTGCGTATCTAACACTTAGCCGTGGTCGAGACGCACGAGCGGCACGTTCGCTCACGGCTTAGAGCGTACAGGCAAGCACGCTATAGGCTGCCGACTAACGTAATGATACGCTATTAGCGTAGCGGATGCTCGGGACCACGAGGAGATCACCAGCGGCGCTGACGCTCACAATGTTAAACCTTTTTAACTATACCATAAACAATGTACATATACTGTAAACCCTTATGCAGTGATAAGATGTAAATGCAACACAGTGTAACCTTGTTAGTTTAAAAGCTGTATGAGCGTATGTGACGCTCAGAGAACCCCTTAGCAATATAATAAACAGTCAAATACCGGTCTAAGGGTCTAACGCCTTTTAAGGAAATGAATGAACGTTCAAAAAGAATAATACAATACAAGTTATACACTACCAAAATAACATAGAATATCTAACCAAGTAACTACAAATAGAGGGTCCCACACTCTCACTCAGCTCAGGCGGCGGCTGGGGTGCCAAATCAAAGTCTGATCCAATCATAGGATCAGACTCATTGGTACAGTACGGTGTATCTCCACACTTCCGTGGAGAAAGATAGCACTCTCCAGACTTGGGTTTTTCAGCAAAAAAAGTCATTTAATTGTAAACTTGGTTCCATATTACAAGTACAAGATAATGCACATAAACCAAAAAGGGGCTCACCAACGTTTCGGTCCTATTGTTAGGACCTTTCTCAAGGTGTCTGCCGAACAGTCAATCCATCCAATAGAGGTATCAATAGTAGACAAATAAGGGAGGAACCAGGATCTGCTTACCTGCCTCCCAGGTCCCCTATATATACCCAAATGCTGATAGACGCTCAGAACATTGCGCTGGGGGTGTCATTGCGTCACTTCCGGTGAAACCGGAAGTGCAATTCCGCCGGTGCCTTGGTAATGTTAAATAATCTGGTTAGTTATGTTCAGGGGTCTATAGCAGTGTGCTATAGAATCTATGGGTGCACAGAGGTGTTACATATTGATTGAGAGGCACGCCATGTAATGTAGCTGGCGCTGCCTCGGTTGTCATGGAGACGCGCTGTTCCGATGCGTCACTTCCGGTCTATACCGGAAGTAATGCGTTCCAACTGATAGTCGTCGTGCGTGTCATGCCTGCATATACACATGGCTGACCGCTGTTAGGCATATGTTACCTGTGGGTATATTGGAGACCTGGGCGGGCTGCACATATATGTTCAGAGTATAAAATGGTTTAAATACAACAAATGTATTGCTGATGACATTAAAGAAATAATGAAGCACTGGCAGAATTAGAGCTAATCTGTAGCACCAGCCATTAACAGTAATGAAAAAAATGAAAAAAATTTATGAAAACAATTTTTGGGAAACACAGTTAAATACCAGTGGTATATAAGGAGCAACTATATATATATGGACATTTTTTAGTAAACAACAGAATGCCAGCTGGTGTAGTCAAAGAATGTTCATGACCATAATCACCGGTTAATTTGTGTAAAAGGTTTGAAGCGGACAGAATGTGCCATACTTTGTCCACCATCCAGAGACTAGAGTAGTGGGCATATATGGCACAGCCACCGCACATGTCCAGTGCTAGAGTCACTAAGGACGTATGTGGAATGTAAATACTATCGGAGAAATATGGACAGCGGATTGTTCTCGTTCATTCCTTTGGGAGCAATAGTGTCAAGTCTGTGAATCCAATATGCTTCCTTTCTTTTCAAAGTCATTAGTCGGTCACCGCCACGGTCTAGTGGGGGTATCCAATCGATGAGTTTGCACCTGAGGTTGGATACCTGATGATGAAATGTCAAAAAGTGTCTGGGAACTGGCTGTTCTGCTTTACCAGATTCAATCGCTTGATGAATGGTAGTCCTGTGGTTGGCCATTCTGTCCCTAAAACGCCTTGATGTCATGCCGACATAATATAGCCCACAAGGACATGTAAGAATGTAAATAACATGGTCCATAAGACAATGTAGTTTATATTTTATCTTGATGGGCCGTCCAGAGTGCGGATGGGGAAAAGATGGGCCAGTCAGCATACTTCGACAAGTGGTACAGCCCGTGCACTTATAGCACCCTGGTTTTTGTTCTTGTAGCCAAGTCGTCCTAACTGGTACCGTGGGGCTCATTGTAGGTCTTAGCAGTAACTGTTTCAAATTTGGTGACCTCCGGTACGCCATCATTGGAGGTCGCATGTTTTTTGCTTTTAATGAGCTATCCGTGGTGATGATGGGCCACCTGTTACGGAGGGCTTTGGTGATGTTGCTAGACTGGCTGTCAAACGTGGTGGTGAAGATCATCCTCTCCTTCGAAGTTTTGGTGCTTGTGGTGGCTCCACTGCTGTTGCTGTTGGTAGATGCATACTTCAAGCGGGCTTTATGTAGACAGCGTTGGATGCAGCTGTCAGAGTATCCACGTTCATGGAACCTAGTAGACATATCCATCAATTGCTGTTCCATAGTGACTGGATTGGTGTTGTTTCTCATAACTCGTAGAAATTGTGAGATTGGCAAATTTTCTTTCAGTGCCGGTGGGTGTTGACTGGTAGAAAGCAAAAGGGTGTTTCTATCGGTGGGTTTCCTGAAAAGCGTTGTATTGATTAAGTCATCTTCAATTGATACTGTGATGTCCAGGAAGTTGATGCGGTGATTGTCGATCTGGTGTGTAAATTTTACCGGATTTTCTAAAGAATTTAGTTTCTCAACCATTGTGTTGAACATTTCGGTTGTTCCTGTCCAGAGGATAAATATGTCATCAATGAAACGTTTGTACATGAGAATGTGAGCCCCATAGAATGGAATTATGTGCGTCTTTTCATATGCCGTCATAAAAAGATTTGCATATGCCGGTGCCAAGTTAGAACCCATTGCGGTGCCGGATCTCTGTACATAATACTTATCCAGATAGGAAAAGTGGTTTAATTTCAGTATTGCTTCGGCGAGTTGAATGATAAAGTCAATTGGTGGTGTCTCAGGGGGATTGCTGCATAGTGCCTGTCTCAGTGTCTGTAATCCATCCTCATGTGGAATGATCGTGTATAATGAGCATACATCCATGGTTGCCAATTTGATGTTTCCGCAAGGTTGTGGTAGTTCAGAGAGTTTGGAAAGGAAATCCATGGTATCTCTGATGTAGCTATCAGACCGCTGTACCAATGGTTGTAAGATACTGTCGACAAACACTGCAAGTGGTTGAAGCAGTGAATGTCTGGCAGAAATAATAGGCCTACCTGGTGGGTGAGAGAGTGTTTTATGGACCTTCGGCAAGGTGTAGATGATGGGACACACTGGATGTGGGACAGTGAGATAATCGAAAGTCTGTTTGTCAATCCACTTGGATTGGAGCCCATGTTGTAACAGTCGGTCAACCTGCTCTTTAAACTTAGGTATGGGATTCGTGGCGCAGCATGAATATGTCGTTGTGTCGGACAACTGTCGACAGATCTCACTGTTATAATCTTCCCACTCTTGTATAACAATGGCTCCCCCCTTGTCTGCCGGTCTGATGACTAAGGTGGTATCATCACGCAGGGCTTTTAATGCATGCCTTTCTGGTTTAGAGAGGTTGTCAAAAGTTTTTTTGGGAGGGCCTATGTTGATGTCTTGTTCCACCAACCGAATGTATGTCTTAATGCTGGGGTTTATAGATGGTGGATCATAGGTAGATGGAAGGCGAAATGGGGACCGACTTTCAATATTGCTTTCACCAAACTGCTCTCGTAATCTCAATTTGCGCCCAAACTTATACATGTCGATAGTGGTATCAAAGGTTTTGTGGGGACATGTGGGTACGAACGACAGGCCACGGGAGAGGAGGCTTAGTGTGGCCTTATCAAACGGTCTGCTAGTCAGATTAAAGACTAGGTTTTGTTTTTCTCTCTGCAGCTTCTCCATACGTCGCCCCTTCCTTGGATGGGGTCTGCGCGTCCCCCGCTGGGCGGTAGGCCTGTGTCTGTGCTCTGGCCTAAAAAAACTGTATTGTGTGGTCGGCGGCTATCAGTGTGGTCTGTGTCTGATGCAGAAGCGGATGAACCAGTATCAGAGGTGACGTACTGTCGTCGACCTTGTCGTCGTGGTCGGAAACCTCTTTGTGGTCTACTGGGTCGTGAATCTCCTAATAACCACCTATAAACCGTATGGTTCTGGTAGTCTGAAACTACTGTGGTCAATTTATTCCGCTTAAATGCAGTGATCTCCTTCCTGTAATTGTCAACTTGAGTTTTTAACTTCTCAAGGAAGTTACCTGTTTTATCATTCCTAATAGTGGAAAGATGTGAATGATTGAATGTGTCAATCTGGGTCCTCACTTTCTTCAGTTCAGTGCCCACTTCTTCGATAACTAGTAGCATTAAATCTAATGAACATTTGTTCAGCACACCGCACCAGCGGCTACAGAAAGAGGGGTTATTTCTCCCTATGGTGGGGATATTGCTGACTCGAAATCCTCTAGGGATTTGCTTTTTGCGGTGATATTCAGATAGGAATTGACCGTGAAGGTTGAGGTCAATTTCTCTTTTACTGAGTTTTAGTACCTGGTGGTACAAATCAGTTGTAGTTTCTGCGGGGAGTGCGTCAAATTCAATCTGGTCGAAAAGTACTTTGTCAGCATCGTCATCTGTCAGTGATATAATACCATGCTCGGCCTGTGACAACAAATTGTCATCAAGAAAGCCTACACCTCCCTGTGCCATCGTCTAGTACCCCAACGGAGTACGTCTCCAGTGATATTGGTCTACAGTACCCAATCTTCCCGGAGGTCTCCCTTACCGGTACTGTCTGGGCCCGCACTGCTTGGCTTCCAAGTTCAGATGGAATTGGGCATTGCCACTGCGGTATGACTGTAGTAAACACGCACAAAGAGTAGACTGGTGGTCACTGAGATCCGAGTCTCCTCAGTTTAAGGCTGGGCACAGAAATCCTGACTCAGATGTGTATAAGAACACTATATGTGCTCGAGCAGTTACCTGGTTCGAATCCTATAAAAATAGTGGGTGCAGGAAAAGATACACTAAGCGAGCCTAGTGTATCCAAATAATACAAATAGAGGGTCCCACACTCTCACTCAGCTCAGGCGGCGGCTGGGGTGCCAAATCAAAGTCTGATCCAATCATAGGATCAGACTCATTGGTACAGTACGGTGTATCTCCACACTTCCGTGGAGAAAGATAGCACTCTCCAGACTTGGGTTTTTCAGCAAAAAAAGTCATTTAATTGTAAACTTGGTTCCATATTACAAGTACAAGATAATGCACATAAACCAAAAAGGGGCTCACCAACGTTTCGGTCCTATTGTTAGGACCTTTCTCAAGGTGTCTGCCGAACAGTCAATCCATCCAATAGAGGTATCAATAGTAGACAAATAAGGGAGGAACCAGGATCTGCTTACCTGCCTCCCAGGTCCCCTATATATACCCAAATGCTGATAGACGCTCAGAACATTGCGCTGGGGGTGTCATTGCGTCACTTCCGGTGAAACCGGAAGTGCAATTCCGCCGGTGCCTTGTCTACTATTGATACCTCTATTGGATGGATTGACTGTTCGGCAGACACCTTGAGAAAGGTCCTAACAATAGGACCGAAACGTTGGTGAGCCCCTTTTTGGTTTATGTGCATTATCTTGTACTTGTAATATGGAACCAAGTTTACAATTAAATGACTTTTTTTGCTGAAAAACCCAAGTCTGGAGAGTGCTATCTTTCTCCACGGAAGTGTGGAGATACACCGTACTGTACCAATGAGTCTGATCCTATGATTGGATCAGACTTTGATTTGGCACCCCAGCCGCCGCCTGAGCTGAGTGAGAGTGTGGGACCCTCTATTTGTATTATTTGGATACACTAGGCTCGCTTAGTGTATCTTTTCCTGCACCCACTATTTTTATAGGATTCGAACCAGGTAACTGCTCGAGCACATATAGTGTTCTTATACACATCTGAGTCAGGATTTCTGTGCCCAGCCTTAAACTGAGGAGACTCGGATCTCAGTGACCACCAGTCTACTCTTTGTGCGTGTTTACTACAGTCATACCGCAGTGGCAATGCCCAATTCCATCTGAACTTGGAAGCCAAGCAGTGCGGGCCCAGACAGTACCGGTAAGGGAGACCTCCGGGAAGATTGGGTACTGTAGACCAATATCACTGGAGACGTACTCCGTTGGGGTACTAGACGATGGCACAGGGAGGTGTAGGCTTTCTTGATGACAATTTGTTGTCACAGGCCGAGCATGGTATTATATCACTGACAGATGACGATGCTGACAAAGTACTTTTCGACCAGATTGAATTTGACGCACTCCCCGCAGAAACTACAACTGATTTGTACCATCAGGTACTAAAACTCAGTAAAAGAGAAATTGACCTCAACCTTCACGGTCAATTCCTATCTGAATATCACCGCAAAAAGCAAATCCCTAGAGGATTTCGAGTCAGCAATATCCCCACCATAGGGAGAAATAACCCCTCTTTCTGTAGCCGCTGGTGCGGTGTGCTGAACAAATGTTCATTAGATTTAATGCTACTAGTTATCGAAGAAGTGGGCACTGAACTGAAGAAAGTGAGGACCCAGATTGACACATTCAATCATTCACATCTTTCCACTATTAGGAATGATAAAACAGGTAACTTCCTTGAGAAGTTAAAAACTCAAGTTGACAATTACAGGAAGGAGATCACTGCATTTAAGCGGAATAAATTGACCACAGTAGTTTCAGACTACCAGAACCATACGGTTTATAGGTGGTTATTAGGAGATTCACGACCCAGTAGACCACAAAGAGGTTTCCGACCACGACGACAAGGTCGACGACAGTACGTCACCTCTGATACTGGTTCATCCGCTTCTGCATCAGACACAGACCACACTGATAGCCGCCGACCACACAATACAGCTTTTTTAGGCCAGAGCACAGACACAGGCCTACCGCCCAGCGGGGGACGCGCAGACCCCATCCAAGGAAGGGGCGACGTATGGAGAAGCTGCAGAGAGAAAAACAAAACCTAGTCTTTAATCTGACTAGCAGACCGTTTGATAAGGCCACACTAAGCCTCCTCTCCCGTGGCCTGTCGTTCGTACCCACATGTCCCCACAAAACCTTTGATACCACTATCGACATGTATAAGTTTGGGCGCAAATTGAGATTACGAGAGCAGTTTGGTGAAAGCAATATTGAAAGTCGGTCCCCATTTCGCCTTCCATCTACCTATGATCCACCATCTATAAACCCCAGCATTAAGACATACATTCGGTTGGTGGAACAAGACATCAACATAGGCCCTCCCAAAAAAACTTTTGACAACCTCTCTAAACCAGAAAGGCATGCATTAAAAGCCCTGCGTGATGATACCACCTTAGTCATCAGACCGGCAGACAAGGGGGGAGCCATTGTTATACAAGAGTGGGAAGATTATAACAGTGAGATCTGTCGACAGTTGTCCGACACAATGACATATTCATGCTGCGCCACGAATCCCATACCTAAGTTTAAAGAGCAGGTTGACCGACTGTTACAACATGGGCTCCAATCCAAGTGGATTGACAAACAGACTTTCGATTATCTCACTGTCCCACATCCAGTGTGTCCCATCATCTACACCTTGCCGAAGGTCCATAAAACACTCTCTCACCCACCAGGTAGGCCTATTATTTCTGCCAGACATTCACTGCTTCAACCACTTGCAGTGTTTGTCGACAGTATCTTACAACCATTGGTACAGCGGTCTGATAGCTACATCAGAGATACCATGGATTTCCTTTCCAAACTCTCTGAACTACCACAACCTTGCGGAAACATCAAATTGGCAACCATGGATGTATGCTCATTATACACGATCATTCCACATGAGGATGGATTACAGACACTGAGACAGGCACTATGCAGCAATCCCCCTGAGACAACACCAATTGACTTTATCATTCAACTCGCCGAAGCAATACTGAAATTAAACCACTTTTCCTATCTGGATAAGTATTATGTACAGAGATCCGGCACCGCAATGGGTTCTAACTTGGCACCGGCATATGCAAATCTTTTTATGACGGCATATGAAAAGACGCACATAATTCCATTCTATGGGGCTCACATTCTCATGTACAAACGTTTCATTGATGACATATTTATCCTCTGGACAGGAACAACCGAAATGTTCAACACAATGGTTGAGAAACTAAATTCTTTAGAAAATCCGGTAAAATTTACACACCAGATCGACAATCACCGCATCAACTTCCTGGACATCACAGTATCAATTGAAGATGACTTAATCAATACAACGCTTTTCAGGAAACCCACCGATAGAAACACCCTTTTGCTTTCTACCAGTCAACACCCACCGGCACTGAAAGAAAATTTGCCAATCTCACAATTTCTACGAGTTATGAGAAACAACACCAATCCAGTCACTATGGAACAGCAATTGATGGATATGTCTACTAGGTTCCATGAACGTGGATACTCTGACAGCTGCATCCAACGCTGTCTACATAAAGCCCGCTTGAAGTGTGCATCTACCAACAGCAACAGCAGTGGAGCCACCACAAGCACCAAAACTTCGAAGGAGAGGATGATCTTCACCACCACGTTTGACAGCCAGTCTAGCAACATCACCAAAGCCCTCCGTAACAGGTGGCCCATCATCACCACGGATAGCTCATTAAAAGCAAAAAACATGCGACCTCCAATGATGGCGTACCGGAGGTCACCAAATTTGAAACAGTTACTGCTAAGACCTACAATGAGCCCCACGGTACCAGTTAGGACGACTTGGCTACAAGAACAAAAAACAGGGTGCTATAAGTGCACGGGCTGTACCACTTGTCGAAGTATGCTGACTGGCCCATCTTTTCCCCATCCGCACTCTGGACGGCCCATCAAGATAAAATATAAACTACATTGTCTTATGGACCATGTTATTTACATTCTTACATGTCCTTGTGGGCTATATTATGTCGGCATGACATCAAGGCGTTTTAGGGACAGAATGGCCAACCACAGGACTACCATTCATCAAGCGATTGAATCTGGTAAAGCAGAACAGCCAGTTCCCAGACACTTTTTGACATTTCATCATCAGGTATCCAACCTCAGGTGCAAACTCATCGATTGGATACCCCCACTAGACCGTGGCGGTGACCGACTAATGACTTTGAAAAGAAAGGAAGCATATTGGATTCACAGACTTGACACTATTGCTCCCAAAGGAATGAACGAGAACAATCCGCTGTCCATATTTCTCCGATAGTATTTACATTCCACATACGTCCTTAGTGACTCTAGCACTGGACATGTGCGGTGGCTGTGCCATATATGCCCACTACTCTAGTCTCTGGATGGTGGACAAAGTATGGCACATTCTGTCCGCTTCAAACCTTTTACACAAATTAACCGGTGATTATGGTCATGAACATTCTTTGACTACACCAGCTGGCATTCTGTTGTTTACTAAAAAATGTCCATATATATATAGTTGCTCCTTATATACCACTGGTATTTAACTGTGTTTCCCAAAAATTGTTTTCATAAATTTTTTTCATTTTTTTAATTTTGTTCATTTTTTTCATTACTGTTAATGGCTGGTGCTACAGATTAGCTCTAATTCTGCCAGTGCTTCATTATTTCTTTAATGTCATCAGCAATACATTTGTTGTATTTAAACCATTTTATACTCTGAACATATATGTGCAGCCCGCCCAGGTCTCCAATATACCCACAGGTAACATATGCCTAACAGCGGTCAGCCATGTGTATATGCAGGCATGACACGCACGACGACTATCAGTTGGAACGCATTACTTCCGGTATAGACCGGAAGTGACGCATCGGAACAGCGCGTCTCCATGACAACTGAGGCAGCGCCAGCTACATTACATGGCGTGCCTCTCAATCAATATGTAACACCTCTGTGCACCCATAGATTCTATAGCACACTGCTATAGACCCCTGAACATAACTAACCAGATTATTTAACATTACCAAGGCACCGGCGGAATTGCACTTCCGGTTTCACCGGAAGTGACGCAATGACACCCCCAGCGCAATGTTCTGAGCGTCTATCAGCATTTGGGTATATATAGGGGACCTGGGAGGCAGGTAAGCAGATCCTGGTTCCTCCCTTATTTGTCTACTATTGATACCTCTATTGGATGGATTGACTGTTCGGCAGACACCTTGAGAAAGGTCCTAACAATAGGACCGAAACGTTGGTGAGCCCCTTTTTGGTTTATGTGCATTATCTTGTACTTGTAATATGGAACCAAGTTTACAATTAAATGACTTTTTTTGCTGAAAAACCCAAGTCTAACCAAGTAACTACACATAAAATACAATAAAGATACAATTACTTCTAAAGGGGAAGGAGAGAGAGAGAGAGAAAGTGAGAGAGAACGAGAGAGAATGGCTTATAACAATAAAGACAATATGATTGCAGAGAAACTTACGCACAAAGGGAAACAATCGCATGCGCCTTCTGGATATCCAGCTCCCGATTATCAGCAATGAGAACCGTTGAAGAGAATAGAGAGCTGGCCCAGATCGGCTTGTCCTTTTATACACTACACACAATACAGTACAATGGTCCCTATATTCTTATTGTTCATTGGACACAGGAATTCGTCTTCGCATTATAACAAAAGGTCATAGGTTGATTCATACAGGTGGGCTGTGACTATTTCAAACTGCTCAGGTGGGAGGGAAACTGGGTTTCCCGCCGCATGGGTAATAAAGTGCAAAATACAGTAAATGTTCATAAACTTCTTATGTCCATAACTATTCGCACGAGCGATTAATCTGCTTCAAACCAACACCGGAATATTGCTAATTAAATACTCTTCCGATGGATACTAAACACCACTGAATAACCCCTGTCTGACCCTTAGTATCAAACAAAGAGGGATCTCTTTGTCTATGAACATGCTACATTAACTAAACTTTCAGATTCTATCCAAGGGACCATAATCTACAAAATACATTATATGGTTAAAATATGTAACGATTGAGTCGCCCGCTAGACGCACATAAACTTTACCGTAAATGCGCATACCGTGCGCCTGCGGGTGCACGCAACAGCGAGTATGCGCACGCACGGGAGAGCTCATGCATGCGCAGCGGGGACACGCATGAAGTGCAAATATGGCAATGGGTAGCGTGATATTTTTCTGACTTTGACAGTCCACCCTTTGGCAGTCACCAATAACTGCCAATTTCTAAAACATTTCAAAAAGAGAAAAATATATGTCATGTATAATACATTTCTATGATTGGGTAGGGGAGGAGAGGAGAAGGTAGGAAAAGGGTATGACCTAGTGAGATAGCAGAAGCATGTGTGTATGAATCCATGTTTGGGGGGTCATGTATCATCGTGCCGTACGTGTTTTAAATTAAGCTTCGAGGTATTGCGAAGTATACATTTGAATTCCTTCTTATCCCGTGGTACGGGTCTGTGGATGGGCTGTCAAACTTTACCGAGCTCTCTTCGGCTTTTGGTTGCAACAAAATGGGGGAGCACATTTTAGTTGATGATACATGAATGGGGGAATATGTGAGTGCTGATATCTGTGCCTATATTCCCTATCGACTATGTGTGTTATTACCTGAAGGTTGTAGTGATGAAGATAAAGAACAATTATGGTAAATGCAGTGATAAACTATGTGAGTTTAATATACATTTGCCGATTGAGGTCTTGTCTTGTGTCTTGTCTCGATGTACATGTTGACTGTAGTCTCTTTGTGCTTTTGCCAATAAACGCAAGCAAAGCTTTATCAATGTCCATAGACTTACAAAAAGTGTTGGGCTAGCGTAAAATTAAAAGTACTAGGGATATGGGGGTCTATGGCATAGTCCATCAGTTGTCTGTGTAAAAGGTTGTCAAATTCTTCTTTAGTCCATCTGTTGTCTGCATACAAGGTCGTCAAAATCCTCTTCCAAGCGGGTCTTTTTACCTTGGAGAAAAACAAAGGAGAAACGGGTGAAAGAAACGGACCGTGGAATCACATTTTCATCACAACATTGTCTCTATCGTTGGGTCATAAATCACATCAGTCGTTGTTATTACAGTATCTTCACTCCTTAAACTCATCACTCGGGCGCTACGTTTACACTTTGTTAAAACCCGAACGCATCTAAATATCAGACCGACTAATATGATGACACCCAGAACACACAAAAGGAATTTCCCTACATCCATGATAATACCTTGGGTCCATTCTCCTAAACCAGAGAACCAATTTCGCGGGTTCAACCATGACACCCAACTGGTCAGCTCATTACCCACAGCGGCAAGGGTGAGATTGTGTTTCCTTCGGAACTCCCATTTTAATTGCAAAATGTCGTCCATCTTTTGGTCTATGACCTCGACCGGGTCCTCGGTGCTGTTTGTAATATATGTGCAGCACTTTATTCCATACTGAGTTGCTAGGGTGACAATACCCACCCGTCACAGCTGTGAGATAATTGAGAATCATCCTATGCTGAACCAGTTCTGTTTTATAAGCTTGGAGCTCCCTTCCAGTATACCTGAATGTGTCATCATACATTTCAGTGATGTTGTCTAATAAATTTGCAAGCGCAGATATATATTTATAATTTATCACTCCTCTGGCGGTACGAGTGATATCTAACGCGATTAGGAATTGAATCCCGGTGGATTCACTGATCAGGTCAGAGGCCGGATGCTCTGTTCTCTCTATCAGGTGCCGTTTAACGATGTGCTCGTAATGAGTGTGAGTATAAGGAGCTTGGGCACTGCGGTGAATATCTTTCATTTTAGTATGTGATACAGTCATTACTTCAGGCAGTACTTTTCCAATATAACATAACCCTTCTGAGTTTGGGGCAAGTCACTTTATACGCCTTCCTCCCGCATATGAAATATGCATCATCGGGGAGACCATATGGGACGGAGTAGGACATAACCATATTACACATTTTCCATATGAAATTTCCTAACCCTAATTCTTCCATCTGTTTAGTACACGTATCGGTTTGTACGATGTGTGCACAGTATCCTGGTGATACCTCTCCAACTCTCATGGTCCTACTTCCTAGGGTATACCTATATCGGAAATATTTTCCACTACCGGCTATGTGGCGTATAAGTTCTGTATCTGTAGGCATTCTATCGGCTCTGTATGAAAAGGTCATGGTTTGGTTATTCCATGACATTTCCCAATTTCCCGGCTTTCGGGGATTGGAAATGTTAAAACATACTAGGGATCTATCCACATGATATTGGTGGAGCTTCAAACTAGGAGGACTGGAGATATTAAACCTCCTGTCCACCGGTCTCCCACCACTTAGCTCAAGTACCTCCCCTATAGTTAACGGGAAGGGCACTAATCCTGATTTGCTATGGCCTTGAGGTACTTGAGAGCATACCCAACAATCTGTCTGATTTAACACTTTACCCACTAAGGAGTGATAGTCACTCAATGGATGCCGGTCCATGTGGATATTAAAACTGGATTGGCATTTCTTGATACACCCATCCTCAACTACACTGTCACAGAGTCTACAGATACAGTTCTCTTCAGCTAACAATCCTTCACAATTTCTTCTATTGTCAATGCTACCAGATCGTTTTCTGATACTCGCCTTTACTCGGTGATTATGTTGTTCTTGGAAATCTACGCCTCCATCTCTGTCATCTGAACCCATTCCAGAACCTCTCTCGACCTCCATGGTACTCTCGCCGGAACAGACTGCTCTGGTCAACATCATGGTCAACAGGAAAATCCGGATCACAGTCTCTTGGGGCAAGTCCATCTTATTGGAGGAAATGGAGAAGGATGAGAAGGGGGAAAGAAACAATTGAGGGAGATGGGATGGGAAGTGGAGAAAAACAATAAAAGGGAACAGGGAATCGACAACTGCCTCCGATCTTATTTTTTTTTCAATGCTCAGGTGCCGTTTCAGTCCTCCTGAAACAGACACTCCAGTGATACAACTTCCTCTACCGTCTGTTCTTTATCACGGGACCTCTCTGGATCAGCAACCTTCTTACAATGGGACGAATGAACCCAAGTCTCTCTCTCGGCAACCTTTAATGCTGTCGTGCTAATCAATAAGACTTGGTATGGTCCTTCCCATCTGTCAATAAGGCAACCTGAGCGTAGAAAATTCTGTATCATTACATAATCCCCAGGTTCAATGTCATGACAATTACTATCTGGCAAATCAGGAATCACTAACTTCAGATTGTCATTCTGATTCCTTAGCTGTTTACTCATGTTAACCAGGTATTTTACAGTCACTTCATTGTTACACTTCAAATCATCCTGAGGGTTAATCATAACATGCGGTTGTCGACCAAACAGAATTTCAAAGGGGGACAGATTAAGAGGGGACCTGGGAGTGGTTCTGATGCTGTATAGTACAATGGGTAAAGCTTCTGGCCATGTTAATCCTGTTTCTGCCATAATTTTGCTTAATTTATTTTTAATAGTGCTGTTCACTCTTTCTACTTTCGCACTCGCCTGGGGGCGGTACGGAGTGTGCAGCTTACTATCAATTCCCATCAACTTACACATTCCTTGAAAGACATCACCTGTAAAATGGGTACCCCTATCACTTTCAATTATTCTAGGGATACCGTATCTACACACAAATTCCTGCACAATTTTCTTAGCAGTAAACATAGCGGTATTTGTGGCCGCAGGAAATGCTTCGACCCAATTTGAAAACACATCTATACAAACAAGTACATATTTCAAATTTCGACAAGGGGGTAATTGTATAAAATCAATCTGTATTACCTGAAAAGGGCCGCCTGTAGGTGGGATATGAGATGGTTCTGTTGGTATTGCCTTTCCGATGTTCTTCCTCAAGCAGGTAAGGCATGACATTGCTCTCTTACCTGCATGGGATGAGAATCCTGGGGCGCACCAATATGCTCTTACCAACTTGCACATTCCCTCCTTGCCCAGATGAGTCAACCCATGTGCTGCTTCAGCTAAGCATGGAAGGTATGCTCTGGGTGCCACTGGTTTACCCTGTCCATCTGTCCAGAGTTCTGAGGACTCCTGGCCATATCCTTTTGACCTCCAAACTGCCTTTTCCTGTGTGGAACACAAATTTTGCATTTCACACAACTTCTGTGTGTTGATGGTATTGAATACCATCAATTGTGTGGTGTCTGTCTGTCTGGGGGTACCAGCTGCTAACTTAGCAGCTTCGTCTGCTCGGCTGTTACCAAGTGATACTGGGTCTTGGCTATATGTATGTGCTTTACACTTGATAACAGCCACTCTGTCAGGTTCCTGTATCGCTGTTAGAAGTCTTTTGATGTGGGCTGCATGCGCTATTGGTGTACCAGCTGCCGTCATGAAATTTCTGAGGCGCCATAGGGCTCCGAAATCATGGACTACCCCGAAGGCGTATCTAGAATCGGTGTAGATATTGGCTGACTTTCCCTTAGCCAATTCACATGCTCTGGTTAGGGCAACCAGTTCAGCAACCTGGGCTGAGTGAGGTGGGCCTAGCGGTTCTGCTTCTATGGTGCCTTGGTCATCTACGACTGCGTATCCAGTACACAAGTCTCCCGAGTCCGTCTGTCTGTGACAACTACCGTCAGTGTAGAAAGTAAAATCTACATCTTCCAGTGGGTTGTCACTGATGTCAGGCCTTGCCGTGAAATTTTGGGTCAAATATTCCATACAATCATGTGTGTCATCCCTTGTATTAAATCCTCCTTCCCCATCACTCTCATCCTCCACCCTTTGTGTCTGTCCAGGCACACCTGGGAGATATGTTGCAGGATTTAATGCACTGCATCTCCTTATGGTGATGTTTACGGGGGCCATTAATGCCAATTCCCATCTTGTAAACCGCGCTGATGAGACGTGCCTGGTTTGGGCAGAATTCAGCAAGGCTGACACTGCATGTGGTGTATGAATTGTGAGGTTGTGTCCTAGCACTACATCTTCGCTTTTTGTAAC
The DNA here is from genome assembly GCF_028390025.1 of Pseudophryne corroboree. Lineage (NCBI taxonomy): Eukaryota > Metazoa > Chordata > Amphibia > Anura > Myobatrachidae > Pseudophryne > Pseudophryne corroboree. The sequence continues at coordinate 349,266,868 of NC_086447.1, forward strand.
TAGCAATGCTATCGCAGCGACACTTCGCAAGCATGTGGGGAGGGATCGCGCTACCGTGTCTAGCTGAGCGCTGTAGTATGCTACCGGCCTGCTGGCATCACCGTGCTTTTGGGTTAGGACGCCTGCCGCGCAACCAGCACTTTCTGTTCCGTACAGCTCAAAGGGTTTCCCATAGTCTGGCATACCTAATGCTGGTGCCTGCGTTAGGCACTGTTTGAGTCTCTCAAATGCCCTCTCGGATTCGTCTGTATGCGAAATCCGATCAGGTTTGTTTGATGAAACCATCTCCTGCAAAGGTAATGCTAGAATGGAAAACCCTGGGATCCAGTTACGGCAATACCCACACATTCCTAAAAACGTTCTGATCTGTTGCTGGGTTTGTGGTAGAGTCATGTCTCTAATTGCTTGAATTCTATCAGCGGTCAGGTGTCTCAGTCCTTGTGTTAGACAGTGTCCCAGATATTTTACTTTAGGCTGGCATAATTGTAATTTGTCTTTGGAAACCTTGTGTCCTGTGTCTGAAAGATGAAACAGGAGCTGTTTCGTATCTTTCAGGGACGCTTCCAGTGAATCTGAACACAGGAGTAAATCATCCACATACTGTATCAATACTGATCCACTCTCTGGTTGGAAAGACTGTAAACAATCATGCAAAGCCTGTGAAAATATACTTGGACTGTCTATGAAACCTTGCGGTAATCGAGTCCATGTGTATTGGACTCCTCTGTATGTAAATGCAAACAAATATTGGCTGTCAGGATGCAGGGGTACCGAGAAAAAGGCGGAGCAGAGGTCAATAACAGTGAAAAATTTCGCAGTGGGAGGGATCTGCATAAGGATGACAGCTGGATTTGGCACTACGGGGAACTGACTCTCAACTATTTTGTTAATCCCCCTTAGATCCTGTACTAGCCTGTAACCCCTCCCCCCACTCTTTTTCACAGGGAAGATGGGACTATTGGCAGTGCTGGATGTTCTTACCAGAATGCCCTGTTGTAGCAAGCGCTCTATTACGGGGTATACTCCTAATTCCACCTCTGGCTTCAGAGGGTATTGTGGGATTTTTGGAGCTATCCTACCATCTTTTACTTGCACAACTACTGGAGCTACGTTTGCCATTAATCCAGTGTCTTGTCCATCTTTAGTCCAAAGTGACTCTGGTATTTGGGATGTCATTTCTTCTACCTGGGATGGATTTCTATTTATCATAACAGTATGTGACATTAATTTTGATGGGGAGTCTAGCATGTCTCGCACTTCCTGAGCGTGATTCTCAGGTATGTCTAAGAATACACCTTCAGGAGTACAATAAATGAAGCACCCCATTTTACACAATAAATCTCTTCCCAGGAGATTAGTCGGTGCCGATGCCGCCAGCAAAAAGGAATGCTTGGTATGCAAAGGCCCTATTGTAATCTCTGCTGGTTTGCTAACAGGGTAGTGCTGGACTACTCCCGTTACTCCCATGGCTGGAATTGTCTTACCAGTGGTTCTCATGCCCACTGTCGAATTTATCACTGATTTGGCCGCCCCCGTATCTACAAGGAAGTTTAATGATTTACCAGCTACATCAATTGTGACCTCGGGTTCACTTCCAAGGCTTGCAATCAATTTCACTGGCTGCAGATTACAGGTATGGCCACACCCCTATTGGGTATGGTGACCTCCCTGAATCGCGCTGGCAGCAACTACTTGAGAAGGGGGTAAATGGGAACTACCAGAGACTTGCCAGTCTCTTTTTGGGGATACCTTTTTGTTTCCCCTGCATGTGGCTCATGACTCCGTCTCTGCGGTCCCTGATCCCAATTTCGTGTGTCATGTCGTTGTCTAGGGGGTTGATATGATTTTTGTGTGTTTTTCGATCTACAGGCTCGTGCAAAATGTCCCTCTTTATGACAGTAATAACAGGTTACCACATTTGACTTACCCACAGGGTTTGGAGATTTATACAAAGGTTGCCTTGTGGTCAGGGCCTGTATACTTACAGCCATTAACTTATCACTTTGTGACTCCCTGTGTCTGGTGATATTCCGATCGTGATCAATAGCAGCCTCTCTCAAAGTAGCCACCGACAGACCTCGCCAACATGGTTGCGTGGTCTGTACCCTTGTCTTCAATACCTCCTTTAAACCATCCATTAACACAGATACTGCTACTTCTCTATGATTGGCATTTGTTTTAATGTCTTCTATGCCTGTGTATTTAGCCATTTCCAGTAGTGCTCTATGAAAATACTCAGCAGCTGTTTCTGACTCTTTTTGCTTAATGGAGAAAATTTTGTTCCATTTAACTACAGCTGGAAAATACTCTTTTAACTGTAAATTTATCCTCTTTACATTGTCTTGGTTGTACACATCCGTAAGGGGTACATCTTCATCTAATTTACAGTCAGCTAAAAATCTTGCTGAGTCGACATTGGAGGATAAACATGCCCTCAGCAATATCTGCCAGTCTTTGTTATTGGGCTCTACAGTATTCCCTAGATCTCTAATGTATTTCTGGCTAGCAACTAGATCCTTCCTAGGATCAGGGAATTCAGACACTATTGCTCTTAATTCCATTCGGGAAAATGGACAGTGCATGGCAATGTTTCTGACAGGAGTGACTCCTGAAGTGTCCGTTTTCCCATTTGGCACTGCTATTACCCTAACGGGATTAAGTCTAATAACATCATTCTGAGTAGATTCTACAGCTTGTGGTGAAATGGTTTCAGCATAGTGTATGGTGCCGTACTTACCCGTTGATACGACCTCACCTGTCCCTCCGCTAGGGGCCTTGGATACTAATATTACGGGTTGGGTCGTGCCCACTGCTGTTTCTGATATGGTGGCTGCTAGAGAGAGTGCCGATAGTGTTGTTGACTCGTCCTCTTGATCACACTCCTGGGGAAAGTTTAAAACAGGGTACAACTTGCACGGGTTAATATTTGCATTACTCATCTTATTCATATTATCCTTAACATTTATACCGTTACTAAGTGCCTGTTTATTACACATTAGTGCGTCATTCTCTGCAACCAACTTCTCTCCCGTTATGTAAGGTGGCGGTGGTGCCGTAGCTATCAGTTTCCTGATAGGGTTAGATCCAGCCGCCTGAGCCAATCCTCTCTGAATTTCACCCTCCTGTTGCCATAACTGTAAGTAGTCATAATGTTTGATCCGTCTCTTTGTTGATTTAATGAGACATATCCTTCTCCTAAGATTTTGTAACACATCTGGGCTAAAGCTACCTACCCGGGGAAACTTCTCCCCGTCATGCACAGTCATTCTTTCCCATTCATCACATAAAACCTCTGTGTGTGTGAACCGTATTTTTCACACATTACATACCTTGCCGACCCGATTGGCCGGTTTACTGAATCAACCCGAACCGAGGTTGATCGCCCCCTACCTGAACAACTGGCCCCCATACTTGCAGGTGTTGCTTTCACTACCTCTGATCTTCAAATCAGGGTCTTCAGCGAACCCTTACAAAACCAAGATGTTCGGGGTAGGCCGACGGTGGCAGTTTACCGAGTACTCCACTCACTCGCCCACGCCGACCAATACGCCCACACACTGCCTTAGCGCTGGCGTACTCGACCTAGGGCCCCTGCGACCTGAACCGCTATTTACTGGAACATGCGAGTGTGATCCGCAGAGCACTTAACCCTTTCCAGTAACTATTGGTTGCTGGATAGTTCCTGAGTGACCAGCGAACCTCCCTTAAAATAAAAAAATATTACACAAATCACGTTAGAGTGTACAAATAGCATTTATGACCCCTTTCGTACGCAAATGGTACTGGTCAGGTTACTAACTAATGCACACAATTACGTGCGGTACAATCGTTCTGCACATAAGCAACTAATCTTATGTGCGGAGCGACCAGTGGAATCGAAAATTGCGGCTGCGAATTCCTTCAGCCAGAGCTTTAATGGCCTATATGGGTTCCGCACCAACCCTTCCTGGTGTTGTGCTACTTTTCTCTATAGCGGACTTCTTAGTCTGCTGTACCTAGACCTCCTGGTCTGTTCCGGACCTCCTGGTCTGTGCTACAGTAGACCTCCTGGTCTGCTATACTCTAATGCTCAAATTTATGTTTAACAAGGGATGCCTCCCCAGCCACCATGCACGTCACTTACATGTATGTACCTCACGAGAACTCGACTTCTTGTGGTTCAACCCAAAAATTGTAAAAACTTATATATACAAACACTCACCACATGTACACTCTAATTTTATTTCTGCGCAGAAATTCCTTTCATTCAGTAAATAGTCTAGACCAGATGAGTCGCAAATTGGAGAAGGATCTATTAGCTTAAAATTTCGGACACTAAAATTGACTTGCGCTATTTATCGCGTTGCCTCCTTTTCGCCTGTTAAAAATAATACTATCGTGTGATTTGAATTATGTGGGCGTACCCGGACGCTCCGTTGCGTAATATACGCTGCGTGCGTCGGCCTTTGATTTGCGTACGCTTGTCTCACCCTTTTGTTAGAGACACGTGTATGCCAGCCAGATATGTCCACAGAAATACAATTAACACGTTTATCAATGTAGATGATCTTTAATTGTATTCATCTACCGAGCACCACACAGGTCTCTCAAAGCTGTGTGCGTGCTTTACAAATTACCCCTTAATGTATTACTTTTACTCTTTAACTACTAATAGCAACAAATCTTTCTTAGCACGTTATCAATTGTGAAATGGCAACCAAGAGAGTGATATGTGAAAATACACAAATGAAAAGAAATGCAGATGTATGCGTGCGTGCGTACGCAAGACAGAACAGAGAGAGAAAAAAAAACAGTTTTAAAAGATACTAGCGTATTGTTCTTACCTCCGGTTCCGGATTCCTTCAGCACCCTTTACTAAGCGAAGCAGACGCTTATCGGGTCAGCACTACGAGGAATATTACCTCCCGCCCTTTGCTGATCGATAATGTCTGCTGAAATTACCTAGTACAGATATGTGAAGGACGGACGAGCCGCCAATTGATAAAGCCTAATATTTATCTTATTGAAAACCCTCTAAAAGGTTAAAGAACTCAGTACGCTATTGGCGTATGGAATACCGTAAGGGTACGCACGTTGCGTATCTAACGCTTAGCCGTGGTCGAGACGCACGAGCGGCACGTTCGCTCACGGCTTAGAGCGTACAGGCAAGCACGCTATAGGCTGCCGACTAACGTAATGATACGCTATTAGCGTAGCGGATGCTCGGGACCACGAGGAGATCACCAGCGGCGCTGACGCTCACAATGTTAAACCTTTTTAACTATACCATAAACAATGTACATATACTGTAAACCCTTATGCAGTGATAAGATGTAAATGCAACACAGTGTAACCTTGTTAGTTTAAAAGCTGTATGAGCGTATGTGACGCTCAGAGAACCCCTTAGCAATATAATAAACAGTCAAATACCGGTCTAAGGGTCTAACGCCTTTTAAGGAAATGAATGAACGTTCAAAAAGAATAATACAATACAAGTTATACACTACCAAAATAACATAGAATATCTAACCAAGTAACTACACATAAAATACAATAAAGATACAATTACTTCTAAAGGGGAAGGAGAGAGAGAGAAAGTGAGAGAGAATGGCTTATAACAATAAAGACAATATGATTGCAGAGAAACTTACGCACAAAGGGAAACAATCGCATGCACCTTCTGGATATCCAGCTCCCGATTATCAGCAATGAGAACCGTTGAAGAGAATAGAGAGCTGGCCCAGATCGGCTTGTCCTTTTATACACTACACACAATACAGTACAATGGTCCCTATATTCTTATTGTTCATTGGACACAGGAATTCGTCTTCGCATTATAACAAAAGGTCATAGGTTGATTCATACAGGTGGGCTGTGACTATTTCAAACTGCTCAGGTGGGAGGGAAACTGGGTTTCCCGCCGCATGGGTAATAAAGTGCAAAATACAGTAAATGTTCATAAACTTCTTATGTCCATAACTATTCGCACGAGCGATTAATCTGCTTCAAACCAACACCGGAATATTGCTAATTAAATACTCTTCCGATGGATACTAAACACCACTGTATAACCCCTGTCTGACCCTTCGTATCAAACAAAGAGGGATCTCTTTGTCTATGAACATGCTACATTAACTAAACTTTCAGATTCTATCAAAGGTACCATAATCTACAAAATACATTATATGGTTAAAATATGTAACGATTGAGTCGCCCGCTAGACGCACATAAACTTTACCGTAAATGCGCATACCGTGCGCCTGCGGGTGCACCAACAGCGAGTATGCGCACGCACGGGAGAGCTCATGCATGCGCAGCGGGGACACGCATGAGGTGCAAATATGGCAATGGGTAGCGTGATATTTTTCTGACTTTGACATGGGAAACGTAGTCCATTTCTGGGTCCACTATGTAGTTCAATGCGTGTGGTTCCCGGAAGTGACGTCGTGCAAACGGGCGGAAGTGACGATCCTCGCTGAGAATCGTGGGAGATGTAGTCCAATCGATACCAGAAATGTAGTTCAAACAATACAGACAGGATATCCTCTCCTGATAGCATGACATGTATGCCCCAGAACGGAAGGCATCATGGGATACGTAGTTTGTTTACATCAATTTCTAAAAAAAAGAACAAAACGTCAGTTTCTTGTCATATTCATCATTCTAGACAGGATAACACTGCTGACATTAATTAAGCTGTATACTAGTTAAACTGTAAACATCATGTGATCCAAAAATAAATTAAAATGAAAATTAAAAATGTACATTAAGATAAAAATTATAAGGAAAATTATGCTGAAAATTATACTAAAATTATGACCACTCATAAATCTTGCGGCAATCCACCAAATGAATGTTGGTGTAAAAAATGGTAATAAACATGTATAAATCATATCCAAATGCCTATACAAGGCATAAAATAAAAATAAGCATACACCTAAAGACAATTCTGGAGTGATAGAGATTTTATAGGAACCACTTGAGTTCAAAGTCACAATTAAGTCCATTTGGACTAAGGGTGTTGTAATTAAATATTTACAGCTCATTTCTATTTTTACTAGCGCACTTGCTATGTCCCTATTTCTCAGTGTGCCTTGAACATGTCTTATCCCATAAAAGCCGGTGATTCCTGAAATTAATGAGTCATGATTATTTCTAAAGTGGAGAGACAAAGAATGTGTCTCCAGTCCTTTCTTTATATTTCTTATGTGTTCTCCCATTTGTATCTTGAGAGGGCGTGATGTTCTCCCAATATAGAATAGGTTGCACTTACATCTAATCGCATATACGACATTTTTGGTGTTGCATGTAATGAAATTTCTAATATCCACATCTATATTATTAATGGAGACTTTTTTGATGTTACTAATACCATCCCCTTTCACATTCCTACATCCGATACAACACCCGCATCTGAAAAACCCTGTGAGGTAATTCTTACTGCTGGGAAAGATGGCTGAAAGGCACTGGAGACAAACTTTGTCTTCAAATTGAGGGCTCTACGATAAATATGAACCGGATTACTAGGTATAAGGGTACCGATCACTGGGTCTTTTTTCAGAAGTTCCCAGTGCTTCTTTAAAACTCGTTCTATTGATTTATGTTGTACATTTTACACGTGTACACATGTTTCACAGTTAAGTTTTTTCAGAGCCCTGAAAAAACTTAACTGTGAAACACGTGTCGGCGAGTCACACTGTGCTGCTGTGTATAATAACAATGTGCTAAATGTATTGTGGTGTTAGGAATGGAGCGAGATCTATACTAAAGCTGAGCTGGCTATTGTGAAGCCTCATGACACTGATGGAGCTCACAAGCTTTCCTGCACTGAGGATTATTTAACCACATATGACTCAGCAAGCTGCATGTACTAGCAACATTGTAGCAAGACTAAGATACACTGCTTAATGTAGCAGCTGAGACATCTCTACAGCACTGCTTGTTACTTTACAAGTATAGAACAATTATCTAGCAATGTTTATGTGCTACTCAGGTTAAATGCTGTTTATTTGATATATAGGTTTCCATCACACAGCTGATAATTACAAAACAGCTAGTTAGGATATACTGCTATTAACAGCTGATGGAGTGTTCCAGTGTACGGCAATAGTGCAATATTCAAACAGCTCACTAAACCCTGTGCCTCACAGCTATGATCTATATTCCACTATAATAGTAGTGAATATTGTGGAAAACTGTCAGTTTATATGCATTCTTGGACATTACAGTGTCTCTCATTAACAATATCACTAATGAACATTGTGATTACTCACTTAAAGTGATATTGACTTTATTAATTACCTGCTGTAAATCGACTGAGAACAGCTAATTATATTGAGATCACTAGTGGGGAGAAGCACTGATCTATAGCTGTATAAGCATATAAGTGAACATCAATTATCATTCACTTAAAGTGACACTGACTTCAGGTATTACCTGCTGTAAATTGATTAATGAACAGCCAATAACATTGAGATCACTAGTGAGGAGAAACACGGATTCATAGCTGTATAAGCATATGAATGCATATAAGTGAGGGGTCATAGCGCCCAAATAGATTATTCACTTAAAGTGATACTGACTTCAGGTATTACCTGCTGTAAATTGATTGAGAACAGCTAATTACATTGAGATCACTAGTGAGGATAAACACTGACTCATAGCTGTACAAGCATATGATTGCACATAAGTGAGGGGTCACAGCGCCCAAACTGAGGGGGAGCTTTCTATTGGAATATTGCACTTTACAGTACCCTCAGTAAGCCTATCTAGTACTACTGATCAGTGACTTCAAAGCGCCATTGGGCACTCAGCCTAACAACACATATAATTTGATTCAAGGATCATAGTACCTATAATATATTATATATGTGTAGCGCTACACAGTTAGCACAGTGTGTGTTTTTATTCACACATATCACACTTTGTTTTGTCAATTTATATGTTTTTGGTTTTAATATTTCACAGCTACAGGTCTTTTTAACAAATTTACTCTAATAAAAGTTATAATTTATGTATCAATTTAATGTTTAAGTGCGCCACTTCAAGTCCAATCCTTCTGTTTCTTTTTGTGCATAATTATATATTGGCAACAATATATTCAGTGGCAGCACCCCCTATATAATTCAAGTATCTGATATAGAATATAAATAGGGGTTTCCTTTGTTCTAATTTGGAACTTTTCTATAATATGCTTGTGCAGTAGTATCCCTTTCCCTGCTAACATTCTAAGATTAACCAGCAAGGAGCCACATGATAATGGCTCCTTACTACAATATGTCTAAGCTAAGAGCTACCTACCTTGGAGCAACCCCATAATACTCCATGTGGCATGTCAGGGCCTGCACCTCCTCTGCCTCTCACAACAGACATATATAATGGTAGATGCTCAATTAGCTTAGTGATATTATTCATCATCATCAGGTTTAGATATGGTTACAGGTTATTTTTAGTGTGCTGGGGGTATACCAAGGGGGGAAATAGCACCCCCTCTCTCTGCTGTTTGCTTGTGACCCCTCCCCCTTTCTAGCACCTGATATATAATTATCTCCAGGAATGATTAAGCAACTGCAACTGTTTGCATGTGTGAGAAGGCATTGAATTGGAGCAGCATTTGGAAGGCATGCTGTTCCTTGTAGTGCTAATGGGAGATCCTGGGGATGGCTCCCATGTAAGTTAGCCCCCTGTCTGGATGCATTTTAGTATGAGCCTTTATCATGATGCCTTACTGTAGACAAATCACATGGCCCTATGTGGGCACTTCCATTATGTAGTGTTAGGACTGCTGATATTGGAGAAGCCTTGATGAGGCCAGCTGCTAAACATGTCTTTGCAAATGCATGTGACCAATTTCTCTGAAATTCTATTACCAGATAGGTTCAGATATGGTTACAGGTAATTTTTAGTGTGCTGGGGGTATACCAAGGGGGGAAATAGCCCCCCCCCCCTCTCTGTCTGCTGTTTGTTTGTGACCCCTCCCCCTTTCTAGCACCTTTATCTCCAGGAATGATTAAGCAACTGTTTGTCTGCATGTGTGAGAAGGCATTGAATAGGAGCAGCATGTGACCAGTTTCTCTGAAATTCTATTACCAGATAGCTTTAGATATGGTTACAGGTAACTTTTAGTGTGCTGGGGGATACCAGGAGGGTAAAAAGCCCCCCCCCCCCCCCACCTGATATCTAATTATCTCCAGGAATTATTGAGCAACTGCCACTGTTTGCCTTTATTACAGATGTTGGAGCTTAATATGACAACAGCAGATTAGCGCTGCAGATATGGGCATCTCAGTAGGAAGCCCATCAGCAGCCTCAGCTGAAACTGCATCCACCTCTGAATCAGGTCCAATATGCTGCAGCAAATAACACATATGACTGACTGGCAGGGCTGGCAACAGAAATTTGGGGTCCCGGTACATGTATTTCTTTAGGGGCCCCCCATCAATTCCTCTCAACACACACACACATATATATAAATGTATGTGTATATATATATATATATATATATATATATACAGACATTATATATATATATATATACATATACACAGTGGGGATCGAAAGTTTGGGCACCCCAGGCAAAAATTAATTTTAATGTGCAAAAAGAAGCCAAGGAAAGATGGAAAAATCCCCAAAAGGCTCAAATAACAGATTAGACATTCTTATTACATGTCAAAAAAAGTTTGATTTTATTTCCATCATTTACACTTTCAAAAGAACAGAAAACCAAAAATGGCGTCTGCAAAAGTTTTGGCACCCTGCAGAGTTAATACCTAGTACTGCCCCCTTTGGCAAGTATTACAGCTTGTAAACGCTTTTTGTAACCAGCCAAGAGTCTTTCAATTCTTGTTTGAGGTATCTTCGCCCATTCTTCCTTACAAAAGTCTTCCAGTTCTTTGAGATTCCTGGGCTGTCTGTGACGCACTGCTCTTTTAAGGTCTATCCATAGATTTTCAATTATGTTGAGGTAAGGAGATTGTGAAGACCATGGCAAAACCTTCAGTTTACGCCTCTTGATGTAATCCACCGTGGATTTTGAGGTGTGTTTAGGATTATTATTCATTTGTAGAAGCCAGCCTCTCTTTAACTTCAGCTTTTTCACAGATGGCATCAAGTTAGCGTCCAAAATTTGCTGGAATATTATTGAATCCATTTTTCCTTCTCGTGAAATGTTCCCTGTGCCACTGGCTGCAATACAACCGCAAAGCATGATTGATCCACCCCCATGCTTAACAGTTGGACAGAGGTTCTTTTCATTAAATTCTATGCCCTTCTCCAAACGTACCTTTGCTCATTCCGGCCAAAAAGTTCTATTTTAACCTCATCGGTCCACAGAACTTTATTCCAAAATGCATCAGGTTTGTCTATATGTTCATTTGCAAACTTCAAACGCTGAATTTTGTGGTGAGGACGTAGTAGAGGTTTTCTTCTGATCACTCTTCCATGAAGACCATATTTGTACAAGTATCTCTTTATAGTGGAACAGTGTACCACAACTCCAGTGTCTGCCAGATCTTCCTGGAGGGATCGTGCAGTCAAAAGTGGATTTTGACTTGCTTTTCTCACAATCCTGCGAGCTGTTCTGTCTGATATTTTTCTTGGTCTTCCAGATCTTGCTTTAACTTCCACTGTTCCTGATGACTGCCATTTCTTAATTACATTCCGAACAGAGGATATGGGCATCTGATAACGCTTTGCTATCTTCTTATAGCCTTCTCCTGCTTTGTGAGCGTCAATTATTCTCAGTTTCAGTGTTCTACACAACTGCTTAGAGGAACCCATGGTGCTGATTGTTGGAGCAAGGTCAGATGAGTCTGGGCTTTTAAAACCTTTGAGATTGACATCACCTGGTCTTTCCAGACGATGATTGAGAACAATCCATGACACTGCCAGGTCTCAGCTGTCCAAAGGGGGCAGTACAAGGTATTAACTCTGCAGGGTGGCAAAACTTTTGCAGATGCCATTTTTTGTTTTCTGATTTTTTGAAAGTGTAAATGATGGAAATAAAATCAAACTTTTTTTGACATGTTATAAGAATGTCTAATCTGTAATTTGATGCCTCTTGGAGATTTTTCCTTCTTTCCTTGGCTTCTTTTTGCACATTAAAATGAATTTTTGCCTGGGGTGCCCAAACTTTCGATCCCCACTGTGTATGTGTGTGTGTGTGTGTGTGTGTGTGTGTGTATATATATATATATATATATATATATATATATAGCAGTGTTTCCACAAAGTGGAGGGTGCACTCACGCTTGTATATTAATAGTCCATACATAAAAAATACTTTTTATTGAGACTGTCAAAAGTCTTATTGTCGACGTTTCGGTCCGTGTACCGAACCTTTCTCAAGACCAGTAACACGTCGTAGTCAAATTGACATCATTCAGTATGAATAGATCAAATAAAGTAAGAAGTCAATAACTCCAGACCACATAAACAGCTGTTTATGTGGTCTGGAGTTATTGACTTCTTACTTTATTTGATCTCATAGAGACGTGACAATCGCCGTCTGTATTTATGACTCTCATTTTGGTGTCCATACCTGCTACCCCCTTTGTTCATTATACATGATGGTGGAATTGATTTTAGGTGAGCTATTCATACTGTATGATATATAGATGGTGACACTATAGGTGGAGGTGGTGCATTTACCTATAGCAGTTGTCCCCGTCACACATGTCTTTCTTTGGTGATGGGCTGACCTGCTATTACGGTTATATTTAGATTGCCTGTGTTTATTCTAAGAGTCAGCTGGTTGTCATATGGCCTGGGAGGCTGAGTCCTCTAATATGTGTTTCTGTTTTTGTTCTAGACACACTATTAATCTATGATGAATGATGTCAATTTGACTACGATGTGTTACTGGTCTTGAGAAAGGTTCGGTACACGGACCGAAACGTCGACAATAAGACTTTTGACAGTCTCAATAAAAAGTCTTTTTTATGTATGGACTATTAATATACAAGCGTGAGTGCACCCTCCACTTTGTGGAAACACTGCTATTCGATTAGACCGACTGGGTTTATTGGGAGCACCCGCCACGTTGGAAGCTATGAGATGAGAGTGCAGGATCTTTGTGTATATATATATATATATATATATATATAGTAGAGATGTGCAGCAGGCACTTTTCGTGATTTGTGTGTTTTGGATCTGGATCCCCGCTTGTGTTTTGGATCTGGATTGGTTTTGCTAAAACCACCCTTTCGGGTTTGGATGATTTTTGAAAAAATAAAATAAATAAAAACAGCTAAAATCACAGAATTTGGGGGTAATTTTGACCCTGCGGTATTATTAACCTCAATAACATTAATTTCCACTAATTTTCAGTCTATTCTGAACACCTCACAATATTGTTTTAGGCCAAAAGGTTGCACCGAGGTTGCTGGTTGACTAAGATAAGCGAACCAAGTGGGCAGCACAAACATCTAGCCCATCTAGGAGTGGCACTGCAGTGTCAGACTAGGCCCCAAAGAGCACATAATACAAAGAAGAAAAAGAGGTGCAATGAGGTAGCTGGATGACTAAGCTAAGCGATGCAGGTGGGCGGTACAAACACCTGGCCCATCTAGGAGTGGCACTGCAGTGTCAGACAGGATGGCACTTTTACAAACTAGGCCCCTAAGAGCAAAAAATGCAAAGAAGAAAAAGAGATGCAACAAGGTCGCTGGATGACTAAGCTAAGCTACACAAGTGTGCGGAACAAACACCTGTCCCATCTAGGACTGGCACTGCAGTGGCAGACAGGATGGCAGTTTTAAAAACTAGGCCCCAAACAGCACATAATGCAAAGAAAAAAAAAGAGGTGCACAATGGAATTGTCCTTGGGACCTCCCACCCACCCCTATGTTGTATAAACAGGACATGCATACTTTAACAAACCACTCATTTCAGCGACAAGGTCTGCCACACGACTGTAGCTGAAATTATTGGTTTGTTTGGGCCCCCACAAAAAAATAACCAATTAATCCCCCCACCAAAAAAGAAGCAATTCATCTCTCCTTGCACAAACTGGCTCCACAGAGGCAAGATGTCGTCCTCATCCTCCGATTCCTCACCCCTTTCAGTGTTTTCATCCTCCCCCTCACAGAGTATTAATTCGTCCTCACTGGAATACACCATCACAGGTCCTTGTGTACTTTCTGGAGGCAATTGCTTGTAAAGGTCTTCCTGGAGGAATTTATAATTAATTTTGATGAACATCATCTTCTCCACATTTTGTGGAAGCAACCTCCTACGCCAATCGCTGACAAGGTTACCAGCTGCACTAAACACTCTTTCGGAGTACACACTGGAGGGGAGGCAACTTAGGTAAAATAAAGCCAGTTTGTGCAAGGGCATCCAAATTGCCTCTTTTTTTCTGCCAGTATACATACGAACTGTCTGACATGCCTACTTGGATGCTGTCACTCATAATCGTCCACCATTCTTTGAGTGGTGACAGTATCATATGCAGTGACAGTAGACATGTCAGTAATCGTTGGCAAGTTTTTCAGTCCAGACCAGATGTCAACACTTTCTCCTGACTGCCCTGCATTACCGCCAGCGGGTGGGCTCGAAAATTTTATCCTTTTCCTCGCAGCCCCAGTTGCGGGAGAAAATGAAGGAGAAGCTTTTGATGGGTCACGTTCCGCTTAAGTTGACAATTTTCTCACCAGTAGGTCTTTGAACCCCTGCAGACTTGTGTCTGCCGGAAAGAGAGATACAATGTAGGCTTTAAACCTAGGATCAAGCACGGTGGCCAAAATACAGTGCTCTGATTTCAACAGATTGACCACCCTTGAATCTTGGCAAAGCGAATGAAGGGCTCCATCCACAAGTCCCACATACTTAGCGGAATCGCTCCATCTTAGCTCCCTTCAGTTTCTCCAGCTGCTTCTGCAAAAGCCTGATGAGGGGAATGACCTGACTCATGCTGGCAGTGTCTGAACTAACTTCACGTGTGGAAAGTTCGAAGCGTTGGAGAACCTTGCACAAGACGGAAATCATTCTCCACTGCGCTTGAGTCAGGTGCATTCCCCCTCCTTTGCCTATATCATAGGTGGATGTATAGGCTTGAATGGCCTTTTGCTGCTCCTCCATCCTCTGAAGCATATAGAGTGTTGAATTCCACCTCATTACCACCTCTTGCTTCAGGTTAGGGCAGGTTCAGGAGTGTTTCCTGCCGCTCCAGTCTTCGGCATGCAGTGGCTGAATGTCGAAAGTGGCCTGCAATTTTTGGGGCCACCGACAGCATCTCCTGTTATTTTTCAAAAAATTCTGCACCACCAAATTAATTGTATGTGCAAAACATGGGACGTGCTGGAATTTGCCCAGATGTAATGCACGCACAATATTGGTGGCATTGTCCGATATCACAAATCCCCAGGAGAGTCTAAGTGGGGTAAGCCATTATGCGATTATGTCCCTCAGTTTCTGTAAGAGGTTGTCAGTGGTGTGCCTCTTACGGAAACCGGTGATACACAGCATAGCCATCCTAGGAACGAGCTGGCGTTTGTGAGATGCTGCTAACTGCTGCCGCTGCTGTTGTTGCTGCGGGAGGCAATGCATCTACCTAGTGGGCTGTCACAGTGATGTAGTCCTTAGTTTGCCCTGCTCCACTTGTCCGTGGTTAAGTGGGCACTGGGTACAACCGCATTTTTCAGGACACTGAGGACACTTTTCTTAATGTCCCTGTACAGTCCGGGAATCGCTTTCCTAGTGAAGTGGAATTTAGATGGGATTTAGTACAGGGGACACACTATCTCCATCAATTGTCAAAATCCCACTGCACTAATGGCAGATGCCGGATGCACGTCTAACACCAACATAGCTGTCAAGGCCTCGGTTATCCGCTTTGCAACAGGATGACTGCTATCATATTTCATTGTCCTCGCAAAGGAATGTTGGACAGTCAATTGCTTAGTTGAAGTAGTACAAGTGGTCTTCCGACTTCCCCTATGGGATGATGATCATCTCCCAGCAGCAACAACAGCAGTGGCAGCACCAGTACGCGTACCACTCAAGGATCCTCCGGAGGAATCCCGGTTAGGAGAGGACTCGTCAGTCATGCCAGTGACATGGCCTGCAGGACTACTGACGTTCCTGACTGAGGAGGAAATTGACGTTGAGGGAGTTGGTGGTGTGGCTTGCAGGAGCTTGGGTACGAGGAAGAAGGGATTTAGGTGTCAGTGGACTGCTTACGCTCTTACCCAAACTTTCTAAACTTGACAATGACTTCTGATGAATGCGCTGCAGGTGACGTATAAGGGAGGATGTTCCTAGGTGGTTAACGTCGTTACCTTTACTTATTACGGATTGACAAAGGCAACACACGGCTTGACACCTGTTGTCCGGATTTGTGGAGAAATAATTCCACACCGAAGAGGTGGCTTTTTTGGTATTTTGCCCAGGCATGACAATAGGCTTAATCATCGCATGGACAACAACTGTCTTTCCCGGTGCCTGATTTAAACAAACCACATCATCATCAGAATCCTCATCGTCAACTTCCTCCTCAGCGGCAGCTACACCTATATCCTCCTCATCCTGGTGTACTTCTACAGTGACATCCTCAATCTCAATATCAGCAACTAGACTGGCGGTGCTCTTCCCAGCACTTACAGGAGGTGTGCAAATGGTGGTAGGAGCATCTTCTTTCCATACAGTCTTGGGAAGGTCAGACCTAGACATTGCGACCGCGGACACACTTGGACTCTCCTTGGGGATTTGTGATATCTCTGAATGCACAGTTGTTTTTCCCTGTGCTTTAGCAAGCTTAACCTTTTTCTTTTTCAGGGTGGAAGGCTTCCATCCTCATGAGAAGCTGAGCCACCAGTCATGAACATAGGCCAAGGCCTTAGCCTTTCCTTGCCACTTCGTGTCGTAAATAGCATATTGCGAAATTTACGTTTCTCATCAGATACATTTTTTTTTCTGATTATTAATTTTTGCTTCTTGGATTTCACACGCCCTCTATGACATTGGGCATCGGCCTTAGACGACGTTGATGGAATTGCATCATCAATGTCATGACTGGTGGCAGCTTCAACACTAGTACTAGGAACTGGAAGTGGTTCCTGATCTTCCACTATTTTTTCCTCCAAATTGTTGTTCTCTATTTCACAGGACAGCACCCCTTTATTATTGCAGCACACAGAGCAGTGCCCCTTTATTTTCACAGTGCCTCATGTATTCTTACAGCATACAGGAGCAGTGTGCTTTTAATTTGTAAGAACTGCACCCAAATTTTTATAGCAGACAGGGCCAGTGTAATGTTATTAAGACATCAGCAGCACTCCTATATTTCACAGCATACAGGAGCAGTGTGCTTTTAATTTGTAAGAACTGTACCCACATTTTTATAGCAGACAGGGCCAGAATAATGTTATTAAAACAACAACACCCCTATATTTCACAGTGCCCCTGCCTCCTGTACAACACAGTGACATCCAGGACAGCAACACACATGTAACGTTGCTGCACCCGGCATTAACACCAGTGACAGCCAGATCAGCACCCCTAACACAGCTCAGATACACCACAGTGACTGCAGCAACACCCACTAACCCCACCCGACGCCACCACCCACAGAGAGACAGAGATCTGTCTCCCTCACTCTCCAAGTCTGGAGTGAAAATGGTGGCGACGCGCGGCTGCTTATATGGGATTCAAACCTGCGAGAATCCGACAGTGGGATGATCATGTTTTGCCTCATTCTGGTTTCCGAGTGTGGCGTGAAAAACCCGAGCCGGGCAGGGGTCCAGGCTCGGGACATGATGTTAGGGGGGGTTCGGTTCTCTGGGAACCGAACCGCTCATCTCTACTATATATATATATATACATACTGCTCAAAAAAATAAAGGGAACACTAAAATAACACATCCTAGATCTGAATGAATGAAGTATTCTTATTAAATACTTTGTTCTTTACATAGTTGAATGTGCTGACAACAAAATCACACAAAAATGATCAATGGAAATCAAATTTATTAACCCATGGAGGTCTGGATTTGGAGTCACCCTCAAAATTAAAGTGGAAAAACACACTACAGGCTGATCCAACTTTGATGTAATGTCCTTAAAACAAGTCAATATGAGGCTCAGTAGTGTGGGTGGCCTCCACATGCCTGTATGACCTCCCTACAACCCACACAAGTGGCTCTGGTAGTGCAGCTCATCCAGGATGGCACACTAATGCGAGCTGTGGCAAGAAGGTTTGCTGTGTCTGTCAGCGTAGTGTCCAGAGCATGGAGGCGCTACCAGGAGACAGGCCAGTACATCAGGAGACGTGGAGGAGGCCGTAGGAGGGCAACAACCCAGCAGCAGGACCGCTACCTCCGCCTTTGTGCAAGGAGGAACAGGAGGAGCACTGCCAGAGCCCTGCAAAATGACCTCCAGCAAGCCACAAATGTGCATGTGTCTACTCAAACGATCAGAAACAGACTCCATGAGGGTGGTATGATTGCCCGACGTCCACAGGTGGGGGTTGTGCTTACAGCCCAACACCGTGCAGGATGTTTGTCATTTGCCAGAGAACACCAAGATCAGCAAATTCGCCACTGGCGCCCTGTGCTCTTCACAGATGAAAGCAGGTTCTCACTGAGCACATGTGACAGAGTTGGAGACGCCAAGGAGAACGTTCTGCTGCCTGCAACATCCTCCAGCATGACTGGTTTGGCAGTGGGTCAGTAATGGTATGGGGTGGCATTTCTTTGGGGGGCCGCACAGCCCTCCATGTGCTCGCCAGAGGTAGCCTGACTGCCATTAGGTACCGAGATGAGATCCTCAGACCCCTTGTGAGACCATATGCTGGTGCGGTTGGCCCTGGGTTCCTCCTAATGCAAGACAATGCTAGACCTCATGTGGCTGGAGTGTGTCATCAGTTCCTGCAAGACAAAGGAATTGATGCTATGGACTGGCCCGCCCGTTCCCCAGACCTGAATCCAATTGAGCACATCTGGGACATCATGTCTCGCTCCATCCACCAACCACAGTTGCACCACAGACTGTCCAGGAGTTGGCGGATGCTTTAGTCCAGGTCTGGGAGGAGATCCCTCAGGAGACCATCCGCCACCTCATCAGGAGAATGCCCAGGCGTTGTAGGGAGTTCATACATGCACGTGGAGGCCACCCACACTACTTAGCCTCATTTAGACTTGTTTTAAGGACATTACATCAAAGTTGGATCAGCCTGTAGTGTGTTTTTCCACTTTAATTTTGAGGGTGACTCCAAATCCAGACCTCCATGGGTTAATAAACTTGATTTCCATTGATAATTTTTGTGTGATTTTGTTGTCAGCACATTCAACTATATAAAGAACAGAGTATTTAATAAGAATATTTCATTAATTCAGATCTAGGATGTGTTATTTTAGTGTTCCCTTTATTTTTTTGAGCGGTGTATATATATACTACCTGAAGTACCCGGCATTGCCTGGGATTTTAAGAATGTCTGTTTACAAAAATAAATGTAAATGTTAAACACACATTATAAATAATGTATATAGCTGAATACCTGTGCTTCGTTACGGGATGAAGATGGTAAATTAGAATGATAGTTGCTCATTAATTTACCTTGGTTGGAGATCTAGTATATAGGCATATCTTGCTTCCCTGACGCACTTTGTGTAGTGTCCGGACCTCTTTTTGGTCCTCCAAGGATCCCTGCTCTTCCCACTATACAACTCTCAGTCTGTGGCTTCCTGCTGCCTCCATTCCTCTCCTCACATCATGTCAGTGCCCCTGTGAAATTTTTTTTTTTTTTACAGTTTCTTATATAGCGCAGCACATTCTGTATCTCCTGATATACTCTGTGCTGCTGGGGGACCGTGCTACTTCCACTATATAGCTCTCAGTGTGTGGGTTTGTGCTACGTGCATTCCCCTCCTCACATCATGTTACTGGCCCTGTCACATGCAACCCTGTCATCACTGACATATCATGCATGTCCTGAAATAGTCTGTGCTGCTGGCCCACCCCTAGAGGTGCTAGTGGTGTGTTACCCCCACAGTGTTTGTTCCCAGAGTGTAAGTCATATGTGTAGCAAGTTTGGTGTAAAATGCTCCAGGCATTCCAGAATTATGCTGTCTACTAAAAAACTCTGTGCTGCTACCTCACCGCTAGGGGTGTCTCACCCCCACAGTGTTTGTTCCCAGCTTGTAAGTCATATGTGTACCAAGTTTGCTGTAAATAGGTCCAAGCATTCGGGAGTTATGCTGTCTCCTGAAATACTCGGTGCTGCTGTTCCGGTGCTATGGGTGTCTAACCACCATAGAGTTTGTTCCCAGATTGTAAGTCAGATGTGTACCAAGTTTGGTGTAAATTGCTCCAGGCCTTCCACAGTTATGCTGTCTGCTGACATACTCTGTGCTGTTGTTCCACCCTAGGGGTGTCTGACCCCACAGTGTTTGTTTCCAGAGTGAAAGTCATATGTGTAGCAAGTTTGTAAATTGCTGCAGGCATTTCAGAGTAATGCTCTCTGCTGAAATACTCAGTGCTGCTGCATCACTGCTAGGGGTGTCTTCCCCCCCACAGTGTTTGTTTCCAGATTATAAGGCATATATGTACCAATTTTTGAGTACATTGCTCCAGCAATTCCGGAGTTATGCTGTCTCTTGATATACTCTGTGCTGCTGTCTCCCCCCCTAGGAGGGCTAGGGATTTCTAATTGTTTTAGTTGCGTCCGCCGTGTTTTGATATGCTCATATGTCAAATTCATGATCTTCACTTGTAAACTGTGGATTTGTATAGAAAGACAGAAGGACAGATTTTCACTTTTATTTAGTAGATATATACACTGCTCAAAAAAATAAAGGGAACACTTAAACAACACAATGTAACTCCAAGTCAATCACACTTCTGTGAAATCAAACTGTCCACTTAGGAAGCAACACTGATTGACAATCAATTTCACATGCTGTTGTGCAAATGGAATGGACAACAGGTGGGAATTATAGGCAATTAGCAAGACACCCCCAATAAAGGAGTTGTTCTGCAGGTGGTGACCACAGACCACTTCTCCGCTCCAATGCTTTCTGGCTGATGTTTTGGTCACTTTTGAAAGCTGGCGGTGCTTTTACTCTAGTGGTAGCATGAGACGGAGTCTACAACCCACACAAGTGGCTTAGGTAGTGCAGCTCATCCAGGATGGCACATCAATGCGAGCTGTGGCAAGAAGGTTTGCTGTGTCTGTCGGCGTAGTGTCCAGAGCATGGAGGCGCTACCAGGAGACAGGACAGTACATCAGGAGACGTGGAGGAGGCCGTAGGAGGGCAATAACCCAGCAGCAGGACCGCTACCTCCGCCTTTGTGGAAGGAGGAACAGGAGGAGCACTGACAGAGCCCTGCAAAATGACCTCCAGCAAGCCACGAATGTGCATGTGTCTACTCAAATGATCAGAAACAGACTCTATGAGGGTGGTATGAGGGCCCGACGTCCACAGGTGGGGGTTGCGCTTACAGCCCAACACCGTGCAGGACATTTGGCATTTGCCAGAGAACACCAAGATCAGCAAATTCGCCACTGGCGCCCTGTGCTCTTCACAGATGAAAGCAGGTTCTCACTGAGCACATGTGACAGACGTGACAGAGTCTGGAGACGCCAAGGAGAACAGTCTGCTGCCTGCAACATCCTCCAGCATGACCGGTTTGGCAGTGGGTCAGTAATGGTGTGGGGTGGCATTTCTTTGGGGGGCCGCACAGCCCTCCATGTGCTCGCCAGATGTAGCCTGACTGCCATTAGGTACCGAGATGAGATCCTCAGACCCCTTGTGAGACCATATGCTGGTGCGGTTGGCCCTGGGTTCCTCCTAATGCTAGACCTCATGTGGCTGGAGTGTGTCAGCAGTTCCTGCAAGACGAAGGCATTGATGCTATGGACTGGCCCGCCCGTTCCCCAGACCTGAATCCAATTGAGCACATCTGGGACATCATGTCTTGCTCCATCCACCAACGCCACGTTGCACCACAGACTGTCCAGGAGTTGGCGGATGCTTTAGTCCAGGTCTGGGAGGAGATTCCTCAGGAGACCATCCGCCACCTCATCAGGAGCATGCCCAGGCATTGTAGGGAGGTCATACAGGCACGTGGAGGCCACACACACTACTGAGCCTCATTTTGACTTGTTTTAAGGACATTACATCAAAGTTGGATCAGCCTGTAGTGTGTTTTTCCACTTTAATTTTGAGTGTGACTCCAAATCCAGACCTCCATGGGTTAATAAATTTGATTTCCATTGATAATTTTTGTGTGATTTTGTTGTCAGCACATTCAACTATGTAAAGAACAAAGTATTTAATAAGAATATTTCATTCGACTCGGTAGGTGGCCAGCAGGGGAGGAGGACGTGCCCTGGAGCTATCTGCACGGCGTCCGCTACACATTTGCCTCCCCCTGCCTCTGGCCCACACATACTGCGCCACCCGCTCTCTTGCCTCTCTGCCTGCCGGGCCCGCTATCGGGGGACACTTTTCCGGGAGCCGGGGACCGCTCACGGAGCTCCGGAGCCCCGCGGACTACACTACATCCACAGGCCAGGGCCTCGATTTTGGCCGCAACCCGCCGCGGACTTCCAGGGCGGCGGAGCGGAGGATTTTGCTTCGCCCGCGGCTGAGCCACCAGCCCACCATACCCCCCCCAGGAGGGCGGCCACTGACCTGCTGGGTCCCGAAAAGGCAGCATTAAGGCGCTAGGCAGCTGGGAAGAGGCTTCTCCCCGGGCTGCATCACATCTCCCCTGCATCTGGCGGCCATCTTGGAGGAGGCGAGCTGGTAAGCTGAAAGCTCCCTGCTGCTACAGGCAGTCAGCTGTGGTCACTGGCAGGTCCGTGATCCTTGCTGACTGTCCTCTCTGGACAGGTTGGAACCTATTAAATTTGACCTGGAATCCCATACCCTCTTCTTATTATACCCTCAACCTCTACACTCTATTTCTGGAAGAAATATCACTCATCTATAACACACCTATTATCTCATTGCTCGGATTGAACTCCCTCTGCTGGAGGAACATTGTATTGCGGCTCATATTATTATATATCTCAAGCCGTCTACGGCCGCACTCACTGCTGTTATTATCTCATTATTCTGATGATGGACAAATTTGCGGCCAAACAGTCGCGGGGCACTCGTAGCACTCAGTCGGGTAGAGGCCGTGGCCGTGATAGCTCCTCGGTAGACAGCCCTCCGTCACCCTCATTGGGTTCACACTCTAGCCCCCGAGGCCAGCCTGTGTCCATATCCGCAATGGATTCTGCAAAATCCTGCTCGACGAATGAGATAACAGATATCCTGTCTAAGTTATTAGACCAAAAATTGGCTCCTCTAAAAGACTCGCTTGATTCCGCTCTCACTCAACTGAACCAACATGCTCAGCGACTCACCGAGGCAGAACAGAGAATATCCGACCTAGAGGATGATCTCACTACGGCTAAGACGGCTCTCTCTGACCAAGAAAAATTTGTTGCATCTATTCAGGATAAGCTTGAGGACCTGGAAAACCGTAACAGGAGAAACAATGTGCGCCTCATCGGCCTACCGGAGTCGGTGAAACCCCATGACCTCATGACGCTCGTCTCTCAATGGATACCTAGGGAACTGGGCTGTGTTTCAGGTTCTGGATCTATAGTAGTGGAACGTGTACACCGTATTGGCCCTGAACGGCAGTCCACAAGAGATAGACCCCGGCCCGTCATCTTTAGAGTCCTCAATTACGCTGACAAGGTCATGATACTGGATGCCTATAGAAAATGTTCTGACCTGAAATACCAAGATGCTAAATTGCTGCTTTTCCAGGACTTTTCCTATATGGTTGCTTCCAAACGTAGAGAATTCTCGCCTGTCTGCAAGAGACTTTTTGAACTGGGTCACCGCTTTGCGCTTCTCTATCCGGCTAAATTGAGAGTCACTCATGCGGGAAAGGCCTACTTCTTCGAGACTCCAAAGACGGCCATGAATTTTGTAGATTCACTTTCCTTACGCCCCACTGCCGGGATGGACGATGAGGACTGATACCCGTTGGCCTTGTATATTTGCATCTTCTCGAACAGTACACATTCAGGTTCTTAGTAACTACTAAGAGTGGGTCCTCCCACTGGTTGATATATAGTTTGTTTATCTATATATATGTGGGTATACGGTCACCTATTCCCTATTGCATCTCTCGAAATACTCTCTCTCTCTGTGACCACTTATCCTATTGTTCTCAATTCTCCTTGAAATGCTCTCTACTTTCTTTGACTCTTTTTCTTCCTCCTCTTCTCCGACTAAACCTCACCCCCCTTTTTTCCTTTCCTTATCTGTTATTGTTATGTTTGCTTATTGCATGGTCTCTTGGCGCGGTTCTCCACTATACACATGTTTTAAGTCGAAATCAATTAGTCGTCTCGGTGGGCCGCTCCATTGACCTCAACACTTTGGTTCGTATAATACTTAAAATAATTTTGAGTTGGGATTTTTATTTAGATGTTGTACAAATTTATTGTATGTCGTTGTCACCATTGTTCCTCTTATTCTTATACTGCTTTGGTACAGGTATTTTGCTCGCCGGCCCGCTTGCTGGGACGGGCTGGTTGGGTCTATCATTACTAGTTAAATGGGAATTTTGGCCTAGAGTAGGTGTAGGTTAAATGTCCTCGAATGCTGCCACCTCCACTAGAGTACAGTCCCATATTAAATTTGTAACCTGGAATGTTGAGGGTTTAAACACCCCAGTCAAAAGGAGAAAGATTCTCTCCTATATTAAACGTTTAAAGCCTGATATAGTTTTCTTACAAGAGACTCATTGGAAAAATGCAGACCCTAATGTTGTGAGAGATTCCTGGATAGGGGAATTCTCATCGGCCTCTTATTCAGCCAAACGAAGGGGTGTACTGATTCTTTTTAATAGACGCCTCACATATCAAATAAATGATAGTCTCAGTGACCCTGAAGGCCGCTATTTATTTATAAAAATAACTATTTTCGGTGTTCTCTACACCATAGCTACTATCTACGCACCTACTGGTCCTAACTCACTCTTTTTTTCTAAAATTTATAATAAACTGCAAGAATGGGCGGAGGGGGAGATTATTTTAGGCGGAGACTTTAATACTGTCCAGTCTCCAGGTTTGGACAGATCCACCTCTGCTAGATCGCATATTTCTACACCGCCCCAATCCCTGTCCTTATTAACCGACTCACTGCGGCTCTGCGACCCCTGGAGATGCCAACACCCTGACTCCCGAGAGTACACATTTTACTCTCATCCACATCACTCCTCTTCTCGCCTCGACTATTGGCTAATCACTGACACCTTATTACAGCGCGTGGCTGAAACTAAAATAGAACCCATATCATTGTCCGACCATGCCCCAGTTTGGTTTACCCTAAATTTACACTCCCCTATCTCTCAGTCATATAATTGGAGGTTTCCAGCCTATCTTACAAAATCCTCTGATTTTTGCACCCACCTAGAACAAACGTTTCGTAATTATGTAGCAGACAATAGTACTCATATGGAGGACATCAATTTGTTTTGGTCAGCTTCGAAGCCAGTGATTCGAGGACATATTATGGAGTATGTTTCTAGGAGACGTAAGCTACTCGCTATCCAATTACGGGACCTTGCTTGTAACCTGACCAAAACCTATGACGCACTTTTGTTGAGGGACTCACCCGACAACCGACAGGCCTATCTTGCTGCTAAGCAACTATATGACTCATTACATACGGAGCGGGCGAGATTTTCATACGATTTACAACGGAATAGATTTTTCAGAGGGGGTAATAAATCCGGGAGATTGTTGGCAAATCTGGTTCGGTCGTGCTCTGCCCCTTCTCGTATTCCCCAACTACTCACAAATTCGTCTGCAGCCATCTTTGATACCCCCTCAATTTCTGAGGCCTTCTTACAATATTATAACACTCTCTATAAAGCCCCCTTGGATCATCCGACTCTCGGAATGCAATTCCTTGAGAGGGCAAAATTACCTGTTTTAACGGAAGAGGAAAGGAAATCCTTAACAGAACCGGTCACAGAACCGGAATTACTTTCTTTGATTAAATCACTGCACAATGGCAAATCTCCTGGCCCGGACGGGTTTGGGGCGGAGTATTACCGAATCCTGGCCCCCCATTTGTCACCCCATTTATTATCTCTTTTCAATGCACTGCTAGAGGGTAAACCTTTCCCCCCCCCCCCCCCCCCGGGATTTAGTGAAGCCAGAATTGTGCTGTTTACGAAACCGGGAAAAGATCCCCGATATACTCAATCTTACAGACCTATTTCATTATTGAATCAGGACATGAAGCTTTTTACAAAATTAATTGCAACAAGACTTCAACCAATTCTGAATCGAGTTCTGCATCCTGCTCAAACAGGGTTTGTTAAAGGTAGAACCTCAGTTCATAATATACGTACGCTGATTGCAGCAATGTATAGTGCGCAACAATCTCCCTGCCCAAACGCTCTTGTTGTGAGCTGCGACGCCGATAAGGCGTTTGATCGCGTCTCCTGGTCTCATTTGCTACGTATTTTTCATGTCCAGCAATTTGGTGAGGAATTTATTCATCTATTTGGCGCATCTGACTATAAATGGTTTAAACTCGTCTGCCTTCACGTTAGGTAGAGGGACCCGTCAGGGATGCCCTCTTTCCCCCCTGCTATTTAATTTGGCCCTAGACCCTTTGATACGTCATTTTATACTAGATCCTACTTGGCAAGGTATTATGGTAGGCAACAACGAAGTCAAGGTGTCTGCTTTTGCTGATGACCTGTTACTATATTTTACCAACCCCAAACAGGCATTTCCATCGTTACTAACCACACTGCATGATTTTAATTTAATCTCCGGATTTCTTATTAATTTTGATAAGACAGAGGCGCTGGCATTGGGAAGAGAGGCGGCACAGGATTGGGGCGACTCATTTCCCTTCAGATGGGCCCACCGATATTTAAAATATCTAGGCCTCCGTATCCCGCCACTCCTCACTGACCTATATACAGTGAACTTTTCTTACCACATCACTCAAATGACGAATGACTTTTTGAAGTGGCAACATCTCCCGATTTCTTATCTGGGTAGGTGCCACTTATATAAGATGGTTTCCTTCCCTCGACTACTTTATCCAATCCAGATGCTCCCATTCATATTGTCCAAACGCGATGTCCATTCTATTAATAAGGCCCTCACTAAATTTATCTGGGCAAACAAACGTCCCCGCATTGCACTTTTTAAGTTACAACAACCCTCGGCACTTGGAGGTATTAATCTCCCCTGTCCTGAAGACTACTCCCTTGCCGCCAACTACAGATACGCTCTGGATTGGATAGGGGATAGTGACAATTTTGTTAATAGAGCTTTGGAACAGGCTTTCTCACCTCAACACACTTTAGTACATTTGTTGCATTTTGCCGCGGTCCCTCCTCAACATGATAGACTCCATAATTCGTTATTACATGCCCCATGTACAGCGTGGCGTAAACTTAGGAAACGTTTAGACCTCTCCCTAACGGATTCTCTATTTCAGCCTTTATTGTGTAATCCACAATTCCAGGGTGGAGAGGATAATGGGATTGTTCGTGGCTGGCATCTCCAGGGCCTATCCTTCTTATACCAATTTCTGAATGTAGAATGCTCTGCGATATTAACTCTAGCACAACTAAAAGTAAAATACCCCACTCTTAATTTTCCTCTGTTTGCCTATTTCCAAATTCGTAGCTTTGTTACTAGTAAATTGTCACGATTGCACCCCGCGGACTTCACCTTTCCCCTTGATGGCCTGGTACGACAGTCTCCAGGAGCCCCATATAACACTTCATTAATCTATTCCCTTACTAGGCGAAGGTTGGATCTGTCTAAGCTCACAACAGGGATGGCCAAATGGACAGACACCCTCCCTGACACCGATCTCCTGACAGTGATTCGGTGGTGTGGTGTGCTAAATAAACAACTAGTTTCATCTTCTTATGCAGAGATGCATTTTAAAATACTACACAGAGCCTACTACACCCCTAGACTTAGGTTCCTCACTGGAGTATCTGACAACTCTTTATGTTTTAAATGTAATTCTCCCGAAGCTGATATTATTCATTGTCTCTGGGCATGCCCGTTAGTACAAACATTCTGGACAGCAGTCCAAACGTATATTAATGTGGAACTTTGCATTTCTTTTAATATTACTATGGTCTGGGCTTTCTGGAACTTCATAAATACTCAGGATCCCCCATATTCCAAAGGGACGAAATTACTGTTGGCTCGTGTGGCTGCTGCAGCAAAGAAAACCATCCAATCCCAATGGATACATTCGGAGCCGATACCCCTTTGCCTCATGTTACCACGTTTAACATATCTATATCAAATGGATTGGGTTGATTGTGCCCTGGACGCAGAGTCGCGCTCGCAAAAATTTTTCGCCATTTGGTTACCCTACCTGCTCACGCTACCGCCTGCCACCAGGGAATATGTGCGCAAAGTAGTTAGATTGACAACATGGTATAATACAGAATCCCTCATTAAAGGCTCACCACCCTTTTAATTAAAAATATAAATAAATAAATAAAAATTTAATAGACTGATGTTACGTTCTCCTGCTTGAACTATATGGTTGATTGTCCTCATAACCCTGTTTATACTATTCAAAAGTGTTTGTACAACTCTTTTATTGGCACTTTCTGTACCTTGCAGTGGTTGACTGTTTTCTCACAAGCAATGTGACATACGACTTGTATTTTATTTTATTACATGTTCCTTCTCAATAAATATATATTAGAAAAGAAAAAAAAGAATATTTCATTCATTCAGATCTAGGATGTGTTATTTTAGTGTTCCCTTTATTTTTTTGAGCAGTGTATATATTTCTCTGACGTCCTAGTGGATGCTGGGAACTCCGTAAGGACCATGGGGAATAGACGGGCTCCGCAGGAGACTGGGCACTCTAAAAGAAAGATTAGGTACTATCTGGTGTGCACTGACTCCTCCCTCTATGCCCCTCCTCCAGACCTCAGTTAGATTTCTGTGCCCGGCCGAGCTGGATGCACACTAGGGGCTCTCCTGAGCTCCTAGAAAGAAAGTATATGTTAGGTTTTTTATTTTACAGTGAGACCTGCTGGCAACAGGCTCACTGTAACGAGGGACTAAGGGGAGAAGAAGCGAACCTACCTGCTTGCAGCTAGCTTGGGCTTCTTAGGCTACTGGACACCATTAGCTCCAGAGGGATCGACCGCAGGACCCGTCCTTGGTGTTCGTTCCCGGAGCCGCACCGCCGTCCCCCTTACAGAGCCAGAAGCATGAAGATGGTCCGGAAAATCGGCGGCAGAAGACTTCAGTCTTCACCAAGGTAGCGCACAGCACTGCAGCTGTGCGCCATTGCTCCTCATACACACTTCACACTCCGGTCACTGAGGGTGCAGGGCGCTGGGGGGGGGGGGCGCCCTGAGCAGCAATAAAAACACATTGGCTGTGAAAATAATCACAATATATAGCCCCAGAGGCTATATATGTGATAATTACCCCTGCCAGAATCCATAAAAAAGCGGGAGAAAAGTCTGCGAAAAAGCAAAGGGTTAAAAAGAGAGGGGGGGCACTAAATTTAGGCGCAATATTGTTTATACAAGCAGCTATTGGGGAAAATTCACTCAGTGATAGTGTTTATCCCTACATTATATAGCGCTCTGGTGTGTGCTGGCTTACTCTCTCTCTGTCTCCCCAAAGGGCTGTGTGGGGTCCTGTCCTCAGTCAGAGCATTCCCTGTGTGTGTGTGGTGTGTCGGTACGGCTGTGTCGACATATTTGATGAGGTTTATGTGGAGGCGGAGCAGATGCCGATAAATGGGATGTCGCCCCCTGTGGGGCCGACACCAGAGTGGATGGATAGGTGAAAGGTATTAACCGACAGTGTCAACTCCTTACATAAAAGGCTGGATGACGTAACAGCTGTGGGACAGCCGGCTTCTCAGCCCGCGCCTGCCCAGGCGTCTCAAAGGCCATCAGGGGCTCAAAAAACGCCCGTTACCTCAGATGGCAGACACAGATGTCGACACGGAGTCTGACTCCAGTGTCGACGAGGTTGAGACATATACACAATCCACTAGGACCATCCGTTGCATGATCTCGGCAATAAAAATTGTGTTACACATTTCTGACATTAACCCAAGTACCACATAAAAGGGGGTTTATATTTGGGGAGAAAAAGCAGCCGGTGTTTTGTTCCCCCATCAGATGAGTGAATGAAGTGTGTAAAGAAGCGTGGGTTCCCCCGATAAGAAACTGGTAATTTCAAAAAAATTACTGCTGGCGTACCCTTTCCCGCCAGAAGATAGGTCACGTTGGGAGATATCCCCTAGGGTGGATAAGGCGCTCACACGTTTGTCATAAAAGGTGGCACTGCCGTCTTAGGATACGGCCACTTTGAAGGAGCCTGCTGATAAAAAGCAGGAGGCTATCCTGAAGTCTGTATATACACACTCAGGTATTATACTGAGACCTGCAATTGCCTCAGCATGAATAGTGCTGCTGCAGCAGGGTCTGATACCCTGTCAGATAATATTAATACCCTAGACAGGGAAAATATGGTGCTAACATAGAGCATATTAAAGACGTAGTCTTATATATGAGGGATGCACAGAGGGATATTTGCCGGCTGGCGTCCAGAATTAATGCAAGGTCCATTCTGCCAGGAGGGTATTAGAGACCCGGCAGTGGACAGGTGATGTTGACTTTAAAAGGCACATGGAGATTATGCCTTATAAGGGTGAGGAATTGTTTGGGGATGGTCCTTGTATCCACAGCAACAGCTGGGAAGAAAAATTTCTACCTCAGATTTCCTCACACCCTAAGAAAGCACTGTATTATGGGGTACAGTCCTTTCGGCTTCAAAAAAGCAAGGGGGCCAAAGGCGCTTCCTTTCTGCACAAGGGAAGAAGGAAAAAGCTGCACAGACAGCCAGTTCCCAGGATCAAAAATCTTCCCCCGCTTCCTCTGAGTCCACAGCATGACGCTGGGGCTCCACAGACAGGTGCGGTGGGGGCGCGTCTCGGGAACTTCAGGGACCAGTGGGCTTGCCCACAGGTGAATTACTGGGTTCTGCAAGTAGTATCACAGGGATACAAGCTGGAGTTCGAGGCGACTCCCCCTCGCCGTTACCTCACATCAGCCTTGCCTGCTGCCCTCGGATATAGGGAGTTAGTACTGGCGGCAATTCACAAGCTGTACTTCCAGCAGGTGAAATCAAGGTACCCCTCCTTCAACAAGGCCGGGGTTACTATTCCAGAAATGTTGTGGTACCGAAACCAGACGGTTCGGTGAGACCCATTCTAAAATTGAAATCCTTGAACACTTATATACGAAGGTTCAAGTTCAAAATGGAATCGCTCAGGGCGATTATTGCAAGCCTGGAGAATTTCAGGGTATCACTGGACATCAAGGATGCTTACCTGCATGTCCCTATTTACCCTCCTCACCAGGAGTACCTCAAAATTGTGGTACAGAATTGTCATTACCAATTCCAGACGTTGCCGTTGGTCTGTCCCCGGCACCGAGGGTATTTACCAAGGTAATGGCCGAAAGACTTATCCAGTATTTGGACAATCTCCTTATAAAGGCGAGGTCCAGGGAGCAGTTGTTTGTCAGAGTTGCACTATCTCGGGAAGTGCTACAACAGCACGGCTGGATTCTGAATATTCCAAAGTCGCAGCTGGTTCCTACGACGCATCTACTGTTCCTGGGGATGGTTCTGGACACAGAACAGAAAAAAGTGTTTCTCCCGCAGGAGAAAGCCAAGGAGCTGTCATCTCTAGTCAGAGGCCTCCTGAAACCAAAACAGGTGTCGGTGCATCACTGCACGCGAGTCCTGAAAAAAAATGGTAGCTTCCTACGAAGCAGTTCCATGCAAGAACTTTTCAGTGGGACCTCTTGGACGGGATCCCATCTTCAGATGCATCGGCTGATAACCCTGTCTCCAAGGACCAGGGTGTCTCTGCTGTGGTGGCTGCAGAGTGCTCATCTTCTAGAGGGCCGCAGATTCGGCATACAGGACTGGGTCCTGGTGATCACGGATGCCAGCCTTCGAGGCTGGGGGGCAGTCACACAGGGGGGGAAAAAAAAAAAATTTCCAAGGACTTTGGTCAAGTCAGGAGTCGTCCCTACACATAAATATTCTGGAACTGAGGGCCACAGTTGGTAAACCGTTGGGAAAGGCCACAGGTGGACATGATGGCGTCCCGCCTCAACAAAAAGCTAAAGAGATATTGCGCCAGGTCAAGGGACCCTCAGGCGATAGCTGTGGACGCTCTAGTGACACCGTGGGTGTACCAGTCGGTTTATGTGTTCCCTCCTCTGCCTCTCATACCAAAGGAACTGAGAATAATAAGAAGGCGAGGTGTAAGAACGATACTCGTGGTTCCGGATTGGCCAAGAAGAGCTTGGTACCCAGAACTTCAAGAAATGATATCAGAGGACCCATGGCCTCTACCGCTCAGACAGGATCTGTTACAGCAGGGGCCCTGTCTGTTCCAAGACTACCCTAAAGGAAAAGGGCATTCCGGAGGAAGTCATTCCTACGCTGATAAAAGCCAGGAAAGAAGTAACCGCAAACCATTATCACCGTATTTGGCGAAAATATGTTGCGTGGTGTGAGGCCAGGAAGGCCCCTACAGAGGAATTTCAGCTGGGTCGTTTTCTGCACTTCCTACAGTCGGGAGTGACTATGGGCCTAAAAATTGGGTTCCATTAAGGTCCAGATTTCGGCTCTGTCGATTTTCTTCCAGAAAGAACTGGCTTCACTGCCTGAAGTTCAGACATTTGTAAAGGGAGTGCTACATATTCAGCCCCTTTTGTGCCTCCTTTGGCACCTTGGGATCTCAACGTGGTGTTGAGTTTCCTGAAATCACATTTGTTTGAGCCACTTAAAACTGTGGATCTGAAATATCTCACGTGGAAAAAAGTGGTCATGTTATTGGCCTTGGCTTCGGCCAGGCGTGTGTCAGAATTGGCGGCTTTGTCATGTAAAAGCCCTTATCTGATTTTCCATATGGATAGGGCAGAATTGAGGACTCGTCCTCAGTTTCTCCCTAAGGTGGTATCAGCTTTTCACTTGAACCAACCTATTGTAGTGCCTGCGGCTACTAGGGGCTTGGAAGATTCCAAGTTACTGGACGTAGTCAGGGCCTTGAAAATTTATGTTTCCAGGACGGCTGGAGTCAGGAAAACGGACTCGCTTTTTATCCTGTAGGCACCCAACAAACTAGGTGCTCCTGCTTCTGAGCAGACTATTGCTCGCTGGATTTGTAGCACAATTCAGCTGGCGCATTCTGCGGCTGGATTGCCGCATCCTAAATCAGTAAAAGCCCATTCCACAAGGAAAGGGGCTCATCTTGGGCGGCTGCCCGAGGGGTCTCGGCTTTACAACTTTGCCGAGCTGCAACTTGGTCAGGGGCAAACACGTTTGCTAAATTCTACAAATTTGATACCCTGGCTGAGGAGGACCTTGAGTTCTCTCATTCGGTGCTGCAGAGTCATCCGCACTCTCCCGCCCGTTTGGGAGCTTTGGTATAATCCCCATGGTCCTTACGGAGTTCCCAGCATCCACTAGGACGTCAGAGAAAATAAGATTTTACTCACCGGTAAATCTATTTCTCGTAGTCCGTAGTGGATGCTGGGCGCCCATCCCAAGTGCGGATTGTCTGCAATACTTGTATATAGTTATTGCCTAACTAAAGGGTTATTGTTGAGCCATCTGTTGAGAGGCTCAGTTATATTTCATACTGTTAACTGGGTATAGTATCACGAGTTATACGGTGTGATTGGTGTGGCTGGTATGAGTCTTACCCGGGATTCAAAATCCTTCCTTATTGTGTCAGCTCTTCCGGGCACAGTATCCTAACTGAGGTCTGGAGGAGGGGCATAGAGGGAGGAGCCAGTGCACACCAGATAGTACCTAATCTTTCTTTTAGAGTGCCCAGTCTCCTGCGGAGCCCGTCTATTCCCCATGGTCCTTACGGAGTTCCCAGCATCCACTACGGACTACGAGAAATAGATTTACCGGTGAGAAAAATCTTATTATACACACACACACACACAGTGAGGGTGCCAGGGTCCAGAAAGAACTCACCACAGCCAGGGGACAGTGGTGGGGCTGTGGGTGGCGCTGCTGCAGTGAAGGTGTGCCCGGCGGGAGGTGATCTTCCTGGTCTCAGGACGCTGTGCTCCACAGCCAGGGGACAGTAGTAAGGCTGCGGGTGGGGCTGCTGCTGTGACGGTGCACCTGGCGGGAGGTGATCTTCCTGGGCTCAGGACGCTCTGCTCCTCGGCAACAGCTGCAGATAGGCCGGCGCAGCATCATTTGTTGCGACATCAGCAGCAAGGTGGAATCACCGGAGCAGACCAAGTGAGAGGGGGCAGGGGGGTATCAACGGTGCGCACAGTTAATTGTTGTTTCTCTGACGTCCTAGTGGATGCTGGGGACTCCGTCAGGACCATGGGGATTAGCGGCTCCGCAGGAGACAGGGCACGAAAATAAAGCTTTAGGATCAGGTGGTGTGCACTGGCTCCTCCCCCTATGACCCTCCTCCAAGCCTCAGTTAGATTTTTGTGCCCGTCCGAGCAGGGTGCAATCTAGGTGGCTCTCCTAAAGAGCTGCTTAGAAAAAGTTTTTAGGTTTTTTATTTTACAGTGAGTCCTGCTGGCAACAGGCTCACTGCAACGAGGGACTTAGGGGAGAAGAAGTGAACTCACCTGCGTGCAGGATGGATTGGCTTCTTAGGCTACTGGACACCATTAGCTCCAGAGGGATCGAACACAGGCCCAGCCATGGAGTCCGGTCCCGGAGCCGCGCCGCCGACCCCCTTGCAGATGCCGAAAAGTGAAGAGGTCCAGAAACCGGCGGCAGAAGACTTTTCAGTCTTCATGAGGTAGCGCACAGCACTGCAGCTGTGCGCCATTGTTGTCACACACTTCACACCAGCGGTCACGGAGGGTGCAGGGCGCTGCAGGGGGCGCCCTGGGCAGCAATGAGAATACCTTGTTCTGGCTAAAAAATACATCACATATAGCCCCTGGGGCTATATGGATGTATTTAACCCCTGCCAGGTCTCAGAAAAACGGGAGAAGAAGCCCGCCGAAAAGGGGGCGGGGCCTATTCTCCTCAGCACACAGCGCCATTTTCCCTCACAGAAATGCTGGTGGGAAGGCTCCCAGGCTCTCCCCTGCACTGCACTACAGAAACAGGGTTAAAACAGAGAGGGGGGGCACTTATTTGGCGATATGATTATATATATTAAGATGCTATAAGGGAAAAACACTTATATAAAGGTTGTCCCTGTATAATTATAGCGTTTTGGTGTGTGCTGGCAAACTCTCCCTCTGTCTCTCCAAAGGGCTAGTGGGGTCCTGTCCTCTATCAGAGCATTCCCTGTGTGTGTGCTGTGTGTCGGTACGTGTGTGTCGACATGTATGAGGACGATGTTGGTGAGGAGGCGGAGCAATTGCCTGTAATGGTGATGTCACTCTCTAGGGAGTCGACACCGGAATGGATGGCTTATTTAGGGAATTACGTGATAATGTCAACACGCTGCAAGGTCGGTTGACGACATGAGACTGCCGGCAAACCAATTAGTACCTGTCCAGGCGTCTCAAACACCGTCAGGGGCTTTAAAACGCCCATTACCTCAGTCGGTCGACATAGACACGGACACTGACTCCAGTGTCGACGGTGAAGAAACAAACGTATTTTCCAGTAGGGCCACACGTTACATAATCATGGCAATGAAGGAGGCGTTACATATTTCTGATACTACAAGTACCACAAAAAAAACTGTTTTTTTTTCATGTCGTCAACCGACCTTGCAGCGTGTTGACATTATCACGTAATTCCCTAAATAAGCCATCCATTCCGGTGTCGACTCCCTAGAGAGTGACATCACCATTACAGGCAATTGCTCCGCCTCCTCACCAACATCGTCCTCATACATGTCGACACACACGTACCGACACACAGCACACACACAGGGAATGCTCTGATAAAGGACAGGACCCCACTAGCCCTTTGGAGAGACAGAGGGAGAGTTTGCCAGCACACACCAAAACGCTATAATTATACAGGGACAACCTTTATATAAGTGTTTTTCCCTTATAGCATCTTAATATATATAATCATATCGCCAAATAAGTGCCCCCCCTCTCTGTTTTAACCCTGTTTCTGTAGTGCAGTGCAGGGGAGAGCCTGGGAGCCTTCCCACCAGCATTTCTGTGAGGGAAAATGGCGCTGTGTGCTGAGGAGAATAGGCCCCGCCCCCTTTTCGGCGGGCTTCTTCTCCCGTTTTTCTGAGACCTAGCAGGGGTTAAATACATCCATATAGCCCCAGGGGCTATATGTGATGTATTTTTTAGCCAGAACAAGGTATTCTCATTGCTTCCCAGGGCGCCCCCTGCAGCGCCCTGCACCCTCCGTGACCGCTGGTGTGAAGTGTGTGACAACAATGGCGCACAGCTGCAGTGCTGTGCGCTACCTCATGAAGACTGAAAAGTCTTCTGCCGCCGGTTTCTGGACCTCTTCACTTTTCGGCATCTGCAAGGGGGTCGGCGGCGCGGCTCCGGGACCGGACTCCATGGCTGGGCCTGTGTTCGATCCCTCTGGAGCTAATGGTGTCCAGTAGCCTAAGAAGCCAATCCATCCTGCACGCAGGTGAGTTCACTTCTTCTCCCCTAAGTCCCTCGTTGCAGTGAGCCTGTTGCCAGCAGGACTCACTGTAAAATAAAAAACCTAAAAACTTTTTCTAAGCAGCTCTTTAGGAGAGCCACCTAGATTGCACCCTGCTCGGACGGGCACAAAAACCTAACTGAGGCTTGGAGGAGGGTCATAGGGGGAGGAGCCAGTGCACACCACCTGATCCTAAAGCTTTATTTTTGTGCCCTGTCTCCTGCGGAGCCGCTAATCCCCATGGTCCTGACGGAGTCCCCAGCATCCACTACGGACTACGAGAAATAGATTTATCGGTAAGTAAAATCTTATTTTTTTTCTTACTTAATTGGCAGGCGGGAGGAGCGGCCAATGAATATACAGTATTTACAGGCACTCCAGCATCCGTGTTTTGAGCCCTCTGCCTCGGGGGCCCCTATGAACCATGGGGCCCTGTATAGCTGTCCCCTTTGACCCCCTGTCGCTAGGCCTGCTGACTGATGCAAGTAGGGGGCCCAATGGAGAAATAGACAAAACTATATAGAATATACAGTAGAGGGAGAAGATTAAAGGTACCTGCTAGTCCTGATCACATGGGGGGGTTGGGCTATAGTGTCAGCGGCCTGTCACTGGCTTCAGCAGCGCTGCAGAAGTTGTGGGGCCTCTGGGCAACTGCCCACTGAGCCCATACAGAACTATGGCTCTGAATTAGTGGGGCTGATCACTGATCTTCCATACCGACTCAAAGCAACCAGGATTAACAGATGCTAGGACTAAATACAACAGCGCTCTATTCATCTAATGAATGTGGATAGAATTTGCTGCACCTTTAGGAGGTAATATTCCTGAACTTATTTAAGGTCTAAATTTTAGTTAATTTTCTCTGACGTCCTAGTGGATGCTGGGAACTCCGTAAGGACCATGGGGAATAGCGGCTCCGCAGGAGACTGGGCACATCTAAAGAAAGCTTTAGGACTATCTGGTGTGCACTGGCTCCTCCCCCTATGACCCTCCTCCAAGCCTCAGTTAGATTTTTGTGCCCGACCGAGCAGGGTGCAATCTAGGAGCTCTCCTGAGCTTCTTAGAAAAAGTTAGTTTTAGGTTTTTTATTTTCAGTGAGACCTGCTGGCAACAGGCTCACTGCATCGAGGGACTAAGGGGAGAAGAAGCGAACCTGCCTGCTTGCAGCCAGCTTGGGCTTCTTAGGCTACTGGACACCATTAGCTCCAGAGGGACCGAACACAGGCCCAGCCTCGGAGTCCGGTCCCAGAGCCGCGCCGCCGGCCCCCTTACAGAGCCAGAAGCAAGAAGAGGTCCGGAAAATCGGCGGCAGAAGACATCAGTCTTCACCAAGGTAGCGCACAGCACTGCAGCAGTGCGCCATTGCTCCTCATGCACACCACACACTCCGGTCACTGAGGGTGCAGGGCGCTGGGGGGGGGCGCCCTGAGCAGCAATATAAACACCTTGGCTGGCATAAATACATCACATATAACCCCCAGGGCTATATGGATGTATATTAACCCCTGCCAGATGCCATAAAAATGCGGGAGAAAAGTCAGCGAAAAAGGGGCGGAGCCTATCTCCTCAGCACACTGGCGCCATTTTTCCCTCACAGCTCCGTTGGAGGGAAGCTCCCTGGCTCTCCCCTGCAGTTAATACACTACAGAAAGGGTTAAAAAGAGAGGGGGGGGCACAATTTAGGTGCAGTATACAACATATATGCAGCTATAAGGGAAAACACTTTTTTATAGGTGCTATCCCTGTGATATATAGCGCCCTGGTGTGTGCTGGCATACTCTCCCTCTGTCTCCCCAAAGGGCTTTGTGGGGTCCTGTCCTCTATCAGAGCATTCCCTGTGTGTGTGCTGTGTGTCGGTACGGCTGTGTCGACAGGCATGTGGAGGATAATGAGGTGGAGGCGGAGCGAATACCTGTAAATATGTTGTCACCCCCTGCGGGGTCGACACCGGTGTGGTTGAACTTATGGAAGGATTACGTGAAAGTGTCAACTCCTTACATAAAAGGCCGACGACACGGAACAGCCGGCTACTCAGCTTGTGCCTGTTCCAGCGTCTCAAATGTCATGGGGGGCTCTAAAATCGCCCGCTAGCTCAGATAACAGACACAGATGTCGACACGGATACTGACTCCAGTGTCGACATCGATGAGACTGGTGTACCCTCCAAATAGGTCCACCCGTTACAGGATTGAGACAATGAAAAATGTATTACACATTTATGATTATACCCCAGGTACCACATAAAAGGGTATTGTGTTTGGTGAGAGAAAACTATTAGTAGTTTTTCCTGCATCTGAGAAATTAAATGAGGTGTGTGAGGAAGAGTGGTCTTCCCCCGGTAAGAAATTGATAATTTCTACAACGGTTATTGGCAGCGTACCCTTTCCCGCCAGAGGGTAGGTCACGCGGGGAAACACCCCATAGGGTAGATACAGCGCTTACACGCTTATCAGAAAAGGTGGCACTACCGTCTTCGGGTACGGCCGCCCTGAAGGAACCTGCTGATAGAAAGCAGGAGGTTACCCTATAAGATATGGTCACACACTAGGCCATTATATTGCGACCAGCCGTTGCTTCGGCATGGATGGGCAGTGCTCCCGCTGCGTGGTCAGATTCCCTGTCGGAAAATAACTATGGATAGGGACAACATTTTGCTGAAAATAGAGCATATAAAAGACGTGGTCTTATACATGCGTGATGCACAGAGGGATATTTGCTGACTGGCATCAAAAATAAGCGCTAGGTCCATTGCCGCCAGACGGGGGTTATGGACTTGGCAATGGTCAGGCGATGCCGACTCGAATCGGCACATGGAAGTTGCCCTATAAGGGGGTAAAACTGTTTGGGGATAGTTTTTCAGACCTTGTTTCCACAGCTACTGCTGGGAAATTAATTTTTTTGCCACAGGCTACCCCACAACAAAAGAAAGCACCGTATCATCAAGTACAGTCCTTTCGGCCCCAGAAAAACAAGTGGGCTAGAGGCTCATCCTTTCTGCCGAGAGGCAAAGGTAGAGGAAAAAAGCTGCAACACACAGCTAGTTCCCAAGAGCAGAAGTCCTCCCTGCGTCCGGTAGGTCCACAGCATGGTGCTGGGGCTGCTCAGGCGGACCCGGGTACGGTGGGGGCCCGTCTCAGATATTTCAGCGGACAGTGGGCTCTCTCACATGCATCCCTGGGTCCTTCAAGTAGTATCTCAGGGGTACAGGCTGGATTTCGAGACGTTCTTCCCCCCCGCCGTTTCCTAAAATCTGCCTTACCGGCACCTCCCTCTGCCAGGGAGACGGTGTTGGTGGATATTCAACACTATAATCACAACAAGTGATTGTCAAGGTGCCCCTCCTTCAGCAAGGAAGGGGTTACTATTCCACAGTGGTTGTGGTACCGCAACGGTTCGGTGAGACCCATCTTGAAATTAAAATACTTGAACTTTTATATCAGAAGATTCAAGTTCAAGATGGAATCGCTCAGGGCGCTTATTACGAGCCTGGACGAGGGGGATTACAGGGTCTCCCTGGACATCAAGGATGCGTACCTGCATGTCCCCATTCCCCCCCCCCCTCACCAGGAGTACCTCAGATATGTGGTACAGGACTGTCACTATCAGTTCCAGACGCGGCCGTTGGAGTTGTCCACGGCACCGAAGGTCTTTACCTAGGTAATGGCCGAAGTGATGATACTCCTTCGCAAGAAGGAAGTTTTTATTATCCCGTACTTGGACGATCTCCTGATAAAGGCGAGGTCCAAAGAACAGTTGGTAGTGGGGGTAGCACTCTCTCGGGAAGTGCTACAACAGCACGACTGGATTCTCAATATTCCAAAGTCACAGCTGGTCCCGACGACACGTTTTCTGTTCCTGGGAATGTTTCTGAACGCAGACCAGAAAAGAGTGTTTCTTCCAGTGGAAAAAGCCGAGGAGTCGTCATCTCTAGTCAGAGACATCCTAAAACCAGGACAGGTGTCGGTACATCAATGCACACGAGTCCTGGGAAAAATGGTAGCTTCGTACGAAGCATAATTCCATTCGGAAGACTCCACGCAAGGACGTTCCAGTGGGACCTGTGGGACTAATGGTCCGGGTCCCATGTACAGATACAACAGCGGATAACCCTGTCAGCAAGAAACAGGGTGTCGCTGCTGTGGTGGCTGCAGAGGGCTCATCTACTAGTGGGCCGCAGATTCGGAATACAGGACTGGGTCCTGGTGACCACGGATGCCAGCCTTCGGGGCTGGGGTGCAGTCACACAGGGAAGAAATTTCCAAGGAGATTTCGCTTCACATAAATATTCGGCAGCTAAGGGCCATTTACAATGCCCTAAGACAAGCAAGGCCCCTGCTTCAGAACCAGCCGGTACTGATCCAATCAGACGACATCACGGCGGTCGCCCATGTACACAGACAGGGCGGCACAAGAAGCAGGATGGCGATGGCAGAAGCCACAAGGATTCTCCGATGGGCGACCTACACCCAGGAGAATGGGGACTTCATCCAGAAGTTTTCCAAATGCGGGTAAACCGTTGGGAATGACCACGGGTGGACATGATGGCGTCCCGCCTCAACAAGAAGTTGAAAAGATATTGCGCCAGGTCAAGGGACCCTCAGGCGATCGCTGGGGACGCTCTAGTGACACCGTGGGTGTACCAGTCGGTTTATGTGTCTCCTCCTCTACCTCTCATACCCAAGGTACTGAGAATAATAAGAAGGCGAGGAGTGAAAACCATACTCGGGGTTCCGGATTGGCCATGAAGAGCTTGGTACCCGGAACTTCAAGAGATGCTGGCAGAGGACCCTTGGCCTCTGCCGCTCAGACAAGACCTGCTGCAGCAGGGACCCTGTCTGTTCCAAGACTTACCGC
This sequence comes from Pseudophryne corroboree, assembly GCF_028390025.1. Taxonomy (NCBI): domain Eukaryota; kingdom Metazoa; phylum Chordata; class Amphibia; order Anura; family Myobatrachidae; genus Pseudophryne; species Pseudophryne corroboree. Next base: position 349,308,344 of record NC_086447.1, read on the forward strand.
GGCTGCGTTTGACGGCATGGCAGTAGAACACCGGATCCTAAAGGAAAAGGGTATTCCGAAGGAAGTCATCCCTACCCTGATCATAGCCAGGAAGGATGTCACCGCAAGACATTATCGCCGCGTTTGGCGAAAATTTGTTGCTTGGTGGGAGGCCATGAAGGCCCCGACGGAGGAATTTCAACTATGTCGATTCCTGCACTTCCTGCAAGCAGGGGTGACGTTTGGGCCTCAAATTGGGGTCCATCAAGGTCCAGATTTCGGCTCTGTCGATTTTCTTCCAGAAAGAACTGGCTTCACTGCCTGAAGTTCAGACTTTGGTTAAAGGAGTACTACATATTCAGCCTCCTTTTGTGCCTCCTGTGGCACTTTTTGGATCTCAACGTGGTGTTGGATTTCCTAATGTCGCATTGGTTGAGCCACTTAAAACCATGGAGCTAAAGTATCTCGCGTGGAAAGTGGTCATGCTGTTGGCCTTGGCCTTGGCCAGGCGTGTGTCAGAATTGGCGGCTTTGTCATGTAAAAGGCCTTATCTGATTTTCTGTATGGATAGGGCAGAGTTGAGGACTCGTCCTCAGTTTCTCCCGAAGGTGGTCTCAGGTTTTCACTTGAACCAACCTATTGTGGTGCCTGCGGCTACTGGGGACTTGGAGGATTCCAAGTTGCTGGACGTAGTCAGGGCCCTGTAAATTTTATTTTTCCAGGACGGCTGGAGTCAGGAAAACTGACTCGCTGTTTATCCTGATGGCACCCAACAAGCTGGGTGCTCCTGCTTCTAAGCAGTCTATTGCGCGCTGGATTTGTAGCACTATTCAGCTGGCGCATTCTGCGGTAGGATTACCGCAGCCTAAATCAATAAAAGCCCATTCCACAAGGACGGTGGGCTCATCTTGGGCGGCTGCCCGAGGGGTCTCGGCTTTACAACTTTGCCGAGCAGCTACTTGGTCAGGGGCAAACACGTTTGCAAAATTCTACGAATTTGATACCCAGGCTGAGGAGGACCTGGAGTTCTCTCATTCGGTGCTGCAGAGTCATCCGCACTCTCCCGCCCGTTTGGGAGCTTTGGTATAATCCCCATGGTCCTTACGGAGTTCCCAGCATCCACTAGGACGTCAGAGAAAATAATAATTTACTTACCGATAATTCTATTTCTCGTAGTCCGTAGTGGATGCTGGGCGCCCATCCCAAGTGCAGATTGTCTGCAATACTTGTACATAGTTATTGTTAACTAATCGGGTTCTTGTTGTGAGCCACAGGGCCGGTTCAAGGGCGCAGAGCGCCCCGGGCAGGAAATGGGGCGTGGCCTAATACAGGGGGCGTGGTAAATGACACCCCCTGTACATTAAAAGCGCCGCTTGAATGCTGAGCGGTGCGCGATGACGTCATCGCGCACCGCACAGCAAAAGGTCCTCTTCACGAAGGGAAACTAGACGCTATGAGTCTAGTTCCCTTCGTAGAGAGGACCTTTGCTGTGCGGTGCGCGATGACGTCATCGCGCACCGCTCAGCAGTTACTCTCCAGGAAGGGAAACTAGACGCATAGCGTCTAGTTCCCTTCAGGAGGCAGACGGGGACGGGGATCGGGACGGGGACGGGGACGGCAGCGGAGGCGGACATGGACACAGCGGGCAGCAGTGGCGGATCTTGCCACGGCCTCCGGAAGGCGGCGCCCCGGGCAAAAGTCCTGCTTGCCCGTGGCAAGATCCGCCACTGGTGAGCCATCTATTCAGAGGCTCCTCTGTTATCATGCTGTTGACTGGGTTTCATATCACAAGTTGTACGGTGTGATTGGTGTGGCTGGTATGAGTCTTCCCGGGATTCGAAATCCTTCCTTATTGTGTACGCTCGTCCGGGCACAGTATCCTAACTGAGGCTTGGAGGAGGGTCATAGGGGGAGGAGCCAGTGCACACCAGATAGTCCTAAAGCTTTCTTTAGATGTGCCCAGTCTCCTGCGGAGCCGATATTCCCCATGGTCCTTACGGAGTTCCCAGCATCCACTACGGACTACGAGAAATAGAATTATCGGTAAGTAAATTCTTATTATTTGACTGCTAGACTAATCAATCTGAAGTTTTTCCACCCATTGATCCATAACTACATAGCAACATAGTTAATGAGGTTGAAAAGAGGCAAAATGCCCGTCGGGTTCAACCTGTATTCTGTATTAAGCTGTGCACATTATAATGCACCAGCTGAAGTAATGGTTTCATACCAATTGACAACTATATTTTGTACCACTCCCAGATACTTTTAAGTCAATATATTAAATGCTATAGCCTTGGATACATTTTTTAACTAGAAAACTGTCCAATCCATTTTTAAATGCATTTACAGAGTCCACCATTATTACCATCTCCGGCAGGGAATTCCAAAAGCTTATTGCCCTTACGGTGAAGAATCCTTTCCTACGTTTTGTACGGAATTTTCTCTCCTCTAGCCTCAGCGAGTACCCACGTGTCCTATACGGAGTTCTATTAATAAACAAATCCCCTGCTAACTCTTTGCATTGACTCTTTACATATTTGAAGATATTAATAATGTCTCCTCTTAGTCGCCTCTAATCTTGTGTATACATATGTAACCTAGTAAGCCTTTCTTCATACTTCAGTGTCTCTAACCCTTTAATCGGTTTAGTAGTTCGCCTTTGGACTCTTTCTAGTTCCCCGATATCTTTTTTATAATATGGTGCCCAAAATTGAACACAATATTCCAGGTGTGGCTGTACCAATGATTTGTACAGAGGCAGGATTACATCCTCGTCCCTTGTCTCAATACCCTGTTTTATGCACGCAAAGACTTTACTTGCCTTCTTTGCTGCATTTTGACATTATGTACTGTTATTAAGCCTATTATCTATGAGCACCCCCAATTTTTTTCCACTACTGTTACCCCTATATTTTCCAGATTAAGCGTGTAGGATGGAAATTTGTTTTTAATCCCAAAGTGCATAACTTTGCATTTTTCAATATTGAACCTCATTCCCCATTTAGACGCCCAGGTTTCAAGTTTAAGTCATTCTGTAGATACTCCACATCAATTTCTAAATGAATTACCTTACACAGTTGTCAAAGTCGAAAAATATCGTGCTTCACGTTGCCATATACTAACCCCATGCACATGCCCGCTGCTCGTGCATTCAGTCTGCCGTACGTGCACATGTCCGCAAATTGCGTACGCTCGCTCCGGCGATTACGCGCGGTATATGCGTATTTACGGTAGAGTTTATGAGCTTGTAGCGGGCGACTCGTTTATAGCATAGTTAACCTTTATAGTGTGTTTTGTAGATATTAATCCCCTTAATAATGTCTGCAAGTATGTTTAGTGTAAATGGTTCGTGGACATGGGAATTCCTCTTTGCATGATACGAAGGGTCTGACAAAGGTTGAACAGTGGTGTCTAGTACCTAACTGAAGAGTATTTTATTAGAAACATTCCGGTGTTGGTTAGGAAGAGATTAATCGCTCCTGCGCATAGAATGTCTATAAGAAGTTTATGGACATTTACTATATTTGCAGTTCATTATCCATGCGGCGGGAATCCTGTGGATACCTCCCACCTGAGCAGTTTGAAATAGTCACAGCCCACCTGTTCAAATCCACCTATGACCTTTTGTTATAATGCAGAGAGACATTCTTGTGTCCAATGAACATTTATCTGTCGGATAATTGGAGGACTGGATCCGGTTGCGCTAGCGAGTGTTCCCCCGTATGGTATGTTTCTCTGTGGCCACTTTGTTACCCGTTTAATGTAAGCCATTCATGCTTATTCTATGTATTTGTGTTTGCGTTCGTTCGCCATTGTGTATATTTTTGTCTAGATATTCTGTTTAGTTATTAATGTTAGGTTTGTAGTGTATAAACTGTAATCTGTATTCTTTTCCCTTTTATTTACTAAAAATCATCTGGTAAGGTGTTGGAACCTTAACAAGTGTTTGTGTGATTTACCATATAAGTACTAAGGGTTTCAGAGCATCTCAATTGCCCAAACAGCTTGCATACTCACAAAGGTTCAGTGTTACACCATTATAGTACCACGATATTAAGGTTTACAGTGTAAGTATATTTTGTGTTTAAAGTTTATAAAGGTTACTGTCTGTGTGTACGCTCGCTGTGTGTATTCCGTACACCCAGTGCAGCGTGTGTACGTAACTAGCGTACCACGTGTGAGGTCTTTGTACGCAAATAGCGTACAAAGTGCGTAGCACGTGCACGAGGTTTAGCGGTCATTACGGCTTTACGGTATTAGTAAATAGCTTATGTTAAAAAGGTAAATATTTAGCTTTATCACAGTTTAGTATCATCTGTAAAGATTGACACTGTGCTTCCCAGGCCTATTCCTAGATCATTAATAAATATATTGAACAGTAGTGGGCCAAGTACGGACCCTTGTGGTATTCCGCTGACTACTGGTGCCCAGCTGGAGAACATCCCATTGACCACTACTCGTTATACCCTGTTATCCAGCCAATTACCTATCCATGTACAAATAGTATTTCCTAGGCCAAGTTCCCTTAATTTGATGATCAGTCTCCTGTGAGGCACTGTATCGAAGGCTTTTGCAAAATCTAAACAAACCACATCCACTGCTTTGCCATGGTCAAGATTATCGCTCAATTCCTCGTAGAAGCTAATTAAGTTAGTTTGACATGATCTGTCCCTCACAAACCCATGCTAACTCTTGCTAATAAACTTAGTATTCCGCAGATAATCCTCTATGCTATCCCTCAAAATTCCTTCCAATATTTTACCCACTATAGAGGTTATACTAACTGGGCTGTAGTTCCCAGGATGATTTTTAGTTCCCTTTTTAAATAATGGCACTATCTCAGCTATACACCAATCCCTCTGTACCATACCTGATCTAATTGAACTATAGAAAATCAAGTATAAGGGTCTTGCTAGCTGTGACCTAAGCTCCATAATAACCCTCGGGTGAAAACCATCTGGGCCTGGTCATTTATTAATCTTTATGTTGCTTAGTCTCTCCAGGACAACTTCTTCACTTAAACAAACATATAGCCAAGAATTATTACCTTCACTTTCATTATGCACTACTATCACTGTCTGATCCTCCCTGGTGAATACTGATGGGGAAAAAAATTGTTCAGTATATCCGCTTTTATTTTGTCATTGTTTATCAAGGCTCCCAGTTGATCTTTTAATGGGCCTACATTCTCCTTTTTTAAGCTTTTACTGTTTATGTATTTATAAAACTTTTTAGGATTGGCTTTACTCTCTATAGCAATTTGCTTTTCGTTTACAATTTTAGCTGCTCTTATTACTTTTTTTGCATCTTTTATTGCATTCCTTGTAATACTGGAATGACTCCTCCCCTCCAATTGATTTAAATGCTTCGAAAGCACGCCTCTTATTAGCCATTTCTTTTTTGACCTCCTTATTAAGCCACATTGGTTTGTGTTTAGTACTCTTGCGTTTACTGCCCATGTTAATGAATTTGTGAATATTGCTATCAAGCAACCATTTTAAAGCATCCCACATTTCCGATGTGTCCTTACCCTGAAACAAAACTTCCCAGTCAATGGGCCTAATTCAGAGTTGATCGCAGCAGCAAATTTGTTAGCAGTTGGGCAAAACCATGGGGGTCATTCCGAGTTGATCGCACAGTGCAACTTTTTGCAGCCCGTGCGATCAGATAGACGACGCCTACGGGGGAGTGTATATTAACATAGCAAGTGTGTGAAGGCATGTGCAGGGGAGCTGGGCTAAAAAGTTTTGTGCAGTTTCTTAGTAGCTCTGTACTTACTCAGCCACTGCGATCTCTTCAGCCTGTCAGGTCCCGGAATTGATGTCGGACACCCGCCCTGGAAATGCCTGAACACGCCTGCGTTTTACTCACCACTCCCAGAAAACGGTCAGTTGCCACTCTGATCCGCCTCCCTGCTGTCAATGTTCTTGTGATCGCCCCTGCGACCGTTTCCTTCGTTGGGTGGGGTGTGTTCAAACTGAAATCTAAATTGCAGTGTAAAAATAAAGAAGCCGGTATTTACCCTGCACAGAAACAATATAACCCACCCAAATCTAACTCACTCTGCACATGTTATATTTGCTCCACCTGCAGTGCACATGGTTTTGCCCAACTGCTAACAACTTTGCTGATGCGATCTACTCTGAATTACCCCCAATGTTGTTTAGTTCCTGTCTCAGCCTATTGAAGGTAGCCTTTCTAAAGTTTAATGTTTTGGTTGATCCGTTATAACTAGATAGATTTGCATATAGAGACAAATGGCTTTAATTGACTTACTAATTTTTATGTGCTGTTTCATTGAATGTATCCAGAAACCTATTTTACAAAGTGATTTGGTTTCACTAATTGAATTCCTGAACAGGATCATTGCAATAATTGCTTTATTATTGTTTTGTGTTGCTGTATATTGCAATGAATTATGTTTAATTATTAGTAAGTGTTTTTTTTATTAGTACACCTGAGCCTCAGTGTATCTCCAAATAGATAGCAGACCTTGCACTGACTTTCAATTTGTGATTTTCAGTTTGCTTAGCGCTTAGTAATGGGAGCTGATAACAGAAAAATGTTTGTTGTTTGTGGCTATTGCCGCAACATCAGGTATTTTGCAAACTCGTCTAAAGCGAATCACTGCAAATAGGATGTACAAGCAGCTCCTGCTGTTTAAAATGATATGCAGCATGCCTATATTCTGTGTGTAATAGCAACTGGATCTGTATACAAAATGTTATGCTACAGTGTATTCCAGCTATATACGGTAACATAAATTAGAAACAGTCGCAATTACACACTGAATATAGCCGTGCCGCATATCATTTAAATCAGAATAAGCTGCTTGTGCATCCTGGAGGACTGGGGATTATTTAGGGTGTGTGTTGCTTTAATCATGGGATTTTTGTGGGGACAATGGGTGACTTTCTCTGATACTGTGGTCCTCCTATACTAAAAGACACATTTCAGTTGACCTGAAAATATTGAACGTTTCTGCAGCCGGGTACACTGGTATTCCACAGGGAATAACATCGGGGTGTAGAGTAGGATCTTGATCCGAGGCACCAACAGGCTAAAAGCTTTGACTGTTCCGAAGATGCTCAGCACCACCTCCTCTATAACCCCGCCTCAGTGCACAGGAGCTCAGTTTGTAAGTTGGTGCCTGCAGTGCAGGCAGCTAACAGGCAGGGCTGCTCCAGCAGCCCTAAGAAGAGATATTTTAAAGAAGATAGAACGCTTCAAGGGCTGCAGCAGAGGCACTCTAGTGCTAGATATCATTCTGATATCTCCTGCTGCAGCTTCATCACCTCCCCCAGCGGCGCTGTATACTCCCGCGTCCCTGGTTGCCGGGTACTTACAGCGGAGGCTCCGGTTCTTCACCCAGGGCACACACACTAATCGAAGTTCTCCGGGATCGCGTGGCCGCACTCAGGGAGGAGGTAAGAGGGTACCCCAGGCGGGACCCACTGGAAATCGCGATCCAGCATGGCCATTAGGAGGCGGGCTGCGCACGCTGGCGTGGACACTGTGGCCGTGCCCCACTAGACACCAGGGTACAGGTCGGATTAGGCTATAATCCATTTTATTAAGGCCCGCAGCACCCGGTGGTGAAGTCCAGCAAGGGGATAACGCTCTGGCCTGTAGCCCTTCCCCCAGCCCCTGGGTGCCATTTAGTGTAAATGTTCCCACCCTGGAGCTGCAACTATCTGTCTCCCTCACTCCCTGTCAGCATTTGGGCACCATTGCACACAGCTGTGATGATTCTGGGACTGCTGGGTGATGCCTCTGTAATGCTGCCTGCATCATCAGTGCTGTGCATTTACAGGACACTTAAGTATTCTACATGTCGTTTAGACAGTGTTAGTTAAGAACAAGTCCATACTTCAGGGTTATTTAGTACAAGTACCCTGTGATATTCATCCAGTTTTTACTGTGCATTGATAAATCTGTTTATATACATAGCTTTACTCAGTAATAGTATTGCTAGTCCAGTGCAGTTTTATTGTTTGTCATAATTCCTGCATTGTACATGTGTGATACCCATGATTGGGGCACCCCTGCTGCATACCATTGCAGCCCTAAATAGTTGCCTGAAAGACATTAAGGGTTAAGACCCTTATCTGGTTAACTAGCAACGGGCCGGGGAGAGAATTGAGCTATGGGGCACTGAGACCCAGGGCTATCCGGACAGAATCCTGAGAGCGGGATCCCTGGGGCGTCGGTGATTGGCTGCATGGGACGCGGCAAAATGAAGGAGGTGGGGCCATTTAAAAACGAGCAGAGGATCAGCGCGCGCGCTGAACTGACCCCACGTGTGGAGAGGATAGAGCGCTGCGGGGAGCGGAGGAGAGTGAAGCCGCCACGTGTAGCCCACAGACAGGGAGACGCTGCTGATCAGAGTGCTGGGAGAGACCCTGCTACTGCACGCGGGAGGAGAAGCGGCTACGCTGAGAAGGGAGCCGCCAGCCGCAGCACTACCGCTACCACCCTCCTGCCCGCCATACCGAGGAGAGCCGTGACCGCGCCGGAGGCAGCTAGGTACCGCCGGGAGAAGGGACCCGCAAGCCGCAGCCGCCAAGAGCAGAACCGCCAGCCGCAGCACTCCACAGAGACGGGATCCAGCACTACAGGGAGCCCAGCAGCCGCAGCAGCACTACTACACGCTAAAAGGAAGGTACTTTTAACATTACTAGCCCTCCCCACGTCTACTTTGGCAAAGGGGGTCATAACAGCCGCAGCTGTGCTACCACCACCATTCATCAAAGGAGCCAGGTGCCCTCCATGTGCCCGGGTCCCCAAAACTATACCTAAAGAGAGACATTTTGCCTAAGAGAACAGTCCTGTAGTGAGGGACGTACCCACACAGTTAATTTAGGCAACCTCTGCCTCCCTAGGGGCCACCAAAGAGATAGTCCACTGAACAGACATCCCCTCTTTTAACCCACAGACACTTGGCAATAGACGTGGTGTTTGTACGTGCCCTAATAACCCGATCTGATAATCCCTAGCCTCAGTATGCTGATTATACCTCAGTAGCCTTACGCAGCTACACTAGGAACTGAGTTATATGCCAAGCTGCAAGAACTGTTTCGATATGTCCCTGAGCTACCACTTGTGACTGTCATTAGGCTCTTCAGTCAGTGCTGTTCCTGTTGTCTGCCACAGGCAGAGCTTGCCAACTCAAACCGTGGGAAATAACCTTAACATATTTTCGTGACTATTAGGTGCCCCACTGATATTTGAACTTCTCCGGCTTGCTTACAGGGCCAGAGACTGCCTTTACTGTGCCCATAGCGCTGTCTAGTGGTGTATTGGCGCACTGCTGGATTGTTCCCGAACCAAGTTTAATTCCAACTGCATTTTCTGTACTAATGTTCTACTGAGCACCTATATTGACGTTGTGACCACACTTATGCCAGTAATGCAAATGACATGTGATAATATTCATGCTAATTACGCAAATGATATGTGATAACATTTATGCTGATTATGCAATGGATGTGTGATGACATATACTTATTAAGCAAATATGTGATATTCCACCATGTGCCTTTGGAAGTAGTGTCGACTTATTAGCCGGCATTTGAATATGTTGAACGGTGACTTTCTTTCCCTTAAGATTTAATAAACATACGGTCACCATCCAATTGCATTTCTTTTACTCCTGGGGTCCTTCTTGGGGTGATCATTCTTCTGCCACAGGCTCCTGAGGAAGAAGTCGCGAGAGGTCCTGAATCCGCCGGCATCGTCTGGAAGCGCAGGTACGACACTACAATCCCACGCACACACAGGGGTTCTATTACAACTGTGTGTGTGTGTGTGTGTGTGTGTGTGTGTGTGTGTGTGTGTGTGTGTGTGTGTGTGCGTGTGTGCATATAGCTGCTGGGTGATATCTACTTTGTGTATCTCACTCCTACTGCTATCCCTATATTCTGGAACCTGAGGGAGCTCCATGCGTCAGGGTTATTAGATAATATAGGTATTTCACAGGATATACGCAGTTTGTGTTTTTCTCTGTGTTTTTCAGTCACATTTTACCTCAGAAATCCTCTGTTTGTGCTGTCACACTGCACGGGCTATTTGTGTTAGGTATTATATCTGCTGATATTGTACTGTACTGTCACCGGTGGTTTACGCTTTCATATCATGTCAGCTACAGGGGGCGATGGGTCTGGGGCTGATTCCGCCATGCGCGTTTATGAAGTGGGATGCATTTGAGGCTAACATGGCTGCGGAGGGTTCAGGTTTTGGTGGTTCTGTACTCCCAGTCAGTTTGTAACAATGGGGGCACATCAGGGCCCGCCTTGGTCTGCATTTTCTAATTTACTGACTACTCTGGTAACTAGACTTGCGCCCCCTATGGGACCTCCTGTGCCTTACCAGCCTTATATGGTCCCTGCGGTTAATCCGCCATGGACAGATGCTCTGTCCACTCAGTTACAGCACTTGAATAACTCTTTGGATAAACGTATTCCTGACCCTCGCCCGCCTAAGACTAAACCTAAAAAGTTCTCTAAGCGGGCTGTTACTTCCTCTCATGCATGTTCCAGATACCTCTTCCGATGAAGATGGCGTGTATACTGACCCCACCGACTCTGATCATGACGTTTCTGATGGGGAATCTGTTTCACAGGTGGGTGTTCCTGATCTCTTAGAGGCTATCAGGCTCATTCTTCAGATTGATGATGATCCTGAGCCTGCTACTACATATAAGAAAACGGACAGGTTCAAACGTTAGAAGGTTACTAAATTGGTTTTACCTCATTCGGACCATTTGGTTGACATACGTCAGGAATCCTGGGACAACCCATGAAAGAAATTCACCCCGCACAAGAAGATGCTAGCCCGCTATCCCCTTGTGGCAGAATTGAGTAAAAATTGGGAAATGCCACCGCCGGTGGACTCGCAAATAGCTCGGCTGGTGGTATCAACTGCTCTGCCTGTCACTACTGTCACTTCTCTCAAGGAGCCGATGGATAAGTGTTTGGAGGGCTGCTTAAAAGCTATCTATACCCTTGCAGGGGCTGCGCATAGGCCCACCATTGCGGCTACTTGGGCCGCAGAAGCTATTGAGGCGTGGGTTCAGGAAATACAGGCTGAGTTTCCGTCCAATTTTTCTGAACATGCCAGACAATGTCTCTCTTATATTGTCATGGCATCTCATTACATTAAATAAGCAGCTTCAGATGCAGGTGTTCTGGCGGCCAAGGCTTCTACGACATCCATTTTGGCTCACCGTATTCTCTGGTTGCGGTCCTGGTCAGTGGACTTGGACTCTGAGAAAACCCTGGAGGTGCTCCCGTTTAAAGGAAACATCCTCTTTGGTGAATATCTCAACAAGATTGTTGCTGACTTGGCGTCTGCTAAGACTGCATGTCTACGTAGTACTACTGCATCGGCCCCGAAGGCTAAGAGTACTTCCTTTTCGTTCCGTTCACCCTCCGGGTAAAGCAAAGGGTAAGGCGTACCCGAAACAGTCTTGCACTTCCAAAACCACCAAGCCTAAACGTGCCTGGGCTGCCCGTCAGCCAGCTTCCAAATCTGACAAGCCTGCAGCATGACGGGGCGGGCCTCACCCTGGGGGATCCCAGGGTGGGAGGCCGACTTCTACAATTCACCCAGGTATGTTGAAGACCACTTCAGATGCTTGGGTACGGGAAGTCGTCACTCACGGATACGCTATATCCTTCAAGACACGTCCCCCTCCTCGCTGTTTCCTGATGGACATCCCTTCGGATCAGGTGAAGGCAACAACTCTCCTTTTAGTGGTACAATCCCTCCTGGACATGGGAGTGGTAGTGCCTCAGGCTCAGACGGGCAGGGGGTACTATTCAACGCTGTTCCTAGTCCCCAAACCAAATGGTTCCTCCCGGTCCATTCTCAACCTCAAATCTTTGATCAAGTTTGTGAGGGTCTCCAAGTTTCGTATGGAGACCCTTCGCTCTATTGTCCTGGCTTTGGAACCAGGGCATTATATGGTATCCCTGGATATACAGGATGCTTACCTGCATATCCCTATTGCCAAGTCACATCAGCAATACCTGCGGTTTGCTATTGGCAATCTCCATTATCAATTCTGAGCCTTACCGTTTGGTCTGACCACGGCTCCGCAAATTTTCACCAAGGTCATGGTAGTTATGACGGCTTTACTCCCCCCTCGGGGCATCCGGATCCTGCTGTATCTGGACGACCTGCTGATCCTGGCCAATTCCCCAGAAGTTCTCCTCTGTCATTTAGATTTGGCGGTCCAGTTTCTGCAAGCCCACGGATGGCTCATCAACTGGAAGAAATCATCCCTGGTCCCTGCCCAGAGCATGGTGCCTCTGGGAGCGTTGTTGGACACACACCACCAGAGGTTATTTTTGTCACAGGAGAAAGTCCTGAAGCTTCAGGAAAAGATACATTGCTTCCTTTCTCGTCCGCGTGTGACGATACACTCAGCGATGCAAGTACTAGACCTCATGGTGTCGGCTTTCGACATGGTGGAGTATGCTCAAATTCATTCCCGCCCTCTGCAGAAACTGATTCTTGCCAAGTGGAATGGCCTGCCTCACTGGATCAGGCCTCAAATGATCTCCTTGTCTCCGGAGGTCTGTCTGTCACTGACCTGATGGCTGCAGGACCAACGATTGAGCAGGAGTCGTCCCTTCTGGATCTCCAACTGGGTCCTTCTGACGACGGATGCCAGTCTGAGGGGTTGGGGCACGGTGTTGGAGCAAGACTCTCTTCAGGGTCGGTGGACCAGGGATGTGTCTCTCCTCCCGATAAACATTCTGGAATTGCGGGAGGTGTTCAGAGCTCTGAAACTGACCCAGCATCTTGTACTGAACAGGCCTGTTAAAGTACAGTCAGACAACGCTTCCACGGTGGCGTACATAAATCATTAAGGCGGCACTCGAAGCGCATGGCAATTATGGAAGTGTCAAAGATTCTTCAATGGGCGGAACGCCATCTGCCAGCCATATCGGCAGTGTTCATTCCGGGGGTCCTCAACTGTCTTCATTCCGGGGGTCCTCAACTGGGAAGCAGCGGACATCCTCAGTCATCAGGACATACACGCCGGAGAGTGGATCCTTCATCCAGAAGTATTTCAACTCCTAGTGGACAAGTGGGGCCTACCAGATGTAGACCTGATGGCGTCTCGATACAATCACAAGGTTACGGTCTTTGGAGCAAGAACAAGGGATCTTCAATCGGCATTCGTGAATGCACTGGCAATTCCATGGAACTTTCGGCTGCCGTACGTGTTCCCTTCGGTGTCACTCCTGCCCAGAGTAGTGAGGAAGTTCAAGCAAGAAGGAGGAATCCTTTTTCTAATAGCTCCAGCGTGGCCCAGTCGGCATTGGTTCTCAGACCTACAGGGTCTCTCGCTAGAGCGTCCTCTTCTGCTACCGCAACGACCAGACCTCCTCGTTCAGGGCCCTTGTGTTTACCAGGATTTGGCCCGACTGGCTTTGACAGCGTGGCTCTTGAAGCTTCCGTACTGAAGTCCAAAGGATTTTCTGAGGCGGTCATTCAAACTAGGTTGAAGGCCCGTAAGCCGGCTTCTGCTTGGATTTACCATATGGTCTGGAATTCTTACTTTGCTTGGTGCGCATCTAACAATCATGGCGTTTACAAGTTTAGTACGGCCAAACTTTTGGCCTTCCTACAACAGGGCCCGGACTTGGGCCTTCGGCTGGCTTCCCTCAAGGTTCATATTTCTGCCGGTATGGTTTCAGAGAAAAATTGCGACTCTGCCTGATGTTCATACATTCACGCAGGGTTTTTACAGATTCAACTTTTCTATGTCCCACCTGTGGCTCCTTGGGATTTGTCAGCGGTTCTGGAAGCTTTGCAAGAATCTCCATTTGAACCTCTTGAATCTGAGGACCTTAAGTGGCTTTCCCTCAAGGTCTTGTTTCTACTGGCTATTGCCTTTGCAAGACGGGTATCAGATTTGGGTGCCTTGTCTTGTAGGTCCCCCTATCTGATTTTTCACCGTGACCGTGGGATTCTTTGAACGCACCCTGGTTATCTGCCTAAGGTGGTGTCTACTTTCCGCCTTAACCAGGAGATTGTGGTTCCGGCCTTTGTCTCTCAGTTAGGAAGTCTGACTCTCTCTTTGTACTGTTTGGTTTTCACAAATGTGGCTGGCCTGCTAACAAGCAGACCTTGGCCAGATGGATTAGAATGGTGATTGCACATGCTTATGTACAGGCTGGCCTTCCAGCTCCTGCTACCATCAAAGCCCATTCTACTCGGTCTGTTGGACCTTCTTGGGCGGCCCGCCGTGGTGCGACCCTTGAACATTTGTGTAAGGCGGCTACGTGGTCCTCAGTGAACATGTTCATAAGGTTCTATGCCTTCGATATTTACGCCTCCTAGGATGCTTCCTTTGGACGCCGGGTTCTTGTGCCCACTACAGTGCATCCCCTCCCATAAGGAACTACTTTAGGACATCCCTGATGTTATTCCCTGTGGAATACTAGTGTACCCCACTGCAGAAAACGAGATTTATGGTAAGAACTTGCCCTTGTTAAATTTCTTTCTGCGAGGTACACTGGATTCCACAGGGCGCCTACCCTGACGCACTTAGCTTCTTTGCGTTGGCATGACGTTAGCCGCTGATACCTTCTCCTGTCAGGAGAATGTGGTGTCTGTGGCTACTAACTGTTGTCGTCTCTTTTACCTGCTACTGCATTGGACTGGTTGACAGAACTGAGCTCCTGTGCACGGAGGCAGGGTTATAGAGGAGGCGGCACTGAGCTTATTGGGAACAGTCACAAACTTTTAGCCCCCGATTATATTCCCTGTGGAATCCAGTGTACCTCGCAGAAAGAGATTTAACAAGGGTAAGTTCTTACCATAAATCTCCTTTTTCTAGTCTAAATACCGCAACACCTCAAATCCAATACGCTGAATCCGGAAAATAGACGCACATCATTATTCATTACATTGGGTGTAGTATGGTATGCCTGCGGCCAGGCTCCCGACGACCAGCATACCGGCGCAGGGAGCCCGACCGCCGGCATACCGACAGCGTGGCAAGTGCAAATGAGCCCCTTGTGGGCTCTCTACGCTCACCACGCTGCTGGCACGGTGGCGCGCTACGCGCGCCATGCTATTTATTCTCCCTCCAGGTGGGCCGTGGACCCCCATGAGTTAGAAAATCTGTCGGTATGCCGGCTGTCGGGATTCCGCCGCTGGTATACTGGGCGCCGGGATCCCGACAGTCGGCAACTAGAAGACCACCCATTACATTACCTGAGTTCCGGGAAATAGACGCACATTTGTAATGTCCGATGTGGTGCATTAATTTACGGCCGGCATTATCGGCTCCCATTACATTCCAGCCTATACATCTACACCACACCTCCTGGGATAACACAGGCATATAGAGTATACAATACTACTGTTGTCTGTAGGAGTAAAGAGGTCCTATATCGTACAAATAAAAAATCTTGGCACACTTACCACATACTGCAAGCTTACTGTCTGTAATCAAAATCCACCTTTTCCCAGAAAGCATCTTATACTTGTTATTTTGATGTAAATTCCAACTCAGGATGAGCCCCCTAATTAGAGTATAAGAATTCACTATTGCACTCTACATTCCATGCAAGGCTTGGACCAACAGGTTTGAAATCCTGGTGTTTTTGGTGCAGTTTACCAGATGGCATTGCATCCGCCAAATTTACTAAGCTCAAATCCGCTGCAACACCACAGTGTTAGCTAACAATGTCAAACTCCAAAAACCTAAGCATCTCAGAGCTTGGTAAATCAGGCTTTTACGCGGTCATTATATAAAGGAATCTGATATCTGCTGCGCCATCCGCTTGTTAAATACCACCAATGCTCACACTTGTGGCAATCCTCAAAATACAGCTTGACAATTTTTTAGCTTCATAAACTCTGATTGGACGATAGAGTTCAGTGTGTCGAAGTCAGAAAATATTTCAGTACACACATCACGTAAAAACTACACACAGATGGCCTCCGTGCACGTACTTGTTCTGCTGTGCGTGCACATATTCGCAATTTGCGTATGGTTGCTCCCGCGGTCCTGCGTATTAACGCGTGGTATGAGTATTTACGGTAGTATTTGTAATCGTATGGAAAAGCCATAAAAACACATTACATATTTAATCCAAATAGTGCACAATGTACACATAGTCTCCCTGCACCACACCAGTGAGTTACACTTGCTTAAAGGGTATAAGAACAAAGGGATTCACCTTTACAGGATAGGAGGGGACAGAACTATGTTATAAGGTGGTGTTTGGTATCCAGCTGTAGGGTATTTTAAGAGCAATATTCCGGTGTTGGTTTGCAGAAGATCGCACGCTCCTGAGGATAGTTATGCGCAGGAGCAGAATATAAATATTAACTGTATTTACTGTACACTTGATATGCGGCAGGAACCCAGAGGATAACATCTGCAACTGCACCTGGACCAGACATTGCCCACCTATTCAAACTGACCTATGACCTCTCCTGTACTGTAAATGACCATCCCTGTGTCCAATGTACAAAGAGATTACAGTTCCCATTGTGTTAGGTTTTTGACAAATGTATAAATAGTCAGCTGCAGGCCATGTCACTCACAAATCTCTGAAGATCATCTACCTTGATGATTGAGGACCGGACCGGGAAGCGCAGGCGAAACCAAATGTATGTACCACTGACTGTAGCCTTTTTCTCTAATTGTATTGTATTATCATTGTAACCCCCTGCTAGTAAAGATAACCGTTGTGGGTTGGACCTCAACATAGTTTTTGAATTACAATTGATGTCGTGGCCCATTTCCTTGCTAAGGTTGAACGTGTATTTACAGCCACTCGGGCTGCTGCATTGTGCTAACAGCGTGTAGGCCTGTGTACGCAAACTGTGTAGTCACTACGCCCTTTCGGCATACGTACGCAGAGTGCGTACACGGTACGATCTTGTGTGCGTAAGGTTTGTGAACAATATAAGGGTGAAAGGTTAAATACAGCGGCCGCAGCAGCTCAATATTAAAGTGTATTAAGTGTGTTTAAAGTATAGCTTTTTAGTCCTATAAGTAAATCAACATTTACAATTGGGGGCTCGATCCGGTTTTCACATGCTCACAGGCTAGCTGGTCATAGCAGACTTTAATCTATCAGCAAGGGGTGGAAAGATATCTATGTTAAACCTTTTTCTGGTTGTTGGATGTTCTAAAAACCCTATTTGTGTACTGTTAGATTGTGTTTGCTCTGTCTGGTCTGCAGAGGTGCTGATAGAACCCATAGGTAAACAAGAAAAAAGCTATTTAAAAATCTGTGTAATTTGTTTTGGCGCCAAAAGCGTACACAAAGGGCACCGATATTTCGCATACCTTCTCACATATTGGCCCTCATTCCGAGTTGATCGGTCGCAAGGCGAATTTAGCAGAGTTACACACGCTAAGCCTACGCCTACTGGGAGTGTATCTTAGCTTCTTAAAATTGCGACCGATGTATTCGCAATATTGCGATTACAAACTACTTTGCAGTTTCTGAGTAACTTCAACCTTACTCTGCCTGTGCGATCAGTTCAGTGCTTGTCGTTCCTGGTTTGACGTCACAAACACACCCAGCGTTCGCTCAGACACTCCCCCGTTTCTCCAGCCACTCCTGCGTTTTTTCCGGAAACGGTAGCGTTTTCATCCACACGCCCATAAAACGCCGTGTTTCCGCCCAGTAACACCCATTTCCTGTCAATCACATTACGATCGCCGGAGCGATGAAAAAGCCGTGAGTAAAAATACTATCTTCATTGTTAAATTACTTGGCGCAGTCGCAGTGCGAATATTGCGCATGCGTACTAAGCGGATTTTCATTGCGATGCGATGAAAAATACCGAGCGAACGACTCGGAATGAGGGCCCTTGTTGCCACAAGGTATAGATTGCTAGGCCAGGTTAGATCTGTGTGAAATCGGATATATTTGTTGCTATATAGATACATTTGAATTAGTGTGTAAAGGGAGTAATTATAAAGACACAAAATGCAGTTCTGGCCCAGTCATAAAGGGTTACACAGAACAAGTGTGGGTTGTGTTTAGTGGGCAATAGTAAATTTTATTGCTCACATTTATCGAAGTTGTGTGATTTGTTTTATTGCGTATGCACATCGGTACACGTGGTACGGAACGTGAGGACAGCGTACAGAAACGTGCACGTGGCGCAAGTCTGTATACGTGGCATAAAGGTACATACGTTTGCATAATTACGTAAGCTTACGTAGGGTTGTGTGCGCATAATAAAACCACATGATAGTTGTTCAATTAACGTGGGATAGTATACTTTAAATACAATAGCACATAACTCCGATTTCAAAAGCAGATTCGTATAAGACTTTTGTTTAACCTGTACTGCCTCTGGGGTAAAAGCTGCCGATCAGAAAGAGTGGAAATTTTCTGTACAGAAAAACACTGTGTATTTGTGTGAGCTGAAAGCAGGAGTGAGTGTGTTTGAACCCCGGAATTCGGGATCCCGTCGTTTGGTACACCAAGTGAGTGGAGGCTTGGCAGCGTGAGGCGGATGACTCACGTTAGTATAGATAGTAAAGTACGCAAATCGTGAGGAGATTTGCAGAGGAGCGTAATAGGGAATTGTGCATTGTGTAGTTTAAAAAGGTTTTTTGTTACTCTCCGGCTGAGAGTCGCGGTTTGTAAATTCGACTCGTGGTCGTAGAGCGGATAGGTAACAAGTACCTATACGCTGTGCAATTGGACCGCGCGTTTGTAGGTGCGATACGTGACGCAATTTAATACCCTTGTGCAAACTTTTTTTTGTACAAAACCGCGGTATCCTTAGTGCCGTGTAGAGCATACGCAAGCGTGATTTGTGTATTAGTGCATAGGGAGTTTTCGTTGGTCTCTCTCAGGAAAATCTCCAACGGTGGATATTAGCTGGAAAAGGTAAGTTACTCCTAACACTTCCATTGAATAGAAACCAGTTAGGGACCTCACTGGGTACGCGGTGGTCACTATTGGAGTGAGTCGTGGTACATCAGCGGAGAAGGAGTGGGTGAAAGCGCTCTAAGAACTTTCACCGTCTATTCGTGTCGTGCATTGGGGATTGCGTAAAAGGAAAAAGTCCGCAATGGGATCCAATTGCACAAGCGGTGGACGTATGGTAGCCAGGGTTCAGGCTGAAGAGCCGCGACCCAAGGGGTCAGCGAGGTTTATAATGTGTGGGAAATATGGTCCACACGCGGAGACTTTTTGTTCTGAATGGGTACGTATGACTGCAGAAGATAGGGTATCATTCCCTAGGGTGGGCAACTTTGAGCCGGAGGTATTACAGAATATAAGGATTAGGATATGTCTGATAAAATCCAGAAAACAAATGATTAGATATACAGATTGTTTAAACCTGTGGCAGCAAGAGGGGGATGTGCAGAGAGAACTGGCTCGCACAGCAGGTTCTAAACCTAGCGGGAAAACAATGGCAACCGCACCACCACCACCATATGTTGATGGGGAGAAATTGGCTACAAGCTATGATGCATTGGTACAGGATAGGAAAGTAATTTATAAATGTAGTAACGCTAACCCTTGCCAGCTGTATCCCATTTTAAATTTTCCCCAGGATTGTGAGCAGGAAGATGAGCCCAGCACGATATCGGCACTCTCTCTAGCAGCCACTATACAGGACACCCAAATGGGCACGGCCCAACCACCAAGAGTAGTAGTGAGGCCCCCTAGCGGAGGGATAAATGAGGTTGTGTCCACAGGTAAGTATGGCACCATACACTATGCAGAGACAATAGCTCCCCGCATTATAGAATCTAGCCAGAATGATGTAGTTGGATTAAATCCTGTCAGGATGATTGCAGTCCCCAATGGGAAGACTGACACTCAGGGAGTAACTCCCATCAGGAATATTGCCATGCATTGTCCCTGGTCCCGAGCAGAGTTAAGGTCAATTATGTCAGAATTCCCCGATCCCAGAAGAGATCTAGTCAGATGCCAGAAATTCGGTAGAGAGTTAGGTAACACCCATGAACCCACAAACAAAGATTGGCGAACAGTACTGTGGGTGTGTCTACCCTCAAATATTGACATCACGAAATTCATAACGGATTGTAAGTTAGATGCAGAAGTACCTCTCACTGCTAAATACAATCAGGAGAACGTAAAGCAAATCAATCTGCAATTAGGAGTGTATTTCCCTACTATTGTTAAATGGAATAAAAACATTTCCATAAGACAAAAGGAAGGTGAAACGGCATCTGAATATTTCTATTGAGCACTGCAGGAAATAGCTAGATACACTGGGATTGAGGACATTAAGGATAATGCACATCACAGGGAGGTAGCTGTTTCTGTGTTAATGGACGGTTTAAAGGAGGCACTAAGGACAAGGGTGAAAACCTCTCTACCTAACTGGAGAGGTATCTCGGTGGGATGCGGTCAACATCCCGCTGGACGGGATCCCGGCGATCGAAATACCGACACCGGAATCCCGACCGCCACAATCCCGACATATTCTCCCTCCGTGGGTGTCCACGACACCCATAGAGGGAGAATATAGTTGTGTGCTGAGCGTAGCAAGGCACCGTGCCCGCAACGTGGCGAGCGAAGAGAGCCCGCAAGGGGCTGCGTTCCACTCGCCACCCCTGTCAGGATTGTGTGGTCGGGATTCCGGCGACGGTATTTCGACCGCCGGGATCCCGTCCAGCGGGATTACATACTGATCCCATCTCGGTGGCTGCGTTGAGAGAGTCCGCTATCGAGCACGATCGGAATATCATTAAACACAGGGAGTCGCAAGGGGATAGGCTGATGACGGTAAGTATACAGGCTCTTACAACAAAACCACATCAGCCAAGACCTCAGACCCCTAATGGTAAGTCACGTGTAATAGTATGCTATAATTGCCAGAAAGAAGGACATTACTCAAGGGAATGTAGGAATAAAGGGACACATAAGGTATACAGACCCCCTAGACCAGGATACGAACCACGCTACAACACACATAATTGCGAACAGGGACCACACAGGGGAAACACGGAGGTACCCACCTAGGAGAGACTGGCAGACCTCCGAAAACCTGTTATTCCCCTCACAGATCGTAGTTGCCAGCGCGCTGCGGGAAGGTCCCACTACACAATAGAGGTCAGGCCATACTTGTAGTCTACAGCCAGTGAAGTTGATTGCTAGCCTTGGTAGTGAACTTGAGGTCATAGTTGATGTAGCTGGTGTACCATTACCTTTTCTTGTAGATACAGGGACGGCCAGGTCAGTGTTGAATTCCACATCAGGTGTAAAAACCACGGGTAAAACAATTTCGGCAATGGGAGTAACAGGAACGGTGCAACAATACCCTTTGAGTAGACCTGCAGAGATTACGATAGGGCCCTTGCAAACCAAACATTCTTTTCTGTTGGCTGCATCGGCTCCGACTAATCTACTCGGCAGAGACCTGTTGTGTAAAATGCGGTGTGTCATATATTGTACACCTGAGGGTGTCTTCTTGGATATACCTGAGAACCATGCTCAAGAAGTGCAAGATATACTAGACACCCCTCAAAGGCTAATGTCACATTCTACTGTTATAGACGAGTGTCCATCAAAGGTAGAGGAAATTATCTCACAAATACTGGGTTCCCTTTGGACCAAAGATGGGCAGGACACTGGATTGATGGCGAATGTAGCTCCAGTAGCAGTACAAGTTAAAGATGGCAGGATAGTTCCAATAATCCCTCAATATCCTCTGAAGCCAGAGGTAGAGTTAGGAGTGTACCCCGTCATAGAGCGGCTGCTACAGCAGGGCATCCTACTCAGGATGTCCAGCACTGCCAATAGTCCCATATTCCCTGTGAAAAAGAGTGGGGGGAGGGGTTACAGGCTAGTGCAGGATCTAAGGGGGATAAACAAAATAGTTGAGAGCCAATTCCCCGTAGTGCCCAATCCAGCTGTCATCCTCATGCAAATTCCCTCTACTGCAAAGTTCTTCACTGTCATTGACCTCTGTTCTGCTTTCTTTTCTGTCCCTCTTCACCATGACAGCCAATACATCTTTGCCTTTACGTACAGGGGAGTACAGTACACATGGACTCGTCTCCCCCAGGGTTTCATTGACAGCCCGAGTATTTTCTCCCAGGCCTTGCATGACTGTTTACAATCCTTTCAACCTGAGAGTGGATCAGTATTAATACAGTATGTCGATGACTTATTGTTGTGTTCTGACTCACTCGAATCGTCCTTGAAAGATACAAAACAGCTTCTGTTTCATCTTTCCCATACAGGACACAAGGTTTCAAAGGATAAGTTGCAGTTGTGCCGGACCAGGGTCAAATATTTGGGACACTGCTTGACACAAGGACTTAGACACCTCACCGCTGATAGAATACAGGCGATTCACGACATGACTCTGCCACAAACTCAGCAACAGATCCGCACTTTCCTTGGAATGTGTGGGTACTGTCGAAACTGGATTCTAGAGTTCTCTATACTGGCTTTACCTTTGCAAGAAATGGTCTCTTCGAACAAACCGGAACGGATCTCTCACACAGATGAGTCTGAACTGGCATTTGAGAGACTCAAACAGTGTCTATCACAAGCACCTGCACTAGGTATGCCAGATTATGAGAAGCCCTTCGAATTGTACGGTACTGAAAGTGCTGGGTGCGCGGCAGGAGTCTTAACACAGAGACATGGTGATGCCAGCAGACCGGTAGCCTACTACAGTGCACAGTTGGACACTGTAGCGCGGTCTCTCCCCACTTGCTTGCGAAGTGTTGCAGCGATAGCTTTGCTGGTAAGTAAAAGCGAGGACGTAGTGTTAGGACACGACCTGACCATCCATACACCTCATGCAGTATCAGCCTTACTAAACTCCGCCCAAACCAGACATGTCTTATCTGCTCGGTTTACAAAGTGGGAATTATCACTGATGGCCCCTATAAATATCACCATTAAGAGATGCAGCTCACTAAATCCTGCAACCTACTTGCCAAGTGTGCCTGGTCATGCACAAAGGGTGGAGGATGAGAATGATGGTGAAGGAGTATTTAGTGCAGATACTGATACTCATGATTGTATGGAATACCTGAACCAACCTTTCACTGCGAGACCTGACATCAGTGACAACCCACTGGAGGGAGTAGACTTTACCTTCTGCACTGACGGTAGTTGCCACAGACAGACGGAATCGGGAGACTTGTGCACCGGATATGCAGTTGTAGATGACAAAGGTATCATAGAAGCTGAACCCCTTGGCCCACTGCACTCAGCACAAGTTGCTGAGCTGTTCGCCCTAACCAGAGCATGTGAATTGGCCAAAGGTAAGTCAGCTAATATATACACAGACTCTAGGTACGCCTTTGGAGTGGTGCATGATTTTGGGGCCCTGTGGCGGCAGCTGGCACACCTGTAGCGCATGCATCCCACATCAAAAGGCTTCTGACAGCAATACAGGAACCAGACAGAGTGGCTGTTATCAACTGCAAAGCACACACTTACAACCAAGACCCAATTTCACTTGGTAACAGCCGGGCAGACGAAGCTGCTAAATCAGCAGCAAGCACGAACATCACATCACTGATGACATTTAACACGGTCAACACACAACAGCTAATTGAAATGCAAAATTTGTGTTCCCTACAGGAAAAGGCAGTCTGGAAGTCGAAGGGGTATGGTCAGGAGTCCTCAGGACTTTGGACAGGTGGACACGGTAAGCCGGTGGCCCCCAGAGCATATCTTCCAAGTTTAGCTGAGGCGGCACACGGTCTGACTCATCTGGGCACAGAGGGTATGTGCAAACTGGTAAGAGCTTACTGGTGTGTGCCAGGATTCTCTTCTCATGCAGGTAAGAGAGCAATGACATGTTTTACTTGCTTGAGGAAGAATATTGGTAAGACAATACCAACAGAGCCATCCCATATCCCTCCTACAGACGGACCTTTTCAGGTAATACAAATCGACTTCATACAGTTACCACCCTGTAGGAATTTGAAATATGTGTTAGTATGTATCAATGTGTTTTCCAACTGGGTAGAAGCGTTCCCTGCTGCCACAAATACTGCTACTTTCACTGCAAAGAAAATTGTGCAGAAATTTGTGTGTAGATATGGTATCCCTAGAGTGATTGAAAGTGATAGGGGTACCCATTTTACAGGTGAAGTCTTTCAGGTCATGTGCAAACTGATGGGAATTAATAGCAAGCTACATACTCCGTACCGACCACAGGCGAGTGCGAAGGTAGAGAGTGAACAGCACTATTAAGAACAAGCCGAGCAAAGTGATGGCTGAAACTGGATTGCTGTGGCCAGAAGCTTTGCCACCAGTGTTGTACAGCATCAGAACCACTCCCAGGTCTCCGCTTAACTTATCACCCTTTGAAATTCTTTTTGGTTGACAACCTCATGTAATGATAGACTCCCAGGAGGATTTGAAATGCAATTATGAAATAACTGAAATATTTGGTTAGGATGAGCCAGCAGCTGAGAAATCAACAAATAAATCTAAAGCTGGTGATTCCTGACCTGCCGAACAGTAATTGTCATGACATTGAGCCGGGGGATTATGTGATGATTCGAAATTTCGTACGCTCAGGTTGCCTCATAGACAGGTGGGAAGGACCATACCAAGTCTTGTTAACCAGCACGACAGCACTAAAGGTCACCGAAAGAGAGACTTAGGTCCACTCGTCCCACTGCAAGAAGGTCGCTGACCCGGAGAAAACTCGTGACAAAGAGCAAGGTAAAGAGAACCTTGTATCACTAGAGTGTTTGTTCCAGGAAAGTTGAGAGGCAGGACTGTTGAACGGCACCTGAGCGTGGAGAGCAACAAGATCAAGGACGGTTGTCGCACCATTTTCTTTTTTTCACACCCCCCACTGCATTTTCCTTTCTTTTCTCCTTATTTTCCTTCTTTCCCCTAACGAAATGGATCTATTACAAGAGACTGCGTTTCGGGAGCTGCTAGTAACTCTGTTTTTGATCAGGACAATTTGTTTTGGTGAGGGTCCCAGAGAGGTCGAGCAAGGATCTGGAATGGGTTCTGATGGCGAGTACGAATATGTAGGATCTCAGG
Source organism: Pseudophryne corroboree (assembly GCF_028390025.1). Lineage (NCBI taxonomy): Eukaryota > Metazoa > Chordata > Amphibia > Anura > Myobatrachidae > Pseudophryne > Pseudophryne corroboree. The sequence goes on from NC_086447.1 coordinate 349,333,339, forward strand.
AGCAGCACATCACTCGAGTAATGGCTGGTATCAGTAAGCGCTCTGGTAGTCATGGAGCTCGGAGGCAATGTGAAGGGTTATTGTCTGATGAATATTGTATTTGTAGGAATTGTGAGAATCTAGTTGAAGATGGGTGCATCCAAAGATGTCAGTCCAACATTAATATCGATATGAACCGACATCCGTTGAGTGATTACCACTCCTTAGTGGGTAAGGTCTTAAACCAGACGGAATGTTGGGTGTGCTCACAAGTACCTCAAGGACAGAGTAACACAGGATTAGTGCCATACCCTTTAGCAATAGATGAGGTCCACGAATTATGGGGTGGGAGACCGGTGGACAAGAAATTCAATATATCTAGGCCCCCTAGCTTGAAGCTCCACCAGTATCATGTAGATAGGTCCCTGTTGTGTTTCAATATTTCCAATTACCGAAAACCCGGAAATTGGGAAGTGACTTGGAATAACCAGACAATTACTTTTTCACACAGAGCTGATAGGATTCCTAAAAAAAATTTATATATCAAATATATAATAAACAGGCGCTGAAATGAGTAGTTCCTCCAAGTTGCTGTAAGTAGGAGAAAGTCAATCTCCTTAATAAGGATAACACAAGAAATAAAAATTACAGCGCTTATACAACTGATGCTAATACTGTATAAATTTAATAATTACAACATACTAAATTACCAAGCATATAAAAAAATTGATGATGGACATAATAAAATTGCTCATAGACCAATTCATGGACATACACTATGCTCCTCAAAATGACCTTAAGGCAAAAGGTCCATATGTTAAATTCGGACACAGAGTCTAAATTAGACCAGGACTAATACAGTTTGTTACCCAACATGTGTTCCAATGCAGGGATCCGGATTCAGGTCCTTAGTTATGGAATGGATTCTGGTTCACAGTCTGTGGTGATGACGTTGTGATGTCCTGCACACTGTGTTCCACTTTAGATGAATCCTATGGAGTTATTCCTTGTTGGACCAAATAGATGAACGTGATACAACACATTTTTTGCAACTCATTCAAAATGTCAAGTGGCAATCAACATATGCCTTTTTGACATTAGATGTACAAAGTCTATATACAAACATTCCTCATTCATTGGGTTTGCAGGCAATTAAAGAAAGACTAATTGCAGATGGGGACCTCACGGAGAGACATAGGGATTTTTTGTTGGATTCTATCTCATTCATTCTTCAGCACAATTTTTTTCTTTTTTCGGACACATTTTATTTACAAGTCATGGGTACGGCCATGGGGACAAGGTTCGCGCCGAGCTACGCCAACCTCTACATGGGCATGGTCGAGGACCAGCTCGTGTGGGGGGGTGAGTTCTCGGGGAACCTTGTCCTTTATGGCCGTTACATTGACGATCTGTTTTTTATTTGGGATGGGGATCTTAGCACAGTTCAGAGTTTTGTTTCTTATCTCAACACGAACACGTTTAATTTGCAGTTCACTCATACTTATCATCTTTCTGAGATCGATACAGAAAATGGGCAAACATATAACATCAAGCGCTGGGAGATAAATGCAAAACTTCCCTTTATGAGTATGATGAGAAGATGTTTTTTCCTCTACTTCTTAAGGGGGAGACTCCAATCCTCCATTCACATCAGGAATCGTGACATGTAAAAGAATATGATACAATGGTGTAGTATGTTTTAACTGGGTTACACTTCACCCCAGTGATTCTGATTAAATGGACAGTGGGTGTTGAGCCTCCACCAAATCTTCACAAGACAAAAAACGTACCCAAACTCACAATATCAGGGTATGTTATAAACATATAAAGGTATCTTTGTGTGAAAATACAGTAAAAGACCATCTGAAGGGCATACCCCAACTCACAGTGACTAGGGGTGATTGAAGCCTATAAAGGTTTCTTTAGATGAATACTTCAAATCATAGCGTACCACAACTCACAGTTCAACAGGTGTTTGTAATCATCACGGTTTCTTTCACTCTCCAAATAGCCAGACAGAAAGATCGATATGAAGAAATTTATTACATAAAACTTATAAAAATATTCCCATAGGAATGTCCAGAAAGATAAAACTTGTATTTAAAAAAGGAGCATGAATGAACAATCACACCACCTGGCTTGGACGCCTGGTGTATATCACCTGAGCATGCAATTTCCGGAATTCTTATCGGTGCATCCAGGGTCCAAGGTCCAGGTGGAAAGAACAGAAAAAACAAAGCTCCTGTCTGCTGCCAACGCGTTTCAATCTCTGCAAGAGATCTTTATCAAGGCCTGCAGATCAGGGGCCCATGTGCCGGTATTTATACCCACACTAAACAATTAGACAGGAAGTGAGGTCACACAATGGAAATAATCCTATAATGATAAACATCACATACATTAATTATCACCAACAAATGGTGATTTTATTCAATTGGAAATGTAAAAAGCACCATCTGATTGGATTCCCCGAGTCAGATATGTACTAGTCTTGTGTGAATACTTTGTACAGTAAATCGCAATGACGGAACCGGTCACATGGCACGTAAATCACATGACATATCAGTCATGTGATACATGCCGCGATCCTGAGGCAAAATGACGGAACCGGAAGTAGGTTCCCGTGGAACGCATGCGTTCCACTGGTCACATGGCACACAAATCACATGACATATCTGTCATGTGATGAATGCCGCGATCCTGGGACAAAATAGAAACAAGCGGAAACACTAGTCCGTGTGCCGCATGCGTTCCACTGCCCTGGATGTCAGTTGTATAATGACATCCGGAACTGGGTGTACGTGGAACACAAAAACAGAATGTCTCCATTAGTGTTTTGAACATTTCCAACTGCATGTATATATCTTTTTATCTAAACATGAGAAGTACAACATTCACAATGCAGTAATCATAATTACATCAACATTTTTATAATGCTTCTTTTCTTGATTTCCGATGCTTTCTTGCAAGTCCTTATATTTAAAAGAGAGTCCATATATAGTCCATACAGAGATCATAAATGATTTTGAAACTAAAGGAGAGAAAAAAACAGTCAAAATCATTTACAAAAACCACTTGGTTTCAAAGTCACTATTGAGACCATTGGGTATAAGTGTTTTAAAATTGTAAATAAAAGACATCTATTTTCTAGCTAATTTACTGGCAATATCCTTATTTCTCACATCATTTTCAACAGTGGCTAAACCATAAAAACCTGAAATGTGGGAATTTGAACATTGGTGGTTTTGTTTGAAATGAAGTGATAAGGCATGGGTCTCCAGACCATTCTTAACGTTTCTCACGTGTTCACCTATTCTCACTTTTAATGGTCTGGATGTCCTCCCTATGTAGAATTTTTGACATGAACATTTCACCGCATAAATAACATTCTTGCTGTTGCAAGTAATAAATTGATTGATAGTGAATTCCTTTCCATTCAAGGTTACCTTATCAATTTTATTCCGGCCCTCACCTTTGATGTTCTTACATCCCTGACACAGGCCGCATCTAAAAAAACCTTTTGAGATAATTTTCCCTTTTCTCTCTGGTCCTCGTAATCTACTTGTAACCAGATGATTCTTCAAGTTAGAGGCCTTCCTATAAATGCAAACTGGTTTTTTGGGGATTTGAGTGCCAATAATTGGGTCTTTAGTTAGTAATCCCCAATTTTTGTTGAGGATTTTCTCTATACCCTGATATTGGCAGTTGTAATTTGTCACAAATGCCCATTCAAACCGATTTCCTTTTTGATCATTCTCATCGACAGACCTAGGTTTAAGAAGTGTGGTTCTATCAATTTCCTTTATTTCTCCAAAGGTTTTGTCTATTTTCGTCATATCATAGCCACTGGCTCGAAATTTTTCACACATTTCGATGGCCTGAGTCGAGAAAACTTCCATTTCAGTACAATTTCTCTTTAATCTTTTTAGTTGTCCACATGGGATTGACTCAAGCCAATTCCGATGGTGACAACTACTGGCATTAATATAGGAACCGGAGTCTGTCGGTTTGCAATAATTTTTGGTGCAAATATGATTTTCTTTTATATATACGGTGATATCTAGAAAATTGATGGTATCAACACCAATCTCAAAGGATAATTTAATGTTGTATTCATTAATATTCAGGGAGGCACAAAAATCATCAAAGTTCTGTCTATCTCCCCTCCAAATGAAAAAAATGTCATCTATGTATCTAACGAAGGACACCAGGTTCGCCCCATATGGGTTGTTGGCCCAAATGATGTCATTTTCCCAACTCCCCATAAATAAGTTGGCATAACTCGGGGCGAACCTGGTGCCCATCGCTGTCCCAGTCTTTTGTACATAGAAGTCATCCTTAAAAAGGAAAAAATTATTCTCTAAAATAAGTCTAATGCCCTCTATCAAGAATGTCTGTAGCAACTCTGGTAAGTTTGAATTTCTTAAAGCCGTCTGAGTGGCAGCTATACCCAGATCATGTTTGATGATTGTATAGAGGGAGGAAACATCTGCCGTGATTAGCAGGTCCCCTTCCCTCCACTCAATCTGGGATAAGTGATCTAAAAAATCCTTTGTATCACGGAGATGAGAGCGGTTCTTAAGTACCAGGGGTTGGAGGTGGTAGTCAATGAACTGAGAAAGGTTCGCCAATAAAGAACCTACACCGGAAATGATAGGTCTTCCGGGAGGATGCGTAAGGCTTTTATGTATTTTGGGGAGTAGGTAGATCACTGGTGTTGATGGCTGTTCATTGATAAGAAACTTAGCCTCAACATCCGTCAGAACATTGTTCTTACTGAACTTACCTACTATTGTTTTAAATTTCTCTAAAACACTATCTGTAGGGTCATTACGTAAATGTTTATATACTTGACCCTCGCCCAATTGTCTATAAACCTCCTTCTCATAGTCTTCTATGTTCATCAATACCACCCCCCCTCCCTTATCGGCAGGTTTTATGATTAAATCTTTTTGTTTCCTAAGGTTAACGAGGGCTTTCCTCTCTTTAAAGGTCAGGTTATACTTCCTATTAGTTTTTTGTTTCTCTTTTTCTTTCAAAGCTTCTATATCTTCTAATACCAGATGATTGAAAGTATCAATAAAAGATCCCTTGAGGTATGCAGGATAAAAAACCGACTTCGGTCGGAAAGGTGTGTTGGAGATCATTTCGTCTCCATTGGTCTCATCCTTATTTAGAAAAAAAAATTTTAAAGTAAGTTTTCGGATGAATCGCTGAACATCTATAAATATGTCAAATGGTTCAAGTTCCTTGCTGGGGGCAAATTTAAGGCCCTTCTCCAGTAAGGAAATTTCATGTTTTGTGAGTATATGTGAACTCAAATTAAATATTTTTGTAGTGGGTTGTTTCTCCACGTTCACTTCACTATTCGAAATACCTGGTACTACTTTGGGAACTCTTATTCCCCTTTTTCTGGGATTCCTTCTTTTACTTATTCTCTTTTTGCCTCCTCGTTTTCCTCTTTTTGATTTAATTGATTTAACTTTCGCTAACCATAATGGCTTTTCTGGTAGGTCCTCCCTAAAAAAGGAGAATAAACTTCCTCTTGTTCTAAAGTGTCATAACGATTTTTATTTCTATAGTCCTTCCAGGGTGTTCTAATTTCCCCTCTTTTTATATTCGGTCTTCTATAATTGGATTCATTGTTTCCAATGGTTCTCCAATTATTCCAATCTCTATTGTATGTAATGGGTTTTCTGGTGGGTGAGGGATTGTAATCCTTTCTTTGATTAAACCTTTCTGATTTTCCCCACTGTGTATTGTTGCTGTACCTTTGTGTATTATTCTTAAATCTTTGTGTAGATTGATGTTGTTTTTTTCCTCCCCCATTTTCCAGATTTTTATACCCCCTTTCAATGGGATTTTTTGCCCTGGATCTCCAGGTTTTTTTCCCAGGGGTATTGGGATATTCATTTTTTTTATATGCAATATCCTTAATAGGTTCTATATTTATGTTTTCTATGACCCCTGAGGAAAGACCTAAATCCCGGTTAAACTTTTTGACCTTTTTATTAACCAAAACTTTCTCAAGCTTCCTCAGATTATTAGAGATATGGGTTTCGAATTCCTTATAATCCGAAAGATTCATGAATGGAGAGGTTAACTCTTTCATGTTATTAATTTCACCCTCTATCTGTTTTAGATCATGCTGTCTCCTTAATAATGAGATGTATCAAAGATAGAGAGCATTCGTCTAGAATTTTCTTCCAGTTCAATTTAAAGTGTTCACTTGATGTGGTAAAGGAAGCCAGTTTACCAATTTTTAATCCCTTAGGTATTAATTGATGTGAAAGATACTTTTCCAGGGTTGCTATCTCCCACCACACTTTACTTTCTTTAATGAGGGCTTGTTCAAGCTTCCTCATTAGACTCCCCAAATCATCATATAATTCAACATCCTCCTGATTTTCTTTAAATGCTATCTCTAGTACACTCGATCTATTTTCCCTTAGGGTATACATATCAAATTGCAGCCTAAATAGAAAACCACTTTAAGGTGATGAATAACAATACCAAAGACAAAAAGACAAAGTGGATCTGTTCGGGCGCACCCTGCAGCTAAAAAATATGTTGCTCAAGAGGTATCACCAACCTCTACTATGAACAGAAATGGATACAGAAAATGGGCAAACATATAACATCAAGCGCTGGGAGATAAATGCAAAACTTCCCTTTATGAGTATGATGAGAAGATGTTTTTTCCTCTACTTCTTAAGGGGGAGACTCCAATCCTCCATTCACATCAGGAATCATGACATGTAAAAGAATATGATACAATGGTGTAGTATGTTTTAACTGGGTTACACTTCACCCCAGTGATTCTGATTAAATGGACAGTGGCTGTTGAGCCTCCACCAAATCCTCACAAGAAAGGTTTAATTAAAGAAAGGATTACAATCCCTCACCCACCAGAAAACCCATTACATACAATAGAGATTGGAATAATTGGAGAAACATTGGAAACAATGAATCCAATTATAGAAGACCGAATATAAAAAGAGGGGAAATTAGAACACCCTGGAAGGACTATAGAAATAAAAATCGTTATGACACTTTAGAACAAGAGGAAGTTTATTCTCCTTTTTTAGGGAGGACCTACCAGAAAAGCCATTATGGTTAGCGAAAGTTAAATCAATTAAATCAAAAAGAGGAAAACGAGGAGGCAAAAAGAGAATAAGTAAAAGAAGGAATCCCAGAAAAAGGGGAATAAGAGTTCCCAAAGTAGTACCAGGTATTTCGAATAGTGAAGTGAACGTGGAGAAACAACCCACTACAAAAATATTTAATTTGAGTTCACATATACTCACAAAACATGAAATTTCCTTACTGGAGAAGGGCCTTAAATTTGCCCCCAGCAAGGAACTTGAACCATTTGACATCTTTATAGATGTTCAGCGATTCATACGAAAACTTACTTTAAATTTTTTTTTTCTAAATAAGGATGAGACCAATGGAGACGAAATGATCTCCAACACACCTTTCCGACCGAAGTCGGTTTTTTATCCTGCATACCTCAAGGGATCTTTTATTGATACTTTCAGTCATCTGGTATTAGAAGATATAGAAGCTTTGAAAGAAAAAGAGAAACAAAAAACTAATAGGAAGTATAACCTGACCTTTAAAGAGAGGGAAGCCCTCGTTAACCTTAGGAAACAAAAAGATTTAATCATAAAACCTGCCAATAAGGGAGGGGGGGTGGTATTGATGAACATAGAAGACTATGAGAAGGAGGTTTATAGACAATTAGGCGAGGGTCAAGTATATAAACATTTACGTAATGACCCTACAGATAGTGTTTTAGAGAAATTGAAAACACTAGTAGGTAAGTTCAGCAAGAACAATGTTCTGACGGATGTTGAGGCTAAGTTTCTTATCAATGAACAGCCATCAACACCAGTGATCTACCTACTCCCCAAAATACATAAAAGCCTTACGCAACCTCCCGGAAGACCTATCATTTCCGGTGTAGGTTCTTTATTGGCGAACCTTTCTCAGCTCATTGACTACCACCTCCAAGCCCTGGTACTTAAGAACCGCTCTCATCTCCGTGATACAAAGGATTTTTTAGATCACTTATCCCAGATTGAGTGGAGGGAAGGGGACCTGCTAATCACGGCGGATGTTTCCTCCCTCTATACAATCATCAAACATGATCTGGGTATAGCTGCCACTCAGACGGCTTTAAGAAATTCAAACTTACCAGAGTTGCTACAGACATTCTTGATAGAGGGCATTAGACTTATTTTAGAGAATAATTTTTTCCTTTTTAAGGATGACTTCTATGTACAAAAGACTGGGACAGCGATGGGCACCAGGTTCGCCCCGAGTTATGCCAACTTATTTATGGGGAGTTGGGAAAATGACATCATTTGGGCCAACAACCCATATGGGGCGAACCTGGTGTCCTTCGTTAGATACATAGATGACATTTTTTTCATTTGGAGGGGAGATAGACAGAACTTTGATGATTTTTGTGCCTCCCTGAATATTAATGAATACAACATTAAATTATCCTTTGAGATTGGTGTTGATACCATCAATTTTCTAGATATCACCGTATATATAAAAGAAAATCATATTTGCACCAAAAATTATTGCAAACCGACAGACTCCGGTTCCTATATTAATGCCAGTAGTTGTCACCATCTGAATTGGCTTGAGTCAATCCCATGTGGACAACTAAAAAGATTAAAGAGAAATTGTACTGAAATGGAAGTTTTCTCGACTCAGGCCATCGAAATGTGTGAAAAATTTCGAGCCAGTGGCTATGATATGACGAAAATAGACAAAACCTTTGGAGAAATAAAGGAAATTGATAGAACCACACTTCTTAAACCTAGGTCTGTCGATGAGAATGATCAAAAGGAAATCGGTTTGAATGGGCATTTGTGACAAATTACAACTGCCAATATCGGGGTATAGAGAAAATCCTCAACAAACATTGGGGATTACTAACTAAAGACCCAATTATTGGCACTCAAATCCCCAAAAAAACAGTTTGCATTTATAGGAAGGCCTCTAACTTGAAGAATCATCTGGTTACAAGTAGATTACGAGGACCAGAGAGAAAAGGGAAAATTATCTCAAAAGGTTTTTTTAGATGCGGCCTGTGTCAGGGATGTAAGAACATCAAAGGTGAGGGCCGGAATAAAATTGATAAGGTAACCTTGAATGGAAAGGAATTCACTATCAATCAATTTATTACTTGCAACAGCAAGAATGTTATTTATGCGGTGAAATGTTCATGTCAAAAATTCTACATAGGGAGGACATCCAGACCATTAAAAGTGAGAATAGGTGAACACGTGAGAAACGTTAAGAATGGTCTGGAGACCCATGCCTTATCACTTCATTTCAAACAAAACCACCAATGTTCAAATTCCCACATTTCAGGTTTTTATGGTTTAGCCACTGTTGAAAATGATGTGAGAAATAAGGATATTGCCAGCAAATTAGCTAGAAAAGAGATGTCTTTTATTTACAATTTTAAAACACTTATACCCAATGGTCTCAATAGTGACTTTGAAACCAAGTGGTTTTTGTAAATGATTTTGACTGTTTTTTTCTCTCCTTTAGTTTTAAAATCATTTATGATCTCTGTATGGACTATATATGGACTCTCTTTTAAATATAAGGACTTGCAAGAAAGCATCGGAAATCAAGAAAAGAAGCATTATAAAAATGTTGATGTAATTATGATTACTGCATTGTGAATGTTGTACTTCTCATGTTTAGATAAAAAGATATATACATGCAGTTGGAAATGTTCAAAACACTAATGGAGACATTCTGTTTTGTGTTCCACATACACCCAGTTCCGGATGTCATTATACAACTGACATCCAGGGCAGTGGAACGCATGCGGCACACGGACTAGTGTTTCCGCTTGTTTCTATTTTGTCCTAGGATCGCGGCATTCATCACATGACAGATATGTCATGTGATTTGTGTGCCATGTGACCGGTGGAACGCATGCGTTCCACGGGAACCTACTTCCGGTTCCGTCATTGCGATTTACTGTACAAAGTATTCACACAAGACTAGTACATATCTGACTCGGGGAATCCAATCAGATGGTGCTTTTTACATTTCCAACTGAATAAAATCACCATTTGTTGGTGATAATTAATGTATATGATGTTTATCATTATAGGATTATTTCCATTGTGTGACCTCACTTCCTGTCTAATTGTTTAGTGTGGGTATAAATACCGGCACATGGGCCACTGATCTGCAGGCCTTGATAAAGATCTCTTGCAGAGATTGAAACGCGTTGGCAGCAGACAGGAGCTTTGTTTTTTCTGTTCTTTCCACCTGGACCTTGGACCCTGGATGCACCGATAAGAATTCCGGAAATTGCATGCTCAGGTGATATACACCAGGCGTCCAAGCCAGGTGGTGTGATTGTTCATTCATGCTCCTTTTTTAAATACAAGTTTTATCTTTCTGGACATTCCTATGGGAATATTTTTATAAGTTTTATGGAATAAATTTCTTCATATCGATCTTTCTGTCTGGCTATTTGGAGAGTGAAAGAACCCGTGATATGATTACAAACACCTGTTGAACTGTGAGTTGTGGGAGGCTAAGATTTGAAGTATTCATCTAAAGAAACCTTTATAGGCTTCAATCACCCCTAGTCACTGTGAGTTGGGGTACGCCCTTCAGATGGTCTTTTACTGTATTTTCACACAAAGATACCTTTATATGTTTATAACATACCCTGATATTGTGAGTTTGGGTATGTTTTTTGTCTTGTGAAGATTTGGTGGAGGCTCAACACCCACTGTCCATTTAATCAGAATCACTGGGGTGAAGTGTAACCCAGTTAAAACATACTACACCATTGTATCATATTCTTTTACATGTCATGATTCCTGATGTGAATGGAGGATTGGAGTCTCCCCCTTAAGAAGTAGAGGAAAAAACATCTTCTCATCATACTCATAAAGGGAAGTTTTGCATTTATCTCCCAGCGCTTGATGTTATATGTTTGCCCATTTTCTGTATCCATTTCTGTTCATAGTAGAGGTTGGTGATACCTCTAGAGCAACATATTTTTCAGCTGCAGGGTGCGCCCGAACAGATCCACTTTGTCTTTTTGTCTTTGGTATCTTTCTGAGATCACCTTTCTGGATGTGACCCTCAAAGTGAATGGAGAGTGCATTCAGACCTCCAGTCACATTAAGGAGGTAGGAAGTGGGACCTATTTACATTTTAATAGTTCCCACTATATGCCATGGAAATTAAACATCCCGAAAGGACAGTTTATGCGTTTTAGACGTAACTGTTCGTCGGTCAGTCTATTTGAGTCACAAGCAAAGGTCATGTGGGAAACTTTTAAGGCTCGAGGTTATCCTGAACCATTACTAAAGAAATCATATGATGAAGTCTTGCTAATGGATCGATGTGAGCTATTGGGCTCAAAATCAAAACAAGAATTAAGAAGTAATGAGAGGGATTTATCGTTCATTTCCACCTATAATAATCAATCGGGGGAGATTAAACGGATAATAAAGAGAAATTATAATGTTTTGAGATATGATACGATATTAAGAGATTGTATCCCCATTGATCCGAAATTTACTTTCAAGAAGAACAAATCTTTAAAAACTATACTTGCTCCCAGCTATATGAAACCTATAAGAAAACAAGAGGAAAAAAAAACGGATCCCAATCATGGTTGCCAATGAAACAGAAAGGATTTTTTAAATGTGGCAAAATGAAATGTACCACATGTCAACATACAGTGAATAAAACATTAATTTTGCCCCGAGAGTGGGTACAAAAAGAATACACCATTACAAGTTTCATCAACTGTGACTCAAGTTGGGTCATTTATTTACTTGTATGTGGTTGTAACTTGTAGTATGTGGGAAGGACCACTCGGCCATTGAAAGTAAGGTGTATGGAGCACAGGAGGAATGTAATCAATAAAATTACTAACCACAGTGTACCTAGGCATTTCAGCAAATTTCATGAGGGTAATCCAGCATCCTTAAAAATTATTGGGCTGGAACACATTCCATTAACTAAAAGGGGAGGGGACAGATTTGCTAGGCTTTGTAATCAAGAGATTTATTGGACTTTCCAATTAAATACATTACATCCGCAAGGTCTGAATGAGGCTTTAGAGCTGAATACAATACTTGATTAAATTTATTAGCTTTTTATTGGGTCAACACATCTCTAGTGGTAACCGATAAAATTGGTACTTAGTATAAGTATGGTTCCCTTATTCTTAACCTAGTGTCCCCTTTCTTAGCTCTATACACTAACCCTCCCAGAGAGGTGATCTATGTGTTTTGTATGTAGTGGTTCTTGTCATGTGTTTTGGACCACAGCTTTTTAATATCTAAATTCTAATCTGAATTAGCATTTCGCTGTAAGTATAATATGAATCAATCTATAAATGATTCATTTTGATTAAACTTAAGATAAGTTTTCTTTTTTTCATTATGGTTGCTAATAATAGATGTGATGGCTTCGTTGCCATAGAAGCAGGTCACCTCCGGTGATCGTACGTGCAACTTAAGAGAATCCTCCCACCTTCAGTTTTTTCTGTGCCTCTTAATAATGGTATAAATGCTAGTAATAACACACATCAGGAAGTGACGGCTCCGTTGCCATAGAAGCGGGTCACTTCCGATATTATACATGGTTGCTAACAACAGTGCGCACCAGGATATGACGGCTCTGTTGCTATAGAAATAGGTCACTTCCGGTGATCATACATATAGCCGAAGAGAATCCTCCCACTTTGTGTTACTTCTGTGCCCCTTAGCAACGCGAATAACAGTGCGCATCAGGAAGTGACGGCTCCGTAGTTATAGAAGCGGGTCACTTCTGTTATTGTGTACCCACGTGATTTGGGAGTGGGGCTGGACGGGCTGAGTGACGGATGGCTGTCCCTATGAACAGACAGCCTTATAGGAAGTCACTCTGAGCGGCGTCACGTGACCAGCAATACGATCACATGACTGATTATTGGAATGTAAATAAAAGGTTATTTTAAGGGATCTACGAATTGTTTTATGAACATTAGTTCATTAGTGTTTTTATTTCTGAGTTTCTTCTTAATTTAAAATTTGAAATTATGATGCTTGGTTTTAATTGATTGTTTATGCAAATTAATTGATGACATCATTTCCCCTATAAAAAGGGGTAAAACTTGAACATCACATTACCCTTTGACAAAGCTGCCTGGAGCGGCGAAACGCGTAAGGGAACATTGCTCCAGACCATTGGACTTCATTTAAGGCAAACCTCACTGGCTCCAAATCCAGGACGAGCCACCTCTTTGCTAAAAAGTGAACCAGGATCCCGATTCCATTTGGTCCAACAAGGAATAACTCCATAGGATTCATCTAAAGTGGAACACAGTGTGCAGGACATCACAACGTCATCACCACAGACTGTGAACCAGAATCCATTCCATAACTAAGGACCTGAATCCGGATTCCTGCATTGGAACACATGTTGGGTAACAAACTGTATTAGTCCTGGTCTAATTTAGACTCTGTGTCCGAATTTAACATATGGAACTTTTGCCTTATTAAGGTCATTTTGAGGAGCATAGTGTATGTCCATGAATTGGTCTATGAGCAATTTTATTATGTCCATCATCAATTTTTTTATATGCTTGGTAATTTAGTATGTTGTAATTATTACATTTATACAGTATTAGCATCAGTTGTATAAGCGCTGTAATTTTTATTTCTTCTGATAGGATTCCTATCGACTCTGAAGTTGTATGCAAGATAGCCAACAGTGGGAGGTATTTTCGGTATAGGTATACACGTGGAAGCAAGACCATGTGGGTTGGAAAAGTATTGTCAGGGTATTGTGCCCATATCATCCAGCCCGATACTTGTACTGAACAAATGAGAGAACTAGGGATTAGTTTCTTTACCTGGAAAGTTTGCAATATGGTGATGTTACATTTTGTCCCCTATGTTCTCCCAGATGATGCCTATTTCATATGTGGGAGGAAAGCATACAAGTGGCTTACTCCGAGGGATTGTGTTATATTGGGAGAGTACTACCAGAGGTCATGACCATAACCCACAACAAAATTAAAGACGTTCACCGCAGCGCTCAGACTCCTTATACTCATACCCACTATGAACACATCATCAAGAAACACCTCATAGATAGGGCAGAGCATGCAGCCTCTGATTTGATCCATGAATCCACCGGGATTCAGTTCCTTCTCGCATTAGATATCACCCGTACTGCCAGAGGAACTATAAATTATAGGTACATCCATGTGCTAGCGAACTTGATAGACAATATCACCGAGATGTATGATGACACCTTCAGGTATACGGGAAGGGAGTTACAAGCCTACAAGAAGGAACTGATCCAGCACAGGATGGTCCTTAATTACGTGACAGGTGGGTACTGTGTTACCCTGGCAACTCAATATGGTGTGAAGTGCTGTACATATATTACGAACAGCACTGACGACCCCACAGAGATCATCGATCAGAAGATGGACGAGATCTTACAGTTGAAGTGGGAGTTCAGGAGGAAGCACAATGGTCTGATATTCAGGTGTGTTCGAATTCTAACGCGGCGCAAGCGCAGCACAAATTTGATGAGTCTAAGGAGCGAGGGCGCTGTTACAGCAGCAGATTTCATTTATGACCCCTCAATAGAAACTGTGATAAGATCAGGATTGTAAAAATGAATTTCATGGCCTGTTTCTTTCACCCGTTTTTCTCTGTCTCCCCCCCTGCCCAGATACATCCAACCGGAAAATACGTCAACCCTACCCAAAATGTTTATGTGAATGTATTTTTATATATGTGTCTTATCTTCATCTCTGCAACCTCCAGTTAATGGCACACATAGTCGACAGGTGATAGCCATATATACTAGCACTCACATATGTTCCCCCTCCATGTGCACCCCATTTGTTGGAATAAGAAGCCGAAAAGAGCTCGGTAGTGTTTGTTTACCCATTTACAGACCCTTCATATGGGATGAGAAGGATTTAATGTATACTTCACAATACCTCGAAGCTTATTTAGAACATATATGGCATGATGATACAGGCCCCGCAGACATTGATTCATACATACATGCTTTTTACTATCCCACTAGGTTATACTTTTCCCACCTACAACTCTCCCCCGATCATCCAAGCTTCTGTATATATTTTATAGGTAATATTTTTCTGTTTATTGATTAGTTAGTGGCAGTTATTGATGACTGCCAAAGGGTGGACTGTCGAAGTCGGAAAATATTTCAGTACACACATCACGTACAAACTACACACAGATGGCCTCCATGCGCATACTTGTTCTGTCGTGCGTGCGCATATTCGTAATTTCCGTATGGTCACTCTCTCGGTCCTGCGTATTAGCGCGTGGTATGAGTATTTACAGTAGTATTTGTAATCGTATGGAAAAGCCATAAAAACACATTACATATTTAATCCAAATAGTGCACAATGTACACATAGTCTCCCTGCACCACACCAGTGAGTTACACTTGCTTAAAGGGTATAAGAACAAAGGGATTCACCTTTACAGGATAGGAGGGGACAGAACTATGTTATAAGGTGGTGTTTGGTATCCAGCTGTAGGGTATTTTAAGAGCAATATTCCGGTGTTGGTTTGCAGAAGATCACACGCTCCTGAGGATAGTTATGCGCAGGAGCAGAATATAAATATTAACTGTATTTAGTGTAAACTTGATATGCGGCAGGAACCCAGAGGATAACATCTGCACCTGGACCAGACATCGCCCACGTATTCAAACTGACCTATGACCTCTCCTGTACTGTAAATGACCATCCCTGTGTCCAATGGACAAAGAGATTACAGTTCCCATTGTGTTAAGTTTTGGACAAATGTATAAATAGCCAGCTGCAGGCCAGGTCACTCACAAATCTCTGAAGATCATCTACCTTGATGATTGAGGACCGTACTGGGAAGCGCAGGCGAAACCAAACGTATGTACCATTGACTGTAGCCTTTTTCTCTAATTGTATTGTATTATCATTGTAACCCCCTGCTATTAAAGATAACCGTTGTGGGTTGGACCTCAACATAGTTTTTGAATTACAATTGGTGCCGTGTCCCATTTCTCTGACGTCCTAGTGGATGCTGGGAACTCCGTAAGGACCATGGGGAATAGACGGGCTCCGCAGGAGACTGGGCACTCAAAAAGAAAGATTAGGTACTATCTGGTGTGCACTGGCTCCTCCCTCTATGCCCCTCCTCCAGACCTCAGTTAGAATCTGTGCCCGGCCAGAGCTGGATGCACCTAGTGGGCTCTCCTGAGCTTGCTAGAAAGAAAGTATTTGTTAGGTTTTTTATTTTCAGTGAGATCTGCTGGCAACAGACTCACTGCTACGTGGGACTGAGGGGAGAGAAGCAAACCTACCTGCGTGCAGCTAGCTTGTGCTTCTTAGGCTACTGGACACCATTAGCTCCAGAGGGTTCGAACACAGGGCCTGACCTCGATCGTCCGTTCCCAGAGCCGCGCCGCCGTCCCCCTTGCAGAGCCAGAAGACAGAAGAAGGAGATAAAATCGGCGGCAGAAGACTCCGGTCTTCATTAAGGTAGCGCACAGCACTGCAGCTGTGCGCCATTGCTCCCACTGCACACCACACACTCCAGTCACTGTAGGGTGCAGGGCGCTGGGGGGGGGGCGCCCTGGGCAGCAATAAGTATACCTTTTGGCAATATATACACATAATACAGTCTGGAAAACTGTATATGTGTAAAACCCCCGCCATTTTTAGTCAGAAACAGGACAGAAGCCCGCCGCTGAGGGGGCCGGGCCTTCTTCCTCAGCACACCAGCGCCATTTTCTCTTCACAGCTCCGTTGGAAGGAAGCTCCCCAGGCTCTCCCCGGCAGTATCCTGGTACACAAAGGGTGAAAAGAGAGGGGGGGGCAGATAAATTTAGGCGCAAAATTTGTATATACAGCAGCTACTGGGTAAACACTGAGTTGTAGTGTAATCCCTGGGTTATATAGCGCTGGGGTGTGTGCTGGCATACTCTCTCTCTGTCTCTCCAAAGGGCCTTGTGGGGGAACTGTCCTCAAATAGAGCATCCCCTGTGTGTGTGGTGTGTCGGTACGCGTGTGTCGACATGTCTGAGGTAAAAGGCTCCTCTAAGGAGGTGATAGAGCAGATATGTGTGTGAGAGGGTGTCTCCGTCGACAACGCCGACACCTGTTTGGATATGTGTAAGTGCTAAGGTGAATTTATTGCACAAAAGGTTAGGGAACAGACAGGAAATCTACCCATGCCTGTCCCTATGTCACAGAGACCTTCAGAGTCTCTCAATGCTCACTATCCATAATAACAAACACTGGTATCGACATGGAGTTTAACTCCACTGTCGACTACGATAATGCAAAGTTACAGCCAAGATGGCTATAAGGTATTCAATATATGATTATTGAAATAATAGATGATTTGCATATCACTGATGACTCATCTGTCCCTGACACGAGAGTACACATGTTTAAGGGGAAGAATGCTGAGGTAAATTTCCCTCCTCTCATGAGGAAAAAGAGCGGGAATCTCCAGACAAGAGACGGCAGCTTCCCAAAAGAGAATTCTCAGGCTGTATCCTTTCCCCACTAGGGCCAGGATATGTTGAGAATCTTCCCCTGGGGTGTCCTGTTTGCACAGACGGTAGCACTTGCTATTCTCAGGGATCCTGCAGATAGCATGCACATTCTAGTATACTACCCAGACCGGCGATTGTGTCGGCATGGGTTTATAGCGCTGTGGCAGCGTGGACAGGTACCTTATCAGCAGAGATGAGACCCTAGTATGCAATATAAATATATTAAAGATGCTGTCTTAAGTGATAGATATATAGTTATAAAGCATGCCCAAAGAGACATGAGTATACTGGGTCCTAGAGTCAAAGTTATGTCGATCTCTGCTTGACGTGTCCTGTCGAATATGCATTGGACAGATGATGCCGACTTAAGAGGCATATGGAAGGCTGAGGATTGTGTGGAGAAGGGTTCTCGGGCCTGGTCTCCACAGCTATAGCTGGTAATTCTGCTAGTTTGCCTTATATTCCTGCACAGCCTAAGAAAGCACGACATTATTAAATGCAGCCTTTCGTATAAAGAAACAAGAAAGTCTGAGGGGCGTCCTTTCTTGTCAGAGCCGGGCAGCTAGTTCCCAGGAACAGAAGTCCTCCCCGGCCCCTACAAAAATCCACCAATGTCGCTGGGGCTCCACAGGCGGAGCTAGGCCCGGTGGGGACACGCCTTCGTAAGTTCAGCCACAAGTGGGTTCACTCCCTGTTCGATCCCTGGGCAATAGATATTGTGTCTCAGGGATACAAGCTGGACTGTGAGAAGATGCCCCCTCACTGACGGCCCTGCGGGCTTCCCCCCAAGAGAGGGAGCCAGTGTTATCTGCAATTCACAAATTGTATCTTTAACAGGTGGTGGTCAAGGGTCCCCTCCTTCAACAAGAGGGTGTTATTATTAGACCATGTTGTAATCCCGAAACCAGACGGTTCGGTCAGACCCATATTGAATTAAAAATCCCTGAACATATACCTGAGAAGGTTCAAGTTCAAGATGGAATCGCTAAGAGCGGTCAGTGCAAGCCTAAAAAGGGGGAGACTTTATTGTGAATCGGGACATAAGGGATGCATACCTTCAGGTCCCCATTTATCCACCTCATTAGGCGTACCTCAGAATTGCGGTACGGGATTGTCATTACCAATTTCAGATGTTGCCGTTTGGTCTCTCCACGGCCTCGAGAATATTCACCATGGTAATGGCGGATATGATTGTGCTCCTGCGGAAGCAAGGTGTCACTATTATCACGTACTTGGACGATCTCCTCATAAAAGCGAGATCAAGAGAGCAGTTGCTGAACAGCGTATCACTTTCTCTGGAAGTGTAACGGCAACACGGCTGGATTCTATATATTCCAAAGTCGCAGTTGTTTCCTACAGCTCATCTGCCTCTCCTAGGCACGATCCTAGACACAGACCAGAAAAGGGTTATCTCCCGATAGAGAGAGCTCAGGAGCTCATGACACTGGTCAGGAATCTATTAAAACCAAAACAGGTGTCAGTGCATCACTGCACGAGAGTCCTGGGAAGGATGGTGGCATCATACAAGGCCATCCCCTTAGGCAGGTTCCATGCGAGGACCTTCCAATGGGACTTACTGGACAAGTGGTCCGGATCACCTCAGCAGATGCATCGGTTAATCACCCTATCCCCCAGGGCCAGGGTGTCTCTTCTGTGGTGGCTGCAGAGTGCTCACCTTCTCGAGGGCCGCAGATTCGGGATTCAGGACTGTATCCTGGTGACCACGGATGCAAGCCTCCGAGGGTGGGGGGCAGTTACACAGGGAAGAAATTTCCAAGGTCTGTGGTCAAGTCAACTGACTTGCCTTCACATCAATATCCTGGAACTAAGGGCCATATACAACGCCCTAAGTCAAGCGGAGATCCTGCTTCGCGACCAACCGGTTCTGATCCAGTCAGACCGCAGGGGTTCATGTATTCCGCCAAGGCGGCACAAGGAGCAGGGTGGCGAGGGTAGAAGCCACCAGAATTCTTCGCTGGGCGGAGAATCAAGTAAGCGCACTGTCAGCAGTGTTCGTTCCGGGAGTGGACATCTGGGAAGCAGACTTCCTCAGCAGGCACGACCTCCACCCGGGAAAGTGGGGACTTCATCAGGAAGTCTTCACGCAGTTTGCAAATTGATGGGAACTGCCTAAGGTGGACTAGATGGCGTCCCACCTCAATAAAGAGCTAAAAAAGGTTTTACGCCGGGTGATAGCTGTGGTTCCAGTCGGTCTCTGTGTTCCCTCCTCTTCCTCTCATACCCAAGGGCTGAGAATTGTAATAAAAGGAGGAGTGAAAACAATATTCTGTGCTCCGAATTGGCCAAGAAGGACTCGGTACGGAGCTGCAGGAAATGCTCTCAGAGGACTCAGGGCTTCTGCCTCTCAGACAGGACATGTTGCAACAGGGGCACTGTCTGTTCCAAAATTTACCGCGGCTGCATTTGACGGCATGGCGGTTGAACGCCGGATCCTTGCGGAAAAGGGCATTCCGGATGCAGTTATTCCTACGCTGATAAAGGCTAGGAAAGATGTGACAGCAAGACTTTTTCACTGTATATGGCGAAAATAGGTTGCTTGGTGTGAGGCCGGGAAGGCCCTACAGAGGAATTCCAGCGGGGTCGATTCCTGCACTTCCTACAGTCAGGAGTGACTATGGGCCTAAAATTAGGATCCATAAAGGTCAAGATTTCGGCCCTATACATTTTCTCTAAAAATGAACTGGCTTCACTGCCTGAAGTTCAGACGTTGTTCCGGGGGTGCTGCATATTCAGCCTCCTTTTGTGCCACCGGTGGCACCTTGGGATCTTAACGTTGTGTTGGATTTCCTGAAATCCCACTGGTTTGAGCCACTTAAGACCATGGAGCTAAAATATCTCACGTGGAAAGTGGTCATGCTATTGGCCTTAGCTTCGGCTAGGCGTGTGTCAGTATTGGCGGTTTTGTCATGTAAAAACCCTTATCTGATCTTCCATATGGACAGGGCAGAATTGAGGACTCGTCCCCAATTTCTTCCTAGGGTGGTATCATCGTTTCATTTGAACCAGCCTATTGTGGTGCCTGCGGCTACTAGGGACTTGGAGGATTCCAAGTTGCTGGACGTAGTCCGGGCTTTGAAAATTTATGTTTCCAGAAAGGCGGGAGTCAGAAAGTCTGACTCGCTGTTTATTCTGTATGCAGCCAACAAGGTTGGCGCTCCTGCTTCGAAGCAGACTATTGTTCGCTGGATCTATAGCACGATTCAGCTGGTTCACTCTGCGGTTGGATTGCCGCATCCAAAATGGTGAAAGCCCATTCCACAAGGAAGGTGGGCTCTTCTTGGGCGGCTGCCCGAGGGGTCACGGCTTTACAGCTTTGCCGAGCTGCTACTTGGTCGGGGTCAAACAAGTTTGCTAAGTTCTACAAGTTTGATACCCTGGCTGAGGAGGACCTTGAGTTTGCTCATGCGGTGCTGCAGAGTCATCCGCACTCTCCCGCCCGTTTGGGAGCTTTGGTATAATCCCCATGGTCCTTACGGAGTTCCCAGCATCCACTAGGACGTCAGAGAAAATAAGAATTTACTCACCGGTAATTCTATTTCTCGTAGTCCGTAGTGGATGCTGGGCGCCCGTCCCAAGTGCGGACTCTCTGCAATACATGTATATAGTTATTGCTTAACTAAAGGGTTATTGTTATGAGCCATCTGTTACTGAGGCTCTGCTGTTGTTCATACTGTTAACTGGGTATGGTTATCACAAGTTGTACGGTGTGATTGGTGTGGCTGGTATGAGTCTTACCCTGGATTCCAAATCCTTTCCTTGTTGTGTCAGCTCTTCCGGGCACAGTTTCCTTAACTGAGGTCTGGAGGAGGGGCATAGAGGGAGGAGCCAGTGCACACCAGACAGTACCTAATCTTTCTTTTAGAGTGCCCAGTCTCCTGCGGAGCCCGTCTATTCCCCATGGTCCTTACGGAGTTCCCAGCATCCACTACGGACTACGAGAAATAGAATTACCGGTGAGTAAATTCTTATTTTCCTTGCTAATGTTTAAAGTGTATTTACAGCCACTCGGGCTGCTGCATTGTGCTAACAGCGTGTAGGCCTGTGTACACAAACTGTGTAGTCACTACGCCCTTTCGGCATACGTACACAGAGTGCGTACGCGGTACAATCTTGTGTACGTAAGGTTTGTGAACAATATAAGGGTGAAAGGTTAAATACAGCGGCCGCAGCGGCTCAATATTAAAGTGTATTAAGTGTGTTTAAAGTATAGCTTTTTAGTCCTG
Source organism: Pseudophryne corroboree (assembly GCF_028390025.1). NCBI lineage: Eukaryota > Metazoa > Chordata > Amphibia > Anura > Myobatrachidae > Pseudophryne > Pseudophryne corroboree. Next base: position 349,355,157 of record NC_086447.1, read on the forward strand.
TAAGTAAATCAACATTTACAAGTGTAAGAGAGGAAATAGAGCTCTGTGCACTAATAATAATGCTAGCTGACAGAAACTGAAGGGGATGATTTATCAATGAGTTTCATCACACACAGCAAGTTTTAAATCTTGTGTGTGATAAGTGGTACTCCAGCCAATCAGCTCCCAACTGTCATTTTTCAAATGCATGACAGTTAGGAGTTGATTGGCTGGAGTACAATTTATCATATGCAACAAGTTTTAAAACTTGTTGCATATGATAAAACTTGTTAATAAATCAGCCCTTTATATGCTAATGGATGCCTCTTTTTGTTTCTTCTACTTGGTACACCACAATTGTCAACAGGGATGGGGTATGATACGTCAAGATAATAATAGTCATCATGTCAATAGGAAAATGTTGACATGGGCATAATGTAGACATGGAACATGCTGGCACGCATCATGTGTTGACATGTTAGAATGCCAATATATTGTCCCTGGTAGTCTAGCGGTGACTTACCTGCTCCTGGAGTTCCAGTGGGATCTTCTGGGTCCAAGCGATCATGTGACTGTGACATATGATGCAGTTGACAATATGAATGTCAACATTGTCATTGTTGACCTTTGACTACATCCTGTCAACAATTCCTATGTACTTTTAATAATGGGGATGAAGCTGTGTCCAGAATTGGGATTAACCCCGAATATAGATCAGCTGTTCCTTTAGGTCTGACTTGCATTTTTCTTGGGATAGCCTTGGTCATCTAGGAGCATAGTCAGCCCTGACCAATTTGGTAAGATTTTAGCGATGCCAGCTCAAATAAGCTTTGTACCAACCGCTTACTCTGGTTGAGAAGGAAATGTTTTTGCTGGAGCCCTGGAAATTGCAATCCCCTTCCACTACTGATATGCCACATTGTACTCCCTTTCCCCCATCCCACATTGTGCTCCCCTTCCCCCATCCACTTCTCACACTGTGCTCCCCTGCCCCTCCTCCACATCAATCATCGTCATCCCACATTATGTGCTCAAAGACCCTCCCCCATCCCCTCAATTGTGGTGCACTTGACTGGGAAGAGACATATGTTTGGCAGAATGAGAGCCTGGGGGCGAACCTGGTGTCATGGTCGCGTTATATAGATGATATTTTGTTCATCTGGAGGAGTTCTAGGGAAAGTCTAGAGACTTTCTGTTCATTTTTAAATACTAATACCCAAAATATGAAACTTACTTTTCTCTGACGTCCTAGTGGATGCTGGGAACTCCGTAAGGACCATGGGGAATAGCGGCTCTGCAGGAGACTGGGCACAACTAAAGAAAGCTTTAGGACTACCTGGTGTGCACTGGCTCCTCCCTCTATGACCCTCCTCCAGACCTCAGTTAGAATCTTGTGCCCGGCTGAGCTGGATGCACACTAGGGGCTCTCCTGAGCTCTTAGAAAAGAAAGTATATATTTAGGTTTTTTATTTTCAGTGAGATCTGCTGGCAACAGACTCACTGCTACGAGGGACTAAGGGGAGAAGAAGCGAACCTACCTGCTTGCAGCTAGCTCGGGCTTCTTAGGCTACTGGACACCATTAGCTCCAGAGGGATCGAACACAGGGCCCGACCTCGATCGTCCGGTCCCGGAGCCGCACCGCCGTCCCCTTTACAGAGCCAGAAGCAAGAAGATGGTCCTGGAAATCGGCGGCAGAAGACTTCGGTCTTCACCAAGGTAGCGCACAGCACTGCAGCTGTGCGCCATTGCTCCTCATGCACACCTCACACTCCGGTCACTGATGGGTGCAGGGCGCTGGGGGGGGGCGCCCTGAGCAGCAATATTATACACCTTGGCTGGCAAATCTACACAATATATAGTCATAGAGGCTATATATGTGTAAAATACCCCTGCCAGAGATCCATATAAAAGCGGGAGAAGTCCGCCAAAAAAGGGGCGGGGCTATCTCCCTCAGCACACTGGCGCCATTTTCTCTTCACAGTGCAGCTGGAAGACAGCTCCCCAGGCTCTCCCCTGTAGTTTTCAGGCTCAAAGGGTTAAAAAGAGAGGGGGGGGCACTAAATTTAGGCGCAATATTGTGTATACAAGCAGCTATTGGGAAAAGTCACTCAGTTATAGTGTTAATCCCTGCATTATATAGCGCTCTGGTGTGTGCTGGCATACTCTCTCTGTCTCCCCAAAGGACTTTGTGGGGTCCTGTCCTCAGTCAGCATTCCCTGTGTGTGTGCGGTGTGTCGGTACGGCTGTGACGACATGTTTGATGAGGAAGGTTACGTGGAGGCGGAGCAGATGCCGATAAATGTGATGTCGCCCCCTGTGGGGCCGACACCAGAGTGGATGGATAAGGGGAAGGTATTAACCGACAATGTCAACTCCATACATAAAAGGCTGGATGACGTAACAGCTGTGGGACAGCCGGCTTCTCAGCCCGCGCCTGCCCAGGCGTCTCAAAGGCCATCAGGGGCTCAAAAACGCCCGCTACCTCAGATGGCAGACACAGATGTCGACACGGAGTCTGACTCCAGTGTCGACGAGGTTGAGACATATACACAATCCACTAGGAACATCCGTTGCATGATCTCGGCAATGAAAAATGTGTTACACATTTCTGACATTAACCCAAGTACCACAAAAAAGGGGTTTTATGTTTGGGGAGAAAAAGCAGCCAGTGTTTTGTTCCCCCATCAGATGAGTGAATGAAGTGTGTAAAGAAGCGTGGGTTCCCCCGATAAGAAACTGGTAATTTCTAAAAAGTTACTGATGGCGTACCCTTTCCCGCCAGAGGATAGGTCACGTTGCGAGATATCCCCTAGGGTGGATAAGGCGCTCACACGTTTGTCAAAAAAGGTGGTACTGCCGTCTTAGGATACGGCCACTTTGAAGGAGCCTGCTGATAAAAAGCAGGAGGCTATCCTGAAGTCTGTATATACACACTTAGGTACTATACTGAGACCTGCAATTGCCTCAGCATGGATAGTGCTGCTGCAGCGTGGTCTGATACCCTGTCAGATAATATTGATACCCTAGACAAGGATAATATTTTGCTAACATAGAGCATATTAAAGACGTCGTTTTATATATGAGGGATGCACAGAGGGATATTTGCTGGCTGGCATCCAGAATTAATGCAATGTCCATTCTGCCAGGAGGGTATTAGGGACCCGGCAGTGGACAGGTGATGCTGACTTTAAAAGGCACATGGAGATTCTGCCTTATAAGGATGAGGAATTGTTTGGGGATGGTCTCTGGGACCTCGTATCCACAGCAACAGCTGGGAAGAAATTTTTTTACCTCAGGTTTCCTCACAGCCTAAGAAAGCACCGTATTATCAGGTACAGTCCTTTCGGCTTCAGAAAAGCAAGCGGGTCAAAGGCGCTTCCTTTCTGCACAGAGACAAGGGAAGAAGGAAAAAGCTGCACCAGACAGCCAGTTCCCAGGATCAAAAATCTTCCCCCGCTTCCTCTGAGTCCACCGCATGACGCTGGGGCTCCACAGGTGGAGACAGGTGCGGTGGGGGCGCGTCTCGGGAACTTCAGGGACCAGTGGGCTTGCCCACAGGTGGATCCCTAGGTTCTGCAAGTAGTATCACAGGGATACAAGCTGGAGTTCGAGGCGACTCCCCCTCGCCGTTACCTCACATCAGCCTTGCCTGCTGCCCTCGGAGAAAGGGAGGTAGTACTGGCGGCAATTCACAAGCTGTACTTCCAGCAGGTGAAATCAAGGTACCCCTCCTTCAACAAGGCCGGGGTAACTATTCCACAATGTTTGTGGTACCGAAACCAGACGGTTCGGTGAGACCCATTCTAATATTGAAATCCTTGAACACTTATATACTAAGGTTCAAGTTCAAAATGGAATCGCTCAGGGCGATTATTGCAAGCCTGGACGAAGGGGATTACATGGTATCACTGGACATCAAGGATGCTTACCTGCATGTCCCTATTTACCCTCCTCACCAGGAGTACCTCAAAATTGTGGTACAGGACTGTCATTACCAATTCCAGACGTTGCCGTTGGTCTGTCCCCGGCACCGAGGGTATTTACCAAGGTAATGGCCGAAATGATGATACTCCTTCGAAAAAAGGGAGTTATAATTATCCCGTACTTGGACGATCTCCTTATAAAGACGAGGTCCAGGCAGCAGTTGTTCGTCGGAGTAGCACTATCTCGGGAAGTGCTACAACAGCACGGCTGGATTCTGAATATTCCAAAGTCGCAGCTGGTTCCTACGACGCGTCTACTGTTCCTGGGTATGGTTCTGGACACAGAACTGGAAAAAGGGTTTCTCCCGGAGGAGAAGTCCAAGGAGTTGTCATCTCTAGTCAGAGGCCTCCTAATACAAATACAGGTGTCAGTGCATCAATGCACGCGAGTCCTGGGAAAGATGGTAGCTTCTTACGAAGAAATTCCATTCGGCAGGTTCCATGCAAGGATCTTCCAGTGGGATCTGTTGGACAAGTGGTCCGGGTCGCATCTTCAGATGCATCGGCTGATAACCCTGTCTCCAAGGGCCAGGGTGTCGCTGTTGTGGTGGCTGCAGAGTGCTCATCTTCTAGAGGGCCGCAGATTCGGCATACAGGACTGGGTCCTGGTGACCACGGATGCCAGCCTTCGAGGCTGGGGGGCAGTCACACAGGGAAGAAACTGTTATGCACACCAGTGCCTGCAGGAAAGTACTGGTGTCAGAACTGTTATGCACTCCAGTGTCTGCAGGAATGTACTGGTGTTTGAACTGTTATGCAAAACAAATGGACTCACAGACAAACTGGGGAATATGACATAACGTACACAGAAGGTAATAGGGTAACAAAATACACACAAAGTGAACAGAGAAGCCCAGAGGCTAAGGAACTGGGTATCTCCCTTGTATTAGAACTGCACAGATGGAAAAAGCAAGATGTTGTGTTTTAATACATAGAGAACCCGAAATGCTGTTGCTAAGGGCAACAGCAAAACCCTAAAGGGTTACCAACGGGTGTGGCAGTAAACTCCTTGGTCAGAGATGGAATGATAGACACAAGGAGAGTCTCCACAATCCTATTTCTCACTTGCAGTGCACAGGTTTTAGCTTACTGCCACTAAACTGACCCCTGACACCTAGCACAGTGAGACAGGATTAGACAGGCAAGTCTTAGAATACAGCCGCAAACTTGCTAAGTTCACAGAGTAGTAACAGAACCTCAGCAAGCTAAACGACTGACTCCAGTCTTACTGCTAGGTCTGGATTGGCAGAGTGTAATACCAAATCCCCAGGCCTATTTGCAGTAAGCAACAAACAAATACAAAGCTACACAGTACTGGCTAACTTTCATGAACTGACTAACCAACAAAGATTCAGCAGCATCTGCTTACCCTGAAAAGAGGGCTTATAAAGCAGGTGCTGTCCACGCCCCACTCAGACCTCACAGACTGTGAGCACAAAAACCAGCACCGGATCCCCTGCCGTGCACAGAGCCTATAACCACTGCACAGCAAAAGACCCGAACCGGAGTATCAGCTGCGCTCAGGTTACTCCACTAGCACTTGTCTCCCGGTTGCCATGACGACGTGGCAGCACAGGGCAGGAGACCCTAACAGTACCCCCCCTCTGACGAGGGGTCAAAGAACCCCTACCACCGGGTTTATCGGGGAACTGCGAGAAGAAAGAGCGTATCAGTCTGGGGGCATGAAGATCACAACTGCGCACCCACGACCGCTCCTCCGGGCCATACCCCTTCCAGTGCACCAAAAATGACAGCCGACCCCGAACCACCTTGGAGTCAAGAATCCTTTCAACAACAAACTCCCTCTGGCCACGTATCAGAAGAGGGGAAGGTCTTCCACTGGAAGAAGGATTACTAATCGCCCGTTTTAAAAGGGAACAATGAAATGTTTTATTGATACCCAAAGAACGGGGCAGATCTAACTGAAATGCCACCGGATTGATAACCCTGGTGATCTTATAAGGGCCGATGAACCGGGGCCCTAACTTATGAGATGGCTGTCTCAACTTCAAATTCTTGGTAGACAACCAGACGAAGTCTCCTAATTTGAAGCTGCAGGGTCTTTTCCGCTTATCAAAAACCCTTTTGGTCACTAATGACACAGACACAAGGGCTTTCTTCACTTTCCGCCAAATACCTCTAAGGACCGAAACCACAGAGGAACCACCAGGCGTGGAGTCCAGGGGGTCAAAAGAATTGGCCTTAGGATGATGCCCATACACACAAAGGAAGGGAGAGATCCCTGTAGCAGAGTGAGCCGCGTTGTTATAGGCAAACTCCGCCATGGACAGATGAGCAACCCAGTCAGTCTGACACTTGGAGACATAACACCTGAGGAACTGCTCCAAGGACTGGTTCACCCTTTCAGTCTGCCCATTAGACTGCGGATGGTAGCCTGACGACAAGCTGACAGAAATCTGGAGATCGGAACAAAATGCCCTCCAGAATTTGGCCACAAACTGGGATCCGCGGTCAGAGACCACATCAAGTGGCAACCCGTGGAGACGCACAACATGCAGCATAAATAATTCAGACAGGCGTCTGGCTGATGGCAGCCCAACCAGTGGAACGAAGTGCGCCATCTTCGAAAACCTGTCAACGACAACCCAGATGGCTGTCATCCCCGAGGATTTGGGCAAGTCCACCACAAAATCCATTGAAATGTGGGTCCATGGCTTAGATGGGATAGAGAGTGGATGTAATGGGCCAACAGGAACCCCTCTAGGAGTCTTATTTCGGGCACAGATGTCACATGCCCGAACCCACTGATCCACATCCTTAGCCACCGAGGGCCACCACACCGCCCTAGATAGCAACTCCCGAGTTCTGGCAATACCCGGGTGACCTGCCGACTTCTTGGCATGGAATTCCAGGAACACTCGCTGTCTTAACCTAGGAGGCACAAACAAAAGACCTACCGGAAGGTCTGGAGGAGCCTGCTCCTGTGCTCTAAGGACTAATGCTAAGAGGTCCTGGGTAATGCCCACTTTAATACATGATGGGGAAACAATGGGCAACGGCTCCTCGGTGGTCTCCTGGATTGGAGCAAAACTCCGCGAGAGCGCATCAGCCTTGATGTTTTTTGACCCAGGGCGATATGTTATCAAAAAATTAAAGCGAGCAAAAAACAAAGCCCATCGTGCCTGCCTGGCATTGAGACGCTTCGCTGACTCTAAATATGCCAGATTCTTATGGTCAGTGAGAATTGAGACCACAAACTTAGCCCCCTCAAGCCAGTGTCTCCACTCCTCGAGTGCATCCTTAATAGCCAACAATTCCCGGTTACCCACGTCATAATTCATCTCGGCAGGCAAAAATTTACGGGAAAAGTAAGCACAGGGATGAAGGCGATTATCAGACACTCCCATCTGAGAAAGCACTGCCCCAATACCCATCTCAGAGGCATCCACCTCCACCACAAAAGGACGCTCTGGATCTGGGTGTCGCAGCACCTTGGCCGAAACAAATGCCCTTTTGAGACGGGCAAAAGCCGCTTTAGCCTCACAAGACCAGTGAGCAACATCCGCCCCTTTCTTAGTGAGTGCCACCAAGGGCGCCACTATAGACGAAAATCCAGCGATAAATCGTCTATAAAAATTTGCAAAGCCCAGGAAACGCTGAAGCGCCTTCAAACTAGTGGGCTGCACCCAATCCAGGACTGCCTGTACCTTGGAACCCTCCATTTGGAAACCTTCTGGGGAGATAATATATCCTAGAAATGCGATTTGCTGAACTTCAAATTCGCACTTCTCCAGCTTCGCCCCAAGCCGGTGGTCTCTAAGTTTCTGGAGGACTAAGCGTACATGCTTCCGATGTTCCTCCAGGGAATGGGAGAAGATTAGGATGTCATCTAAGTATACAACTAAGAATCTATCCAAATATTCCCTGAGCACATCATTCATGAAATCCTGGAAGACTGCCGGGGCATTACAGAGCCCAAAAGGCATCACCAAATATTCATAATGCCCTGAGTGGGTATTGAAGGCAGTCTTCCATTCATCCCCCTCTCTTATTCGGATTAGATTGTACGCACCGCGTAGGTCAATCTTAGAAAAAATGGTGGCAGTACGAAGCTGGTCAAACAAGACCGAAATGAGAGGCAGTGGGTATGAGTTTTTAATCGTGATACGGTTCAATTCCCTGAAGTCGATGCAGGGTCGCAACGAACCGTCCTTTTTACCCACGAAGAAGAACCCCGACCCAACTGGAGACTGTGAAGGTCTGATAAATCCCTTAGCCAAGTTCTCCTGAATGTACTCTGCCATAGCCTGAGTCTCAGGACGTGACAGGGAGTACAACCTGCTCTTGGGAAGCTTAGCATTTGGCAACAAATCAATGGCACAGTCATAGGGGCGATGGGGAGGTAGTACCTCTGCAACTTTTTTGGAGAACACGTCCGCAAAATCTGCATAACACCCTGGCAATCCTGGCAAACTTAGCTGCGAGAGCCTGACTGGAAGGCTCAAGCAACTCCTGAAACAATCAGTACCCCAACTAAGAATCTCCCCAGAGACCCAGTCAAATTGAGGATTGTGGGCCCTTAACCAGGGTAACCCCAACACCAATGGGGCAAAAGTACAGACAGTCACATAAAAGGACAATTTTTCAGAGTGTGTGGCTCCAATAAACAAAGAAATCTGGCTAGTGCAAGAGGTAATTTTACCTTGGGATAATGGTTCCCCGTTTAACCCACAAATCTCAATTTCCGATGCCAAGGGTACTAAGGGAACAGAGTGTTTCAGGGCGAATTGGCGGTCCATAAAAACCCCGTCGGCCCCACTGTCCACAAAGGCCTCAGTCTTGACAGTTTGACCGAGGATCTTCAAGGTCACCGGAATGATAAAAGTCTTCTTGGGAAATTCTGACTTCTGGCCTGACAGGATATTTCCCATCACCCTCAGGCCCTGAAGTTTTCCGGCTTTTCTGGGCATGATACTACCACATGACCTTTATTCCCACAGTACAAACACAACCCCTGCTGTCTCCTCCGCGTCTTCTCACGCGAGGAGAGGCGGGTAGCCCCAATCTGCATAGGCTCCTCAGAAAATTCCTCAGAATCTGAGGTTCCCTTGGGAAGGAAGGAAATCTCAGTCTCCCTTTCAAGCCTACGCTCTCTCAGCCGTCTATCCACCCGGATGGATAACTGCATGAGCTGATCCAAGCTATCAGGCAAGGGATATTGTACCAGTTGGTCCTTTATCTGGTTAGAAAGACCTCTTCGGTACTGGTGTCTCAGGGCTGGGTCATTCCACTGGGTATCATGGGCCAACCTCCGAAACTCCGTACAGTAAACCTCAACTGGCCTTCGCCCTTGCTTAAGGATCGAAATCTGAGCCTCGGCTGAGGCCGTCTTGTCAGGGTCATCATACAACATGCCCAGTGCCGTAAAAAAAGCATCAACACTTTTAAGCGACGGACAGTCAGGCTGCAACCCATATGCCCAGACCTGTGGGTCTCCTTGTAGCAAGGAAATCACTATGCCCACCCGCTGAATCTCCGACCCAGAAGACTGAGGCCTAAGCCGGAAGTATAGCTTGCAGCTCTCCTTGAAACAAAAGAACTGCGAGCGATCTCCAGAAAAACGATCCGGGAGATTTACTTTCGGCTCCTTAACCCCTGCAGGTGCTGCTGCTGCGGGAGCTCCACCAGCAGCCTGGGAGGTGTGCATTTTAATGGACAAATCATTAAATTGTCGAGTCAGGACCTGCACCTGATCGACCATCTGTTGCAACGTATTTTGAGGGGTATGCTCCATATTCCCACAAAATTTCAACAGGAGTATTAGGCTGCTGAATATGTTATGCACACCAGTGCCTGCAGGAAAGTACTGGTGTCAGAACTGTTATGCACTCCAGTGTCTGCAGGAATGTACTGGTGTTTGAACTGTTATGCAAAACAAATGGACTCACAGACAAACTGGGGAATATGACATAACGTACACAGAAGGTAATAGGGTAACAAAATACACACAAAGTGAACAGAGAAGCCCAGAGGCTAAGGAACTGGGTATCTCCCTTGTATTAGAACTGCACAGATGGAAAAAGCAAGATGTTGTGTTTTAATACATAGAGAACCCGAAATGCTGTTGCTAAGGGCAACAGCAAAACCCTAAAGGGTTACCAACGGGTGTGGCAGTAAACTCCTTGGTCAGAGATGGAATGATAGACACAAGGAGAGTCTCCACAATCCTATTTCTCACTTGCAGTGCACAGGTTTTAGCTTACTGCCACTAAACTGACCCCTGACACCTAGCACAGTGAGACAGGATTAGACAGGCAAGTCTTAGAATACAGCCGCAAACTTGCTAAGTTCACAGAGTAGTAACAGAACCCCAGCAAGCTAAACGACTGACTCCAGTCTTACTGCTAGGTCTGGATTGGCAGAGTGTAATACCAAATCCCCAGGCCTATTTGCAGTAAGCAACAAACAAATACAAAGCTACACAGTACTGGCTAACTTTCATGAACTGACTAACCAACAAAGATTCAGCAGCATCTGCTTACCCTGAAAAGAGGCCTTATAAAGCAGGTGCTGTCCACGCCCCACTCAGACCTCACAGACTGTGAGCACAAAAACCAGCACCGGATCCCCTGCCGTGCACAGAGCCTATAACCACTGCACAGCAAAAGACCCGAACCGGAGTATCAGCTGCGCTCAGGTTACTCCACTAGCACTTGTCTCCCGGTTGCCATGACGACGTGGCAGCACAGGGCAGGAGACCCTAACAGAAACTTCCAAGCACTATGGTCAAGTCAGGAGACTTCCCTACACATAAATATTCTGGGACTAAGGGCCATTCACAATGCCCTAAGTCAGGCTAGACCCCTGCTTCAACACCAGCCGGTGCTGATCCAGTCAGACAACATCACGGCGTTCGCCCATGTAAACCAGCAGGGCGGCACAAGAAGCAGGATGGCGATGGCAGAAGCCACAAGGATTTTCCGATGGGCGGAAAATCATGTGTTAGCACTGTCAGCAGTGTTCATTCCCGGAGTGGACAACTGGGAAGCAGACTTTCTCAGCAGGCACGACCTCCACCCGGGAGAGTGGGGACTTCATCCAGAAGTCATCAAAATGATTGTACACCATTGGGAAAGGCCACAGGTGGACATGATGGCGTCCCGCCTCAACAAAAAGCTAAAAAGATATTGCGCCAGGTCAAGGGTCCCTCAGGCGATAGCTGTGGACGCTCTGGGAACACCGTGGGTGTACCAGTCGGTGTATGTGTTCCCTCCTCTGCCTCTCATACCCAGGGTACTGAGAATAATAAGAAGGAGAGGAGTAAGAACTATACTCGTGGTTCCGGATTGGCCAAGAAGAGCTTGGTACCCAGAACTTCAAGAAATGATCTCAGAGGACCCATGGCCTCTGCCGCTCAGACAGGACCTGCTGCAGCAGGGGCCCTGCCTGTTCCAAGACTTACCACGGCTGTGTTTGACGGCATGGCGGTTGAACACCGGATCCTAAAGGAAAAAGGCATTCCGGAGGAAGTCATTCCTACGCTGATTAAGGCTAGGAAAGATGTGATCGCAAAATATTATCACCGCATATGGCGAAAATATGTTGCTTGGTGTGAGGCCAGGAAGGCCCCATCGGAGGAATTTCAACTGGGTCGATTTCTGCACTTCCTACAGTCAGGAGTGACTATGGGCCTAAAATTGGGTTCCATTAAGGTCCAGATTTCGGCTCTGTACATTTTCTTCCAAAAAGAACTGGCTTCACTGCCGGAAGTTCAGACTTTTGTTAAGGGAGTGCTGCATATTCAGCCCCCGTTTGTGCCTCCAGTGGCACCGTGGGATCTCAACGTGGTGTTGGATTTCCTGAAGTCGCATTGGGTTGAGCCACTTAAATCCGTAGAGCTAAAATACCTCACGTGGAAAGTGGTCATGCTGTTGGCCTTGGCGTCGGCCAGGCGTGTATCAGAATTGGCGGCTTGTCATGCAAAAGCCCTTATCTGATTTTCATATGGATAGGGCGGAATTGAGAACTCGTTCCCAATTCCTTCCTAAGGTGGTATCAGCTTGTCATGTGAACCAACCTATTATGGTGCCTGCGGCTACGTGGGACTTGGAGGACTCCAAGTTGCTGGACGTAGTCAGGGCCCTGAAAATATATGTTTCCAGGATGGCTGGAGTCAGGAAGACTGACTCGCTATTTATCCTGTATGCACCCAACAAGCTGGGTGCTCCTGCTTCTAAGCAGACTATTGCTCGCTGGATCTGTAGCACGATTCAACTTGCACATTCTGCGGCTGGACTGCCGCACCCTAAATCTGTAAAAGCCCATTCCACGAGGAAAGTGGGCTCTGCTTGGGTGGCTGCCCGAGGGGTCTCGGCTTTACAACTTTGCCGAGCTGTTACTTGGTCGGGTTCAAACATTATTGCAAGAGTCTACAAGTTTGATACCCTGGCTGAGGAGGACCTTGAGTTTGCTCATTCGGTGCTGCAGAGTCATCCGCACTCTCCCGCCCGTTTGGGAGCTTTGGTATAATCCCCATGGTCCTTACGGAGTTCCCAGCATCCACTAGGACGTCAGAGAAAATAAGATTTTACTCACCGGTAAATCTATTTCTCGTAGTCCGTAGTGGATGCTGGGCGCCCATCCCAAGTGCGGATTGTCTGCAATACTTGTATATAGTTATTGCCTAACTAAAGGGTTATTGTTATGAGCCATCTGTTAGTGAGGCTCAGTTATATTTCATACTGTTAACTGGGTATAATATCACGAGTTATACGGTGTGATTGGTGTGGCTGGTATGAGTCTTGCCCGGGATTCAAAATCCTTCCTTATTGTGTCGGCTCTTCCGGGCACAGTGTCCTAACTGAGGTCTGGAGGAGGGTCATAGAGGGAGGAGCCAGTGCACACCAGGTAGTCCTAAAGCTTTCTTTAGTTGTGCCCAGTCTCCTGCGGAGCCGCTATTCCCCATGGTCCTTACGGAGTTCCCAGCATCCACTACGGACTACGAGAAATAGATTTACCGGTGAGTAAAATCTTATTTTGATATTAGTGACTCCTGCTTAAATTTTCTAGATATCACGATCTATATTAAAGAAGGGAAATTGGAAACAAAAACATATCACAAGCCCACAGACTCTGCTACATATATTCATATGGACAGTTGTCATCACAAGAGTTGGCTTGACTCAATCCCTAGCGGACAATTTAAACGCTTGCGACGAAACTGTACGAATGATATCATATTTAAAGATCAAGCACAAAATATGAAACAGTCCTTTTTGACTTGTGGTTATGATAATGAAAGAATAGAAGGTGACATCATAAAAGCACAAAATATAGATAGGAAGGACCTTCTACAGAGTACGGGAAGTAAGAATAAAGTGGATAAATACCAATGGACATTCATCACTGATTTTAATTCACAACATAGGGATATTGAGAGAGTTTTTAAGAAAAATTGGTGCATTTTACAAAGGGATCCAGTAATAGGAAAATTGCTTCCAGATAGACCAGTACATATATATAGGAAAGCAAGAAACATTAAGACCCAATTAGTGAGAAGTATACACCCAAAGAAAGAGGAATATATTAGCTACAATAGATCGAAAGGCTTTTACAGATGCGGCTCTTGCATGGGCTGCAGGAACATCAACGGAACAACCACTTCAAAAATTGATAAAATTGTCTTAATGGTTTTGAACATTGGCCCTCATTCCGAGTTGTTCGCTCGGTATTTTTCATCGCATCGCAATGAAAATCCGCTTAGTACGCATGCGCAATGTTCGCACTGCGACTGCGCCAAGTAACTTTGCTATGTAGAAAGTATTTTTACTCACGGCTTTTTCATCGCTCCGGCGAACGTAATGTGATTGACAGGAAATGGGTGTTACTGGGCGGAAACACGGCGTTTCAGGGGCGTGTGGCTGAAAACGCTACCGTTTCCGGAAAAAACGCAGGAGTGGCTGGAGAAACGGTGGGAGTGCCTGGGCGAACGCTGGGTGTGTTTGTGACGTCAACCAGGAACGACAAGCACTGAACTGATCGCACAGGCAGAGTAAGTCTGGAGCTACTCTGAAACTGCTAAGTAGTTAGTAATCGCAATATTGCGAATACATCGGTCGCAATTTTAAGAAGCTAAGATTCACTCCCAGTAGGCGGCGGCTTAGCGTGTGTAACTCTGCTAAATTCGCCTTGCGACCGATCAACTCGGAATGAGGGCCATAGAGTGGATGAGTTCATAACATGCAATACAGCAAATGTGGTTTATGCAATAGAATGCACATGTGACAGATTTTACATTGGTCGTACTACAAGACCGTTAAAAGTACGGATAGCTGAACATTGCAGAAACATTAAAAAAGGCCTTGACTCTCATGCTCTGTCAAGTCATTTTAAAGAAAGGCACAAATGTTCTCTGCATGAGGTGAAAAATTTTTATGGTTTAAAACTAGTAAAAACGACAGAGAGATCAAAAGACATTATGAGTACTTTAGCCAAAATGGAGATGTATAAAACTCTGTTACCCCTGGGCCTTAACAGCGATTTTGAGCTCCAGTGGTTTTTGTAAAAAACAGGTCTTATTTTGGGTATTCCACATAATTTATTGCATAAAATCAATGTTTATAATATGGGATTAGTTAGGCTAGGAAACGTAAAAGCATGTACAGTGTTTTTCAATTTATCCCTTATCGTTTTTACAAATGCTACATGTATGTCTTATTCCTTTTTTGCCGCGGTCATAATGGTTACCATGACAACGTATAACAGGAAGTTCTCATAAGAGTGGATGAATCCAAAGCGCACACTATGTGGAACTAGAGATCCGGACTGAAGAAGGTGGAAGATCGCGGGACGCATTTCCGGTGGGACCGGAACTGACGTCGCCCATAGAAACACTGTGGAGTAGCGCATAGGGAGATACGGAGGACTGTGCGTTACGCCGCTGGCGGAAGTGGGGCAGACGCCATATTGGATTGGACGGAAGTGACCCAGCGGCCATATTGGGATGGGCATTGAACGGGTCTGGAACCGGGACTATGGATTGTTCATAAAATTACAACTAATGGAGACATATTATCATAGTCATGCAGAGGGAGGGATGTAATTGCTAATTATGCACATCTGTATTGTATTACTCATTATACTGGGTATAAATTGCACACAACTCAGGTTACCCCATACACCTTGACAAAGATCCTTGAAGGATTGAAACGCGTTGGTGGGGGCACCTGTGTCAACAAGAGGGACGTTACCTGGCGAGGAGAGGACTCTGGGATTGCTGAAACGGGGCCCCGTTTGCATGCATACACCACCATATTCCTGGACATTTCTCCAACCCGGGTATGCCCTCTAAAGTTTTTAAGAAAATTTTAATAAAGTGTTTTATATTGTCTAAAACCGGTATATTCTCTCACTTTACATTGAGGATTTACCCTGGAAGCTGAATGTGAATTTCAAAAGGAAATAAAGACCCACCTGTTTTGCATTATATACAAGACTCAGACTGTGAGTGTTTTGGTGAAGGATATCCCCTGCCTCTCATTTTCTCTCTGTGATGGAGTTATGAGGATGAAGTGTTTACCACGTTTTACACAAATTATCTTTTTGTGAGTTCTTTGCTGAAGGGGGCATCCCCTTAGATTTATGGTGACGGTGTCTCATCAATGAATGATTATTTATGCCTCTCTTTTTCCTCACAATTGTGAGTGGTTTGATTTAGGGGGTCAAAACCCCAACACAAATTTATTTATTTATTATTATTTATTAGCAGTTTCTTATATAGCGCAGCATATTCCGTTGCGCTTTACAATTAGAACAACAATTATAGAACAAAACTGGGTAAAGACAGACAGACAGACAGAGGTAGGAAGGCCCTGCTCGCGAGCTTACAATCTATAGGGAAATAGGCATTGATACACAAGGATAGATGCTACTTGTCACATAATGGTTCCCCAGGTTGCTAGGTTCTTAATGGGTTGTATATGATATGATCACCCAGCAATGTTGGAAGACAAAATGTGAGTTTATGTGGACTGTACAGAGGGGATGTAACTTGATAGGGAAGCTGTGAAGGTTATGTGTGTGGGTCAGAAATTTGGTAGGCTTGTCTGAAGAGATGAGTTTTCAGAGAACGTTTAAAGGTTTGGAGACTAGAGGAGAGTCTTATTGTGCGTGGGAGTGCATTCCACAGAGTGGGTGAAGCCCGGGTAAAGTCCTGTAATTTTGAGTGGGAACAGGTAATACATGTGGATGAGAGACGCAGATCTTGTGCAGAGCGGAGAGGTCTGGTAGGGAGATATTTTGAGATGAGTGAGGAGATGTATGATGGTGCAGTTTGGTTAATAGCCTTGTATGTAAGTAAAAGTATTTTATATTTGACACGGTAGAATACCGGTAACCAATGGAGGGACTGACAGAGCGGATCAGCAGATGAAGAACGTCTGGCGAGGAAGATTAGCCTCGCAGCTGCATTTAAAATGGATTGAAGTGGTGATAGCCTATGTTTGGGAAGACCAGTAAGGAGACTATTACAATAATCAATGCGGGAGATGATGAGTGCATGAATTAGAGTTTTTGCAGTGTCTTGTGTAAGATAAGGGCGTATTTTGGATATGTTTTTAAGGTGCATGTAACATGATTTAGAGACAGATTGAATGTGTGGAACAAAGGACAGTTCAGAGTCAAGGGTGACACCTAGGCAACGAGCTTGTGGGGTGGGGTGGATAGTTGCATTGTCAACAGTTATAGAGATATCAGGTTGGTAACTACTCTTAGCTGGTGGGAAAAGAATTAATTCGGTTTTGGAAATGTTGAGTTTGAGGTGGCGAGATGACATCCAAGATGAAATGGCAGACAGGCATCCAGTGACACAAGCCAATACTGGTGGTGACAAATCTGGGGAGGATAGGTAGATTTGAGTATCATCAGCATACAAATGATACTGAAATCCAAAGGAGCTGATTAGTTTACCAAGAGAGGAGGTATAGATTGAGAAAAGCAAAGGACCTAAGACTGAGCCTTGCGGTACTCCAACTGATAGAGGTAGAATCAGAGAAGTGAACACTGAAAGAGCGATTAGATAGGTAGGATGAGAACCAAGAAAGGGCTGTATCCTGAAGACCTAGGGATTGTAGTGTTTGTATGAGAAGAGAGTGGTCAACAGTGTCAAAAGCAGCAGAGAGATCTAGAAGAATAAGTAGTGTGTAATGGCCTTTTGATCTAGCAGTGACTAGATCATTCACTACTTTGGTCAGTGCCGTCTCTGTGGAGTGTTGGGCACGAAAGCCTGACTGAAGTGGATCCAATAAGTTGTGCGAGTTAAGAAAGTGTGTAAGGCGAGTGTAGGCAAGCCTCTCAAGTAGCTTGGAGGGACTGGGTAGCTGGGAAATGGGACGGTAGTTAGAGAGTGTGTTTGGGTCAGAGTTGTGTTTTTTTAGAATGGGAGTAATGACTGCATGTTTAAACAGAGAGGGAAAGATACCAGTAGAGAGAGAGAGATTACAGATTTTAGTTAAGGTTGGGATAAGCACAGGAGACAAAGTTTTACTGACCTGTGAGGGTATAGGATCAAGAGGAGAGGTAGTGGAGTAGGAGGATGAAAAGAGTGTTGATACTTCATCTTCACTTGTGGGATCAAATGAAGAGAAAGTGCCAGAGGGTTCAGGTAGGGAATTGAGCAGGTCACTGGCTGAGTTAGAGCATACCATTTCATCTCGGATTTTATCAATCTTATCCTTGAAGTAGGAAGCAAGTTCTTGTGCACGGATAGTAGCTAGTGGGGGAGGTGAGGGAGGGTAAAGAAGTGATTTAAATGTATTAAAAAGTCGCTTGGGGTTGTTGGCATGATAAGAGATGAGAGATTGGAAATATGTTTGTTTGGCAGTGTCCAGGGCCTGACGATAGGAGTGGTAGGTAGTCTTATATGTGAGAAAGTCACTTGGATTCTGAGATTTCCGCCACTGACGTTCTACTTTACGTGACAGTTTTTGTAAGTGTCTTGTTGATTTAGAATGCCATGGTTGGCATCTAAGCCTACGTGGAGTGTGATGGGTAGCTGGAGCCACTTCATCAAGGGCACTCTCTAGGGTCTGGTGCAGGTGTGATACAGCAGTGTCAGGTGTAGTAAATGTAGAGATTGGTGAGAGCAGTTGTTGCAGAGAAGTGGAAAGTTGTTGAAAATGTATATTGTTAGTATTTCTGCGGTTTAGAGGAGGCTTGCTTGGTTTTAGTGTCCTAGAATTTAAAGTAATAGAAGAGATTGTGAAGGTGATCAGGTTGTGATCAGAGAGAGGGAAAGGAGTGTTAGTGAATTCGGAAACTGAGCAGAGCCTGGTGAACACAAGATCAAGGCAGTGGCCCTCATGGTGAGTAGAGGAGTTGGACCATTGGGTTAGGCCAAGAGAGGAGGTTAGAGAGAGGAGTTTGGATGCATGAACAGATTGTGGACTGTCAAGAGCTATATTGAAATCGCCCATAATGATGGTGGAGATGTCAGAGGATAAGAAGTGTGGGAGCCAGGCAGAGAAATCTTCTAGAAATTGTTGTTTAGGTTGCCCAGGAGGGCGATAGATAGCTGCAACACGCAGAGAGAAGGGGGTGAAAATCCTGATAGAGTGAACTTCAAATGAGGTGAATGCGAGTGATGGAACCTGAGGTAGAACAGTGTATGTGAAAAACTGTGACAGTAAGATTCCGACCCCACCACCTTTACTATTATTAGGCCTAGATGTGTGTGAGAAGTGGAAACCACCATGTGACAGTGCTGCAGGGGAGGCAGTGTCTGATTGTGTGAGCCATGTTTCTGTTATAGCCAGCAGATTAAAGTTGTGAGATATGAAGAGGTCATGGATGGATGTTAATTTGTTACAAACAGAGCGTGCATTCAATAAGGCACATTTTATTGATTTGGAGGGGGATGGGAGACACGTGATATTTATGAGGTTAGATGGATTTCTATGTTGTATAAAATAAATTTATATATCACTATTGGTGTGGTGATTTGCTAACCATCTCTGAATGTGCATTTATACCTAAACAATACTACACAAGGATTTCTACATTCTCCCTTTTTATGTTATAAACATCGCTCTTGAAGGAAAATGGAGTTTTGAAGAGGAGTGTGTTAAACCAGGGGAGTATATCTCATTCTTATTATTTGTCATTTGTTTTATTGGGGCGCACATATGAACTAGAGATAAGATTGTCTTTGATGTATTAGTGTTGGGGATCTTGGGTGTGATCCCATATCTTCTAGTTCATTAGAGCTGCCCGTTTGTGCGCAAGAAAACAGTACCAATTTCCATTTGTTCCATATATGTGCCCGCAGTCGCCAACACCTCTCACAACTGGAAATAACACGGGGTGCATCCTAAGCAATTGCCTAGGTTACTTATGTCTATGGCCGGCACTGCCCAGGAGCTATCAAAATATATTTACTGGAGGATCTCATAGTTGAAAGTTACCAATCAGAAAAGTATATATGGTGACATACGTGTGTTGAAATGGAGTGCGCTACTGCACAGACTACATGTTGCAGCGTTTCCAAGGAAGTTCATTCCCTGTTCCAAGATGGCCACTGAGGCTACTACTGAGCATGCGCAGAGCCATCTTGGGACTGTGTAAGAATACCACAGTGGAAGACAGTAGTGTTCCACTCAGCTCCTGTGTTTAACTGCAATATAACCAATGTTCCAGTGTTCTTGAACAACTACCCAGAGGCGTTACTAGGAGTGTGCATACCAGGTATCACCCTCAGATTGGTGCCAAGGCCGCCTTCACTTCAGTGGCGACTGGGAGCCGGGTATTGCAGTATGTCATTATCATGCAGTGTCCCCGGCTCCTGTCACTGTGGAGTCAGCAGTGCACAGTCAGTGATGAAAATGGGTTGGGCCTTGAGGCCACACCACTTCAAGTGAGGCCACACCCACTTTTAGGGCGATGGGGGGGTTCTGTTCTGCATATCGAGTGGCACCGACCCCAGTGATGCCCCTTCTGGTAACTACATACACTCACTAGCTGGTAAGCTGTATGACACCATGCTTCACTCAAGCTCCACTCCATCTACCAATGGGTACAGTATAATAGTGAGTATGGCTGTACCTGGTTTATCTTCAATAAAACCACTCCACTGGTTAAGTAACTGGGCTGTTCGTAGTTTTAATGTATCCACTGGTGTGTAGAGAAACTCTACTACATCCTCAAACTCACACACATATTTCCAACACCATGGAACACTGTGGAGATGTTTCCTGTGCACTGTATAACAAAGAGCAAAAGTTTAATTGAATGAAGAAAGAGGGCTTAAAGTGGTTACGTGTCACATGATATATGTCACCAGGGGCATAAATTCAGCAAGTTTCACAGAGGCAAGATAGAGTTTTGTGTGTGTGCATAGAAACAGAAAGATCTATTTACATACTGTGTGTGTATATATATATATATATACATATATACATCCACAAAGTAACTGGCACTCAGGAGTCTGAACGAATATTTCAAAAGAGCATTTATCCAAGTCAACGTTTCGGGGGTCTTAGCCCCGTCGTCAGGCTAAGACCCCCGAAACGTTGACTTGGATAAATGCTCTTTTGAAATATTCGTTCAGACTCCTGAGTGCCAGTTACTTTGTGGATGTATATGGACTTTTCTACTGGGCACCGGAGCAGCTGTAATTTACTTGGAGTGCCAGCTGATTGTGGGTGTATATATATATATATATATATATATATATATATATTATATACATACATACTGTACACCTTCAGGCACTGGCATATTTATAATGGGTGCAGTGTGTGCAGTGCACACAGGCCCCTGGAGTCCAGAGGTGTCCACATCGTACACCCTGCACCCATTATTTGTAATACCCTCCGGAGTCCTGCGGCGAAGCAGCATCGCTGCAGTAAGCACTGGGAAAATGTTGTGGTGCCATTTTCCCATTGTTTTGTGCATAGCAGTAGAAAAATCACTGGGAAAATGGGAGTCATGCCATTATCCCAGAGATCTGCGCATGCGCTCAAGACTCTGGGACAGCGCTAAGGTCCCTTAGAGACCCTAGTGCCCAGAGTCACAGCGCTGCCACCGGCTAGAGAGGAGGGGGCCCTGACGGAGCCTGCACATAGGCCTCCTCCTCTCTAGATACGCCCCTGCCTTCAGGGCTTGGTGCACGGCTGTAGGTGACTGCATTGTTGTCTGGAGTTTCTCCACTGTATGTCACCTAATGTAAGTGTGATACCCACGATTGGGGTACCCCTGCTGCTTACCATTGCAGCCCTAAAATAGCAGCCAGCGCTGCCCGAAAGACATTAAGGGAGGTACTGTAAGGGTTAAGTCCCTTGTCTGGTTGCCTAGCAACGGGCCGGGGAGAGAACTGAGCTATGGGCCACCCAGTGCTGTATGGCCAGAGTCCAGAGAGCGGGATCCCGGGAGCGCTGGGGATTGGCTGATGAGAGGCGCGGGAAGAAGAGAGGAGGAACCCACCTGAAAGTTATAAAGTGGACTGAGAAGCGGGTAGGAGCAGTAGAGACCGAGCCACCTCGCGGCTATATGCTGAGCTGCGGGAGAGCCCACGCTGCCGGGTGCCCAGAGAGCGAGGATGGCGCACGGGGGGGAGTGTAGTCACGGTGACCGCTGGGAGAGGAGAACCCCATTGCCGCTGGCCGCCGGAGAAGAGCGACGCCGCCGGGAGAGCAGAGCCCTGCGCTGCCGCACTTCGCCCGCTACAGGGGTCAGAGCCAGGCCCAAAATACAACCACATCAGGCTGAGGAGAAGCCGCCAGCAGCAGCCGAGACCAAGAGGAGCCCAGCAGCAGAACCAGCGGGAGCACAGCAGCCGCGAGCATGCGCCGGGAGCTGTGGTTTGAACACTGCCACTAACCGCCAGTGAACTGTTAAGGAGACTTGCACCCACACTGCACCACCACATCCCTATGTGGACCATGAGAGTCAGGACAAGTCATTGAGGTAACTAACCCTTTGCTCACCAACTCAAATTAGGAAAAGACTTTTAGCCCTGCTAGCACTACTGGCGCGACAGTAATTCCTGAGGACCCTGCCTGAGTTATACCCATTGATCCCCGCTCTAGTTAGTGGTCCAAGTAATCACCGCTCTGTGGTGCTCTGAAAGACATTAGGAATGCAAAAGACCGCACAGACCTCCAGTGTATTCTAATATCTGGTATTTTATTATTGTCTTTCCCCTAGCTAGAGATAGATTTGTCCCTAAACAGGACTAACAATGCATCTTTAGGGGGGTGCACCTGGAATAAAACTATTCAGTATTGGACAGGCAGAAAGAAAAAGTATTCCTTTATTAGGGCACACAGGGACTAATACCATTCATTTAACTATAAGTCATCACCCTTTCAGATAATGACCACTAATGTTAAAATATAACTTTTATTATATAACGTTAATAGCTGGCGAAATATGTGAAATAAAATAATAAATTTGTGCAAGAAGTGAAAACAAAAAATTTGATAAATAAAAATAAAGTGATGTTAAAAAGCTAAACCACTGGATATGCTTGATGTATTATTCCTTATTAGGCTGAGCGGTACACGTGGAGACGTGTCCGTTTTATTCAGTTAAACCACTGTATGGGTGGATAAGCCCTGTAAATGTTCAATATATGCTTGATGAATAGAAATATGTTGCTAGAATAGGTGAATGATATGTGTGTGTACGTAGGAGGTAGAAGGATTTGAGATAGCGGCATGTGTGTGCTATGACAGCAATCTTAGTGAGCCGTTCAGTGTGACGGGGAGCAGGGGAAACTTTTAAAAGTCCGTGCTGGACACCGAGCCCCTGGCTGCAGCACATGGTGTTATATCAAATGAGTCCTCTTATGAGACGTGATGTATGCCAAACGAGCTCCTAAATAAGTTTGTATCTGGGACACAATCCTAAATACACCAATTATTTGTAAATATAATAAGAACGGGCGTTCGTCCGATGGAGCACGTTATATAGCAATTAAGCATACATACACTGAGATCTGATCAAATAATCTGTGAGACTCACTTTGTTAATTAATCCCAAAAGACTAATGGATAATTAATGTGAATGAGCCGGTGCATACAATTGCGGAGAATAAAATCTCAGAACCCGCACCAAACACTAGATTCTAGCTGTCAGCAGTGAAGCAAATGACACGACACTAGCTGATCATATTTTAATTTGTAATCCGGTGTAATAAAATGAGCTGAGACTATATCCCTGATCAAGCTCAGGGTAGGAATCTCATGCCAATTGATAATAAAGTATGCATGTCAGACATGGCTCACTAATTAATTTCACACATGCTGCAAAATAACCAACAAGACTGTCACTTGTGAACAAACCGGAGCTATAATCCAATGAATTCAACTGGCTAATTATAAAGCCGATAATAGTTTAAATATTGAACTCAGGAGATTAGCTCTCATCTACTCGTAGCAGAAAAATACAGCTACGGGTCATTTGAATAGTGATCCTTCTCTACTCTATCTGAACAAAATAGTAGTGGAATAATAGCATGCTCACAGTCACTTTCTGATTATATGAGCATGCAACAAGCACAGGTCGATTAACAGATATAACCGTTTATAATAACATACCAACCTATGAGGCAAGGATTAATGAGGGTGAATGCATACATTTAAGCAAATTCACCAGTGCCTCTTTTCGATTGTGAATTGAAGAATCACATGGCATGTCAATAACGGGGGCCGCTCAACACCACTACAGTAGAATGTGAGCGTCTGATTAGAGCCGCACACACATCAAGAGTAATAATTTACAAATACAACAATTTACTGCATAGCAACTAGGAACATATCCTAATAAGGAATAATACATCAAGCATATCCAGTGGTTTAGCTTTTTAACATCACTTTATTTTTATTTATCAAATTTTTTGTTTTCACTTCTTGCACAAATTTATTATTTTATTTCACATATTTCTCCAGCTATTAACGTTATATAATAAAAGTTATATTTTAACATTAGTGGTCATTATCTGAAAGGGTGATGACTTATAGTTAAATGAATGGTATTAGTCCCTGTGTGCCCTAATAAAGGAATACTTTTTCTTTCTGCCTGTCCAGTGCTCTGAAAGACATCAGCTAACCTATACGTGCCAGCATTGTTTCCTTACTCTTCCAAGGTCCAGTTTATGTATCTTGCACTTCACTGAACCCTATTGTGTGCCGGCTGCACTATAACCGACAGGCCTGTTTGCCAAGTCTGTCCTGTCTGCTACAGGGACACCTGATAGTCAGTGCCTCACTTTGAGAGGATCTTCACCGTATCCTAACACGTCTCTATGCCCACTACCGTTTTAGCCATTCATAACTGGTTTCTATCAACAAGGTGACTTTGGTGATTCATCTAACATAATAATTGAACTCCGGATTGTGTATAACGTTAAAGACTTTCTTTCATTTAAGTTTCTATCGCCACCCAGTGGCGTGTTAGTATACTGTTTGAACATTCCTGAACCCTCCTGGTTAAAAGACATGTGGGTGGGGGCGTGGCTTATCTACAGACCTAGGCAGACGTGTTGAACTGGAGCTCCTGCCTTGGGTACATATATTGTGCTGCTCCCTGGTGACCTTGGGGACCCATCTCTGCCTGCTGGGGTCTTCCTGTACTGGGCAGTGAGGTCCGTGGAGCCGGCGGGTGTCTCCTGCACCCGTGCGGGTTGCGGCCTTCTGACCCAGGAGAAGCCGGGACCTCGATTTTTGTGCTGACCTGGAGGAAGCGGTTTCTGGTTGCTGGAACCCGGCGCAGATGGCGGCCCTCCCCTCAGTTCTTGGATGCCCTTCCCGGCGCCTTCTATCTTGCTGTTCCGAGAGGAGGTGAGTGCTAACCGCTGCCCCCTTGCCTTGGACGGATGCCCGCCGGTCATTGCGGTCCCGCTGTAGAGAGCCGGGGGCGAGTGGACTCTGCCGCTCTCTCCCTCTGCAGCTACCTCTCCCGCTGATCGGCGCCCGGACTGGGGGATCCCGGCCTGCACATTCCATCCACCGCTGTGCCCATTCCTGGTTGGTCTGTCTGTGGCCTCCGGGAGCCTGAGCAGCGGAGGATTTCCATCAGGGCCTGGCAGCGCCATCTTGACTACTGGCGGTGCGCCCATACGTGGATCCCTCACTCTGTGTGCTAGTGGCCGCTTGACCCTGCTTCTGTCGCTGCTTAGTTGAAGCCCTCTAGTGCCTATATCTCCCTGGCACTGTCTGGGGCTGCACCAGTTATAATAAAAATTGCAACAGCGAGTCGTGTCCTGCCCGCTCCCAGGGGTGCAGATTCCTGACCCGAGAGGCGAGACTGACGTGCTCGCGGACTATGGCTTACGATCGCCACCGGAGCCGGGATCTTGATTTGAAGCTTGGACCGCGGCCCGCGTGGGGTCATCCTTGCCTGCGGTGAAGTGTGCACCGCACATTCGTACCTGGAGGCCCTGATCACCTGCTATTGTACACTCAAGCTCCTCAAAGACCCCTTCTGCAAGACATCTCTACCTCTTTACCTATACATATCTTGCCAGTCAGTGCTCTGGTTGTGACTAGTCCAGACCAGAGGCCTCTCCCTGAGGTGCCTTTCGTTACAGTTCTGTAGACTACCTTTCTATTCTCCCTGTGTCTATTAATATGGACATATTCATGTCTAAAACACTACGTAATCCACGGGGTGCCCAGACGGGTAAAGACAAAAATCGTGAAAGCTCCGCTAACAGTGCTCCTGTCTCCCCGACATATAGTCAAGGTTCTAGTCATAGGGGACAATCACAGCCTGCACCAACTATGGAATCATCCAAGTCCTTCTCCACGAGTGCAATCACAAATATACTCTCATCTCTGCTGGATCAAAAACTGGCGCTCCTAAAGGATTCTTTAGATTCGGCACTCACGCAACTCACAGCTCATGATCAACGTATATCTGAAGCTGAACAGAGAATTTCTGATCTGGAGGACAATTTAGCTGCGGCTAGGTCAGCCCAGATGTAACACGATAAGCTGATGGTGTCCCTACAAGACAAGCTAGAAGATTTGGAAAATCGGAATAGAAGAAAAAATGTACGTCTTGTGGGTTTGCCAGAATCTGTGAAACCATCCGATCTTATGAAACTGGTCTCCCAATGGTTGCCAAGAGAACTGGGTTGCGTTTCGGACTCGGGTTCCATTCTGGTTGAACGTGTCCATCGGATTGGTCCTGATCGCCAGACCTGTAGAGATAGACCCAGACCGGTTATTATGAGAATTCTCAACTACGCTGATAAAGGGGGGTAATTCTGAGTTGATCGCAGCAGGATCTTTGTTAGCAGTTGGGCAAAACCATGCTGCACTGCAGGGGAGGCAGATATAACATGTGCAGACAGAGTTAGATTTGGGTGGGGTGTGTTCAATCTGCAATCTAAATTGCAGTGTAAACATAAAGCAGCCAGTATTTACCCTGCACAGAAACAAAATAACCCACCCAAATCTAACTCTCTCTGCACATGTTATATCTGCCTCCCCTGCAGTGCACGTGGTTTTGCCCAACTGCTAACAAAGTTCTTGCTGCGATCAACTCAGAATTACCCCAAAAGTCCGTTTGATGGAAGCCTATCGGAAATATATTGATCTTCGGTACCAAGACTCAAAAATCTTACTATTTCAGGACTTTTCTTATCTAGTTGCTGCGAAACGACACGTGTTTTCACCTGTTTGTAAACGTCTATTTGAACTTGGTCACCGATTTGCATTGTTATATCCGGCTAAGCAGAGAATCACCCATGTTGGTAAATCCTACCTCTTTGAAACTGCACAAGAGGCCAGAAACTTTGTGAACTCTTTGGATACGACTCTACTTTCTGGTATTGGTGATGCGAACTGACCCTTTATATCCTTTTCCAGTTGGTTAATTGTCTCCTTTGGCTTGTCCATTCAAGATACAGATGAATAATGCTTTTCTGTTTGATATATTGATTTGGTTATATTTCTGCACTGTGACGATAGTTTATTGTTGCAGTTGGAGTTTAATACCGGCTGTTGTACAATGGTTTAGTACTTGTTATGCTCTTCTGTTCTTTCCTCTATACTCCTTTTCTCTCCTGCTGCCGCATCTTCTATCTTTTTTCTGGCTGCTTTACCTTCTTCTCTCCCCCTTATCTCATCTTTTGTTATGTTACTTCAGATTATGGTGCCCTTGGATTCTATGTTTGAGGATATCCTCCTCATAGTGTTAATGTTTTCTTTTTGGTTGCTGACGGAACTTCATAGGACACTCACATGGGTTCTTAAAATGTTGAAACTGTTTTGTAACTTGGTTTATAACCTTATTACTATACACACACAATCTTCACAAATTTTGATAGGAATGTACGTAATTCTTTATCTTTGTTATTTTGCATAATTGATCCATTACGGCCCGCTTGCTGGGACGGGCTGGGATCAACTATTATGGCATATTGTAATTGGATATTGGCCTAGGGTTGGTATCGGTTGAATGCCGTTGACCCGTGACTCTTCCACAATAATACAATCATGATTCAAGTTAGTGTCATGGAATGTTGAGGGACTCAATACCCCCATTAAACGGAAAAAGGTCCTTACCTATTTGAAACGGCTAAAACCCGATATAGTGTTATTGCAGGAAACTCATTGGAAGATCTCGGACCCTAATGTGATACGTGGGTGGGGGAATATAGAACGGCTTCTTTCACATCCAAACGCAGAGGTGTCCTGACCATCCTCAATAAATAACTCCCCGCCACTATTTTAGATAGCTTGGTTGATCAAGAGGGTAGATTTCTTTTCTTGAAACTAAAAATACTAAATACGATCGACACGGTGGCCAATATATATGCCCCTAATGGCCCTAATACATCTTTTTTCTCTGATATATACTCGAAATTGCAGGGTTGGGCAGAGGGAGAAATTGTTTTGGGAGGAGACTTTAATTGTATACAATCAACTGGTTTAGACGGGACGTCCACACCTAGTACATCTACTGTTGCCACTCCAGCCTCACTTACACTGCTCACCTCTTCCTTACGACTATCTGACCCATGGAGAATTCGTAACCCAGACGCTCGCGAATACACCTTCTACTCCCACCCTCACCACTCCTCCTCTAGATTAGATTTTTGGTTAATTACTGATTCTCTTCTGCATCATATTGTGGATACTAAGATAGAACCCATCTCACGCTCGGACCATGCCCCAATTTGGATCTCGATCACCTTAGATACCCCTTTGCCTAGATCCTATAATTGGCGTTTCCCTGCTTATCTGGAACATTCCTCAGACTTCAGTCAATTTCTTACCCAGGCCTTCCTTAGCTATGTAAATTATAATAAAATTCATATTAACGACATCAATTTGTTTTGGTCGGCTTCCAAACCAGTTGTCCATAGACAAATCCTAGAATATGTTTCCAGAAAACGCAAGCAATTGAACGCCCAGTTGCATGATCTGAGCAAAGCTTTGATGACAGCATATGACGCCATGGGATTACATGATTGTCCAGACAATAGATGGGCTTACACTGACGCTAAACACCTTTATGACGCGTTATACACTGAACGAGCTAACTTTTCCTATGATGTTCAACAAAATTTTTCCGTGGAGGCAAACTGTTGGCTAACTTAGTGAGATCATCTACAACCCCTTCTCGCATAACTCACACACAGACTCAATTTCTTCAACTATGGACACACAAACCATATCTGAAACCTTCTTACAATATTATAAAAATTTATATGCAGCACCTTTAGATAACCCCATTGAGGGTATGGTGTTTCTGGAAAAAGCTGGCTTGCCCACATTAACATGTGGGTTTTCTTCTATGTTCTGAAACACTTATGTTGAGGTTGTGACAACACTTATGCCTATTATGCAAATTATATGTGATAACACTTATACCTATTATGCAAATGATATGTGATAACGCTTATACCTATTATGCAAATTATATGTGATGTTCCGCCATGTGCCCTCTGAGGTAGAGTTGACTTATTATCCGGCATTTGAATACATTAAACGGTGACGTTTCTTTCCCCTGATTTAATAAACGTGCTGTCACCATCCATTTGCATTTCCTTTATCTGTGGGGTCCTCCTTGGGGTGACTATTCTTCTGCCACAGGCTCCTGAGGAAGAAGTCGTGAAAGGTCTGAAAGCCGCAAGCGTCGTCTGGAGAAAGCAGTTACGACTCCACTCCCACACAGGGGTACTATTACATAAGCAGCAGGGCCGGTTCCGGGGCTTCTGGCACCCCGGTCAGCATTAGGCGGCGTGGCTTCATACAGGGGGCGTGGTCAGTTACGCCCCCTGTACTGTTGTAGGATGTGCGGTGCGCGATGACGTCATCGCGCACCGCACAGCAAAGGTCCTCTCCACGAAGGTAAACTAGACGCTAAGCATCTAGTTCCCTTCGTGGAGAGGACCTTTGCTGTGTGGTGCGCAATGACGTCAACGCGCACCGCACATCATTACAGTGAAGGTCCTCTCCAGGAAGGGAAACTAGACGCGTAGCGTCTAGTTTCCCTTCACAGCGGGCAGCCCACGAAGGGAAACTAGATGCATAGCATCTAGTTTCCCTTCACAGCGGATCTTGCCATGGCGCCGGCGCCCTCCGGAAGGCGGCGCCCCGGGCAAAAGTCCTGCTTGCCCGTGGCAAGATCCGCTACTGATAAGCAGTTACAGTATGTTGGGAATTACAGCAGAATCAGCATGGAATACAGATTCTTTATATCTCGTCCTATATGACATTAGCACAGGGGTGGGCAATTATTTCAGCTGGGGGGCCGCTTAACACTTCCAGCGAATATTCGAGGGCCACACACAAAATACTCACAAAGAGATCCCTTTTTACACATTACGGCAGACAGCGTGCCCTTTTTACACATTATGGCTGACAGTGTCCCCCTTTTTACACATTAGGACAGACAGCGTCCCCTTTTTACAGATTACGACAGACAGCACCCCCATTTTTATAATTACGGCAGACAGCGCCCCCGTTTTTATACATTACGGCAGACAGCGCCCCCGCTTTTATACATTACGGCAGACAGCGCCCCCGCTTTTATACATTACGGCAGACAGCGCCCCCGTTTTTATACATTACGGCAGACAGCGCCCCCGCTTTTATACATTACGGCAGACAGCGTCCCCGTTTTTATACATTACGGCAGACAGTGCCCCCGTTTTTACACATTACGGCAGACAGCGCCCCCGTTTTTACACATTACGGCAGCAAGCGCCCCCGTTTTTACACATTACGGCAGACAGCATCCCCTTTTTACATATTACGGCAGACATCGCCCCCGTTTTTATACATTACAGCAGACAGTGCCCCCGTTTTTACACATTACGGCAGACAGCACCCCCCGTTTTTACACATTACGGCAGACAGCACCCCCCGTTTTTACACATTACGGCAGACAGCACCCCCGTTTTTATAATTACAGCAGACAGCGCCCCCGTTTTTATACATTACGGCAGACAGCGCCCCCGTTTTTACACATTACGGCAGACAGGGCCCCTGTTTTTACACATTACGGCAGACAGTCCCTACCCCCCTTTCCCCACCCTCCCCTAAACCTATATAGCAGTCCATACCCTCCCCCTCCCCTAAACCCATATAACCATTTTTAACTCCCCTCCCCTGAACTTATATGGCAGCTTTAGCTTTATCCAGGACAGGGGGTTTACCTATTTGTCAGTGGCAGACGATCCCCGCTGTCTGATGATCCGCGCTGCTGCTGCCGCCACCGCTTCTCCTCACTGGCCGCCGCTGCTTCTCCCCGCTGGCCGCCGCTTCTTCTCCCCGCTGGCCGCCGTTTCTTCTCCCCACTGGCCTCCGCAGTGCTCCCCACTGGCTGCTTCTGCTCCGAGTCCCCACTGCAGTGCCCGCCCAGCGCCGCCCCCCGTGACGCCCAGCGCATGATAGAAGAAATCCCGGTCAGCTGACCCTGTGACGTGACCGGGATTTCCTCAGCGGCGCCGCGTCTGAGAGCAGTGCAATGACAAGCGGCCTGTCGGGCCTCTTGTCATTGCACTCTGGTGGGGCACAGCGGGCCAGGCAGGCGTGCCGCCTGTTGCCCACCCCTACATTAGCATCTGATTTTGGTTTTCTATCTTAAACAGGATATGGGGTTGATGTATGAAGCATTGAAAAGAGAGGAGAATTGAAGCAGTGGAGTAGTTGCGTCTAGCAACCAATCAGCATCTACCTATCATTTTATAGAATGCACTTGATAAAAGCTTAATTAAAGCTGATTGGTTGCTATGGGCAACTTCTCCACTGGTCCAATTTACTTTTTGATGATACCATGGTTTGACAAAGGGTCTGGCAATCCACAATTGGAACAACTGGTGTTATACTATGTTCAAACTTTTCATATCCCACGTGAATATTAACCAGCCAGATATTTATAGCATAGTTGCCTACCCTCCCGCATTCTGTAGGAGACTCCCTGAAACAGTGGCAATCTCCCTGACTCCCCGAATAGACCAGCAATATCCCTGATTGTACCTCATCCCCATTATACAGCTGTTACATTCTTTGGGGGGGGGGAATAAATCAGAGCTACATACATTCAAATGGGCTCATCAGTGCCATTTCTCTGACGTCCTAGTGGATGCTGGGACTCCGTAAGGACCATGGGGAATAGCGGCTCCGCAGGAGACAGGGCACAAAATAAAAGCTTAAGGATCAGGTGGTGTGCACTGGCTCCTCCCCCTATGACCCTCCTCCAAGCCTCAGTTAGATTTTTGTGCCCGGCCGAGAAGGGTGCAATCTAGGTGGCTCTCCTGAGCTGCTTAGAATAAAAGTTTAGTTTAGGTTTTTTTTATTTTCAGTGAGTCCTGCTGGCAACAGGCTCACTGCATCGTGGGACTAAGGGGAGAAGAAACGGACTCACCTGAGTGCAGAGTGGATCGGGTTTCTTAGGCTACTGGACATTAGCTCCAGAGGGACGATCACAGGTTCAGCCTGGATGGGTCACCGGAGCCGCGCCGCCGTCCCCCTTACAGAGCCAGAAGAGACGAAGAGGTCCGGTGAAATCGGCGGCAGAAGACATCCTGTCTTCAGTCTAAGGTAGCGCACAGCACCGCAGCTGTGCGCCATTGCTCTCAGCACACTTCACACTCCGGTCACTGAGGGTGCAGGGCGCTGGGGGGGAGCGCCCTGAGACGCAATATAACAGTATATACCTTAGGTGGCAAAAAGAATACATCACATATAGCTCCTGGGCTATATGGATGTATTTTAACCCCTGACATTTTTACACAAAAAAGCGGGAGATAAGGACGTCGTGAAGGGGCGGAGCCTATCTCCTCAGCACACAAGCGCTATTTTCCCTCACAGCTCCGCTGGAAGGACGGCTCCCTGACTCTCCCCTGCAGTCCTGCTTCAGAATCAGGGTAAAAAAGAGAAGGGGGGGCATTTTTGGCAGCAAATAACGATAATAACAGCAGCTATAAGGGAATAACACTTATATAAGGTTATCCCTGTATATATATATAGCGCTGGGTGTGTGCTGGCAGACTCTCCCTCTGTCTCTCCAAAGGGCTAAGTGGGGTCCTGTCCTCTATCAGAGCATTCCCGGTGTGTGTGCTGTGTGTCGGTACGCGTGTGTCGACATGTATGAGGAGGAAAATGATGTGGAGGCGGAGCAGTTGCCTGTGTTGGTGATGTCACCCCCTAGGGAGTCGACACCTGACTGGATGATTGTATTTAAACAATTAAGTGATAATGTCAGCAATTTGCAAAAAACTGTTGACGACATGAGACAGCCGGCAAATCAATTAGTGCCTGTCCAGGCGTCTCAGACACCGTCAGGGGCGCTAAAACGCCCGTTACCTCAGTGGGTCGACACAGACCCTGACACAGATACTGAGTCTAGTGTCGACGGTGACGAGACAAACGTAATGTCCAGTAGGGCCACACGTTACATGATCACGGCAATGAAAGAGGCATTGAACCTTTCTGACACTACAAGTACCACAAAGAAGGGTATTATGTGGGGTGTGAAAAAACTACCAATAGTTTTTCCTGAGTCAGAGGAAATAGTGGGTTTCCCCCGATAAAAAACAGCTAATTTCTAAAAAATTATTAGCATTATATCCCTTCCCGCCAGAGGTTAGGGCGCGTTGGGAAACACCCCCTAGGGTAGATAAGGCGCTCACACGTTTATCTAAACAAGTAGCGTTACCGTCTCCTGATACGGCCACCCTCAAAGAACCAGCTGATAGAAGGCTGGAAAATATCCTAAAAAGTATATACACACATACTGGTGTTATACTGCGACCAGCAATCGCCTCAGCCTGGATGTGCAGTGCTGGAGTCGCATGGTCGGATTCCCTGACTGAGAATATTGATACCCTGGATAGGGACAATATTTTGTTAACTATAGAACATTTAAAGGATGCATTACTATATATGCGTGATGCACAGAGGGATATTTGCACCCTGGCATCAAGAGTAAGTGCTATGTCCATCTCTGCCAGAAGAGCGTTATGGACGCGACAGTGGTCAGGGGATGCGGATTCCAAACGGCACATGGAAGTATTGCCGTATAAAGGGGAGGAGTTATTTGGGGCTGGTCTATCGGACCTGGTGGCCACGGCAACGGCTGGAAAATCCACCTTTTTACCCCAGGTCACTTCACATCAGCAGAAAAAGACACCGTCTTTTCAAACTCAGTCCTTTCGTTCCCATAAGTACAAGCGAGCAAAAGGCCACTCTTTTCTGCCCCGGGGCAGAGGAAGAGGAAAAAGACTGCACCATGCAGCCGCTTCCCAGGAGCAGAAGCCCTCCCCTGCTTCTGCCAAGTCTTCAGCATGACGCTGGGGCTTTACAAGCAGACTCAGATATGGTGGGGGCCCGTCTCAAGAATTTCAACGCGCAGTGGGCTCACTCGCAAGTGGATCCCTGGATTCTACAGGTAGTATCGCAGGGGTACAAACTGGAATTCGAGGCGTTTCCCCCTCGTCGGTTCCTGAAGTCTGCTTTACCAAAGTCTCCCTCCGACAGGGAGGCAGTTTTGGAAGCCATTCACAAGCTGTATTCCCAGCAGGTGATAATCAAGGTACCCCTCCTGCAACAAGGAAAGGGGTATTATTCCACGCTGTTTGTGGTACCGAAGCCGGACGGCTCGGTGAGACCAATTTTAAATCTGAAATCCTTGAACACTTACATAAAAAGGTTCAAATTCAAGATGGAGTCACTCAGAGCAGTGATAGCGAACCTGGAAGAAGGGGACTATATGGTGTCTCTGGACATCAAAGATGCTTATCTCCACGTCCCAATATACCCTTCTCACCAAGGGTACCTCGGGTTTGTAGTACAAAACTGTCATTATCAGTTTCAGACGCTGCCGTTTGGATTGTCCACGGCACCTCGGGTCTTTACCAAGGTAATGGCCGAAATGATGATTCTTCTACGAAGAAAAGGCATTTTAATTATCCCTTACTTGGACGATCTCCTGATAAGGGCAAGATCCAGGGAACAGTTAGAAGTCGGAGTAGCACTATCTCAGGTAGTGTTACGTCAGCACGGGTGGATTCTAAATATTCCAAAATCGCAGCTGATTCCAACGACACGTCTACTGTTCCTAGGAATGATTCTGGACACAGTCCAGAAGAAGGTGTTTCTCCCGGAGGAGAAGGCCAGGGAGTTATCCGAGCTAGTCAGGAACCTCCTAAAACCAGGCCAGGTCTCAGTGCATCAGTGCGAGGGTCCTGGGAAAAATGGTGGCTTCTTACGAAGCGATTCCATTCGGAAGATTCCATGCAAGAACGTTTCAGTGGGATCTACTGGACAAATGGTCCGGATCGCATCTGCAGATGCATCAGCGGATAACCCTGTCGCCAAGGACAAGGGTGTCTCTCCTGTGGTGGCTGCAGAGTGCTCATCTACTAGAGGGCCGCAGATTTGGCATTCAGGATTGGATCCTGGTAACCACGGATGCCAGCCTGAGAGGCTGGGGAGCAGTCACACAGGGAAGGAATTTCCAGGGCTTGTGGTCAAGCATGGAAACATCTCTTCATATAAACATTCTGGAACTAAGGGCCATTTACAATGCCCTAAGTCAAGCAAAACCTCTGCTTCAGGGTCAGGCGGTGTTGATCCAATCGGACAACATCACGTCAGTCGCCCACGTAAACAGACAGGGCGGCACGAGAAGCAGGAGGGCAATGGCAGAAGCTGCAAGGATTCTTCGCTGGGCGGAAAATCATGTGATAGCACTGTCAGCAGTGTTCATTCCGGGAGTGGACAACTGGGAAGCAGACTTCCTCAGCAGACACGACCTTCACCCGGGAGAGTGGGGACTTCACCCAGAAGTCTTCCACCTGATTGTAAACCGTTGGGAAAAACCAAAGGTGGACATGATGGCGTCACGTCTAAACAAAAAACTGGACAGATATTGCGCCAGGTCAAGGGACCCTCAGGCAATAGCAGTGGACGCTCTGGTAACGCCGTGGGTGTACCAGTCAGTGTATGTGTTCCCTCCTCTGCCTCTCATACCAAAAGTACTGAGAATCATAAGAAGGAGAGGAGTAAGAACTATACTCGTGGTTCCGGATTGGCCAAGAAGGACTTGGTACCCGGAACTTCAAGAGATGCTCACGGACGAACCGTGGCCTCTACCTCTAAGAAAGGACCTGCTACTGCAGGGGCCTTGTCTGTTCCAAGACTTACCGCGGCTGCGTTTGACGGCATGGCGGTTGAACGCCGGATCCTGAGGGAAAAGGCATTCCAGAAGAAGTCATTCCTACTCTGGTCAAAGCCAGGAAGGACGTAACCGCAAAACATTATCACCGCATTTGGCGTAAATATGTTGCGTGGTGTGAGGCCAAGAGGGCCCCTACAGAGGAATTTCAACTGGGTCGTTTCCTTCATTTCCTGCAAACAGGACTGTCTAGGGGCCTAAAATTAGGGTCCATTAAGGTTCAAATTTCGGCCCTGTCGATTTTCTTCCAGAAAGAACTGGCTTCAGTACCTGAAGTTCAGACATTTGTAAAAGGGGTGCTGCACATACAGCCTCCTTTTGTGCCTCCAGTGGCACCTTGGGATCTCAATGTGGTGTTGAGTTTTCTAAAGTCACATTGGTTTGAACCACTTTCCACTGTGGACTTAAAATATCTCACATGGAAGGTGTCGATGCTGTTAGCCTTGGCTTCAGCCAGGCGTGTGTCAGAATTGGCGGCTTTATCATATAAAAGCCCTTACTTAATTTTTCATTCTGACAGGGCGGAATTGAGGACTCGTCCTCAATTTCTACCTAAGGTGGTTTCTGCATTTCACATGAACCAACCTATTGTGGTACCTGCGGCTACCAGGGACTTAGAGGACTCTAAGTTGCTTGACGTTGTCAGGGCCTTGAAAATATATGTTTCCAGGACGGCTGGAGTCAGAAAATCTGACTCGCTGTTTATCCTGTATGCACCCAACAAGCTGGGTGCTCCTGCTTCTAAGCAGACGATTGCTCGTTGGATTTGTAGTACAATTCAGCTTGCACATTCTGTGGCAGGATTGCCACAGCCAAAATCAGTAAAAGCCCATTCCACAAGGAAAGTGGGCTCATCTTGGGCGGCTGCCCGAGGGGTCTCGGCTTTACAACTTTGCCGAGCAGCTACTTGGTCAGGGGCAAACACGTTTGCTAAATTCTACAAATTTGATACCCTGGCTGAGGAGGACCTGGAGTTCTCTCATTCGGTGCTGCAGAGTCATCCGCACTCTCCCGCCCGTTTGGGAGCTTTGGTATAATCCCCATGGTCCTTACGGAGTCCCAGCATCCACTAGGACGTCAGAGAAAATAAGATTTTACTTACCGATAAATCTATTTCTCGTAGTCCGTAGTGGATGCTGGGCGCCCATCCCTAGTGCGGATTGTCTGCAATACTTGTATATAGTTATTGTTACAAAAATTCGGGTTATTATTGTTGTGAGCCATCTTTTCAGAGGCTCCCTTGCGTTTATCATACTGTTAACTGGGTTCAGATCACAAGTTGTACGGTGTGATTGGTGTGGCTGGTATGAGTCTTACCCGGGATTCAATATCCTTCCTTATTATGTACGCTCGTCCGGGCACAGTATCCTAACTGAGGCTTGGAGGAGGGTCATAGGGGGAGGAGCCAGTGCACACCACCTGATCCTTAAGCTTTTATTTTGTGCCCTGTCTCCTGCGGAGCCGCTATTCCCCATGGTCCTTACGGAGTCCCAGCATCCACTACGGACTACGAGAAATAGATTTATCGGTAAGTAAAATCTTATTTTTTCCTGCATCGGTTACAGTATAAGGCACAATGATCCCTATGGCTATATGCATGTTATATAAGGTTTCTCATGGCCACTTACAGAATATAGAACCTGTTGTAAAACACAATACACAAACAAATCCTGCAAAATATCAGTCTTTTCTTCAACAAGTAAATCTTACTAACTTTGGGGATCATTTACATTTGGATGTAAGTCATGTTTATGACATGCCTCTCAGATGTAGCAGTACATGTCCGCGCTGATAGGTGTTACTTTCACATCTCCCTGAAATTCTTGTTCAAAAGTAGGCAAGTATGATTTATAGCAAATGGCAAATATACAGTACATTATAAACAGACCATATACAGTATTGGTAAATGTACAGCCTACACATTTCTTCATGAGCCTATAAACTGATGGCCCTCTGTGATAAGTATTGATAGATTCTGAAACTCCTTTAAATATATTTCACAGTTATTCATTGGCATTAATGGAACATGACATGTGGATACAGTTCTAGAATGTGTTAGAAATCCTACTTTTATGGTACAAAGAAAATATAGCCCTTTGCTTAGATACGTATGCCACCTTGTGGAGACTCATAGCTAAGTCCAGCTAATACATATACTGTATTAGGTAACTCAGTTTACATTTTACTTATTCCTGCTCATAGCATTGTAATATTTAGTTGTTTAAAAAAAAATAAACACTGCTTTTCTATTTAGACATGTCATTTGAAAGACTTAAAGCCAAAAAGACATATAGGGCCAAATGTAATATGTTACAATTTGTCAAAACATGCAAGATTTACACACAAAAAAAGGCATCGAGAACATGTAAACTCATAAGAACCATTTTCGCACCGGTACAACACGCCATTCAGATGTTGCCCATGTAAAAAACATACAGCTCTCTGGATCTAATACAGGCTGCGAGTCGGACACTCATAAACAACTCGCAAAACTCAAGAAAAAATAGCCTGATCTCAGGACAGTGAGTTTCCTGTAAATCATGTGAGGTTTCTTAACACAGAAGATGCCCATTAACTTAAATCAGACCCCTATATAAACCATGCCTTCCTCCATTTCACCTGTGTAGGTATAATAATGGCAATGTCATACCTCCCAACTTTATGGCTGTGGAAGGAGGGACATCTTCACACATGTAGCGCGCGCCCATCTGAAATAAGGGCATGGCTTCATGGGAGGGTCCACGATCGCGAGCCATGCCCCCATTTTCGTCACTGAGGGGGCATGCCCAGCGCTCTGTGAGCTGCTGGCATGCCCCCTTTACCTCTGACTCCGGTGAACAGACGCTGTGCGCATGTGCACAGCGTCTATTCACCACTGTTCTGCTAAGCAGGAGCCTCCCAACTGCCCCCCCCCCCCCCACCGCAGGACACTGCGGCCCGCGGGTGGGACAGCGGGACAGTCCCAAAAAAATGGGACTGTCCTGCGAAAATCTGGATAGTTGGGAGGTATGCAATGTACATGTCTGGGCTCCTCACTATTAAAGAGCAATTCAGAAGGAGGGCGCAGGAGCATCACCAGATCCAGTGTCCCATTAGGATACGTGCCGAGGATGGGCCTGGACTTCCTCTCAGATCAGGAGGTGGTGCAGCTTTACACATGTTTATATACAGTTGTTTGTATTTACATTGCATTTGGTGTAATTACAGAGGCAGGGCCGGATTAATGGCCACATGGGCCTGGAACTAAAAATATACATGGGCCTATTGCATACCTCCCAACTGTCCTGATTTTTGCAGGACTGTCCCACGCGCGGGCCGCTGTGTCCCGCATTGGGGGGAAGGGGGGTGCAGTTGGGAGGCTCCTGTCACTGCTGCTCTGGGCACAGCTTCTATTCACGAGTGACAGAGGGAGAGGGCATGCCAGCAGCTCACAGAGCACTGGGCATGCCCCCTTCAGTGACAGACAAGGGAGCGCGCATGTGTCCCTCTTTGAAGATAAAAAAAGTTGGGCGGTATGCTATTGTGAGAAATGGGAGGTGTGATCAGTGCTGTGTGGGTGTGGTGAGAGCCATGTGGGCGTGTACATCCCCTACACGATCAGCTCCAATGTCTCCCTAAATATGTAAAAATATAAAAGATTGCATAATTTTGTGAGAAAAATAGAAATGCAATCTTAAAAGCTATGATTTATGGCGAACCACCGACCATTTGGCCAGCTGGTAGCTAGTGATCATCATGCTGCCATGATGATGGGCCTGTTTTTTATGTGGAGGCCCGGAGCTGTAGCTCCATCCGCCCCATTGTTAATATGGCCATGTACAGAGGGTATAATACCTCCCAACATTGGTGGCAGTGGTGTGCGTATGCATGAAAGGAGGTGGGGCCTCGTCAGAAAGGGGCATGGCTTCGGCAGCCTCCCAAAAATGGAGAGGAGCTCGGCTGAAGAGGTTGTGGAGTCTTGTGGCACCAGAGATGGCCCTAGCTATAGGCAGACTAGGCAATTGCCTACGGTATTTGCCTACGCTAGGAGCAGGCTCAGCTAACGGTGGTTGTCAGTGGGGCACCCAATCGTCGGCGTCATTGCACAGTCGCCTGCGATAGTGCCGGGTAGCTGATGTGGGTTGCGGCGCTGGGCAGTGTGGGTATGCCAGCGTCAGAGGACCAGATGCTCCTGGCTGCCCCTAACAAATATGTCCATCGATTGGGGAGGAGGGCTGCTGTGCATGCCCAGCCACAGCAGCTCCTCCTCCCATGGTCTTTTATGGAGTTAGTCGGACTCCGGGCACTGATCCGCCAGTCTCCTCTTCCTCCCTCCCCACTGCAAAGCAGCTTTACAAATACAGGGGTGGACTCAGGGGTGTTAGAACGTTTTTTGGCTGGGGGGGGGGGCAAGATTAAATCTCAGTTTGGCGCCCCTAACTTCTGACCACCTTAGAGAGGTCACTTGTACCTGTACAGAACTCTACGGAGTAGCTGGGAGTGAGTGGCTCCTTGTACACATTATGCTAGGTAGAGCCGCTTATACACATTACCCCTGGTAAAGCCCATTATACACATTATGCAAGGTAACCCCTTATACTCATTAGGCCAGGTAGAGCTCATTATACACATTATGTCAGGTAACCCCCTTATATACATTACGCCAGGTAAAGCCTATTATACCAGGTAACCCCTTATACATATTACACCAGGTAGAGCCCATTATACACATTATGCCAGGTAGAGCCCATTATACACATTACGCCAGGTAGAGCCCATTATACCAGGTAGCCCCTGATACACATTACCCCAGGTAGATCTCATTATACACATGCCAGGTAGAGCCCCTTGCACACATTTTGCCTGGCAGAGCCACTTAGGCCCAGATTTATCAAGCCTTAGAGAGTGATGAATTGCACGGTGATAATGTAACAACCAATCAGCTCCTGTCAGTTTTCAAACACAGCCTGTAAGATGACAGGAGCTGGTTGGTTGGCACTTTATCACCGTACTATTTATCACTCTCTAAGGTTTGATAAATCTGGGCCCTAGTCAGAATGAGAACTCTGCAGGCTCAGTAAGTGAGGGCTCATTCAGAAACAATGAGAATTTACAGCCCTTGATGCCAGTTCTGTAAGGGGCCATAAAGTGCAGCTCTTTGTGTTCCCCGGCACTAAGCAAATACACAATAAACAGGTTCAAAAGCCAAGTGTTATGTTTACTAACAGCGGAATGAGTGAGTCTGCTACCTGCCCCTCCCTTTCTGTCACCTGTCCCTCTGTCACTGTCACCTGCCCCCTCCTTCACTTCCTACCTGCTGCTGCTGCACTTGGGAGAGATAACTTTGTAGACACGTTGGGAACTTCCCCAGGAGGGGCAGGAGGTGGGACCGCAGCTTTGTGCATGGGGTCCTTAGTCTGGTAGAGTGCCTCCTCCACCTCTGCTCCTTTCCCCTACCCCTTTCCCCCGGGCAAACAGCTATACTGCTGCTTACCTCTGTTGTCACCGGTGACAGCACGTCCCTGCAGAGCGCAGACACTGTAGGAGATGAGGTGGGGGGCGGAGCACACGGGGCAGGAGCAGGCTGCTTCAGCACTGCCCAGAGTCAGCC
The DNA here is from genome assembly GCF_028390025.1 of Pseudophryne corroboree. NCBI lineage: Eukaryota > Metazoa > Chordata > Amphibia > Anura > Myobatrachidae > Pseudophryne > Pseudophryne corroboree. Next base: position 349,396,363 of record NC_086447.1, read on the forward strand.
CTAACCAATTTAATGCCCTAATCAAGATTTTGTCTGGTGCACCCTAGAACATGGAAAGGGGGGGGGGGGGGGGGTAACATACACACATATGCCTTTGAGGGGCATGGGGACATACACTCTGGGCCTGGGGAGGGGGATGGTGACATACACAGAGTAGCTTGGGAGGATATGGTGACATACACACTGGGGTGGGGACATGGTGACATACACACTGGGGTGGGGACATGGTAACATACACACCGGGATGGGGGCAGAGCCGGATTAAGGGGGGTCACAGGGGGTGAGTACCCTGGGCCCTCTTCCCTAAAGGGGCCCCCCAGCTGGAGCTGCTTAGATCCATTTGCCCCTGCTGCCTGCACAGTGTAAACATTCATGGACACGCTGCACGAAGGGTTACACTGACAGCTAGCTACAGTAGTAGCAGCTGTCTGGATTGAGGGACCAAGCCTCTTCCCAGCGAGGAGAGAGGGACCCGGACTCCGCAGCGACCTGGACAGGAGACTGAACAGACCTCTGCACTGATAAGGAGTGCGGTCAAGCAAGCAAGGTAGTCGAGAGGTGAACGCCCACCCCACACAGTAGTGAGTTCATTGTTACAATCTGCAGCAGTGCAGAAAATAACATACCCCCCCCTCCCATTGGCAATAGAACCCACTGTGGACTTAAACCCATTACAATAGTAACCCCATACCCCCTCAGAAGCAATAAAAAAAGTTTAATAAACCACCCAATCCCCCCCAGTAAAAAAAACAACACTTTTTTTGTGCACATACCCCACCCTGCAATCAATGTATTTTTTATTTATTTATTATTACTTTAACTGTACATTATTCCTCCCCCACCCCCAATTGTTATTCTATTGACCCCCCCCCCCCCTGGAAGTCACCCCCTCTCTACCCCCATAGGCATACATGACCCTCCCACACATGCAGGGCCCCCCTATTTTAAGTTCCCCGGGCCTCCCAAAGGCTCAATCCGGCCCTGGGTGGGTGCATGGTGACATACACTCGGGCATGGTAAAGCATGGTGGCACACATACTGGGACCTGGGAGGATATGGTGACATATACATAGGGGCCTAGAGGCATATGCTGGCACACAAACTGGGGTCTGGGGGGGGCATGGTGACACACATACTGGGGGGTGGGTGAGGGAAATGGTGACACACATAGTGGGGGCCAGGTGAGGGACATGGGGGCACACATCCTGGGGGCCGGGTGAGGGACATTGTAACACACATACTGGGGGGTGGGTGAGGGGAATGGGGACACACATAGTGGGGCCGGGTGAGGGATATGGGGACACACATAGTGGGGCCGGGTGAGAGATATGGGAACACACATAGTGGGGCCGGGGTGGGATGTGTCCTGGTTGCATACACATTAGAGCCTGGTAGGGTATATAAGATCGGACACACACAGGCTTCAGCTACAGTGATAAGATGCTGGGGAAGAACACCATTGCTCCCCTCAGAGTGTGATTGAGCTGCAGCATTGAAGAGAAAGAGAGGGTACAGGCAGCAGTGCACGCTGCTATAATCCACCCTCGCTCTCTGTCACGCACTCACGGATCCCCGTTCCGCCCCCAGCTGCTGGTGATAAGATGATCACTGATCCCCTCCCCGTGCGTGCGGCGGCACCCGCCCAGTTCCCGTATGCCGGATCCAGCGCTGGCCGCGGCCGCCGCACTGCGCACTATGGCCCTCATTCCGAGTTGTTCGCTCGTAAGCTGCTTTTAGCAGCTTTGCACACGTTAAGCCGCCGCCTACTGGGAGTGAATCTTAGCTTATCAAAATTGCGAACGAAAGATTAGCAAAATTGCGAATAGACACTTAGCAGTTTCTGAGTAGCTCCACACTTACTCTGCAACTGCGATCAGTTCAGTCAGTTTTGTTCCTGGTTTGACGTCACAAACACACCCAGCATTCGCCCAGACACTCCCCCGTTTCTCCAGCCACTCCCGCGTTTTTCCCAGAAACGGTAGCGTTTTTTCGCACACACCCATAAAACGGCCAGTTTCCGCCCAGAAACACCCACTTCCTGTCAATCACATTACGATCACCAGAACGAAGAAAAAACCTCGTAATGCCGTGAGTAAAATACCTAACAGCATAGCAAATTTACTTGGCGCAGTCGCACTGCGGACATTGCGCATGCGCATTAGCGACTAATCGCTCCGTTGCGAGAAAAATATAATGAGCGAACAACTCGGAATGACCCCCTATACTAGAAGCAGTTACACTACACAGTGGCTCCTCTGCAGCTGGTGGCGGCGTCGGTGGCTTGCACAGACAGGGGATGGATGGCGCCTCTCTCATGTTTGGGGGGAGTGGGCTGCCCCCTTGCCCCCCCCCCACATTCCGACGCCCCTGGGTGGACTGAACACAGCGCCTAGAATTGCTGTACTTTTAAAAAAAGTAAGACACTTTACATTTATTCAAAAGTGTCATGCAGTGTCCTGCAAATATAGGCAGACTGCATATATGAATGTGTGTGTGTGTGTGTGTGTGTGTGTGTGTGTGTGTGTGTGTGTGTGTGTGTATATATATATAATGTATTTATATGTATATAAAAGGAGAGAGGCTGACTGACGCAGCGGTCTGACAGTGCGGCCGCAATCACCCTGCCTGCATGACCGCTCTCGCCTGCTGCTATATTTTCCCCATCCATCCCTACTGCTGCAATCATCATTTCCATTCTTCCTTCCCAGAATGCCGGTACGGGAGCAATGTCATCACGCACGGCATTCTGGGAGCAGCCGCGGGGGAGAGAAGACAGAGGATCATCTTCTGTAGTGTGTTGGGTGATGGCACGTTGTACTACTACATGTAGCCGCACGCTCTCCCACCCGTTCTGCAGCCTAATTGCCCTGAGGAGGAGATCCATCACACAGGCAGTCCTGGAGCAGCACAGAAGCTGCAGCATCAGCTCTGACAGGAGGATATGCGTGCCGTCCCCGCCAGGGTGAGTGCAGGTGTACACTTGCTCTGGCTAACTCATTCTCTCTCTCTTTCCTTCCCTCCCTCTCTCTCTCTCCCATCTTCACCTCTCTGTCTCCCATCCTACCCTCCCTCTCTCCCCTCCTTACCTCTCTCTCCCCATCCTCACCTCTCCCTCTCTCTCTCCTATTCTCACCTCTCTCCATCCCCCTCTCTCCCATCCTCCCCTCCCCCTCTCTCCCATGCTCACATCACCTCTCTCTCTCTCTCCTGTCCTCTCCTCCCTCTCTCTCCCATTCTCTCCTCCCTCTCTCTCCCATTCTCTCCCTCTCTCTCCTGTCCTCATCTCCCTCTCTCTCCTGTCCTCACCTCCCTCTCTCTCCCATCCTCAACTCCCTCTCTCCCGTCATCACCTCCCTCTCTCCTGTCTTCATCTCCCTCTCTCCCATCCTCACCTCTCTCTCCTGTCATCACCTCTCTCTCCCCATCTTTACCTCCCTCTCTCTTTCTCTCTCATCTTCACCTCTCTCTCCCTCACCTCTATTTCCCATCCTCACCTCTCTCACCTCACAGCTACTTCCATAGTGGCTCTATTGCAGTGTAACATGTATGAGGAGCTCTACTGTGGTGTAACATGTATAAGGGTCTCTACTGTGGCGTAACATGTATGTAAGCTGCTGAACTGTGGTGTAATGTGTATAAGCAGCTCTGTTGTGATGTAAGGTATATAAGCAGCTCTTCTGTGGTGTACGTACTGTGTATAAGCTGCTGAACTGTGGTGTAATGTGTATAAGTGGTTGAACTGTGTTGTAACTTGTAAAAGGGGCTCTACTGTTTCGTAACATGTATAAGGGGCTTTACTAGGTGGTGTATCATGCATAAGGGATACCAATGTGTGGTGTAATGTGAATAACGGAAACTACTGTGCGGTGTAATATGAAATAGTACTATTCTGTGGCCGTGTCCCTTCCCTATGAAGCCACTCCACTATATATTTTTGCGCGCACTGTCCCTGCTTTTAATATTGGAGGGAGGTGACAAAGAATACTGTCACCCTAAGCTCTGCAAGGTCTAGAACCGGCCTTGCTGTTCATGTATAAACACTAAGCTTAGTGGTGGGATTATCTGCTAGGGGGCACCAAGAAAAATCTTGCCTAGGGCATAAATTTGCTTAGGGCCGGCTCTGCGTGGCACCTCCGTGTAAGATTACAGTACTGTATTTACACTACATTAATATCCTGTATACAAAATATAATAAGCAACCCATGTTTTAGTAGTTACTCATTTTGTAACACCAAAAAACATACACGTGTTAGGCAATTATTATAATAAAACCATTCAAAATTGATATTTGCATAAGATTTTAATTAACTTTGAATTGTAATATGAAATGGCAGCTGCTCAATCAATTTAATAATGTTCTTCAGGTGCATGAAAGGGAAGGGTTATTCTAAACAAGTAACAGAAAAAATGTATCCCCCAGCACACCAAGTAATATCAGCAATAAGAATTGAACACTACATGCAGGGCTGGTGCTAAGGTGTTCAGCGTCCTCCTGTAAACTAAAATTTGCACCCTCCCTCACATATTTAATAAAGGGACAGTGCTCACTGAAGGCGTGCTCAGCAAATAAAGGGTGTGGTCTTAAAGGAAGGGACATGGACACAGAATAGTACTCCCAATTCAATTACACTATACAGTAGCTGATTCACATTACACCACATAGTAGAGTCCCTTATTCATGTTACAACACACAGTAGTGCCCCTTACTCAGGTTACACCACACATTTGTGCCCCTTATACACAAAGCCCACAGTAGTGTCCCTTATACACAAAGCCCAAAGTAGTGCCCCTTATAAATATAATGCCAACAGTAGTAGTGACATAAGGTGTGTGTTAGGTGTGAAAAGAGGAAAAGGGAGTGCGGGAGAAGGTGAAAGGTAAGAGGAACAGTGTGTTGTGAGGGGAATAAAATAAAATAAAAGGGGGAGTTATTGGAAAATGGTGGAAGAAATTTATTGAATAGAAACACATAATAAAAATAAATATATATATATATATATATATATATATATCCTTGCAGCAACAGTCGGCACTCACAAGCTCTCAACCACAACGTGCTCCGTGCCAGTTCCAGAAATGACATGCAGCTCCCAAAAATGAACGGCACTGGAGTCAGGTATTTGCAAAAAAATTGTATTAAGTGGCTACAGCTGTTTCTGGGCAATAGCCCCTTCCTCAGGCCAAATACAAATGTACACAAACAAACATAGACAAACTTACCCCTCTAAATACCCCTTGGAGCGTGTCTGCTACCGCGTCTCCTCCACGCCAGTCCTGCTTCCGGGTCCAGGGCCGCCGCGTCACTTCCGCCCACTGCGTCACCGTTGCCATGACCACCCGGCGGACGCCAGGCAGTCATTGTCATGACTACCCTGCACACGCCAGTCAGCCTGGCCCGGCCGCTGTGACACGTAAGCTCACAGGCTGCTCACTTCATCACCAGGTGCCGGGTTGACACGTAGTCAGAGTCTGCTCCCTAAACATACATGTGAGAGATATAGAAAATAATTATAAAAAATAATTATTCAGTGCAATACATAGAGAATACAGTAAAAAATATAAAAAGAGAGACAACAATAACAAGCATCACATAGAGCAAAGCAGCATAAGACTACTCTATATAGAAGAAACACTTCCTAAGAATCATTGTTCCTGAAAAACAGTACCCCCATAGTAAGCAACACTACGACTAGTAGTGCTAAATAGAATATTTTGGTTTATTATTTAATTTTAATATTCTGAAGGGCTTAATCCTCAACTATGAAAACCTCCAGGGTCAGGTACATATATTCAGAATACAGTAACCATTATTGGAATTATGGGTGTGTCACACCCACATCTCTAAACGAAAACATTCCAGTTAACCTTTTCATTAAGGCCCCGGGGCCAGAATGTGTCCAGTCTCAAAATCCACCGAGTTTCTTTCTCCAACAGAACTTTAGCCCTATCCCCACCCCTCAGTGTCGGCGGAACATGCTCTATCCCAAAGTATTTTAATGAATTTATAGTATAATTAGCTAATTTAAAATGTCGGGCCACCGGTTGGTCCACCGGTTTGCCCTCCAGAATCAATTTGATAGAGGAACGGTGAGCCGCCATCCTCTCACTAAATTTCCGTGTGGTCTGCCCAATGTAGAACAAGCCACACGGACAGACTATGGCATAGACAACATAGGAAGTGCTGCATGTAATCACCTGTCTAATGGTATATGTCACATTGCGGTTCGGGTGTTTAAAATCCTTACAAGCAATCATGTGTCTACACGTAGCACATTTAGGACAACGGTAACCCCCAACAGGTTTTTTGTGGATGATAACATCATCCAACTCCTTCATCCCTGAGATGTCAGTTTTTACAATAAGATCACGCAGGTTAGCACCTCTCCTAAAGGCTGTGATGGGTTTCAACCCTCTAAAAGATGTCAAATCTGGGTCTGATGCCACTATTGGCCAAATGGCTTGTGAAGCCCTGCGGACAATAGGGCTGGAGGTAGAGAAATCACAAGGCCATGGAAGGATATTTTTACTTTCCCTCCGAGGCGGGTGTAGCAGTTCACTCCTAGACATTTGCAGTACTCTATTTTTTTGTTTCTGTAATATAGACCAGTCATATCCCCTAGAAAGAAATTTACGAATCATATTATCTAACAACCCAGGGACTTTATCTCGGTCACTCGTGATGCGAGCCACCCGCATCATTTGTGACAGGGGGAGTCCCCTCTTGAGGGGTTCTGGGTGATGACTGGATGCCATCAATAATGTGTTCCGGTCCGTGGGTTTGGAGAAGATTTCCGTGGAAATCACACCATCCTTTACCATGATTTTAACATCCAAGAACGTCACTTCCTTCTCGTCACACATATAGGTAAATTTGATGGGAGAAGACAAAGCATTAATTTCTGACATCAAATCCACGAAAGCGTCCCTACCTCCACCCCACAGCAGGAACACATCATCGATGTATCTTGTATACATTTAAGATGTTATCAGCCACCCCCTGATCCAGGAAGAACATTCTATGCTCTTCTGAGAACATAAATACATTAGCATACGAGGGTGCGACCGATGATCCCATCGCGCACCCCCGTAGCTGTAGATAGAACTCACTATCAAACAGAAAATAATTCCTGTACAGAGTGAGCTCTAATAAAGTCAAAAACTCATGATTAAATGCAGTCGTAGACAAATGTTTCTCAAGAAAATTCCGCATAGCTCTCATCCCATCCTGATGGGGGATAGATGTGTAGAGGCTGCAAACGTCAAGACAGCACATTAAGGTGCCTGGGGCCACGTTCCGTATTTCTTGCAGTTTTAAAATAAAAGAATTAGTGTCCTTTAGGAAAGCTCTCTGTGCCGGCAATAGTGGCTGGAGGATGGAATCTAGAAGCTGTGACAATGGTTGATCCAGTTTCATTGAACCCGTCGATCAAGACTTTTGGCAGATTAATGGATGAGTCCATTAATAAATATGTGGCAGCTCCTGCCAAAATTAAGAGGAATTTATCGGCTGAGGAGAGAGAAGCACTCATTCAATTGCGATCTTATAATGACATAGTCATACGGCCCGCCGATAAGGGTGGGGCCATTGTCATTTTGGACATTGAGTACTACCGACAAGAAGCTCTGTCACAACTGGGGGAGGAGGGGGTGTATTGTAAGCTACGGGGCAATCCTGTTGTTGAATATCAGCAGGAACTCTTTTCAATTCTGGATAAAGCTAGGGAAGATGGACACTTACCTAGCAAGGTGCACAAGGCTCTATGTGTTACCCATCCTAAAAGCCCATTGCTATACACGATACCCAAGCTACATAAAAATCAAGTTAGCCCTCCGGGGAGACCTATAATCTCGGCAAGAGATTCGTTATATCAACCAGTGTCACAGCTTCTAGATTCCATCCTCCAGCCACTATTGCCGGCACAGAGAGCTTTCCTAAAGGACACTAATTCTTTTATTTTAAAACTGCAAGAAATACGGAACGTGGCCCCAGGCACCTTAATGTGCTGTCTTGACGTTTGCAGCCTCTACACATCTATCCCCCATCAGGATGGGATGAGAGCTATGCTGAATTTTCTTGAGAAACATTTGTCTACGACTGCATTTAATCATGAGTTGTTTTTGACTTTTGTAGAGCTCACTCTGTACAGGAATTATTTTCTGTTTGATAGTGAGTTCTATCTACAGCTACGGGGGTGCGCGATGGGATCATCGGTCGCACCCTCGTATGCTAATGTATTTATGTTCTCAGAAGAGCATAGAATGTTCTTCCTGGATCAGGGGGTGGCTGATAACATCTTAATGTATACAAGATACATCGATGATGTGTTCCTGCTGTGGGGTGGAGGTAGGGACGCTTTCGTGGATTTGATGTCAGAAATTAATGCTTTGTCTTCTCCCATCAAATTTACCTATATGTGTGACGAGAAGGAAGTGACGTTCTTGGATGTTAAAATCATGGTAAAGGATGGTGTGATTTCCACGGAAATCTTCTCCAAACCCACGGACCGGAACACATTATTGATGGCATCCAGTCATCACCCAGAACCCCTCAAGAGGGGACTCCCCCTGTCACAAATGATGCGGGTGGCTCGCATCACGAGTGACCGAGATAAAGTCCCTGGGTTGTTAGATAATATGATTCGTAAATTTCTTTCTAGGGGATATGACTGGTCTATATTACAGAAACAAAAAAATAGAGTACTGCAAATGTCTAGGAGTGAACTGCTACACCCGCCTCGGAGGGAAAGTAAAAATATCCTTCCATGGCCTTGTGATTTCTCTACCTCCAGCCCTATTGTCCGCAGGGCTTCACAAGCCCTTTGGCCAATAGTGGCATCAGACCCAGATTTGACATCTTTTAGAGGGTTGAAACCCATCACAGCCTTTAGGAGAGGTGCTAACCTGCGTGATCTTATTGTAAAAACTGACATCTCAGGGATGGAGTTGGATGATGTTATCATCCACAAAAAACCTCCTGGGTGTTACCGTTGTCCTAAATGTGCTACGTGTAGACACATGATTGCTTGTAAGGATTTTAAACACCCGAACCGCAATGTGACATATACCATTAGACAGGTGATTACATGCAGCACTTCCTATGTTGTCTATGCCATAGTCTGTCCGTGTGGCTTGTTCTACATTGGGCAGACCACACGGAAATTTAGTGAGAGGATGGGGGCTCACCGTTCCTCTATCAAATTGATCCTGGAGGGCAAACCGGTGGACCAACCGGTGGCCCGACATTTTAAATTAGCTAATCATACTATAAATTCATTAAAATACTTTGGGATAGAGCATGTTCCGCCGACACTGAGGGGTGGGGATAGGGCTAAAGTTCTGTTGGAGAAAGAAACTCGGTGGATTTTGAGACTGGACACATTCTGGCCCCGGGGCCTTAATGAAAAGGTTAACTGGAATGTTTTCGTTTAGAGATGTGGGTGTGACACACCCATAATTCCAATAATGGTTACTGTATTCTGAATATATGTACCTGACCCTGTAGGTTTTCATAGTTGAGGATTAAGCCCTTCAGAATATTAAAATTAAATAATAAACCAAAATATTCTATTTAGCACTACTAGTCGTAGTGTTGCTTACTATGGGGGTACTGTTTTTCAGGAACAATGATTCTTAGGAATAGTGTTTCTTCTATATAGAGTAGTCTTATGCTGCTTTGCTCTATGTGATGCTTGTTATTGTTGTCTCTCTTTTTATATTTTTTACTGTATTCTCTATGTATTGCACTGAATAATTATTTTTTATAATTATTTTCTATATCTCTCACATGTATGTTTAGGGAGCAGACTCTGACTACGTGTCAACCCGGCACCTGGTGATGGGGTGAGCAGCCTGTGAGCTTACGTGTCACAGCGGCCGGGCCGGGCTGACTGGCGTGTGCAGGGTAGTCATGACAATGACTGCCTGGCGTCCGCCGGGTGGTCATGGCAACGGTGACGCAGTGGGCGGAAGTGACGCGGCGGCCCTGGACCCGGAAGCAGGACTGGCGTGGAGGAGACGCGGTAGCAGACACGCTCCAAGGGGTATTTAGAGGGGTAAGTTTGTCTATGTTTGTTTGTGTACATTTGTATTTGGCCTGAGGAAGGGGCTATTGCCCAGAAACAGCTGTAGCCACTTAATACAATTTTTTTGCAAACACCTGACTCCAGTGCCGTTCATTTTTGGGAGCTATATATATATATATATATATATAATAAATTGAATGCTATTAGTGAAAAAAGAAGAATTCACATATGATTACACCTCCCTACATCGGATCTAGGATCATGAGTCCATTCGTGATTAAATGGTTGTATGTTATTGTTGTAGATGATTTTGGCTAGGACAACTTCCAGTTAAATGCAGTCACTATGAAGCAATATTATTTACCGGATACAGATCAATGCTGCTCCCTTGACATAGCATCAGCCTTAGGAGAAGTCCATTTGTCCAGCTGAAGGGAAACACCAGAAATTCGCTGTGCTGCAAAGTTCGATTGTTGGAAAGGAGTCTAACTATTTGCCAAAGGAACTGCCAAAAAGGGTACAGATGAACATGAGAGAGTGGGATCCGTATAGGTGTTTGGAGAGAGTATCAAGAGCTCAACACGTTTCACTAATTGCTGAAAGTCCAGCTTCCTCAGGAGCATATGTAATAAAATGTTAATAGAATGAAGTGTCTCTCTAAACCTGATGGGACCTCAGTTTCCAGCCCCTGTGACACTGCAAAACCATTTACCTCTTATTATGAGAAATTGTACAATCTTAACTGTGATGACTCTTCCAACCCAAAGAAGCTTTGATTCAATCCTTTTTAGACTCTGATAATTTACCATTTCTCTCCTCGGCTTATGCGTCACCTTTTAGATCTCTTAAACGGCTTTAAGATCTCTTAAAAAAAATAAAGCTCCTAGCCCAGATGGGGTTATCAATAATTTCTATTTAAAAGTCAAGCTATTTTATCACCTGTATTGGTTAACTTATATAATGATGTATATAATATCTCCTTCCCAAAGAAAATGTTGTAAGCTCAAATCATTACAATACCCAAACCTGGCAAGAACCCGGCATTATGTCAAAACTATAGGCCAATAGCACTATTGAACTCTGATGTTAAAATCTATGCAAAATTTGTAGCCAACAGACTGAATCCTTTACTCCCTACTTTGGATTCTCAAGATCAAGTTGGTTTTACTTTGGGTAAGCAGGCCCCATATAATACTAGAAGAGTTTTCTCTTTGCTGGAAACTTGTGCATTTCATCCAGTACCTCTGCTCAATGCAGAGAAAGCATTTGAAAGGATACACTGGCTCTACATGTCCAGGGTTCTTGCTAGATTTCGCTTCTCATGTTTCTTTCTACAAGCTATATTAAATTTGTGTACTAATCCTATGGCCCGTATCTTTAGCAATGGGTTTCTCTCAAATACCTTTACTACTACTAACGGAACCCTCCAGGGACTTCCTCTGTCGCTATTAATCTTTACCTTAGCTATGGAGCCCCTGGCTGAGAAAATCAGTACTTACCCTCTACATTGAAGGTTTTGCAATTGGAATCTCACAGCATAAGAGTTCTCTTTGCTGATGACGTCCTTTTATTTATTACAAAACCTGAAACTTCCAGGAGCATTGGCTTTAGCGATAGATCATGGGCTCCTGCAACTACTCCAATCCCAATATCATTCTGATTGGCAACTCACTTTTCTCTAACGTCCTAAGTGGATGCTGGGGACTCCGTAAGGACCATGGGGAATAGCGGCTCCGCAGGAGACTGGGCACATCTAAAGAAAGCTTTAGGACTATCTGGTGTGCACTGGCTCCTCCCCCTATGACCCTCCTCCAAGCCTCAGTTAGATCTTTGTGCCCGAACGAGAAGGGTGCACACTAGGGGCTCTCCTGAGCTTCTTAGTGAAAGTTTTAGTTTAGGTTTTTTATTTTCAGTGAGACCTGCTGGCAACAGGCTCACTGCATCGATGGACTAAGGGGAGAAGAAGCGAACTCACCTGCGTGCAGAGTGGATTGGGCTTCTTAGGCTACTGGACATTAGCTCCAGAGGGACGATCACAGGCCCAGCCATGGATGGGTCCCAGAGCCGCGCCGCCGGCCCCCTTACAGAGCCAGAAGACAGAAGAGGTCCGGAAAATCGGCGGCAGAAGACATCCTGTCTTCACCAAGGTAGCGCACAGCACTGCAGCTGTGCGCCATTGCTCCTCAGCACACTTCGGTCACTGAGGGTGCAGGGCGCTAGGGGGGGGCGCCCTGAGCAGCAATAAAAACACCTTGGCTGGCGAAAATACATCACATATAGCCCCCAGGGCTATATGGATGAATTTTAACCCCTGCCAGAATCCATAAAAAAGCAGGAGAAAAGTCCGCGAAAAAGGGGCGGAGCCTATCTCCTCAGCACACTGGCGCCATTTTCCCTCACAGCTCCGTTGGAGGGAAGCTCCCCTGGCTCTCCCCTGCAGTCACTACACTACAGAAAGGGTTAAAAAAGAGAGGGGGGCACTAATTAGGCGCAGTATTAACAATACAGCAGCTATAAGGGGAAAAACACTTATATAAGGTTATCCCTGTATATATATAGCGCTTTGGTGTGTGCTGGCAAACTCTCCCTCTGTCTCCCCAAAGGGCTAGTGGGGTCCTGTCCTCTATCAGAGCATTCCCTGTGTGTGTGCTGTATGTCGGTACGTTTGTGTCGACATGTATGAGGAGAAAAATGATGTGGAGACGGAGCAGATTGCCTGTAATAGTGATGTCACCCCCTAGGGGGTCGACACCTGAGTGGATGAACTGTTGGAAGGAATTACGTGACAGTGTCAGCTCTGTATAAAAGACAGTGGTTGACATGAGACAGCCGGCTACTCAGCTTGTGCCTGTCCAGACGTCTCATAGGCCGTCAGGGGCTCTAAAGCGCCCGTTACCTCAGATGGCAGATATAGACGCCGACACGGATACTGACTCCAGTGTCGACGGTGAAGAGACAAATATGACTTCCAGTAGGGCCACACGTTACATGATTGAGGCAATGAAAAATGTTTTACACATTTCTGATAATACGAGTACCACCAAAAAGGGGTATTATGTTCGGTGAGGAAAAACTACCTGTAGTTTTCCTGAATCTGAGAAATTAAATGAGGTGTGTGATGATGCGTGGTTTTCCCCCGATAACAACTGATAATTTCTAAAATGTTATTGGCATTATATCCTTTCCCGCCAGAGGTTAGGGTGCGTTGGGAAACACCCCCTAGGGTGGATAAAGCGCTCACACGCTTGTAAGGGCTCTACCCTCTCCTGAGATGGCCGCCCTTAAGGATCCTGCTGATAGAAAGCAGGAGGGTATCCTAAAATGTATTTACACACATACTGGTGTTATACTGCGACCAGCAATCGCCTCAGCCTGGATGTGCAGTGCTGGGTTGGCGTGGTCGGATTCCCTGACTGAAAATATTGATACCCTAGATAGGGACAGTATATTTTTGCCTATAGAGCATTTAAAAGATGCATTTCTATATATGCGGGATGCACAGCGGAATATTTGCCGACTGGCATCAAGTCTAAGTGCGTTGTCCATTTCTACCAGTAGAGGGTTATGGACACGTCAGTGGTCAGGTGATGCGTATTCCAAACGGCATTTGGAAGTATTGCCTTAATAAGGGGAGGAGTTATTTGGGGTCGGTCTTTCAGACCTGGTGGCCACGGCAACAGCTGGGAAATCCACGTTTGTACCCCAGGTCGCCTCTCAACATGAGAAGACGCCGTATTATCAGGCGCAGTCTTTTCGTGGACAAGCGGGCAAAATGTTCCTCATTTCTGCCCCGTGACAGAGGGAGAGGAAAAAGGCTGCATAAATCAGCCAGTTCCCAGGAACAGAAACCCTCTCCCGCCTCTGCCAAGCCCTCAGTATGACGCTGGGGCTTTACAAGCAGAATCAGGCACGGTAGGGGGCCCTTCTCAATGAATTTCAGCGCGCAGTGGGCTCACTCGCAAGTAGACCCCTGGATCCTTCAGGTGATATCTCAGGGGTACAAATTAGAATTCGAGACGTCTCCCCCTCGCCGTTTTCCTAAAGTCGGCTTTACCGATGTCTCCTTCTGACAGGGAGACAGTTTTGGAAGCCATTCACAAGCTGTATTCCCAGCAGGTGATAATCAAGGTACCCCTCCTGCAACAGGGAACGGGGTATTATTCCACACTGTTGTGGTACCGAAGCCGGACGGCTCGGTGAGACCGATTCTAAATCTAAAATCTTTGAACACTTACATACAGAGGTTCAAATTCAAGATTGAGTCACTCAGAGCAGTGATTGCGAACCTGGAAGAAGGGGACTACATGATGTCTCGGGACATCAAGGATGCTTACCTTCATGTCAAAATTTACCCTTCTCACCAAGGGTACCTCAGGTTTATGGTACAGAACTGTCACTATCAGTTCAGACGCTGCCATATGGATGGTCCACGGCACCCCGGGTCATTACCAAGGTAATGGCCGAAATGATGATATTCCTTCGAAGGAAGGGAATTTTAGTTATCCCTTACTTGGACGATTCCCTGATAAGGGTAAGATCCAGGGAACAGTTGGAGGTCGGTGTAGCAAGGTAGTGTTGCGGCAGCACGATTGGATTCTCAATATTCCAAAATCGCAGCTGGTTCCGACGACTTGTCTTCTGTTCCTAGGGATGATCCTGGACACAGTCCAGAAAAAGGTGTTTCTCCCGGAGGGGAAAGCCAGGGAGTTATCCGAGCTAGTCAGGAACCTCCTAAAACCGAGCCAAGTCTCAGTGCATCAATGCACAAGGGTTCTGGGTAAAATGGTGGCTTCCTACGAAGCAATCCCATTCGGCAGATTCCACGCAAGAACTTTCCAGTGGGACCTGCTGGACAAATGGTCCGGGTCGCATCTTCAGATGCATCAGCGGATAACCCTGTCACCAAGGACAAGGGTGTCCCTCCTGTGGTGGTTGCAGAGTGCTCATCTTCTAGAGGGCCGCAGATTCGGCATTCAGGACTGGGTCCTGGTGACCACGGATGCCAGCCTGCGAGGCTGGGGAGCAGTCACACAGGGAAGGAATATCCAGGGCTTATGGTCAAGCCTGGAGACATCACTTCACATAAATATCCTGAAGCTAAGGGCCATTTACAATGCTCTAAGCTTAGCAAGACCTCTGCTTCAAGGTCAGCCGGTGTTGATCCAGTCGGACAACATCACGGCAGTCACCCACGTAAACAGACAGGGTGGCACAAGAAGCAGGAGGGCAATGGCAGAAGCTGCAAGGATTCTTCGCTGGGCGGAAAATCATGTGATAGCACTGTCAGCAGTATTCATTCCGGGAGTGGACAACTGGGAAGCAGACTTCCTCAGCACGACCTCCACCCGGGAGAGTGGGGACTTCACCCAGAAGTCTTCCACATGATTATAAACCGTTGGGAAAAACTCGACAGGTATTGCGCCAGGTCAAGGGACCCTCAGGCAATAGCTGTAGACGCTCTGGTAACACCGTGGGTGTACCAGTCAGTGTATGTGTTCCCTCCTCTGCCTCTCATACCCAAGGTACTGAGATTGATAAGATGGAGAGGAGTAAGCACTATATTCGTGGCTCCGGATTGGCCAAGAAGGACTTGGTAACCGGAACTTCAAGAGATGCTCACGGAGGATCCGTGGCCTCTACCTCTAAGAAGGGACCTGCTCCAACAAGGACCCTGTCTGTTCCAAGACTTACCGCGGCTGCGTTTGACGGCATGGCGGTTGAACGCCGGATCCTGAAGGAAAAAAGGCATTCCGGATGAAGTCATCCCTATCCTGATCAAAGCCAGGAAGGATGTAACCGCAAAACATTATCACCGCATTTGGCAAAAATATGTTGCGTGGTGCGAGGCCAGTAAGGCCCGACGGAGGAAATTCAACTGGGTCGATTCCTACATTTCCTGCAAACAGGAGTGTCTATGGGCCTGAAATTGGGGTCCATTAAGGTTCAAATTTCGGCCCTGTCAATTTTCTTCCAAAAAGAACTAGCTTCAGTCCCTGAAGTTCAGACGTTTGTAAAAGGGGTACTGCATATACAGCCTCCTTTTGTGCCTCCAGTGGCACTTTGGGATCTCAATGTAGTTTTTTGGGTTCCAAAAGTCACATTGGTTTGAACCACTTAAATCTGTGGAGTTAAAATATCTCACATGGAAAGTGGTCATGCTGTTGGCCCTGGCCTGGGCCAGGCGCGTGTCAGAATTGGCGGCTTTATCCTGTAAAAGCCCTTATCTGATTTTCCATTCGGACAGGGCGGAATTGAGGACTCGTCCTCAGTTTCTCCCTAAGGTGGTTTCAGCGTTTCACCTGAACCAACCTATTGTGGTGCCTGCGGCTACTAGGGACTTGGAGGACTCCAAGTTGCTAGACGTTGTCAGGGCCCTGAAAATATGTTTCCAGGACGGCTGGAGTCAGAAAATCTGACTCGCTGTTTATCCTGTATGCACCCAACAAGCTGGGTGCTCCTGCTTCTAAGCAGACTATTGCTCGTTGGATTTGTAGTACAATTCAGCTTGCACATTCTGTGGCAGGCCTGCCACAGCCAAAAATCTGTAAATGCCCACTCCACAAGGAAGGTGGGCTCATCTTGGGCGGTTGCCCGAGGGGTCTCTGCTTTACAACTTTGCCGAGCAGCTACTTGGTCAGGAGCAAATACGTTTGTAAAATTCTACAAAATTGATACCCTGGCTGAGGAGGACCTGGAGTTCTCTCAATTGGTGCTGCAGAGTCATCCGCACTCTCCCGCCCGTTTGGGAGCTTTGGTATAATCCCCATGGTCCTTACGGAGTCCCCAGCATCCACTTAGGACGTTAGAGAAAATAAGAATTTACTTACCGATAATTCTATTTCTCGTAGTCCGTAGTGGATGCTGGGCGCCCATCCCAAGTGCGGATTGTCTGCAATACTGGTACATAGTTATTGTTACCAAAAAATCGGGTTATTGCTGTAGTGAGCCATCTTTTCTAGAGGCTCCTCTGTTATCATGCTGTTAACTGGGTTCAGATCACAAGTTGTACGGTGTGATTGGTGTGGCTGGTATGAGTCTTACCCGGGATTCAAAATCCTTCCTTATTGTGTACGCTCGTCCGGGCACAGTATCCTAACTGAGGCTTGGAGGAGGGTCATAGGGGGAGGAGCCAGTGCACACCAGATAGTCCTAAAGCTTTCTTTAGATGTGCCCAGTCTCCTGCGGAGCCGCTATTCCCCATGGTCCTTACGGAGTCCCCAGCATCCACTACGGACTACGAGAAATAGAATTATTGGTAAGTAAATTCTTATTTTCTTAGATATTTAGGAATCAGAATCCTGCTAAAAATAAAATATGTTATAATATGTAATTATAAACCCATCCTGGACCACTTTGCTGATTTATTTAAGTGAAGGGTAAATTACGAACCCTCCTGGATGGGGCGCTTTTCCTCTATTAAAATGATGCTACTTCCTAAAATTCCTTATCTTTTTAGAGCCATACCATATCTAGTTCTGATTAAACTACTCATTAAATTCTACTCAATCATTTCTACATTTATTTGAAAGGTAAAAGACCTAGAATTGCTAGGGCTTGTCTATTCAGACCTAAACCCTGTGATGGTCTAGACAGCGTGTACAGTAAAAACCTTTGGCGCTACAGGATGGTGATTCAAATGAAAGGTATGCGTGAATGTATATATAAATGTATTTATTTTGTATAGAGGTAGCAGGCTGTATTATAAGCAACTGGTTTATAGACAAATTGTGTATATAGTCTAGTAATGATAATAAAACACAAGAAAAAAGGGAAAAGAAAAACAGTTATACTAAAAAGAGCAAATGTTGCTATGAGCGGGACACAAAGAAAAAATTGAATATAAGAGAGCTACAAAAAAAAATTTAAATGAGGGGGGTCAGTCCTCTTTATAAAATTGTAAGGTTGATTTTAGGAGTCGTTAGGTAATTATGCCGTCAATTTCAAGATAATATTTCAGTTAGTAATTAAAATGGTCACAATGTAACAAAAATATGTAGCAAAAAAAATAAAGAAAATCAGGAAGAAATGTCAAAAAAACCCACATGCTGAACGCATACGAAGAGAGTGCTAAAGTATTTTGATTTATTTTGTTACTTTCATGGTTTCACGTCAAGTATTCTCACGTCAAGCAATTATAACAGTAGACCTATAGTGTGAGTTAGTCCCCCAGGAAGCTATTCATCTTGAAGTCGATGTTAAGGCCTTTTGGAGTCAGAGTTTGCATATTGTATATCCATTTTTTTCTTCTCTTGACATTGTTCCAATATAGTCTCCTCCTCTCCATGGGATTTCTACTTTTAGCGTCATGAATCTCAAAAGTTTAGCATCATGGTCATGTCTTGTCCGAAAATGGTCTGACACACTGTGGGTTTCCACTTCTTTTTCAATATTCCTTTGGGTGTTCAAACTTCTTGCGGTTCGTCCTATATATTGAAGACCGCATGGACAAGACAGCAAATATATCACCCCTTTAGTGTCGCAGGTCATTTTTTTTTATTTTGAAAGTTTTTTTGGTTGCATTGGATGTGAAGTCATTCACTGGTTTGGTGGTTTTTACTTTGCTCATCTTGCAGGCTTTACATCTGTTGCAATAAGAAAATCCCGCGGTGGTGTCATTCAACCATGTTTTACATTCTTTATTGGATGTTGGTAAAAAACTGGAAACTAGTTCATTCCTGATGTTTGGTGCCTTTCTATATATTATTCTTGGATGTCCCTGTATGTATTCTTTTATTTCTTCATCTTGCCTGAGGATAGGACAGTTTTTTCTGATGATTTTTTCAAAACTTCTGTATTGACTATTGTAGTCAGTGATTAAGGTTACATATTTTATTTCTTCTGTTTCTTTATCTTTGTATCTCAAGAGGTCTTCTCTTTTTGTTGTTTTTGTTGACTCTAGGGCCTTTTGAATGATATCCTCATTGTAATTTCTTTCCAGGAATATTTCGTTTAGTGACTTTGTTTGTTGAGCAGTTCCTTCTGAATCTCTTGAACTTTCCTCCTGGGATGCTTTTTATCCAGTTTCTATGGTGGTTGCTGGATGCTGGTATGAAGTTGTTGCAGTCTACGGGTTTGATAAATGTCTTGGTGTGTAGTTTCCCATCATCAATGTAGATTGTGAGGTCCAAGAAGTTAATTACTTTTTTACTTTGCATTTCTGTGAATTGAAGATTTAGACTGTTAGTGTTAATATGGTTTGTAAATTCCATTAGCTCATATGATGTTCCGTTCCAGATAACTATGATGTCATTGATGTTACATTTCCATATCACTATGTGCTCCAATTGAGGATTGTTTTTCCAAATGAAGTTCTCCTTCCACTGTGACATAAAAAGGTTCATGTAGCGGGGGGGATTTAGTGCCCATAGCTGTTCTGCGAACCTGTCTAAAGTGGGTGTTGTTAAACCAAAAAGTGTTGTGGCTAAGTATAAATTTAATGCCCTTTACTACAAAGCTCATTTGGTCACCTGGTAAATCTGATTGGTTTTCTAGGATTTGTGTTATGGCTTTACATCCTTCTTGGTCGTCTATGCACGTGTATGGTGCCTTTACATCGTATGTCACTAGTCTATAGTTGTCATCCCATTGCGTTTCATCCAGAAGTCATAGAATTTGGGTAGTGTCCTTCAAATAGCTTTTTTGTTGTGACATCAGTGGTTGTATGGTTTTGTCTATGTATTCTGATAGGTGGGAGTTAACAAGCTGATGCCTGATATTATCGGTCTTCCTGGTGGATTTATGATGTTCTTATGAAGTTTGGGTAGGAAGTAGAACACTCGTGTCCTTGGATTTGTTTGTTGGAGAAAGATTTTCTCTTTCTTGTTTAGAATCCCTTTTATAGTCCCTTCCTTTGCCAGTAGGTTGTATTGTTTTTTTATATGCCTCGATGGGATTAGATAGTAGTTCTTCATATGTTTCTTTATCAGCAAGGAGTCTTACTGCTTCCTGATGGTATTTGTCTATATCCAAGATTACAATTCCCCCTCCTTTGTCCGCAGGTTTCACTACTATTCTCTTGTTGTCTTTAAGTTCCCTTAGGCCTTTTCTTTCTTCGTTTGCGAGGTTGAGTTTTCTTTTGTTTCTGGATGTGGTGAGAGGTTTTCAAGATCTCGTTCTACCATTTCTCGAATGCTTTGAAAAATTGTCCTTTAATGTGTTTGGGATAGAATTTAGATTTTTCTTTTAGGTTAGTGTGTTTGTAATTGTCTGAAGTTGGTTCACTAGTGGTTGCTTCATCTGGTTTCCTTTTATTGCGTTTGAAAAATTTCTTGAGGGTAAGTTTTCTTATAAACTGATGTAGATCTATAAATGACTGGAATTTGTTGAGCTTATTGGAGGGTGCAAACTTTAAACCCTTTGTGAGAACGCTTCTTTGTGCATTTGTAAGTTTGTTTTTGCTTATATTGTAGATGCCTAGTGATTTTTCTTCTTCCTCTTAATAGATTTTTCTGAATTTGTCTTTCTGTGTTTCTGCTTTACTTTTTCCTCCTCTGGTTCCTCTTCAGATGATTCTGTGTCCAGGTTTTTTCTTTTTGATAAGCCTGTTTGTGTTTTTGTGTCCGGTAGGAATTGTTCCTCCTATATTAGTTCTAAAAAAGTATTCAGATTATCTTCTGGGTCATCTCCCTGTTCATTGTGCTTATTCTGGGTTTCTTGTCTTGAAAGTTTCTTCATGATTTCTTTTGTTTTCTGTTCCTCTTGTCTGACAATACTGTCATACCACCCATGGGACGCCCAACTCCATCTCGAACTTGGAAGCTAAGCAGGGTGGGCCTAGCAAGTAGTAAATGGGAGACCATTTGTGAACCCTAGGTACAGTAATATAACTCTGTGTATAAACTGCTGAGGAAGGGGGCTGAACAATGTAACAAGTTAAAACCGAAAAGTGTGAGATTAATATCCCAGGGCAAGCAAGAAGGACAACAACTCAAGAAGAAGAGCAAGGAAGCTCCATTCCTATTATAAAATGACTCCAGAATTTCTATATACTGCTGTATATTATATTACATACCCATACCAAATAACAAAGATATTTAATGAGCAACAAATATATCCAAAGAAATTTCTATGTACCACGCGGGTGTGGATTATCAAATCGACAGTGTCTAGGTTGACAATGTTTAGGTCGACCACTATAGGTCGACAGGGTCTGAAGGTCGACAGGGTTTCTAGGTCGACGTGCTAGGTCGACAGGTCAAAAGGTCAACATGAGTTTTTCATGTTTTTTTGGTGTTGTTTTCTCCGTACAGTGACCGGGAAGCCCAGTTAGTGCACCGTGTCCCCTCGTAAGGCTCGCTACGCTCACCATGCTTTGGGCAAGGTGCCTCGCTCCGCTACCGCTTCACTCGGCACAGACTACCGTTCCATTCGTAGTCCTTGTGGATCATTAAGTATGAAAAAGTTCAAAAAATGAAAATGTGAAAAACTCATGTCGACCTTTTGACCTGTCAACCTAGCACATGTCGACCTAGAAACCCTGTCGACCTTCAGACCCTGTCGACCTATTGACTGTTGAGCTATAGTGGTCGACCTAAACATTGTCGACCTAGACAGTGTCGATCTTCAGACCAGATCCCGTACCACCCACCCATACAAGAAAAACTACATTCACTAAAGCAACAAATGTATCTAAAAAGAAGTTAATCTCTACAGATAAAAAACTGTAGTCAAATGTAGTCAAATGTTGCAGTTCTTCACAAGCTATAGGATCATAAGGAAAGCCCATCAGATACTAAGCTCCCTTTAAACACACAGTGTTTAATAATAATGGGGGGGGGGGGAGAAAAAAAAAGAGGAAACCGATACACTCAGTATTATAGTTGCTTAATGAAAGCTCTAGTAGAATGTAAACAGACTCAAACACAAACAAATCTGTTACTATTACTTTTACTACTATTATTATTATTATTATTATTATTATATTTACACCATATAGTTTTAAACACCATTTCCCTATTGCATCTGCCCATCAAATAAAACACTAAGCTTATTCAGACACATATTAGGGACACAAATTACTTATTCATGTGTGTGTGTGTGTGTGTGTGTGTGTGTGTGTGTGTGTGTATGTATGTATATATATATATATATATATATATGTAACTCATCTTTATATTCTTTATTCAAAAAAAGAGGAAAATATATCCTTTATATATATATATATATATATATATATATATATATTCATTATCGCTTCATTCATGTCCTCTTTTGCAAATACTTTATACTGCCTCCTAAAGTGAAAACAGAGAATCCTTGATGTCAGGGTCGGACTGGCCCACAGGGGTACAGGGGAAACCACCTGTGGTCCCCCCTGCCTGGGGGGGGGGGCTACCTCCTCCTCTAGGGATCAGATTTTGCACTTGAATTACACATTGTCCATATGTTACATTATATTGCACAGGACTATGGTGTTCTTTCTACAGTGTTATTACTATATATATTTAACAAGGGGCCCAGAACATGCACTGCTAGTTAGCCAAGCCTCTAAGCGTGGGCCCCTATTACTGCATTTCCCCGGTGGGCCCTTCATACCCCAGTCCGACACTGCTTGATGTGAAACCATTAAAGTAACAAAATAAATCAAAATACTAGCAGCAACTTCAAACTGCAGACTGACATTCCAAATTCATGAATTAGAAACACCTGATGAGATTAGACAAGACTGACAGCTGCAAGAACGAATGAGAATATGAATTAGCATAAACCAATCAGAGGGAATTAAACACCATAAGAAGACTTCAGGATGCACATCACCTAACAGTCCCTGACAAAGCACGGGTCGCAAAGCCGAGTGAAACGCATTAGGCCACGCCTCCCACCCGCCTCAGACCCGGAATCCACGATCCTCGGGAAGACGGCGGCATCAACCTCCCGGGGATCAGAACACACAGACGCCTGTTAAACATTGCGACTTCCAGGAAAGAGGCGCTGCTCCTACATATACTGAACAGAAAACTGAGACTTAACCCACAAATAGCCGGTCCCCGCATAGGGGTGAAGATTCGTAGGTGGAACTACTTTAGTGCTCTCCATGCATGCAGTCAGCATGTGGATGTTTTGACCTTGTATTCTTGATTTTATTTAATCTCTTCGGTACACAGTGACTTTTTAATTCTACGATTCGTAAGTGGAACTACTTTAGCACTCTCCACGTATGCGTTCAGCATGTGGATTTTTTTACCTTTTTTCCTGATTTTCTTTAATCTTTTCAGTACATACTGTAGTAACATAGTATTCGAGGTTGAAAAGAGGCAAAATGCCCATCGCGCTCAACCTGTATTAAGTTGAGTTGATTTTAATGTACCTACTGAAGAATGTTTCATGACTAGTTAACAACTGCAAATCATGTTATACCCGGATTGACAACTTCAGTATTTTAAATGTTGTAATCTTGGATATCCTTTCCAATCAGAAATTCATCCAATCCCCTTTTAAATGCATTTACAGTGTCCACCATTACCACTTTCCCTGGCAAGGAATTCCAAATCCTTATTGCCCTAACAGTGAAGAACCCTTTCCTCCATTGCGTGCAGAATTTTCTCTCCTCCAGCCTCAGCGAGTGCCCACGTGTCCTAAACAAAGTTCTTTTAATAAATAATTATTTTGATAACTCTTTGTAGTGCCCCTTTACATATTTGAAGACATTAATAATGTCTCCTCTTAGATGCCTCTTTTCCAGTGTATACATGTTCAACCTAGTAAGCCTTTACTTGTAATCCAGTCCCTCTAGCCCTTTAATCAATTTAGTAGCTCGCCTTTGAACCCTTTCGTGTTCACCGATATCTTTCTTATACCGTGGTGCCCAAAACTGAACACAATATTCCAGGTACGGACGTACCAATGATTTGTACAGTGGCAGAATTACATCCTCGTCCTTTGTCTCAATTCCCCATTTTATGCATGCTAACATCTTACTTGCCTTCTTTACTGTGCTTTGACATTGTATATGGTTATTTAGTTTATTATCAATTAGTGCCCCCAAATCCTTTTTCAAAACTGTTACCCGTTTAATATGTAGGATGCAAGTTTGTTTTTAGTCCCGAAATGCATAACCTTGCATTTTTCTATATTGAAACTCATTCTCCATTTAGATGCCCAGATTTCAAGTTTAGATAAGTCATTCTGCAGAGACTCTACATCTATTTCTGTATTAATTACCCTACACAGTTTACTATCATCTGCAAAGATTGACTCTGTGCTCTCCAGGCCTATTTCTAGGTCATTGATAAATATGTTGAACAGTAGTGGCTCGAGTACGGACCCCTGTGGTATTCCGCTGACTACTGGAGTCCAGCTTGAGGACTTCCCGTTGACCACTGCTCGCTGTACCCTGTTTTCCAGCCAGTTATTTATCCATGTACAAACAGTTTTTCCTAGGCCAAGCTCTTTTAATTTGATGATTAATCTCCTGTGAGGCACCGTATCGAAGGCTTTTGCAAAATCTAAGTAGACCACATCCACTGCTTTTACTTGTTCAAGATTGTCGCTTACTTCCTCATAGAAGTTATCTAAATTAGTTTGACATGATCTATCCCTCACAAACCCATGCTGGTTCTTGCTAATAATCTTAGTGGTCTGCAGATACTCCTGTATGCTATCCCTTAGAATTCCTTCCAATGGTTTCCCCACTATAGATGTCAAACTAATCGGCCTGTAGTTACCCGGATGATTTTTGGAATCTTTTTTAGATAATGGCACTACCTCTGCTATACGCCAATCCTTCGGTACCATGCCAGATCTAATTGAAAATCAAGTATAGGGATCTTGCTAGTTGTGACCTAGTTGTGATCTTCATTTAACAGTACTCCAAAATTAATCTTTTAATGGACCTATGTTCTCCTTTTTTAACCTTTTACTGTTTATGTATTTTAAAAAAAAATTGGATTGGTTTTACTCTCTATAGCAATTTGCTTTTCGTTTTCAATTTTAGCTGCTCTTATTGCATTTTTGCATCTTTTATTGCATTCCTTGTAGTACTGGAATGAATCCTTTCCATTAGATTTAAATGCTTTGAAAGCATGCCTCTTTTTGGTTGATTTCACCCTTGACATTCTTGTTAAGCCACATCGGTTTGAATTTGGTACTCCTGCGCTTACTACCCATGGGAATAAATTTGTGACTATTGCTATCTAGCAACCCTTTGAAAGCATCCCACATTTCTGAAGTGTTCTTACCATGAAACAAAACTTCCCACTCAATGTTGTTTAGTGCACATCTCAGCATACTGAAGTTAGCTTTCCTAAAGTTAAATGTTTTGGTTGATCCCTTATAGCTATGTTTCCTGAAACTGATGTCGAATGTGATCATATAGTGATCACTGTTACCCAAAGTCTCCCCAACTTTAGTAACCGATATGATGTCCACATTATTAGTAATTACTAGATCTAGAATAGTTATACCCCTAGTTGGGTCCTCGACTAATTGAGACAAGTAGTGATCTTTTAACATATTTAAGAACCTGCTTCCCCTAGCTTTAAGACATGAATTGTTACTCCAATTAATATCAGGCTAGTTAAAATCCCCAATCACTACAGTAGGATGTCTCCCAATCCCGCAGCCCTTTCAATTTGCTTCAAGAGTTGTTCTTCCTCATGTATGCTAATATCTGGCTGTTTGTAGCACGTGCCTATAACTAATTTTTTTGCATCAATACCCCCACTTGAGATTTCAACCCATAGTGACTCCACGTTATCGCCTGTCCCCTCATAAATAACCTCCTTTAAGTACGGTTTAAGAGACGGTTTAACATAAAGACATACACCTCCTCCTCTTTTGCTTGCCCTGTCCCTCCTGAAAAGAGAATACCCCTCCAAGTTTGCAACCCAGTCGTAAGAGTCGTCCCACCATGTTTCTGTAACTTTTCAATTATGAACTAAGATTCGTAAGTGGAACTACGTTAGCACTCTCCACGTATGTGTTCAGCATGTGGATTATTTGACATTTCTTCCTGATTTTCTTTATTTTTTTGCTACATATTTTTGTTACATAGTGACCATTTTAATTACGAACTGAAATATTATCTTGAAATCGACGACATAATTACCTAACGAATCCTAAAATCAACCTTGCAATTTTATAAAGAGGACTGATCCCCCTCATTTTAAATATTTTTGTGGCTCTCTTATATTCAATTTTTTTCTTTGTGTCCCACTCATAAGCAACATTTGCTCTTTTTAGTATAACTGTTCTTCTTTTCTTTTCCCTTTTTGCTTGTTTTTTATTATCATTACTAGAGATGAGCGCCTGAAATTTTTCGGGTTTTGTGTTTTGGTTTTGGGTTCGGTTCCGCGGCCGTGTTTTGGGTTCGAACGCGTTTTGGCAAAACCTCACCGAATTATTTTTGTCGGATTCGGGTGTGTTTTGGATTCGGGTGTTTTTTTCCAAAAACACTAAAAAACAGCTTAAATCATAGAATTTGGGGGTCATTTTGATCCCAAAGTATTATTAACCTCAAAAACCATAATTTACACTCATTTTCAGTCTATTCTGAATACCTCACACCTCACAATATTATTTTTAGTCCTAAAATTTGCACCGAGGTCGCTGTGTGAGTAAGATAAGCGACCCTAGTGGCCGACACAAACACCGGGCCCATCTAGGAGTGGCACTGCAGTGTCACGCAGGATGTCCCTTCCAAAAAACCCTCCCCAAACAGCACATGACGCAAAGAAAAAAAGAGGCGCAATGAGGTAGCTGTGTGAGTAAGATTAGCGACCCTAGTGGCCGACACAAACACCGGGCCCATCTAGGAGTGGCACTGCAGTGTCACGCAGGATGGCCCTTCCAAAAAACCCTCCCCAAACAGCACATGACGCAAAGAAAAAAAGAGGCGCAATGAGGTAGCTGACTGTGTGAGTAAGATTAGCGACCCTAGTGGCCGACACAAACACCGGGCACATCTAGGAGTGGCACTGCAGTGTCACGCAGGATGTCCCTTCCAAAAAACCCTCCCCAAACAGCACATGACGCAAAGAAAAAAAGAGGCGCAATGAGGTAGCTGTGTGAGTAAGATTAGCGACCCTAGTGGCCGACACAAACACCGGGCCCATCTAGGAGTGGCACTGCAGTGTCACGCAGGATGTCCCTTCCAAAAAACCCTCCCCAATCAGCACATGATGCAAAGAAAAAGAAAAGAAAAAAGAGGTGCAAGATGGAATTATCCTTGGGCCCTCCCACCCACCCTTATGTTGTATAAACAAAACAGGACATGCACACTTTAACCAACCCATCATTTCAGTGACAGGGTCTGCCACACGACTGTGACTGATATGACGGGTTGGTTTGGACCCCCCCCAAAAAAGAAGCAATTAATCTCTCCTTGCACAAACTGGCTCTACAGAGGCAAGATGTCCACCTCATCTTCACCCTCCGATATATCACCGTGTACATCCCCCTCCTCACAGATTATCAATTCGTCCCCACTGGAATCCACCATCTCAGCTCCCTGTGTACTTTGTGGAGGCAATTGCTGCTGGTCAATGTCTCCGCGGAGGAATTGATTATAATTCATTTTAATGAACATCATCTTCTCCACATTTTCTGGATGTAACCTCGTACGCCGATTGCTGACAAGGTGAGCGGCGGCACTAAACACTCTTTCGGAGTACACACTTGTGGGAGGGCAACTTAGGTAGAATAAAGCCAGTTTGTGCAAGGGCCTCCAAATTGCCTCTTTTTCCTGCCAGTATAAGTACGGACTGTGTGACGTGCCTACTTGGATGCGGTCACTCATATAATCCTCCACCATTCTATCAATGTTGAGAGAATCATATGCAGTGACAGTAGACGACATGTCCGTAATCGTTGTCAGGTCCTTCAGTCCGGACCAGATGTCAGCATCAGCAGTCGCTCCAGACTGCCCTGCATCACCGCCAGCGGGTGGGCTCGGAATTCTGAGCCTTTTCCTCGCACCCCCAGTTGCGGGAGAATGTGAAGGAGGAGATGTTGACAGGTCGCGTTCCGCTTGACTTGACAATTTTGTCACCAGCAGGTCTTTCAACCCCAGCAGACCTGTGTCTGCCGGAAAGAGAGATCCAAGGTAGGCTTTAAATCTAGGATCGAGCACGGTGGCCAAAATGTAGTGCTCTGATTTCAACAGATTGACCACCCGTGAATCCTTGTTAAGCGAATTAAGGGCTGCATCCACAAGTCCCACATGCCTAGCGGAATCGCTCCGTGTTAGCTCCTCCTTCAATGCCTCCAGCTTCTTCTGCAAAAGCCTGATGAGGGGAATGACCTGACTCAGGCTGGCAGTGTCTGAACTGACTTCACGTGTGGCAAGTTCAAAGGGCATCAGAACCTTGCACAACGTTGAAATCATTCTCCACTGCACTTGAGACAGGTGCATTCCACCTACTATATCGTGCTCAATTGTATAGGCTTGAATGGCCTTTTGCTGCTCCTCCAACCTCTGAAGCATATAGAGGGTTGAATTCCACCTCGTTACCACTTCTTGCTTCAGATGATGGCAGGGCAGGTTCAGTAGTTTTTGGTGGTGCTCCAGTTTTCTGTACGTGGTGCCTGTACGCCGAAAGTGTCCCGCAATTCTTCTGGCCACCGACAGCATCTCTTGCACGCCCCTGTCGTTTTTTAAAAAATTCTGCACCACCAAATTCAAGGTATGTGCAAAACATGGGACGTGCTGGAATTGGCCCAGATTTAATGCACACACAATATTGCTGGCGTTGTCCGATGCCACAAATCCACAGGAGAGTCCAATTGGGGTAAGCCATTCCGCGATGATCTTCCTCAGTTGCCGTAAGAGGTTTTCAGCTGTGTGCGTATTCTGGAAAGCGGTGATACAAAGCGTAGCCTGCCTAGGAAAGAGTTGGCGTTTGCGAGATGCTGCTACTGGTGCCGCCGCTGCTGTTCTTGCGGCGGGAGTCCATACATCTACCCAGTGGGCTGTCACAGTCATATAGTCCTGACCCTGCCCTGCTCCACTTGTCCACATGTCCGTGGTTAAGTGGACATTGGGTACAGCTGCATTTTTTAGGACACTGGTGACTCTTTTTCTGAGGTCTGTGTACATTTTCGGTATCGCCTGCCTAGAGAAATGGAACCTAGATGGTATTTGGTACTGGGGACACAGTACCTCCAACAAGTCTCTAGTTGGCTCTGCAGTAATGATGGATACCGGAACCACGTTTCTCACCACCCAGGATGCCAAGGCCTCAGTTATCCGCTTTGCAGTAGGATGACTGCTGTGATATTTCATCTTCCTCGCAAAGGACTGTTGAACAGTCAATTGCTTACTGGAAGTAGTACAAGTGGGCTTACGACTTCCCCTCTGGGATGACCATCGACTCCCAGCGGCAACAACAGCAGCGCCAGCAGCAGTAGGCATTACACGCAAGGATGCATCGGAGGAATCCCAGGCAGGAGAGGACTCGTCAGACTTGCCAGTGACATGGCCTGCAGGACTATTGGCATTCCTGGGGAAGGAGGAAATTGACACTGAGGGAGTTGGTGGGGTGGTTTGCGTGAGCTTGGTTACAAGAGGAAGGGATTTACTGGTCAGTGGACTGCTTCCGCTGTCACCCAAAGTTTTTGAACTTGTCACTGACTTATTATGAATGCGCTGCAGGTGACGTATAAGGGAGGATGTTCCGAGGTGGTTAACGTCCTTACCCCTACTTATTACAGCTTGACAAAGGGAACACACGGCTTGACACCTGTTGTCCGCATTTCTGGTGAAATACCTCCACACCGAAGAGCTGATTTTTTTGGTATTTTCACCTGGCATGTCAACGGCCATATTCCTCCCACGGACAACAGGTGTCTCCCCGGGTGCCTGACTTAAACAAACCACCTCACCATCAGAATCCTTCTGGTCAATTTCCTCCCCAGCGCCAGCAACACCCATATCCTCCTCATCCTGGTGTACTTCAACACTGACATCTTCAATCTGACTATCAGGAACTGGACTGCGGGTGCTCCTTCCAGCACTTGCAGGGGGCATGCAAATAGTGGAAGGCGCATGCTCTTCACGTCCAGTGTTGGGAAGGTCAGGCATCGCAAACGACACAATTGGACTCTCCTTGTGGATTTGGGATTTCAAAGAACGCACAGTTCTTTGCGGTGCTTTTGCCAGCTTGAGTCTTTTCAGTTTTCTAGCGAGAGGCTGAGTGCTTCCATCCTCATGTGAAGCTGAACCACTAGCCATGAACATAGGCCAGGGCCTCAGCCGTTCCTTGCCACTCCGTGTGGTAAATGGCATATTGGCAAGTTTACGCTTCTCCTCCGACAATTTTATTTTAGGTTTTGGAGTCCTTTTTTTTCTGATATTTGGTGTTTTGGATTTGACATGCTCTGTACTATGACATTGGGCATCGGCCTTGGCAGACGACGTTGCTGGCATTTCATCGTCTCGGCCATGACTAGTGGCAGCAGCTTCAGCACGAGGTGGAAGTGGATCTTGATCTTTCCCTAATTTTGGAACCTCAACTTTTTTGTTCTCCATATTTTATAGGCAGAACTAAAAGGCACCTCAGGTAAACAATGGAGATGGATGGATTGGATACTAGTATACAATTATGGACGGACTGCCACGGTTAGGTGGTATAAAAAAACCACGGTTAGGTGGTATATATTGTAATACAATTATGGATGGACGGACTGCCTGCCGAGTGCCGACACAGAGGTAGCCACAGCCGTGAACTACCGCACTGTACACTGGTTGATAAAGAGATAGTAGTATACTCGTAACAACTAGTATGACTGACTATGACGGTATAAAGAATGAAAAAAAAACCACGGTTAGGTGGTATATATTGTAATACAATTATGGATGGACGGACTGCCTGCCGAGTTCCGACACAGAGGTAGCCACAGCCGTGAACTACCGCACTGTACACTGGTTGATAAAGAGATAGTAGTATACTCGTAACAACTAGTATGACTGACTATGACGGTATAAAGAATGAAAAAAAAACCACGGTTAGGTGGTATATATTATAATACAATTATGGATGGACGGACTGCCTGCCGACTGCCGACACAGAGGTAGCCACAGCCGTGAACTACCGCACTGTACACTGGTTGATAAAGAGATAGTAGTATACTCGTAACAACTAGTATGACACTATGACGGTATAAAGAATGAAAAAAAAACCACGGTTAGGTGGTATATATTATAATAATACAATTATGGATGGACGGACTGCCTGCCGAGTTCCGACACAGAGGTAGCCACAGCCGTGAACTACCGCACTGTACACTGGTTGATAAAGAGATAGTAGTATACTCGTAACAACTAGTATGACTGACTATGACGGTATAAAGAATGAAAAAAAAAACCACGGTTAGGTGGTATATATTGTAATACAATTATGGATGGACGGACTGCCTGCCGAGTTCCGACACAGAGGTAGCCACAGCCGTGAACTACCGCACTGTACACTGGTTGATAAAGAGATAGTAGTATACTCGTAACAACTAGTATGACTGACTATGACGGTATAAAGAATGAAAAAAAAACCACGGTTAGGTGGTATATATTGTAATACAATTATGGATGGACGGACTGCCTGCCGAGTTCCGACACAGAGGTAGCCACAGCCGTGAACTACCGCACTGTACACTGGTTGATAAAGAGATAGTAGTATACTCGTAACAACTAGTATGACTGACTATGACGGTATAAAGAATGAAAAAAAAACCACGGTTAGGTGGTATATATTATAATACAATTATGGATGGACGGACTGCCTGCCGACTGCCGACACAGAGGTAGCCACAGCCGTGAACTACCGCACTGTACACTGGTTGATAAAGAGATAGTAGTATACTCGTAACAACTAGTATGACACTATGACGGTATAAAGAATGAAAAAAAAACCACGGTTAGGTGGTATATATTATAATACAATTATGGATGGACGGACTGCCTGCCGACTGCCGACACAGAGGTAGCCACAGCCGTGAACTACCGCACTGTACACTGGTTGATAAAGAGATAGTAGTATACTCGTAACAACTAGTATGACACTATGACGGTATAAAGAATGAAAAAAAAACCACGGTTAGGTGGTATATATTATAATACAATTATGGATGGACGGACTGCCTGCCGACTGCCGACACAGAGGTAGCCACAGCCGTGAACTACCGCACTGTACACTGGTTGATAAAGAGATAGTAGTATACTCGTAACAACTAGTATGACTGACTATGACGGTATAAAGAATGAAAAAAAAACCACGGTTAGGTGGTATATATTATAATACAATTATGGATGGACGGACTGCCTGCCGACTGCCGACACAGAGGTAGCCACAGCCGTGAACTACCGCACTGTACACTGGTTGATAAAGAGATAGTAGTATACTCGTAACAACTAGTATGACACTATGACGGTATAAAGAATGAAAAAAAAACCACGGTTAGGTGGTATATATTATAATACAATTATGGATGGACGGACTGCCTGCCGACTGCCGACACAGAGGTAGCCACAGCCGTGAACTACCGCACTGTACACTGGTTGATAAAGAGATAGTAGTATACTCGTAACAACTAGTATGACACTATGACGGTATAAAGAATGAAAAAAAAACCACGGTTAGGTGGTATATATTATAATAATACAATTATGGATGGACGGACTGCCTGCCGACTGCCGACACAGAGGTAGCCACAGCCGTGAACTACCGCACTGTACACTGGTTGATAAAGAGATAGTAGTATACTCGTAACAACTAGTATGACTATGACGACGGTATAAAGAAAGAAAAAAAAATACCACGGTTAGGTGGTATATAATTATACAATTATGGATGGACGGACTGCCTGCCGAGTGCCGACTGCCGACACAGAGGTAGCCACAGCCGTGAACTACCGCACTG
Source organism: Pseudophryne corroboree (assembly GCF_028390025.1). Taxonomy (NCBI): domain Eukaryota; kingdom Metazoa; phylum Chordata; class Amphibia; order Anura; family Myobatrachidae; genus Pseudophryne; species Pseudophryne corroboree. Next base: position 349,429,232 of record NC_086447.1, read on the forward strand.
TACTGTGTCTGCTGCTAATATAGACTGGTTGATAAAGAGATAGTATACAACAATATACTACTATACTGGTGGTCAGGCACTGGTCACCACTAGTCACACTGGCAGTGGCACTCCTGCAGCAAAAGTGTGCACTGTTTAATTTTAAATTAATATAATATTATGTACTCCTGGCTCCTGCTATAACAACCTGCAGTGCTCCCCAGTCTCCCCCACAATTATTATAAGCTTTTATACATTGATGTGCAGCACACTGGGCTGAGCTGAGTGCACACAGACTGAGTCACACTGTGTGACTGCTGTGTATCGTTTTTTTCAGGCAGAGAACGGATATAGCAGAGAACGGATATATTAAATAAAAGTTAACTTAACAACAACTGCACTGGTCACTGTGGTAAACTCTGTCTGCACAATCTCTCTCTCTCTCTCTCTCTTCTAATCTATTCTAATGGAGAGGACGCCAGCCACGTCCTCTCCCTATCAATCTCAATGCACGTGTGAAAATGGCGGCGACGCGCGGCTCCTTATATAGAATCCGAGTCTCGCGAGAATCCGACAGCGTCATGATGACGTTCGGGCGCGCTCGGGTTAACCGAGCAAGGCGGGAAGATCCGAGTCGCTCGGACCCGTGAAAAAAAAAGTGAAGTTCGTGCGGGTTCGGATTCAAAGAAACCGAACCCGCTCATCTCTAATCATTACTAGACTATATATACAATTTGTCTATAAACCAGTTGCTTATAATACAGCCTGCTACCTCTATACAAAATAAATACGTTTATATATTAATTCATGCATACCTTTCATTTGAATCACCATCCTGTAGCACCAAAGGTTTTAACTCTACACGCTATCTAGTAACCAGAAAAAGTCATAAAAGATTTTTCCATTAAAACCTAGGCAGCACACAAATTTGCACAACACGACTCACTTAAGGGAGCGCAGACCACACCCCCAACTATACACCTGTGATGGTCTGGCTTTACCCAATTTAGAGTTATATCAACATGCCTGCCTTATTGATCAACTGAACAATTGGCTCTCTCCTGAACCTGTTAAAAAAAACCTTGGTTGATATTGAAAATTCTATGTGCCATGGTTTTCCTTTATGGGACTTAATTTGGGTTAAGACCTCTGATAGGCCATTCTATTCTGTATCTTTGAAGTTTTCAGATACTCTCATTGTTTGGGGCAAACTTATTAGTGTGTTTGGGAAATGTTATCTCCCATCCTCGAGCATTTCTCTGCTGGAGGTATCAAAATTAATTCTTGATTTATCTTTACAGAATTGGCATGATTTGGGCATTTTATCAATTAGAGATCTGTATGTTGATTCCCATCTTAAGTCCTTTCAACAACTTCAAAATCAGTATGCGGTACCTGGGATAGTTTTCTACAAGTACTTACAAATAAGACACTGGGTTCTGTCTAACTCATCATCTGATCATCCTCTTCCATCACCTCCACTAGTGATGTGCACCGGAAATTTTTCGGGTTTTGTGTTTTGTTTTTGGATTCGGTTCCGCGGCCGTGTTTTGGATTCGGACGCGTTTTGGCAAAACCTCCCTGAAAATTTTTTGTCGGATTCGGGTGTGTTTTGGATTCAGGTGTTTTTTTTACAAAAAACCCTCAAAAAAAAGCTTAAATCATAGAATTTGGGGGTCATTTTGATCCCATAGTATTATTAACCTCAATAACCATAATTTACACTCATTTCCAGTCTATTCTGAACACCTCACACCTCACGATATTATTTTTAGTCCTAAAATTTGCACCGAGGTCGCTGGATGACTAAGCTAAGCGACCCAAGTGTCCGACACAAACACCTGGCCCATCTAGGAGTGGCACTGCAGTGTCAGACAGGATGGCACTTCAAAAAAATAGTCCCCAAACAGCACATGATGCAAAGAAAAAAAGAGGCGCAATGAGGTAGCTGTGTGACTAAGCTAAGCGACCCATGTGGCCGACACAAACACCTGGCCCATCTAGGAGTGGCACTGCAGTGTCAGACAGGATGGCACTTCAAAAAATAGTCCCCAAACAGCACATGATGCAAAGAAACAAAAGAGGTGCAATGAGGTAGCTGTGTGACTAAGCTTAGCGACCCAAGTGGCCGACACAAACACCTGGCCCATCTATGAGTGGCACTGCAGTGTCAGACAGGATGGCACTTCAAAAAATAGTCCCCAAACAGCACATGATGCAAAGAAACAAAAGAGGTGCAATGAGGTAGCTGTGTGACTAAGCTTAGCGACCCAAGTGGCCGACACAAACACCTGGCCCATCTATGAGTGGCACTGCAGTGTCAGACAGGATGGCACTTCAAAAAATAGTCCCCAAACAGCACATGATGCAAAGAAAAATGAAAGAAAAAAGAGGTGCAAGATGGAATTGTCCTTGGGCCCTCCCACCCACCGTTATGTTGTATAAACAGGACATGCACACTTTAACAAACCCATCATTTCAGCGACAGGGTCTGCCACACAACTGTGACTGAAATGACTGGTTGGTTTGGGCCCCCACCAAGACAGAAGCAATCAATCTCTCCTTGAACAAACTGGCTCTACAGAGACAAGATGTCCACCTCCTCCTCATCGTCCGATTCCTCACCCCTTTCACTGTGTACATCCCCCTCCTCACAGATTATTAATTCGTCCCCACTGGAATCCACCATCTCAGGTCCCTGCGTACTTTCTGGAGGCAATTGCTGGTGAATGTCTCCATGGAGGAATTGATTATAATTCATTTTGATGAACATCATCTTCTCCACATTTTCTGGAAGTAACCTCGTACGCCGATTGCTGACAAGGTGAGCGGCTGCACTAAACACTCTTTCGGAGTACACGCTGGAGGGGGGGCAACTTAGGTAAAATAAAGCCAGTTTGTGCAAGGGCCTCCAAATTGCCTCTTTTTCCTGCCAGTATACGTACGGACTGTCTGACGTGCCTACTTGGATGCGGTCACTCATATAATCCTCCACCATTCTTTCAATGGTGACAGAATCATATGCAGTGACAGTAGACGACATGTCCGTAATCGTTGGCAGGTCCTTCAGTCTGGACCAGATGTCAGCACTCGCTCCAGACTGCCCTGCATCACCGCCAGCGGGTGGGCTCGGAATTCTTAGCCTTTTCCTCGCAGCCCCAGTTGCGGGAGAATGTGATGGAGGTGCTGTTGATGGGTCACGTTCCGCTTGACTTGACAATTTTCTCACCAGCAGGTCTTTGAACCTCTGCAGACTTGTGCCTGCTGGAAAGAGAGATACAACGTAGGTTTTAAATCTAGGATCGAGCACGGTGGCCAAAATGTAGTGCTCTGATTTCAACAGATTGACCACCCGTGAATCCTGGTAAAGCGAAATAAGGACTCCATCCACAAGTCCCACATGCCTAGCGGAATCGCTCTGTTTTAGCTCCTCCTTCAATCTCTCCAGCTTCTTTTGCAAAAGTCTGATGAGGGGAATGACCTGACTCAGGCTGGCAGTGTCTGAACTGACTTCACGTGTGGCAAGTTCAAAGGGTTGCAGAACCTTGCACAACGTTGAAATCATTTTCCACTGCGCTTGAGTCAGGTGCATTCCCCCTCCTTTGCCTATATCGTGGGCAGATGTATAGGCTTGAATGGCCTTTTGCTGCTCCTCCATCCTCTGAAGCATATAGAGGGTTGAATTCCACCTCGTTACCACCTCTTGCTTCAGATGATGGCAGGGCAGGTTCAGGAGTGTTTGCTGGTGCTCCAGTCTTCGGCACGCAGTGGCTGAATGCCGAAAGTGGCCCGCAATTCTTCGGGCCACCGACAGCATCTCTTGCACGCCCCTGTCGTTTTTTAAATAATTCTGCACCACCAAATTCAATGTATGTGCAAAACATGGGACGTGCTGGAATTTGCCCAGATGTAATGCACGCACAATATTGGTGGCGTTGTCCGATGTCACAAATCCCCAGGAGAGTCCAATTGGGGTAAGCCATTCTGCGATGATGTTCCTCAGTTTCCGTAAGAGGTTGTCAGCTGTGTGCCTCTTATGGAAAGCGGTGATACAAAGCGTAGCCTGCCTAGGAACGAGTTGGCGTTTGCGAGATGCTGCTACTGGTGCCGCCGCTGCTGTTCTTGCTGCGGGAGGCAATACATCTACCCAGTGGGCTGTCACAGTCATATAGCCCTGAGTCTGCTCTGGTCCACTTGTCCACATGTCCGTGGTTAAGTGGACATTGGGTACAACTGCATTTTTTAGGACACTGGTGACTCTTTTTCTGATGTCTGTGTACATTTTCGGTATCGCCTGCCTAGAGAAATGGAACCTAGATGGTATTTGGTACCGGGGACACAGTACCTCAATCAAGTCTCTAGTTGCCTATGAATTAACGGCGGATACCGGAACCACGTTTCTCACCGCCCAGGCTGCCAAAGCCTGAGTTATCTGCTTTGCAGCAGGATGACTGCTGTGATATTTCATCTTCCTCGCAAAGGACTGTTGGACAGTCAATTGCTTACTGGAAGTAGTACAAGTGGTCTTCCGACTTCCCCTCTGGGATGACGATCGACTACCAGCAGCAACAACAGCAGCGCCAGCAGCAGTAGGCGTTACACTCAAGGATGCATCGGAGGACATGGCCTGCAGGACTATTGGCTTTCCTGTCTAAGGAGGAAATTGACACTGAGGGAGTTGGTGGTGTGGTTTGCAGGAGCTTGGTTACAAGAGGAAGGGATTTAGTTGGCAGTGGACTGCTTCCGCTGTCACCCAAAGTTTTTGAACTTGTCAATGACTTCTGATGAATGCGCTCCAGGTGACGTATAAGGGAGGATGTTCCGAGGTGGTTAACGTCCTTACCCCTACTTATTACAGCTTGACAAAGGCAACACACGGCTTGACACTAGTTGTCAACATTTCTGTTTAAATAATTCCACACCGAAGAGGTGATTTTTTTTGTATTTTGACCAGGCATGTCAATGGCCGTATTCGTCCCACGGACAACAGGTGTCTCCCCGGGTGCCTGACTTAAACAAACCACCTCACCATCAGAATCCTCCTTGTCAATTTCCTCCCCAGCGCCAGCAACACCCATATCCTCATCCTGGTGTACTTCAACAGTGACATCTTCAATTTGACTATCAGGAACTGGACTGCGGGTGCTCCTTCCAGCACTTGCAGGGGGCGTGCAAATGGTGGAAGGCGCAAGCTCTTCCCGTCCAGTGTTGGGAAGGTCAGGCATCGCAATCGACACAATTGGACTCTCCTTGGGGATTTGTGATTTAGAAGAACGCACAGTTCTTTGCTGTGCTTTTGCCATCTTAAGTCTTCTAAGTTTTCTAGCAGGAGGTTGAGTGCTTCCATCCTCATGTGAAGCTGACCCACTAGTCATGAGGAACATAGGAGAGGGCCTCAGCCGTTCCTTGCCACTCCGTGTCGTAAATGGCATATTGGGAAGTTTACGCTTCTCCTCAGACGATTTTAATTTTGATTTTTGGGTCATTTTACTGAAATTTTGTTTTTTGGATTTTACATGCTCTCTACTATGACATTGGGCATCGGCCTTGGCAGACGACGTTGTTGGCATTTCATCGTCTTGGCCATGACTAGTGGCAGCAGCTTCAGCATGAGGTGGAAGTGGATCTTGATCTTTCCCTATTTTACCCTCCACATTTGTTGTTCTCCATTTTTTAATGTGTGGAATTATATGCCAGTATCAATAGCAATGGCCTACTACTATATATACTGCGCACAACTGAAATGCACCACAGGTATGGATGGATAGTATACTTGACGACACAGAGGTAGGTAGAGCAGTGGCCTACTGTACCATACTGCTATATATTATATATACTGGTGGTCAGCAAACTGTGCAAAACTGAAATGCACCACAGGTATGGATGGATAGTATAGTTGACGACACAGAGGTAGGTAGAGCAGTGGCCTACTGTACTGTACTGCTATATATTATATATACTGGTGGTCAGCAAACTGTGCAAAACTGAAATGCACCACAGGTATGGATGGATAGTATACTTGACGACACAGAGGTAGGTAGAGCAGTGGCCTACTGTACCATACTGCTCTATATTATATACTGGTGGTCAGCAAACTGTGCAAACTGAAATGCACCACAGGTATGGATGGATAGTATACTTGACGACACAGAGGTAGGTAGAGCAGTGGCCTACTGTACCGTACTGCTATATATTATATATACTGGTGGTCAGCAAACTGTGCAAAACTGAAATGCACCACAGGTATGGATGGATAGTATACTTAACGACACAGAGGTAGGTAGAGCAGTGGCCTACTGTACCGTACTGCTATATATTATATACTGGTGGTCAGCAAACTGTGCAAAACTGAAATGCACCACAGGTATGGATGGATAGTATACTTGACGACACAGAGGTAGGTAGAGCAGTGGCCTACTGTACCGTACTGCTATATATTATATATACTGGTGGTCAGCAAACTGTGCAAAACTGAAATGCACCACAGGTATGGATGGATAGTATACTTAACGTCACAGAGGTAGGTAGAGCAGTGGCCTACTGTACCATACTGCTATATATTATATACTGGTGGTCAGCAAACTGTGCAAAACTGAAATGCACCACAGGTATGGATGGATAATATACTTGACGACACAGAGGTAGGTAGAGCAGTGGCCTACTGTACCGTACTGCTATATATTATATATACTGGTGGTCAGCAAACTGTGCAAAACTGCAATGCACCACAGGTATGGATGGATAGTATACTTGATGACACAGAGGTAGGTATAGCAGTGGCCTACTGTACCGTACTGCTATATATTATATACTGGTGGTCAGCAAACTGTGCAAAACTGAAATGCACCACAGGTATGGTTGGATATTATACTTGACGACACAGAGGTAGGTAGAGCAGTGGCCTACTGTACCGTACTGCTATATATTATATACTGGTGGTCAGCAAACTGTGCAAAACTGAAATGCACCACAGGTATGGATGGATAGTATACTTGACGACACAGAGGTAGGTAGAACAGTGGCCTACTGTACCGTACTGCTATATATTATATACTGGTGGTCAGCAAACTGTGCAAAACTGAAATGCACCACAGGTATGGATGGATAGTATTCTTGACGACACAGAGATAGGTAGAGCAGTGGCCTACTGTACCGTACTGCTATATATTATATATACTGGTGGTCAGCAAACTGTGCAAAACTGAAATGCACCACAGGTATGGATGGATAGTATACTTGACGACACAGAGGTATGTAGAGCAGTGGCCTACTGTACCGTACTGCTATATATTATATACTGGTGGTCAGCAAACTGTGCAAAACTGAAATGCACCACAGGTATGGATGGATAGTATACTTGACGACACAGAGGTAAGTAGAGCAGTGGCCTTCTGTACCGTACTGCTATATATTATATACTGGTGTTCAGCAAACTCTGCAAAACTGAAATGCACCACAGGTATGGATGGATAGTATACTTGACGACACAGAGGTAGGTAGAGCAGTGGCCTACTGTACCGTACTGCTATATATTATATACTGGTGGTCAGCAAACTGTGCAAAACTGAAATGCACCACAGGTATGGATGGGATAGTATACTTTATGACACAGAGGTAGGTAGAGCAGTGGCCTACTGTACCGTACTGCTATATATTATATACTGGTGGTCAGCAAACTGTGCAAAACTGAAATGCACCACAGGTATGGATGGGATAGTATACTTGATGACACAGAGGTAGAGCAGTGGACTACTGTACCGTACTGCTATATATATAGTTATACTGGTGGTCAGCAAAATTCTGCACTGTCCTCCTACTATATACTACAATGCAGCACAGATATGGAGCGTTTTTCAGGCAGAGAATGTATAATACTGGTGGTCACTGGTCAGCAAAACTCTGCACTGTCCTCCTACTATATAATACTGCTGGTCCCCAGTCCCCACAATAAAGCAATTAGTACACTGAGCACAGATATTTGCAGCACACTGAGCACAGATATGGAGCGTTTTTCAGGCAGAGAACGTAGATATTTGCACTTGCAGCACACTGAGCACAGATATTTGTAGCACACTGAACATAGAAACTGAGAGGACGCCAGCCACGTCCTCTCACGATCATCTCCAATGCACGAGTGAAAAATGGCGGCGACGCGCGGCTCCTTATATAGAATCCGAATCTCGCTAGAATCCGACCGCGGGATGATGACGTTCGGGCGCGCTCGGGTTAACCGAGCAAGGCGGGAGGATCCGAGTTGCTCGGACCCGTGCAAAAAAAGGTGAAGTTCGGGCGGGTTCGGATCCCGAGGATCCGAACCCGCTCATCACTAACCTCCACATACAGTATATTATGTCTAAATTTTTCTCTGTAAGCCGGAATTTCCTTATGGTACAATATCTCCCATGTCTCATATTGATAATCAAAAATTCATATTCAAACCAGATGGGAATCTGAATTGAATATATATTTGGCTGAGAAGGATTGAAATACTGTTTTTTCAAACATCTTAAAAATGTCTAAATGACTCAATCATTCTGAAATTATGTTTAACCACTTAGGGGTCTATTCAGTGCCTGTTGGATCCTCTCTGACGGAGAGGATCTGACAGTTCAGTATTCAATTAGCGGGCATTTCCGACAGGTGTTGCCCGTTTTCAACAATGCTGATCCTACTTTTTTTGAAATCGGATCAGCATTGTCAAAAAGGGGTCAAAAACCTGTCGGAATTGGCCGCTAAATCGACAAAACATGTGGATCCGCGGCTAATCTGCCAATCCACGTGTTTTCCAATAAGTTGAAATTTCAGACAACTTGGAAAAATGACAACTACATTGAATAGGTCGAATCCTGAAAAGTTAGAAACGACCGTCTTCCAACTTGACGGCAATTCCGACTTCAATTGAATAGACCCCTTAACTGACAATTTTTTCCCAAAAAACGCTCAGAAATAGTCATTTTTTATGACTAAATTAGATGAAGAACATATATTTAATCTTATCCAAAATGATTTTAATAAAAAAAAATAATCTTTTTTTAAATATTTGTAAAAAGTTTTTCTCCCAACAGCGGAACATCAGATGACACCATCGGAACATTGTGACTATCAGAAACATCATGACTATCATTTTAAAAGCCGGGACAGCCACCAGGTACACAGGGGAGGGTGCTTGTGGGGTTAATTTACACTTTTCCCGCGGCTGCTATTGTCTGCCATGCTGACCGATCAGCTGTGATTAGCAGCAGGATAGCAGCAGAGGGAAGTTTCTCTTCCCACGCTGTCTATGTTATTGCTCACAACCTCTGTGACCAGGTCAGAATAATAACTTAATGGTGTGGTCGCATCTGATGCGACCATGCCAGGCAAGGGGTTAAATTAATCCATGGTTTATATCATACTCCAGACAAGTTACATAGAATATATTGCCTGAGTCCTGGAGAGCACCTTAGTTCACACCTTTTGGTCATGTCCACTAAATAGTTCTTTAAAATGAATCCGTCAAGTTACTGAATAGACACTTCCTCAACTCCCTGAAATTGCTCTTTTACATTTTTTCCCCCTGTCTGTCCAACCCAATAAAAAATAGGATTTTGATAACCTACCGGTAAATCATTTTCTCCTAGTCCGTAGAGGATGCTGGGGTCCACTTCATGACCATGGGGTATAGACGGGATCCGCAGGAGATATGGGCACTCTAAAGACTTTTCATTGGGTGTGAACTGGCTCCTCCCTCTATGCCCCTCCTCCAGAGCTCAGTTGTAGGAACTGTGCGCAGGGAGACTGACATTTCGAGTAAAGGAATTACTTAACTAGTGGTGAGATATCTACCAACCCACACCCTCAACCATGCCGCACACATGGCATTCAACATAACACACGCCAACAGGCATGAACTAATTGCAGCAACATGCTGAACCAAGATAACACAACTTGTGTAACTGTAATAACTAAACTGCAGGTAAAGTACGCACTGGGACGGGCGCCCAGCATCCTCTATGGACTAGGAGAAAAGGATTTACTGGTAGGTTATCAAAATCCTATTTTCTCATACGTCCTAGAGGATGCTGGGGTCCACTTCATGACCGTGGGGTTTATACCAAAGCCCCAGTACGGGCGGGAGAGTGCGGATGACCCTGCAGCACCGATTGACCGAACTTGAGGTCCTCATCGGCCAAGGTGTCAAACTTGTAGAATTTTGTAAATGTGTTTGACCCTGACCAAGTAGCTGCTCGGCAAAGTTGTAATGCCGAGACACCCCCCCCCCCCGGGCAGCGGACCAGGAGGAGCCCCCTTCCTAGTAGAATGGGCCTTCACCGACATCGGTAATGGCAATCCAGCCATAGAATGAGCTTGCTGAATCGTACCTCTGATCCAGCACTCAATAGTCTGCTTGGAAGCAGGACACCCAATCTTGTTGGGAGCATACAGGACAAACAAAACCTCTGTTTTCCGTATTCGAGCTGTTCTAGCGACATAAATCTTCAAAGCCCTAACCACATCTAGAGACTTTGCCTCAGCTAACGTGTCAGTAGCAACTGGCACCACAATAGTTTGTTTTATGTGGAAAGAGGAAACCACCTTTGGAAGAAAATGTTGACGAGTTCTCAACTCTGCCCTATCTTCATGGAAGATCAGGTAAGGGCTCTTGTGGGACAAGGCCCCCAATTCAGACACCCGCCATGCGGATGCCAACGCCAAAAGCATCACCACTTTCCAAGTGAGAAACTTCAATTCTATTTCTTGTAGAGGCTCAAACCAACCCGATTGAAGGAACTGCAACACCACATTAAGGTCCCATGGTGCCACTGGAGGCACAAATGGAGGCTGGATGTGCAGAAACCCTTTCACGAACGTCTGAACTTCTGGAAAGGAGACCAATTGTTTTTGAAAGAAAACTTATAAGGCCGAAATCTGGACCTTGATTGACCCCAATCTAAGACCCGCATCCACACCAGCCTGCTGAAAATGGAGAAAACGTCCCAACTCAAACTCTTCCGTAGGAGCCTTCTTGGATTCACACCAAGACACATATTTTCTCCAAATATGGTGGTAATGTTTAGACGTTACTCCTTTCCTGGCCTGAATAAGAGTGGGGATGACTTCCTTGGGAATACCCTTTCGGGCTAGGATCTGACGCTCAACAGCCATGCCGTCAAATGTAGCCGCGGTAAGTCTTGATACAACCATGGCCCCTGCTGTAGTAGGTCCTCTCGAGGAGGAAGAGGCCGAGGATCTTCTATGAGCAACTCCTGAAGATCTGGATACCAAGCCCTCCTTGGCCAGTCTGGGGCAATGAAGATTGCTCAAACTCTTGTTCTTATTATTATTTTGAGAACTTTTGGAATCAGTGGAAGTGGAGGGAAAACATATACCGACCAAAACACCCACTGGGTCACCAGTGTATCCACTGCTATTGATTGAGGGTCTCTCGACCTGAAACAATATCTCTGAAGCTTCTTGTTTAGACTAGATGCCATCATGTCTACTTGAGGAACTCCCCAAAGACTCGTCATCTCTGCAGAGACTTCTTGGTGGAGGCCCCACTCTCCTGGATGGAGATCGTGTCTGCTGAGGAAGTCTTCTTCCCAGTTGTCCACTCCCGGAATGAAAATTGCTGACAGAGCTCTAACATGTCTTTCTGCCCAGAGGAGAATCCTTGTCACCTCTGCCATTGCTGCTCTGCTTTTCGTTCCGCCTTGCCTGTTTATGTACGCGACTGCTGTTACATTGTCCGACTGGATCTGCATGGGATCTTGAAGATGTACCGCTTGTAGATGACCGTTGTAAATGGCCTCAATTCCAGAACGTTTTTGTGAAGGCAGGCTTCCTGACTTGACCATTTTCCTTGGAAGCTTTCCCCCTGTGTGACAGCTCTCCAGCCTCGGAGACTTGCATCCGTGGTTATTAGGACCCAGTCGTGTATCCCAAACCTGCGTCACTCTAGTATGTGAGAACTGTGTAGCCACCACAGGAGCGAAATCCTGGCTTTGGGGGACAGGATTAATTTCCAGTGTATGTGTAGGTGGCATCCGGACCACTTGTCCAACAGGTCCCACTGGAATACTCTGGCATGAAATCGGCCAAACTGTATGTCCTCGTAGGCCGCTACCATTTTCCCCAACAACCGAATGCATTGATGGATTGACACGCTTGTTGGTTTCAATATTTGTTTGACCATTTTCTGGATTTCCAGAGCCTTTTCCACTGGAAGAAATACTCTCCGTACTTCTGTGTCCAGAATCATCCCTAAAAAGGACAATCTTGTCGTCGGTTCCAACTGCGACTTTGGAAAATTCATGATCCAACCGTGTTGTTGGAGTATTGACGGAGAGTGCGATGTTCTGCACCAACTGTTTCCTGGTTCTCGCTTTTATCAGGAGATCGTCCAGGTAAGGAATTATATTGACTCCTTTTTAACGAAGGAGGACCATCATCTCCGCCATCACCTTGGTGAATACCCTTGGTGCCGTGGAGAGTCCGAACGGCAACGTCTGAAACTGGTAATGGCAATCCTGTACTGCGAATCTCAGATAAGCTTGGTGAGGAGGATAAATGGGAACGTGCAAGTAAGCATTTTTTATGTCTACTGACACCATGAAGTCCCCCTCTTCCAGACTGGATATCACTACCCTCAGGGATTCCATCTTGAACTTGAACCTATTCAGGTAGAGATTCAGATTTTTCAGGTTTAAAATCGGTCTGACCGAGCCGTCCGGCTTCGGAACTATGAAGAGGCTTGAATGAAAAAACCTTCTCATTACTGTGCCAAGGGTCCCAGGACAATGACCTGATCCTGACATAATTTTTGAATTGCCGTTGTTATTGCCTCTCTTCCCGGAAGAGAAGCTGGCAAGGTCTATTTGAAAAATCGGCATGGGGGGACATCTTGAAACTCTAGTTTGTACCCATGGGACACTATTTGTAAGACCCATTTGTCCAGGCCAGATTGAATCCAGATTTGGCTGAAAAGTTTCAGACGTGCTCCCACCCAAGTGGAATCCCGCAAGGGAGCCCCAGCGTTAAGCTGCAGATTTGGCAGAAGCAGGGGTGGACTTCTGCTCCTGCGATCCGGGAGACGCTGCGGATTTCTTTCCTTTTCCCCTTCCCCTACCTACAAAAAAAGGGGAGACCTTTGGCCTTTTTGTATTTGTTGGGCCGAAAGGACTGTATGTGAGAGTGATGTGTCTTTTTCGCCGGTGTAGGAGCATAAAGCAAGAATGTCGACTTACCTGCGGTAGCCGCCGAGACTAACGCATCCAGCCCATCACCAAACAAGGCCTCACCTTTATACGGGAGAGCCTCCATATTTTATTTTGGAATCTACATCAGCATTCCACTGGCGAATCCACAACGCCCTCCGAGCCGATACTGCCATGGTAGCGGTTCTTGATCCCAAGACACCAATATATTTCATGGATTCTAGTACGTACGCAGCAGCGTCTTTGATATGACCTAACGTTACGAGTATCTCGTCTCCATCTATTGTCTAATGACAAGTTTTCTGACCACTTTTCAATAGCACTACTCACCCACTCACAGACAATGGTAGGCCTGAGTAGTGTCCCATTGGCCACATCAATAAATCACCTCACTCACTTGCGGTCTGTCGGCTCCTTAAGTGAAGCCATTCCAGGCGCAGGGAGAAACACCTTTTCTCTTTTATGACAGGGCCCTGTCTAAAATGCGGGTTGACTCCCACCTTTTTTGGAAAAAGGTAAGCTGCCTGAATTCCTTTTGGGAATCTGAAATTTATTTTCAGGTTAAATCAGACCCGAGGTGGAGGGAAAATTACATTACTTCTTTACTAAAGTAAACCCTCTCCTTGTGGTAAAAGAGGGGGCTACGTAACTTCTAACACCTCCTTTATAGCTAAAACATGTTTTGAATGCTTTTTTTTTTTTTTTTGGTAACTTAGGACCTATTCCCCTGGAATCACTAGTGTCGACACAGGAATCAGAGTCCATGTCGGTATCAGTTTGTACTACTTGTGTAAATTTGTATGTGACTCAGAAAGGTCCCTGTGGATGAAGGGCAGAACTATTAAAAATCACATCTTCAACAGATTATTTTCATTTTATGTATGAGATTCAGTCCAACCTCTTACTGATATGATTCACACTATCATGTAACCTTTCACCCAGTCAGGCTCTGGGTGTCATATTCCACCTCTGTGTCCCTAACATGTCTCCACAGAGTTCCCTGCCACAGACATGTCACACACGTGCAGAACCACACCACAGACACTCCGGGATTTATAGGGGACAGACCCACAGTAAAATCTGTCAGAGGGACACAGATGGGATTTGCCAGTTCACAACCCAGCGCCAGTAACACAATGTCTGTGAACACAAAATGCCCACTGACATTCAGCACTTTTATAATGTTAATCACACAATTATATAGCACCAAATTCACTGTGGCCCCCCTAACAGTAGTGGAGGAGGTGGAGCGTTGTCTCTGCAGCCTGAGGAGAGAGAGAAAATGGTGCTGAGCAGTGTGCTGGCTGACTGAGGAGGAAGCTCCACTCTTCAATGGTGTGTTTCTCCTCAGCTTTTATGAGGTAATTTTTTATACTGGCGGGGGTAGGACTGTGCCTCAGCAACTTATGCCCCTTATTTATGCCAGTTTCCATAGGTTTCATGCTGCCCAGGGCACCCCCCCCCCCCCCGCACCCTGCACCCTGCAGTGCCTGTGTATGTGTGGGCAACATGGCGCGCTGCGCTCCCGCCAGCTGCGAGGTACCTTTAGCCGTCACTTTCTTGATTGAAGATCTGTCTTCTAACACTCACCTGTCTTCTGACTTCTGGCTCTGTGAGGGGGGGATGGCGTGCTGTGGGAGTGAGCATCTAGGCACGGCTAGCGTTCAGTTCCCTTCAGGAGCTAATGGTGTCCTGTCAGCCAGAAGTAGAGTCATGAAACTCTTCAGGAAATTGGTTCCTACTTCTGCCCCCTCAGTCCCACGAAGCAGGGAGTCTGATGCCAGCAGATCTCCCTGAAAATAAAAAACCTAACATAAGTCTTTTCAGAGAAACTCAGTAGAGCTCCTCAGAGTGCATCCAGTCGACCTGGGCACATTTCTACAACTGAGGTCTGGAGGAGGGGCATAGAGGGAGGAGCCAGTTCACACCCAATGAAAAGTCTTTAGAGTGCCCATGTCTCCTGCGGATCCCGTCTATACCCCATGGTCATGAAGTGGACCCCAGCATCCTGTAGGACGTATGAGAAAATATATTATAGGACATATATTTATAGTTACAAGAGCTGCTCTGGCCCAATACTTGGCTTGACACTTAAACATCAGATATCAGCCACAATCAAATCCTCATTCTTTCACCTGAGGAACATAGCCAGAATCAAGCACTTAATTCCCTCAGATGATATGCCAAAAGTCATACATGAATTTGTATCATCTCGTTTAGACTACTGTAATGCCCTCTACCTTGGTCTACCAGCAAAAGAATTGCAGCGCTTACAGCTGGTGCAAAACACAGCTGCCAGGCTATTAACCAACCAGCCCCGTTCTAGCCACATAACACCCATCCTCTACTCCCTTCACTGGCTGCCTGTACGATGGCGAATCATCTTCAAGATTGGCTTACTGAGTTTCAAAGCATTACATGACCAAGGCCCAAGGTACCTGAAACAGCTTCTGACCCCATACTGCCCCACTCGATTACTGCGATCTGTAGATGAAGGACTTTTAGCAGTACCTAGAATCTACCGTAATTCATCTGGGGGTCGAGCTTTTAGTCATGCGGCTCCGACTCTATGGAACTCACTTCCCCGCACAGTGCGAGAGGCCCCAACTATAGAATCCTTCAAAAGTAGACTCAAGACTTTTCTGTTTACTCAAGCATTTCCATAATGTCCCTTTATTATCTTCATGCTTCTGTATTTTATGAAAATGTACTTCATTATTTTCTGTACTATATTATGCTATGTATCTGTTAAGCGCCTTGAGTCCTACTGGAGAAAGAGCGCTATATAAATAAAATTATTATTATTATTATTATTATTATTAATACTGGAAAAGAGCGGAACCCCCTTGCTTATCAAAAATAATTTCAAATATCCAGCGGAGCTTTGAAATGGAAACTATTGGGTTTAAATACTTTTAGTTACCTTCTTCACCATTAATTAAATGGCAACCCTTTTCATATTACTATAATACAGTACTTATGTGGCTCTGACTAAAGCCCCATACACACTAGACGAGAAAGTGAAAGATCTCGCTCAGAAGGGCCATTCTGAGCGAGATCTTTCACAATCTTATCCAGTGTGTACACTCAATGGGGGTCATTCCGAGTTGTTCGCTCGCAAGCTGCTTTTAGCAGCTTTGCACACGTTAGCCGCCTACTGGGAGTGAATCTTAGCTTATCAAAATTGCGAACGAAAGATTAGCAGAATTGCGAATAGACACTTCTTAGCAGTTTCTGAGCAGCTCCAGACTTACTCGGCATCTGCGATCAGTTCAGTCAGTTTCGTTCCTGGTTTGACGTCACAAACACACCCAGCGTTCGCCCAGACACTCCTCCGTTTCTCCAGCCACTCCCGCGTTTTTCCCAGAAACGGTAGCGTTTTTTCACACACACCCATAAAACAGCCAGTTTCCGCCCAGAAACACCCACTTCCTGTCAATCACATTACGATCACCAGAACGAAGAAAACACCTCGTAATGCCGTGAGTAAAATACCTAACTGCATAGCAAATTTACTTGGCGCAGTCGCACTGCGGACATTGCGCATGCGCATTAGCGACTAATTGCTCCGTTGCGAGAAAAAAATAACGAGCGAACAACTCGGAATGACCCCCAATGTCGTTAACGATGCATGCTCCCTTGCATCGTTAACGACCGCCTCCCTTGTCTTAACATGTACAGACAAGGGAGGTCCTCGTTAGCGACAGCAATGCTGCAGATGCAGCATGGCTGTCGCTCCCCCCGCCCCCCATCCACCATCGCTGCATTTCCTTTCGGCATCGGCAAGTGTGTATGCACTTGCCATTGCCGGGTCTCCGCCGCCACCAATATTGGCGTTGGTGGGGATCGGCTAGTGTGTACTTGCCTTAACACTACAGGTTAATGTATCCTTTGGTAACAATTTGCTGTAACCTTTTTCTAAATTAGTATCGTTTTCTTGTCTCAACATAACAAACATAATATACATAAGTTAACTTGGTTAATTTTAATGTCAGGTATGCTGCTTAGTGATTACTTAAACTACCCTTTTTGCACGTGAGGTTCTCTAGTTGTTACTTTATTGGGCGTGTGCATACACATTCTACTTACATCGTACCAGTCCCCTCTTTTCTTTTACCCCCTCTGTATTATATGTTGTCCCTTTTTCTTTCCTTTATTCATTTGTATAATGTATTTTGTGCAACTCATTATAGATTATATCTAATACTAATGTTGTTAAGTATGATCTGTTATGTAAAAGTTTTTCTTCAATAAAAATATTGTAGTGATGCTACTATATGTGAGAACCAACTTGATGAAGTATCAGGACGTTTCTCTAGAAAGGGGTACACCATATCCACCATTGAAAAAGCTAGAGAGAGAATCTCTAAGGTGGAGAGAGAAGATCTGTTGAAAACTACTAGTGTTGAGAGGGAAGAGAAAAATGACAAATACCAATGGGCATTTATTAGTAAATACAGTAATAGTTACAAAAACGTGGAAAAAATATTTAAAGCTAATTGGAAGCTCCTGTTGCAAGATCCTATTCTTGGTGATTATATACCTAAATACCCGTCGTTTATCTATAGACGAGCTCCGACATTAAAAGATAAACTGGTGAAAAGTAGCCTGGAAACTGATATCCGTCAAAGTATACGTACGAAAGGCTTTCACCGATGCGGGTGCTGTCTAATGTGCAGAACAGTAAAAAGCCATGTAAATAAATTTAAAGAATTTGTAGTGGATGGAAAAACATATCCCATAAATCAGTTTATTTCTTGTAATTCTAGGAATGTTGTGTATGTGTTCGAATGCACTTGTGGACTTCGATATGTGGGGCGGACCTCGCGGGCATTAAAAACGAGGCTGGCGGAACACATATACAACATTAGAAAAGGGCTTGAGACACACACTGTCCCTGTCCATTTCAAAAAATACCATGAAAAAAATGAATGTCATATAAAAACTTTTTATGGAATAGAATTAATATTACCAAAACCTAGAACTAGGGATATGGATAAAAGATTAGCAATGGCAGAAACCCGATGGATTTATCAATTAAAAACTTTAGCTCCAAAGGGTATGAATAGTGACTTTGATTTAGGATGCTTTCTTGTTTAAAATCACGTGGCTATATCTTTCTGTCTCTGACTCTTGGTATATGGATCATGCTTCTTTTTAAGGATATCTTTATGTCGGGATGTTTATGTTAAAACTCTTATATATATATATATTTTCTTTTTTTGTGTCCTAGAATATATTTTACTGGATGGTTTTCCTGTGTGGGATGAGCCAGCGCCGGGATGCGCATTATCGCCCAAGCAAAATAATTTCTTCGAAAGAAGTAATAGGCATTACGGAAGAAAACTGATGATGGAACGCAAACCGGCGCTGGAACGCATACCGGATATCCTGGTTGCGTCACATCCGCATAGACGCTATACATATTTAGACGATCCCGTGTTTTGTTATTTTGGTGTACTGTACACTAGTGCTCGTTTGAATGTTAGAATCATGTAATATGTTGATAGAGATTATGACAAGCTATTCCTGACTCTTATATTTTACGATACAAACGAACGCTGGAACGCACACGCAACTTCCGGTCGGAGGAAGATCCGCCGGAAGGAGGGGCATCTAAATTGATTGTCACATGTTTTAGTAATTTTTTAATTAGGAGGTCTATAAAAAGACCATATTATGGACTCTTTCCACACTTCTGATGAAGGATCATATGTGATCCGAAACGCGTTAAGTGTGGCTGTGGATTTCGTACCTGGTGGACACCTAAGGACCCTGCTTATCACCTTGAGTACCGGCGACTTCAAATACCGGCATTGAGACTGCCACTATCTCTTGGAAACCATCTGCAGACGTTTGTGAGCTGTATTGCTGTGTCCTGATGTGCCATTGGGCTTTTATATATGCGATTTTAAATCTATCTTTGTGTAAGTGCAACTTAATTAAAACAATTAGCCTTGTTTTTAATACTGCACGATCATTGTCTCATTTTTTATACTTTGAGGCGGTTGCTAAATCTTGGAGGCCTTCAGGGAGACGCCAGTGAGCTGCTTTGCTGTACCTTAGATGTGATATGCGATCAAATTCTTTATTCTTGTAAGTGCAACCTATTACTAAAAACATCAGTCCTGTTTATAGTACTGCACAATTATTTTTATATTTTTTTGTGCTCTCCATACCGCTGTCATCAAGCACTGGTTTGGAACACAGTCTTTCCAGATAAACGTGACTTTTGGAACAGAAGAAATCTTCAAAAGTTCATCATTGTGGAACAAAAATCGAGAAAAGAACTTGAATATTTAAAGCTTAGTATATAATATTTTGTTATCCTATACTAAGGTGAAGGGTCTACATGTCTCAAACAGTGGTGCGCGGAGACTGAGCACACTCCTTTCTATATTGTTTGCTTTTGAGGAGTATTGGGTGATTACTCTTTGTGTGTTTATCCGCTGCAATATACTGTGTTGTTAACAGCGCACTATTCTAACAGTAATCTTTTTACTATTGTTCAATAAAAATATATCAGTAAAAGAAAAAGAGAGATGAGCAGTTTGGATTACCTGTAATCTGAACACGCCAACATTTCTGGTATCTGAGTCAGTTCAAGCCACGGTTTGGGGTTTCCTGCAAGGCTTGGATTTCAAATCAAAGCAAAACTCATCCTCCTGCCATCATATTCTCATCAGGTTTTGGATTCTAAATAAGTGTGCCATGGCTGGGACTTGGCACCATTTCACGCTGTTCTTAGGCATGCTGCTGTGTGCACCAGTGGCGTGCGGTGAGGTCAGTGGCTGGTGAGGCACTACAGCCATAATGTCCGCCGAATCCTGCCGATGACCCCTACCACCACAGAGCCAATGCCCGCTACTGCCTCTGAGCCGATGCCCACTGCCACCGCCAATGGCTTACAAACTCGCCCTACCATCAACTGACCCAGCCCTCCGCCACTAATTTGCATCTCAGTCCGATGCCGCCAATGCCCACTGCCTGCCTGCTCATCATACTTGTGAAATATTGTACATTTTTATCTAAAAAAATAATTATTGTTTGGGACTGGGAAGGGAGTGGGAGGAGGACATGAATGCAATTTTGTTGTCCAGGTCTTCCATTAACTTAATGAAGAAGGGTCTGAATGGGTTATAAAATGTAAAAAAAAAAAGCGTGAGGTCCCCCCTCCTAAGTATAACCAGCCTCGGGCTCTTTGAGCCGGTCCTGGTTGTTTAAATACTGGACAACCAGCACCAGGCTCTAAGTCCAGTCCTGGTTCCAAAAATATGGGGGACAAAAGATGTAGGGGTCCCCCATATTTTTAAAACCAGCTCTAGGCTCCACTAGCCAGGGACATAATGCCACAGCCGGGGAACACATTTATGTAGGTCCCTGCGGCTGTGGCATTACCCCCCCAACTAGTCATCCCTGGCCGGGGTTCCCTGGAGGACTGGGGTCCCCTTAAATCAAGGGGTCCCCCCCTCCAGACACCCAAAGGCCAGGGGTGAAGCCAGAGGATGTCCCCAACTCCCCTGGGCGGGGGGTGCCGTGCTGATAGCCATAAGTGTGTAAAAAAAAGAATATTGTTTTTTGTTGTGGAATTACAAGGCCCAGCAAGTATCCCCCGCTTGCTGGTACTTGGAGAACTTCAACTACCAGCATGCGGGGAAATAACGGGCCCTCTTGTACCTGTAGTTCTACAACAACAAAAAATACCCAAATAAAAACACAATACACACACCTTGAAAGTAAAAATGTATTAAAACACACTTACGCACTCACACATACTTACCTACATACCACGCCGATCACGTCCACTTGTCCATGTAGAATCCAATAGGGGTACCTGTAAAAATGAAAATTATACTTGCAAACTTTGTTCCTGAAGTAATCCAAAGGAGGGGGAAAAGGAGAGAGAGAGAGAGAGAGAGAGAGAGAGAGAGAGTGTGTGTGTGTGTGTGTGTGTGTGTGTGTGTGTGTGTGTGTGTGTGTGTGTGTCAGTCACCGACCTGGTTATTATGCTGCTGCAGGAGGATGGAGCCGGCGGAGGAGGAAGGAGAGGGGAGAGCCGCCCTCACTGCTGCCAGTGCCACTGGAGCAGTACTCACTTCTGCCAGGGCCACCTCTGCTGTAACCGGCCTCCCAGCTAGTTGCAAAGGCAGTCACCGCCGGGACCCGCCGCCACTTCCGCCACCAGCGCTGCGTGTGGGTGATTGGACAGCGGATCCAGCACTGGATCCGCTGTCCAATCACAGGTGCCTCGTTGACATAGAGGTGGTGTCCCTGTCAGCGAGGCACTTTTTTCATTGCCGCTTTCCCTATCTTTTTCAATGGGCTTTTACAGCCCAGTGCTTGGCCCCGCCCCCCGCTCTGTCTCCGTTCCCATTATCTATAGGAGGCACTGCTATCAGTGCCTCCCAAAGTCATTTAAGGAAAAAAAAATTATTAGAATTAAATAAAGAAGATACTTATGACACAGAATATGTATCATAAGTATCTTCTTTGTATTATTTTAATAATTAATCACAGGGATCACTGCCTCCCCTGACTGCACGTCCCTGGTGTGCACTACTGGTACGTGTGCCTGTGTCCAGACATCCATGGCCCAGATTCAAATGTGTACTCCCTCCTCCCAGCCTTGATCACGCCCACCAGCGGTATTCTAAAGTTACTGTCGACGGGCGCGTCAAGTTAATTTCAGCTCGCTATGGCCGGAGGTAGCAAGCTGAAATGCACGTAAAGAGATCCATTTCAGCACCCAAACGAGTCTTTTCAAGATCGCACCCATTAGTTTAGTCGGGTTTAGGTGCTCTGCGCTTAAACCCAACTATACTGGGCGCGATAGGGGTGATAACAGGGGCCATTTTAATATCACCCCACTGTGATCCCATCACTTTAGACGGGAGATAGGGGGCACGTTAAGATTTGAATTCCCCCCATAAGTTGTTGTGTTGTGTCTAAGGTGATAGTCATTCAATAAAAATTGACGGTGCTGTGTCCATACAAGTGGCTGTACTATGGGCCTAATTCAGAATTGATCGCAGCAGCAAATTTGTTAGCTGATGGGCAAAACCATGGGGGTAATTCCAAGTTGATCGCAGCAGGACAATTTTTAGCAGTTGGGCAAAACCATGGCCCTCATTCCGAGTTGTTCGCTCTGTAAAAATCTTCGCATCGCAGCGATTTTCCGCTTAATGCGCATGCGCAATGTCCGCACTGCGACTGCGCCAAGTAAATTTGCTATGCAGTTAGGAATTTTACTCACAGCTTTTTCATCGGTCTGGCGATCGTAATGTGATTGACAGGAAATGGGTGTTACTGGGCGGAAACAGGCCGTTTTATGGGCGTGTGGGAAAAAACGCTACCGTTTCCGTAAAAAACGCAGGAGTGGCTGGAGAAACGGGGGAGTGTCTGGGCGAACGCTGGGAGTGTTTGTGACGTCAAACCAGGAACGACAAGCACTGAACTGATCGCAGATGCCGAGTAAGTCTGAAGCTACTCAGAAACTGCTACGAGGTGTGTAATCGCAATATTGCGATTACTTCGTTCGCAATTTTAAGATGCTAAGATTCACTCCCAGTAGGCGGCGGCTTAGCGTGAGCAACTCTGCTAAAATCGCCTTGCGAGCGAACAACTCGGAATGACCTCCCATGTGCACTGCAGGGGAGGCAGATATAACATTTGCAGAGAGAGTTAGATTTGGGTGGGTTATTTGTTTTTGTGCAGGGTAAATACTGGCTGCTTTATTTTTACACTGCAATTTAGATTGCAGATTGAACACACCACACCCAAATCTAACTCTCTCTGCACATGTTATATCTGCCTCCCCTGCACTGCACATGGTTTTGCCCAACTGCTAAAAAATGTTCTGCTGCGATCAACTTGGAATTACCCCCCATGTGCAGTGCGGGGGGGAGATATAACATGTGCAGAGAGAGTTAGATTTGGCTGGGTTATATTGTTTCTGTGCAAGGTAAATACTGATTGCTTTATTTTTACACTGCAATTTAGATTCCAGTTTGAACACACCCCACCCAAATCTAAATCTCTCTGCACATGTTATATCTGCCCCCTGCAGTGCACCTGGGCCCTCAATCCGAGTTGTTCGCTCGTTATTTTCCTTCGCATCGGTGCGATTTTCCGCTAACTGCGCATGCGCAATGTTCGCACTGCGGCTGCGTCAAGTTAATTTGCTAAGAAGTTTGGTATTTTACTCACGGCATTACGAGGTTTTTTGTTCGTTCTGGTAATCGGAGTGTGATTGACAGGAAGTGGGTGTTTCTGGGTGGAAACTGGCCGTTTTATGGGTGTGTGTGAAAAAACGCTGCCGTTTCTGGGAGAAACGGGGGAGTGCCTGGGCGAACGCTGGGTGTGTTTGTGACGTCAAACCAGGAACGAAACTGACTGAACTGATCGCAGTGGCAGAGTAAGTCTCGAGCTACTCAGAAACTGCTAAGAAATTTCTATTCGCAATTTTGCGAATCTTTCGTTCGCAATTCTGCGAAGCTAAGATTCACTCCCAGAGGGCGGCGGCTTAGCGTGTGCACTCCTGCGAAAAGCGGCTAGCGAGCGAACAACTCGGAATGAGGGCCCTGGTTTTGCCCATCTGCTAACAAATTTGCTGCTGCGATCAACTCTGAATTTCCCCTTATGTCCAGACTCCAGACAAGTGGCTGTGCTGTGTGTCCAGAGTCCATTCAAGAGGTCTTGCTGTGTGTCCAGACTCCATACAAGTGACTGTGCTGTGTGTCCACACTCCATACAAGTGACTGTGTTGTCCACACTCCATACAAGTGACTGTGCTGTGTGTGTAGACACCATACAAGTGACTATCCTGTGTCCATCAACAAGCTGTGTCAAGTCCCAAGTCTAATTCTGTCACATAGTGGTGCTGCACTGACAGCCATACCCCACCCACTACGTTCACTTATTATAAGCACAAGTGTGTATTGTCAGTTGCAAAAAAGTTATACAAAAATTAAAAACATGCTGTACCCCAGTGCACTTTGTTAACTTCACATACATATAAAATAAAGTAGAAAAGTTAGGGGCGTGGCCTGGCATGCAAGAGGGATGGACGCACACCAGAGCAGCAACTATCTGGCATCCCCATTAGTGAGGGTTCTCAAGCTTCTGGGGACCTCTACCCAACCCTCTTGGAGTCCGGCAGCAGGTCTACGCTGGGGAGTAAGGTCTGCAGGGTCAAGTAATGCCTGCTGCACCCCTGTGGGTTGTGGCCTGCTAGTCCCAGTAAAGCCGGGCTCTCGGTTTTTGGCCAGGAACCGGAGCTCCCTGCACCTGCCCAAGATGCTTTACCCCTCAACCTGCCTGCACATACAGCACAATGTGCATCTCACGAGCACTGCCTTAGGGACCCCTGAAGCAGACCCCACCTCTGGGCCCAGTCCATTGATATGAGTGGGGTGAGGCAGGTGAGGCAGAGTCTTTCCTGTCATTCTAACATGTGTGCCAGAGTTTTGACTGTATAAAGTACAGGTTGAGTATCCCATATCCAAATATTCCGAAATACGGAATATTCCGAAATACGGACTTTTTTGAGTGAGAGTGAAATAGTGAAACCTTTGTTTTTTGATGGCTCAATGTACACAAACTTTGTTTAATACACAAAGTTATTAATAATATTGTATTAAATGACCTTCAGGCTGTGTATATAAGGTGTATATGAAACATAAATGAATTGTGTGAATGTAGACACACTTTGTTTAATGCACAAAGTTATAAAAAATATTGGCTAAAATTACTTTCAGGCTGTGTGTATAAGGTGTATATGTAACATAAATGCATTCTGTGCTTAGATTTAGGTACCATCACCATGATATCTCATTATGGTATCTAATTATTCCAAAATACGGAAAAATCCGATATCCAAAATACCTCTGGTTCCAAGCATTTTGGATAAGGGATACTCAACCTGTATATGATAAATACAAAGAAAAGGTTTGAAATATTTTCTTTGCATTATTCTAATCATTTTTATAGCTACAACTAAATAAATAGTCTATAGTGCCTATCTTTTGTGCACATCTCTAATCAAAACTCACCAGATTTCCAGAAGTTTATATTGCTGCACAGAGCTGGCCCTAGGCATAGGCAAACTACGCAAATGCGTAGGGCATTTGGTATGCCATGGAGCACAAGCAGCTTCTGCTGATTCAAGTGATATGTGGCATCCCTGTATTCTGTGTGTGACTGCGGCTGTATCTGCATACGAAATGCTATATTACAGTGCATTCCTGGAAATCACTAACGTAGCATTTTGCATGCAGATACAGTCACAATTGCACACAGAATATAGGCATGCCGCATATCAATTTAATCAGCAGAAGCTGCTTGTGCATCCTAGACACACAGTAATGCAAATAAGATGCATCAAAAAGGGTGCCTGGCATTAGCAGAGCTGCCAGCGGACTCACCCCAGGCATCTCCTGCTGCATGGCGTATTGAGGCAAGATGTATGAGGACACATCTGTATCCAAGCAGAGGCAGAGGTCACAGTGTTAGCGGCTATGTGGGTGCTGTGTGCAGGTGGGTTGGTTGTGCAATAGTGTTCAGCATATGTGTAAGGGGCATTATGTGTGCCATGTGTATAAATGCATTAATAATGTGCAGCAAATGTATAAGGGGCACTATGTGTGTCATTATGTGTATAAATGCACTAATTATGTGCGGCATATGTGAAAGGGACATTATGTGTGTCATTATGTGTATAAGGGCATTAATAAAGATTGGCATAATTTGTAATGTACATTTTGTTTATAAGGACATTAATAATGTGTGTCATATGTGTAAGGGGCATTACTGTGTGGTATTATGTGTATAAATGCATTACTAACATGTGGCATTATGTGTATAAGGTGCTCTACTGTGTGGCGTAATGTATAAAAAGGGCACTACTGTGAGGAGTAACGTATATAAGGTAAAGTGGTACTACTGTGTGATGTAACGTGAATTAGGGACACTATTGCATGCTAAAATGCAAAAAAAGTTGCACTACTGTGTGGCGTAATTTGAATTGGGACTGCTATTGTGTGGCCATGCCCCATCTTAGCAAGAACACATCCTTTTTAGGCTGTGTGCCGAATGTGCGCACAGTTCCTAATAAAATATAGAGGGTAGGAACACCAAAATGAGTACTGTTATGGGTGAGGGGTGATGATGCTGGGAAAAGGGTGCAGAGTCAAAGGCAGAACTAGCGGCGGTGCTAAGGGGCACCAGCCAAAATCTTGCCTATTGGTTAGGGCCGGCTCTGGGGTCAGTGGTTGCTACATTGCTATTGAATAACACACAAGACACATCTTAGATTGTGTGAGAATGGGCATGAGGCATGGGCATATCTATAATGGGTGAAGGGTGTGCACTGCACACAAGCCCATGTGAATTATTCAACCAGTCACTAGCTACAGGTGCAATATCAGAGGACTGGAAAAGCCCTAATATAGTACCACTACACAAAAGTGGAAGAAAGTAAGAAGCAAGCAACTATAGGCCAGTATGCCTTACATCAGCAGTAGGGAAAGTAACAGAAACACTATTAAAATAAGAGTTGAGGAATATCATAACTTAAACAACTTACAGTATCCCAAACAGGAAGGATTAACTAGGCGGAGATCATGCCACACAAACCTTATTGACATTTTTGACTCCTTGACTAATATAATAAATCAAGGGGGGCCTTAGAGGTAGCATATTTAGCCTTTATCAAGTCATTTGACATGGTCCCACATCGCAGACTGCTAAAAAACTCAAAGGTGTGAGTTCGGATAAGAACCTGGTTACAGGATAGAAAACAGACAGTTGACGTTAGTGGAGTGCATTCTCTTGAAGGAAAAGTTATCATTGACGTACCCCAGGTATCTGTACTTGGATCTTTAATATTTTTGTTGGTGACATTGCAAATGGTACTAAAGGGAAAGTAAGCCTTTTTGCAGATGACTCAAAGATATGCAACAAGGTAGACACACCTGGAGAGGTAAAACAAATGATTGGGGATCTAGGTAGACTTAAGGAATGGTCAAGAATGTGGAAGCTACTGGTGAGGAAAGGGATTTGAGAGTCAAATTCTACTTGGACAAGGGGACCGAGGTGCTGTGTGGGACACTAGGTAAGTATGTGTGTGTGTTAATGTGTATAAATAAACTTTGACTTTCACGGTATTTGTGTGTCTTGTCTTTTTTGGACTATTTCTTCAGTTGTGGAACTACAGGTACCAGCGGGCCCATTAATTCCCCACATGCTGGTACTTGTGGTTCTCCAAGTACCAGCATGCGGGGAGGCTTGCAGGGACTTGTAGTTCCACAGCAAAAGACAATATTCATTTTAACACTTTCACAGCTATCAGCCCTCCATCCACAGCCCATGGATGGAGGGGGACAGCCCCGGGCTTCATCCCTGGCCCTTGGGTGCCTGGAGGAGGAAACCCCTTTATTTGAGGGGTCTCCACTCCCCCAGGGAACCCCAGCTGGGGTGACTAGTTGAGGGGAGTGATGCTGTGGCTGCAGGGACCTATATAAAAGTGTCCCTTGGCTGCGGCATCACCTCCTTGGCTAGTGGAACCCGGTGTTGGTTTCAAAAATACGGGGGACCCCATCTTCTTTTGTCCCCCGTTTTTTTGGAACCAAGACCGGTCCAAGAGCCCAGTGCTGGATGTTAAAATATGGGGGAACCCCAGTCAATTTCCCCCCGTATTTTTGCAGTTAGGACCGGCTCAAAGAGCCTGGGGCTGGTTATGCTTTTGGGGGAGACCTGCACGTCAGTTTTTTAACACTTTCTAAACTTTTACAGACAGAAGCATGCACGTAACTCACTGATCTGTGAATGATTCTGTCAAACTCACCAGCCAGAAGCTGGTCTATTTAGGTGCGATTTTTTGGTAACGTTTTAGGTGCTATTTTAAAAATCGCACCCTATTACATTGCCCGAGTTGTATATTTGCAATGGCAAAACATCTGGATGCGATTTTTGCCATTGCAATTTTTTAGACTGCTGAAAACATGCAAATTTGCATGTTTCCACACTCCATCACATTTGCAATTTTTGGGAAACGTGCAATTTTTTGCGGAAAAATCACACATTCCAAAAATCGAACCTTATTACATCTATCCCCATATATCTAGAAGGATATAAATACATTAGAGACAGTACAAAGAAGGGCAACTAAAATGGTGTATGGCATACATCACAAACTTACCTGGAAAGTCTAAAACATGTATAGTTTTGAGTAGAGAAGGGAAAAGAGGGACATGATAAAAACTTACCAAGAAATTTAACAAAGTACAGGAGGGAAACATTCTTCAAAGGAAGAGAAGTATTAGAACTCGAGGACATTCACTGAAACTAGAGGGAAGGAGGATCATGGGAAATTTAAGGAAAAATGACTTCACAGAAAGGGTAGTGGATAAGTGGAATAGCCTCCCATCAGAGGTAGTAGAGGCTAAGACAGTAGAGCAATTTAAACATGCCTCGGATAGGCATATAAATATCCTTACAAATAACTAAGAGTTGAGGTTACATAAAGGATATAAAAGTGGCAGACTGAATGGTACCAGTTGTTCTAAATCTATGTTTCTAAGATGAGGAGCGTGTGCTCTCCTGCCTTTCTGCTCTGCATGGTAACAAGGTAAAAGGAGAAAAGATGAAAGCTCTACTAGGGACGGCATGTGGGGACCTCTGAGTGCCATATAAGGGGCTCAATCAGTGGGACATGTACTAATCAGTGATAAAAGTGGAGAAGTGAACCAGTAGAGAAGCTGCGCATGACAACCAGTCAGCTGCTCTGTATACTTTTATAGTATGCAAATTATAAATGTTACGTCAATGCTGATTGATTGCCATGGGTAACTTATCCAATGGCTCATTTCTCCACTTTTATCACTGCTTAGTACATGTACCCTTATTAGAGTGTTTTTTGATGGGCATATAAGGGATATGTGGCGGCATTTGATGGCCATATATAGGGATAGGATGACATCTGATGTGTGATGGGGATATAATGGGCCTGGGGGCACTTCTGATGGGCATACTTGCCAACATTTTAATTCTCTTCTCCGGGAGAAGTCAGGAGAGGAGAGGCAGCTGGGGACTTCAGAGGGCGGGGCCAGGCAGCATCATTACCGCCAAGATGGCAAATACGATGAATCAAGGAAGGAGCGAAGCTAAAATGATGGCACCTCACGTCATTTTAGCTCTGCCCCATCCATTTTGACCTGCAATTCCCTGCTTTATCTGGCTATCCGCCTACTTCCCTAGGAAGCAGGTGGGATGCAGAATGTGTATCCACTCTTCCAGAGGTGCAGGGGTCTACCCATAAAATTGTGGAGAGTAGCAAAGTATGATAGAACAGGTATATGAACATACCTGATAGGCATACTGTATAAGGGGGGATGATGGCATGTGGAAAGAGTCTGATGGCATACAGACTGGTTTGTGTTTGTATGTAAGGGGCACGCATTTGTGGTCAGATGGCATATAAGAGGGATGTCTGATGGGTCTGCGGTGATACCAATGGGCATGTGTGGTGTCTGATGGGCATTTTGGGGGTGCTGATGACATGCGTGTCTGTGAGTGTGTGTGGGATGGGGTGGCATGTGGGTAGATGTGGGGGGCCTGTACCATTTCCATGTTTTCGCCCCAGTTCAGCAGTTCTTTCCACAATGCTTGTAGATGCTGTAACAACAAGCATGAAGAGTCAGACTATTTGTACAGAGAGCATAACAGTGAGGTAAGAGCTGTACTGATTTGATGTTTCTTGTGAACATTTTTTAATTTGTGGGGAAATTTTATGGCATTTAATAAGGTCAAATTACACATTAGAAGGTATGGTAGATCTATGGTGTATGTGGTGGAATCTAATGGGGTGTCGGTAGGTGTGACAGCATGTGGAATACAGCATCTTTGAGACTAGTGTGGAGGTCTGATGGCATGTTGGGAGATCTGGGAGAAATTGTGGGTGGAAATAATGAGGACCTATTGTATGTGGGAAAATGTGAGGAGGACATAATTTGAGACCAGTTGTACACCACTGGCCTATACACCTACAATTTTTGCACTATATGGCGTGAGCTATTTGATGAAACATTGATGTTCCTCCATGAGTAGCAATTCATACTTTTTCCTAAATTTTGCATCTTATTCTCATTGTACTGTATACAGTATGCAGACATGGGCCGGGATGTAATGAGTCCGAGTTCGGCAGCCGTGCGGAATGCCAGCAGAACTCGGAAGTTTTTTTAAAGGGGCAATCATGTACAGGGCTAAACCATGCCTTGTACATGATTCGGAAAGGCCGCCAAACTTGGACTTCTTTATATTCCGGCTGCAGTTGCTCATAGTGTACCAGGGGTAGATTAGTGTTTTGCTGCAAAGGAATTGGTTTAAAGTGCGGATAAAGTGGCATATTAAATATAACGATACATGACGGCAGGCATGGTGTGGCTACTTGTACCAAGACCCTTTTCTACCCATATTTGTGCTTAGTCAAAGACAGAAGTACATGTAATGCCAACCCCAGTAGTCAATGTACCTTGAATTGTACTTTTGTCGCATTAGTGATGCGAATCAGACACATATTTTAAGAAAAATATTCTTGGGTCTTGATGAAGGGTGGGGTTTTAATTGCCTTCTCAATTTCTTCTAGTATAATTGGAGCCTTTGGCACTGATCAGATAGTATTGGATAAGTAATGTAATTTAAATTGTGGATGAAGACAGGGTTTTGGGAAGGTACTGTACGTCCCTGACTGTATCTTTCAAGTTTTTAATATCTCATAAAAGTGTCTGAAGGATTAATTAGTAAATATAAAAAGCATTTTGTCATCAAGCCCCTGGGTGCAGTTGCAAAAGAAGTCCCAGAGTATGGTAATTAGTACATTGTATAGTCAAGATGATGTTTATTAAGGGAAGAAACAGTGGCAGTGGAATGCCTGGTACACTTGGATATCAGGTACACTTTGGAAATGCAGGTACACTCTGAGTTCCAAGTAGGGATGTGCTGGGCCATTTTTGCTGGATTTGGATTTGTTTCTGATTAGTCGAGCAGCTTTGGATTTGGATTTGCCAAACCGCCGTGACTGGCTATGGATTTGGATTTATTTGAAAAATTGACAAAAAAAGCTAAATCAGTTAATTTGGACGTATTATTGATACTAGAGTATTATTAACCTCAATAACATTAATTTCCTGTCATTTCCACTCAATTTTGACTCCCTCACAGCCAGTGGTGCCGATAGAGGGGGAAAGAGGGTACAAATTACCCGGGTCCAGTCCTGATGGAGGGACCCAGTAGGGGCCCATGCCCCCTCCCCTTTATCTAGCAGCAGCAGCAGCAGCAGCTCTTCTCCTCAGCCCAGCACATACTGCTGTGTGCTGGGCTGTACTGTGGCCATTTTTTTCAATATTTTTTACTAAGGGTACATGACCACACCACCTGTGATTAGGCCACTCCCCTTGAAAAGTACCTGGGCCCAGCCCGGCTCTCGACTGCCCTTCTTACAGCTCACAATATTGTTTTTACCAATATTGGGCAAAGGCTGGCTGGCTAAACAGTGGCATACAGAGTGGGTTAGATACAGGGCATAATTCAGTATGGGTTATAGATGTGTGAGAAAATGCACACCTATAACTCTTTACTCTGATATGTGGGGGGATGCCCAGCACAGGGCAAGGCCATCCCTGCCCTACCCCTGCAAACTAGTGATGAGCGGGTTCGGATCCTCGGGATCCGACCCGCCCGAACTTCACCTTTTTTTTACACGGGTCCGAGCGACTCGGATCCTCCCGCCTTGCTCGGTTAACCCGAGCGCGCCCGAACGTCATCATCCCGCTGTCGGATTCTCGCGAGATTCGGATTCTATATAAGGAGCCGCGCGTCGCCGCCATTTTCACACGTGCATTGAGATTGATAGGGAGAGGACGTGGCTGGCGTCCTCTCCGTTATATTAGAAAAGAACAGAGTAAACTGAGTGACTTAGTTATGTGGGGAGGATTGGGGACGGGGAGCAGCTGTTAGGGAGTACAGTGCAGGGTTTACCACCAGTGAGTTAGTTTAATCCTTTGTTTCTCTGCCTGAAAAAAACGCTCCACCATATCTGTGCTCAGTGTGCTGCACTGCTGCATGATATATCTGTGCTGAGTGCACTGCTCACACTGCCTAATTGTGGGGACTGGGGAGCAGTTATAGCAGGAGTACAGTGCACACAGTGGCGTAACTAGAAATTTTTCTCCCCCAAGCCAAAAAATCCTTCGGCGCCCCCCCCCCCCCCCCCCATACACCCCGTAATTGCCTGCTGCGCGCGCTGGCAAAAAGGGTGTGTGGCTTTGTCGAAATGGGCGTGGCTTTGCGTGGAGGGCGTGGCATTGCAGGAAAAGACTACCTTATACCCCAGTTTTGCAACCTGCACGCCCAGACGTTGGCCACCACAGGAAAGAAAAATAATCCTGATTCATGCCCCTTACATTATTTGTCATTTTTCCTCCTTATAGTAATGCCCAGTATACATTATTCCACATACTGCAATGGCCCTTAGACATTATTCCACACACAATCAGTGATCGCGCTGAGCCAAAAAAAAAGTGGGTCCCAGGGACCCTTCACTTTTAAAAATTGGGGTCCTACCGGTCTTTTTCTGGGTCCCATCGGAATAAAGGTTCTTATTAATTTTAATCTTGTTTGGACACTACAAAAGTGTTGCAAGATGGGGGGGATGGGGTGACAATGCTGCTGGGCTGTGTAGCATGCAGGACACCCTGCACCAGAGCTGTAACTAGACATTTTGGTGCCCTTAGGCAGAAAGTGAATTGGTGTTAGACCACTCAGACCACAAAGAACTGGTAGTGCGCGCCGTAGTCGCGCCGCAAAATTTTAGGGGCGTGGCTTCATAGGGAAGGGGCGTGGCCACATAATAGTGTCAATTCACATTACACCACACAGTAGTGGCGCTTATACACATTGCACCAGGTAGAACCTCCTATGCACACTGATCCAGGTAGATCACGACATACACTTTGCTCCAGGTACAGCACGTCATACACTTTGCACCAGGTACAGCACGTCATACACTTTGCACCAGGTACAGCACGTCATACACTTTGCACCAGGTAGAGCACGTTATCATACACATTGCCGCTAGGTAGAGCACGTTATCATACACAGTGCGCCAGGTAGAACACGTTATACACACTGCGCCAGGTAGAGCACGTTATCATACACATTGCGCCAGGTAGAGCATGTTATCATACACATTGCCGCTAGGTAGAGCAAGTTGTCATACACATTGCATCAGGTAGAGCATGTTATCATACACATTGCCGCTAGGTAGAGCAAGTTATCATACACATTGCCTCTAGGTAGAGCAAGTTATCATACACATTGCGCCAGGTAGAGCACGTTATTATACACAATGCGCCTGGTAGAGCACGTTATCAGCCACATTGCGCCAGGTAGAACACGTTATTATACACAATGCGCCTGGTAGAGCACATTATCATACACATTGCGCCAGGTAGAACACGTTATACACAATGCGCCTGGTAGAGCACGTTATCAGCCACATTGCGCCAGGTAGAGCACGTTATTATACACAATGCGCCTGGTAGAGCACGTTATCAGCCACATTGCGCCAGGTAGAACACGTTATTATACACAATGCGCCTGGTAGAGCACGTTATCAGCCACATTGCGCCAGGTAGAACACGTTATTATACACAATGCGCCTGGTAGAGCACATTATCATACACATTGCGCCAGGTAGAACACGTTATTATACACAATGCGCCTGGTAGAGCACGTTATTATACACATTGCACTAGGTAGAGCACGTTATCATACACATTGCGCCTGGTAGAGCACGTTATTATACACATTGCACCAGGTAGAGCACGTTATCATACACATTGCGCCAGGTAGAACACGTTATCATACACATTGCGCCAGGTAGAACACGTTATTATACACAATGCGCCTGGTAGAGCACGTTATAATACACATTGCACTAGGTAGAACACGTTATTATACACAATGCGCCTGGTAGAGCACGTTATTATACACATTGCACTAGGTAGAGCACGTTATCATACACATTGCGCCTGGTAGAGCACGTTATTATACACATTGCACCAGGTAGAGCACGTTATCATACACATTGCGCCAGGTAGAACACGTTATCATACACATTGCGCCAGGTAGAACACGTTATCATACACATTGCGCCAGGTAGAATACGTTATCATACACATTGCGCCAGGTAGAGCACGTTATCATACACATTGCGCCAGGTAGAACACGTTATTATACACATTGCGCCAGGTAGAACACGTTATTATACACATTGCGCCAGGTAGAACACGTTATTATACACAATGCGCCTGGTAGAGCACTGAGGCACATTGCAGTAACCACTCACTTATCATCTCCAGTTGCACGAAGGGGCCGTTTGACACAAGTGGTTCCGCCCCCAGCAGCAACTCACTGACACTCACCATTTTTTCTGACAGCACAGTGCAGTGAGTGCACTGGCACAAGTAGCCAGCCTGCGCCTGTAGTAGCCGCAGCCTGGAGGAGCTCTATGTGAAATCGCAAGCAGAGGCTGTTCTCTGGCAAGAAGGAGCTCGTCCAATCGCTTCCCCTGACGGGCTGGCCACTGCTAAATATACCGATAATCAGTTCCAACTGTGTCAAAGTAGTGGAGACCCAGGTGCAATGGGAAAGTCAGTGTCACTGCACAGTTGTACTGATATACTGGTATATTTAGCAGTGGCCAGCCCGTCAGGGGAAGCGATCGGAGGAGCTCCTTCTTGCCAGCCTCTGCTTGCGATTTCACAGATAGCTCCTTCATGCTGCGGCGCCGGCTGGCTACTTGTGCCAGTGCACTCACTGCACTGTGCTGTCAGAAAAATGGTGTCAGTGAGGCCCTGACACTCTGAGCGGCCTCACATTGCACACACGGAGCTTGCAGCCCCCGGACATCCCGCATCTGCACCAGCTACTCCAGGTGAAGCGGGGCGATGCAGCACTGTCTACTGCTTACCTACAGCGGGAGCTGCGCATCCCGGACGGCTCCTGCTGAAAGGTAGTTGTCGGGTCTCGGTGGGGCGTTGAGCGGGTCCCGGGTAGGGGGGTGGCGGCGGGCAGATCCGGAGCTGTACTCCCAGTCGCAGAGGAGGGTGCTGGCGGCAGAGCGGCAGTGGAGCCGGATGAGCGGGGCCAGTCTGTCAGCCCTGCAGCACAGATTCATGTGCTGGCGGGGAGCAGGATTCAAAGCGGGAGATGCTGCAGGCTGTGATTGGATGGAGACTACAGGAGGTGATTGGCCGAGGAAACAGCCAGTCACCTCTGCATTCCGCTGACAGGCTTAACACATGCAAACACATATTCAGATGAGCGCGTCCTGTGGGACCCGCTCATCTTCTAAATGTGAGTCCCGGGCGGCTGTTTCTGGGTAAAATACGCGCCATAGCGCGTTTTTGCGATCACTGACAATAATGCACATGACACAATATGCACACACCGTAATGCCCCCTACACATTATGCCACACACCGTAATGCCCCCGACACATTATGCCACACACCGTAATGCCCCCGACACATTATGCCACACACCGTAATGCCTGTGACACATTATGACAGGAATCGCAATGCCAGTTATACATTATGCTACACACTGCAATGCCCCTGATACATTATAGCACACACAATGTCTGTGACACAGTATGACACACACCACAATGATCCTGAGACATTATACCACATACCACAATGCCCGTGATATAGTATACAACACACCGTAATGCCTGATACATTATGACACACACCGCAATGTCCGTGATACATTATGCCACACACCGTAATGCCCATTACACATTAAGTTCTACAGTAAGGCTTCCAATTACTTTTAAATTACCTCCTCGTTGCCAGGGGTTTCATGCTCTTGGTTCCATGCACGGTGCCAGGGGTTTTCATGCTCAGGGTGTCATGCTCGTTGCCAGGGGTTTCATGCACTGGGTGTCCTGCTCGTTGCTAGGGGGTAGTGCTTGTTGCTAGGGCCATGCTCCCAGTGCCACATATGCTCCCAGTGCCAGATATTCCCCCACAGTGCCAGGTATATGCACCCAGTGCCAGATATTCCCCCACAGTGCCAGGTATATGCACCCAGTGCCAGATATTCCCCCACAGTGCCAGGTATATGCCCCCCCCCCAGTGCCAGATATTCCCCCACAGTGCCTGCTTCCCCCCCAGTGCCAGATATTCCCCCCCAGTGCCAGGTATATGCCCCCAGTGCCAGATATCCCCCCCCTCCAGTGCCAGGTATATGCCCCCAGTGCCAGGTATATGACCCCCCAGTGCCAGATATTCCCCCCCCCAGTGCCAGGTATATGCCCCCAGTGCCAGATATTCCCCCACAGTGCCAGGCATATGCGCCCAGTGCCAGATATTCCCTCCCAGTGCCTGCTTCCCCCCCAGTGCCAGGTATATGCCCCCCCAGTCACGGGTATATGCCCCCAGTGCCGGGTATAAGCCCCCCCAGTGCCAGGTATATTCCCCCAGTGCCAGGTATATGCCCCCCCAGTGCCAGGTATATGCCCCCAGTGCCAGGTATATGCCCCCCCAGTGCCAGGTATATGCCCCCCCAGTGCCAGATATTCTCCCAGTGCCAGATATTCCCCCCCAGTGCCAGGTATATGCCCCCAGTGCCAGGTACATGCCCCCCCAGTGCCAGTTATATGCCCCCAGTGCCAGTTATATGCCCCCAGTGCCAGTTATATGCCCCCAGTGCCAGATATTCCCCCCCAGTGCCTGCTTCCCCCCCAGTGCCAGGTATATGCCCCCAGTGCCGGGTATATGCCCCCCCAGTGCCAGGTATATGCCCCCAGTGCCGGGTATATGCCCCCCCAGTGCCAGGTACATGCCCCCCCAGTGCCAGGTACATGCCCCCAGTGCCAGGTACATGCCCCCAGTGCCAGATATTCCCCCCTAGTGCCTGCTTCCCCCCCAGTGCCAGGTATATGCCTCCAGTGCCGGGTATATGCCCCCCCAGTGCCAGGTATATGCCCCCCCAGTGCCAGGTATATGCCCCCAGTGCCAGGTACATGCCCCCAGTGCTGGGTATATGCCCCCCAGTGCCAGGTATATGCCCCCAGTGCCAGGTATATGCCCCCAGTGCCAGGTACATGCCCTCAGTGCCAGGTATATGCCCCCCCAGTGCCAGGTATATGTCCCCAGTGCCAGGTATATGTCCCCAGTGCCGGGTATATGCCCCAGTGCCTGCTCCTCCGGCCCCCCCCTATGTGTTGGAGGGACACGAGCGCATCGCGCGTCTCTCCTGTGTCCCTCCTGGCTCTCCCCCAGCTGTCTAACAAAGGAAGTGCCGTTCGTGAGCCAATCAGAGCTCACGAACGGCACTTGCTTCCTTAGACCGGCCGGGGGAGAGCCAGGAGGGACACAGGAGAGACGCGCGATGCGCTCGTGTCCCTCCAACACATGGGGGGGGGGGGAGAGCCGGGGGAGCAGGCACCGCAGCAAGGAGGGAGAGGAGATCGCAGATTGACATGCGGACGCTCGTCCGCATGTCAATCTGTTCTAAATCAGTGGCGCCCCCGCAGCCCCTCGCCCCCAAGCCACCGCGAGGACTGCGGGGGCAGTAGTTACGCCACTGAGTGCACAGTTTTGCTGACAGTGACCACCAGTCCAGTATACGTTTGTCTGCCTGAAAAACACTCCTGTGGTGTTTTTTTTTTTTTCATACTAGTTTAGCAGTCTGCTGACAGTGTCCACCAGGTCCGTTATATACAGTATATTATATATATAAGCAGTACGGTAGGCCACGGCTGTACCTACCTCTGTGTCGTCAGTGCACTCGTCGTCCATAAGTAATATAATACTATACTTACTATCCATCCATCTACATTGTATACCTACCTGTGGTAGTTTTTTTTTCCTTCATACTAGTTTAGCAGTCTGCTGACAGTGTCCACCAGGTCCGTTATATACAGTATATTATATATATAAGCAGTACGGTAGGCCAAGGCTGTACCTACCTCTGTGTCGTCAGTGCACTCGTCGTCCATAAGTAATATAATACTATACTATCCATCCATCTACATTGTATACCTACCTGTGGTGGTTTTTATTTGCTTCATACTAGTTTAGCAGTCTGCTGACAGTGTCCACCAGGTCCGTTATATACAGTATATTATATATATAAGCAGTACGGTAGGCCACGGCTGTACCTACCTCTGTGTCGTCAGTGCACTCGTCGTCCATAAGTAATATAATACTATACTTACTATCCATCCATCTACATTGTATACCTACCTGTGGTGTTTTTTTTTTTCTTCATACTAGTTTAGCAGTCTGCTGACAGTGTCCACCAGGTCCGTTATATACAGTATATTATATATATAAGCAGTACGGTGTACCTACCTCTGTGTCATCAGTGCACTCGTCGTCCATAAGTAATATAATACTATACTATCCATCCATCTACATTGTATACCTACCTGTGGTGGATTTTTTTTTCTTCATACTAGTTTAGCAGTCTGCTGACAGTGTCCACCAGGTCACTTATATATATATAAACAGTACTGTAGGCCACGGCTGTACCTACCTCTGTGTCGTCAGTGCACTCGTCGTCCATAAGTAATATAATACTATACTTACTATCCATCCATCTACATTGTATAACTACCTGTGGTGTTTTTTTTTTTCTTCATACTAGTTTAGCAGTCTGCTGACAGTGTCCACCAGGTCCGTTATATACAGTATATTATATATATAAGCAGTACGGTAGGCCACGGCTGTACCTACCTCTGTGTCGTCAGTGCACTCGTCGTCCATAAGTAATATAATACTATACTTACTATCCATCCATCTACATTGTATACCTACCTGTGGTGGTTTTTTTTTTCTTCATATTAGTTTAGCAGTCTGCTGACAGTGTCCACCAGGTCCGTTATATACAGTATATTTTATATATAAGCAGTACGGTAGGCCACGGCTGTACCTACCTCTGTGTCGTCAGTGCACTCGTCGTCCATAAGTAATATAATACTATACTTACTATCCATCCATCTACATTGTATACCTACCTGTGGTGGGGTTTTTTTTCTTCATACTAGTTTAGCAGTCTGCTGACAGTGTCCACCAGGTCCGTTATTATTATACAGTTTATTATACAGGTTGAGTATCCCATATCCAAATATTCCGAAATACGGAATATTCCGAAATACGGACTTTTTTGAGTGAGAGTGAGATAGTGAAACCTTTGTTTTTTGATGGCTCAATGTACACAAACTTTGTTTAATACACAAAGTTATTAAAAATATTGTATTAAATGACCTTCAGGCTGTGTGTATAAGGTGTATATGAAACATAAATGAATTGTGTGAATATAGACACACTTTGTTTAATGCACAAAGTTATAAAAAATATTGGCTAAAATTATCTTCAGGCTGTGTGTATAAGGTGTATATGTAACATAAATGCATTCTGTGCTTAGATTTAGGTCCCATCACCATGATATCTCATTATGGTATGCAATTATTCCAAAATACGGAAAAATCCCATATCCAAAATACCTCTGGTCCCAAGCATTTTGGATAAGGGATACTCAACCTGTATATATATTCTAGAAAGAGAAAAGAAGACTATCTTGGGGGCACTCTTTGAAATATAAATAGGGCCAGATATACCCTTAGGTATCATTAAAATATAACCTTTAATTGTATCTTTAAAATTAATAGGAATTTGAAAAGGAAAAATATATAAACACACACACAGGTTTATTCATATACACCTTGGGATCACTTGTCTATCACAAGGAGTTCAAAGAACACTGATTGCTCACTATGGAGTTTATTGGTTCAGAGAACACTGATTGCTCACCGAGGAGCTTGTTTTAATTATTTTTATTCAGATTTTTTTATAACCAATTATGATCTCTCACTGTTTAAACAACCATATCATGAATAGGTATTGATTTACCGAACGTCAGCTCCTATATTCTCAAACACATGTATAATTATAAAAATTCAAAATTTGCCCAAATGGTATATACACAGTGTTGAGAGATGCAGAATGCCCATCATATTTATATGGTATCTTATGCGCTCATTAGTAGCCCGACATAAATAGTTGGTATAGAGAGAAAAAAGGAAAGAGTAAAAAAGATGATCAGTATGCCATGGTACATTGCTTCTACTGTCTCACCGTCATGAGCTCAAGGTTTTTGTTAGCTCAGCGGCCGGTGGATGAGAGGGCAGCGACCTTGAAATTTCTGACCAGAAAGAGGATAAGTGGCCGTACTGCTTTCCCTGTTAGAGCGGATGGAATGTCTCGATATCCTAGGACATTGCAGGACACTGCACCGCAATCCAGGGATGAGTGTTAACCGAAATTGAGTACAATTCCTGCCTGTTTAATTTTCAGGTAATTGCAGGGAGATGATAGGGAGTGGTTCAATGTTAAACCAGTGCCGTGCACATTCTCACATAGAAATGCATTTATCAAAAAAGCCGTTCTCCACACAGGCTATTAGCAAAGTACTTTCCCAAATTTATTTTCAGGTATACTTTATCGGTATACTAATATTGTTAGGCTCACTTAACATAATTCATTATTTTCTCTAACATTTGACCATAGGTCACTGAACAATATGTGTTGGGCTAAAAAGTAGCAGCAAACCCAGCTAGAATGAAAAGTTTTTATGACCGCAAACCCAGTCCAGCCGCTGAGATCTCTTTTCGTCATGTACTCTGGTCACTAGGACCGGTGCAGCGGACGGCAAATATGAAAACAGCAGCGCTTCGGGTATTACTGGCCGGAAAAAAGATTAGTAGCTGTGCTGCTTTCCACGTTAGAGCGGTTGCAGCGCCTTGATATCATAGGACAGAGCAAGGACGCTGCACCACAATCCGTGGATGAGAGCTAGCTGAAAATAGGAAGATTACCGTTCTAAAGGCAGCAGGACTTCTGGACGGAGCAGCGTATGTTGGTTGTAGGACCAGTGATTCTAACTTTCACAAGGCGACATTGCCATGCTGATTCCAGCCGTGCCAAAACGCGTTTTCACCCGTAGGCTTGCTCACTTCACTGCACTATCTGGCATCATTCTTTTTCATTTTTTCTTCATACTAGTTTAGCAGTCTGCTGACAGTGTCCACCAGGTCCGTTATATACAGTATATTATATATATAAGCAGTACGGTAGGCCACGGCTGTACCTACCTCTGTGTCGTCAGTGCACTCGTCGTCCATAAGTAATATAATACTATACTTACTATCCATCCATCTACATTGTATACCTACCTGTGGTGGTTTTTTTTTTCTTCATACTAGTTTAGCAGTCTGCTGACAGTGTCCACCAGGTCCGTTATTATTATACAGTATATTATATATATATAGCAGTACGGTAGGCCACGGCTGTACCTACCTCTGTGTCGTCAGTCACTCGTCCTCCATAAGTAATATAATACTATACTATCCATCCATCTACATTGTATACCTGTGGTGGCTTTTAGTTGTGCGCATTAAAATATGGAGAACAAAAATGTGGAGGTTAAAAAAATAGGGAAAGATCAAGATCCACTTCCACCTCGTGCTGAAGCTGCTGCCACTAGTCATGGCCGAGATGATGAAATGCCATCAACGTCGTCTGCCAAGGCCGATGCCCAATGTCATAGTACAGAGCATGTAAAATCCAAAACACAAAAGATCAGTAAAAAAATGACCCAAAAATCAATATTAAAAGCGTCTGAGCAGAAGCGTAAACTTGCCAATATGCCATTTACGACACGGAGTGGCAAGGAACGGCTGAGGCCCTGGCCTATGTTCATGGCTAGTGGTTCAGCTTCACATGAGGATGGAAGCACTCATCCTCTCGCTAGAAAAAAGAAAAGACTTGCGGCAAAAGCACAGCAAAGAACTGTGCGTTCTTCGAAATCCCAAATCCCAAAGGAGAGTCCA
The DNA here is from genome assembly GCF_028390025.1 of Pseudophryne corroboree. NCBI lineage: Eukaryota > Metazoa > Chordata > Amphibia > Anura > Myobatrachidae > Pseudophryne > Pseudophryne corroboree. The sequence continues at coordinate 349,471,366 of NC_086447.1, forward strand.
ATTGTGTCGGTTGCGATGCCTGACCTTCCCAACATTGGACGGGAAGAGCTTGCGCCTTCCACCATTTGCACGCCCCCTGCAAGTGCTGGAAGGAGCACCCGCAGTCCAGTTCCTGATAGTCAAATTGAAGATGTCACTGTTGAAGTACACCAGGATGAGGATATGGGTGTTGCTGGCGCTGGGGAGGAAATTGACAAGGAGGATTCTGATGGTGAGGTGGTTTGTTTAAGTCAGGCACCCGGGGAGACACCTGTTGTCCGTGGGAGGAATATGGCCATTGACATGCCTGGTCAAAATACAAAAAAAAACAGCTCTTCAGTGTGGAATTATTTCAACAGAAATGCGGACAACTGGTGTCAAGCCGTGTGTTGCCTTTGTCAAGCTGTAATAAGTAGGGGTAAGGACGTTAACAACCTCGGAACATCCTCCCTTATACGTCACCTGCAGCGCATTCATAATAAGTCAGTGACAAGTTCAAAAACTTTGGGCGACAGCGGAAGCAGTCCACTGACCAGTAAATCCCTTCCTCTTGTAACCAAGCTCGCGCAAACCACACCACCAACTCCCTCAGTGTCAATTTCCTCCTTACCCAGGAAAGCCAATAGTCCTGCAGGCCATGTCACTGGCAAGACTGATGAGTCCTCTCCTGCCTGGGATTCCTCCGATGCATCCTTGAGTGTAACGCCTACTGCTGCTGGCGCTGCTGTTGTTGCTGCTGGGAGTCGATCGTCATCCCAGGGGAAGTCGGAAGACCACTTGTACTACTTCCAGTAAGCAATTGACTGTCCAACAGTCCTTTGCGAGGAAGATGAAATATCACAGCAGTCATCCTGTTGCAAAGCGGATAACTGAGGCCTTGACAACTATGTTGGTATTAGACGTGCGTCCAGTATCTGCCGTTAGTTCACAGGGAACTAGACAATGCTTGAGGTAGTGTGCCCCCGTTACCAAATACCATCTAGGTTCCACTTCTCTAGGCAGGTGATACCGAGAATGTACACGGACGTCAGAAAAAGACTCACCAGTGTCCAAAAAAATGCAGTTGTACCCAATGTCCACTTAACCACGGACATGTGGACAAGTGGAGCAGGGCAGACTCAGGACTACATGACTGTGACAGCCCACTGGGTAGATGTATTGCCTCCCGCTGCAAGAACAACAGCGGCGGCACCAGTAGCAGCATCTCGCAAATGCCAACTCGTTCCTAGGCAGGCTACGCTTTGTATCACCGCTTTCCAGAATACGCACACAGCTGAAAACCTCTTACGGCAACTGAGGAAGATCATCGCAGAATGGCTTACCCCAATTGGACTCTCCTGGGGATTTGTGGCATCGGACAACGCCAGCAATATTGTGCGTGCATTACATCTGGGCAAATTCCAGCACGTCCCATGTTTTGCACATACCTTGAATTTGGTGGTGCAGAATTATTTAAAAAACGACAGGGGCGTGCAAGAGATGCTGTCGGTGGCCAGAAGAATTGCGGGCCACTTTCGGCGTACAGGCACCGTGTACAGAAGACTGGAGCACCACCAAAAACACCTGAACCTGCCCTGCCATCATCTGAAGCAAGAGGTGGTAACGAGGTGGAATTCAACCCTCTATATGCTTCAGAGGATGGAGGAGCAGCAAAAGGCCATTCAAGCCTATACATCTGGCCACGATATAGGCAAAGGAGGTGGAATGCACCTGTCTCAAGCGCAGTGGAGAATGATTTCAACGTTGTGCAAGGTTCTGCAACCTTTTGAACTTGCCACACGTGAAGTCAGTTCAGACACTGCCAGCCTGAGTCAGGTCATTCCCCTCAACAGGCTTTTGCAGAAGAAGCTGGAGGCATTGAAGGAGGAGCTAAAACAGAGCGATTCCGCTAAGCATGTGGGATTTGTGGATGGAGCCCTTCATTCGCTTAACCAGGATTCACGGGTGGTCAATCTGTTGAAATCAGAGCACTACATTTTGGCCACCGTGCTCGATCCCAGATTTAAAACCTACGTTGGATCTCTCTTTCCGGCCGACACAAGTCTGCAGAGGTTCAAAGAACTGCTGGTGAGAAAATTGTCAAGTCAAGCGGAACACGACCCGTCAACATCTCCTCCTTCACATTCTCCCGCAACTGGGGGTGCGAGGAAAATGCTACGAATTCCGAGCCCACCCGCTGGCGGTGATGCAGGGCAGTCTGGAGCGAGTGCTGATGCTGACATCTGGTCCGGACTGAAGGACCTGTCAACGATTACTGACATGTCGTCTACTGTCACTGCATATGATTCTCTCACCATTGAAAGAATGGTGGAGGATTATATGAGTGACCGCATCCAAGTAGGCACGTCAGACAGTCCGTACGTATACTGGCAGGAAAAAGAGGCAATTTGGAGGCCCTTGCACAAACTGGCTTTATTCTACCTAAGTTGCCCTCCCTCCAGTGTGTACTCCGAAAGAGTGTTTAGTGCCGCCGCTCACCTTGTCAGCAATCGGCGTACGAGGTTACATCCAGAAAATGTGGAGAAGATGATGTTCATTAAAATGAATTATAATCAATTCCTCCATGGAGACATTCACCAGCAGCAATTGCGCCCAGAAAGTACACGGGGACCTGAGATGGTGGATTCCAGTGGGGACGAATTAATAATCAGTGAGGAGGGGGATGTACACAGTGAAAGGGGTGATGAATCGGACGATGATGATGAGGTGGACATCTTGCCTCCGTAGAGCCAGTTTGTGCAAGGAGAGATTGATTGCTTCTTTTTTGGTGGGGGCCCAAACCAACCAGTCATTTCAGTCACAGTCGTGTGGCAGACCCTGTCGCTGAAATGATGGGTTCGTTAAAGTGTGCATGTCCTGTTTTTACAACATAAGGGTGGCTGGGAGGGCCCAAGGACAATTCCATCTTGCACCTCTTTTTTCTTTCATTTTTCTTTGCGTCATGTGCTGTTTGGGGAGTATTTTTTTGAAGGGCCATCCTGCGTGACACTGCAGTGCCACTCCTAGATGGGCCAGGTGTTTGTGTCGGCCACTAGGGTCGCTTAGCTTAGTCACACAGCTACCTCATTGCGCCTCTTTTTTTCTTTGCGTCATGTGCTGTTTGGGGAGTATTTTTTTGAAGGGCCATCCTGCGTGACACTGCAGTGCCACTCCTAGATGGGCCAGGTGTTTGTGTCGGCCACTAGGGTCGCTTAGCTTAGTCGCCACACAGCTACCTCATTGCGCCTCTTTTTTTCTTTGCGTCATGTGCTGTTTGGGGAGTATTTTTTGGAAGGGCCATCCTGCGTGACACTGCAGTGCCACTCCTAGATGAGCCAGGTGTTTGTGTCGGCCACTTGGGTCGCTTAGCTTAGTCACACAACGACTTTGGTGCAGCTCTTTTTTTCTTTGCATCATGTGCTGTTTGGGGACTATTTTTTTAAGTGCCATCCTGTCTGACACTGCAGTGCCACTCCTAGATGGGCCAGGTGTTTGTGTCGGCCACTAGGGTCGCTTAGCTTAGTCGTCACACAGCTACCTCATTGCGCCTCTTTTTTTCTTTGCGTCATGTGCTGTTTGGGGAGTATTTTTTGGAAGGGCCATCCTGCGTGACACTGCAGAGACACTCCTAGATGGGCCAGGTGTTTGTGTCGGCCACTAGGGTCGCTTAGCTTAGTCGTCACACAGCTACCTCATTGCGCCTCTTTTTTTCTTTGCGTCATGTGCTGTTTGGGGAGTATTTTTTTGAAGGGCCATCCTGCGTGACACTGCAGTGCCACTCCTAGATGGGCCAGGTGTTTGTGTCGGCCACTTGGGTCGCTTAGCTTAGTCACACAACGACTTAGGTGCAGCTCCTTTTTTCTTTGCATCATATGCTGTTTGGGGACTATTTTTTTAAGTGCCATCCTGTCTGACACTGCAGTGCCACTCCTAGATGGGCCAGGTGTTTGTGTCGGCCACTAGGGTCGCTTAGCTTAGTCGTCACACAGCTACCTCATTGCGCCTCTTTTTTTCTTTGCGTCATGTGCTGTTTGGGGAGTATTTTTTGGAAGGGCCATCCTGCGTGACACTGCAGTGCCACTCCTAGATGGGCCAGGTGTTTGTGTCGGCCACTAGGGTCGCTTAGCTTAGTCGTCACACAGCTACCTCATTGCGCCTCTTTTTTTCTTTGCGTCATGTGCTGTTTGGGGAGTATTTTTTTGAAGGGCCATCCTGCGTGACACTGCAGTGCCACTCCTAGATGGGCCAAGTGTTTGTGTCGGCCACTTGGGTCGCTTAGCTTAGTCACACAACGACTTTGGTGCAGCTCTTTTTTTCTTTGCATCATGTGCTGTTTGTGGACTATTTTTTAAGTGTCATCCTGTCTGACACTGCAGTGCCACTCCTAGATGGGCCAGGTGTTTGTGTCGGCCACTTGTGTCGCTTAGCTTAGTCACACAGCGACCTTGGTGCGCCTCTTTTTTTCTTTGCATCATGTGCTGTTTGGGGACTATTTTTTTGAAGTGCCATCCTGCCTGACACTGCAGTGCCACTCCTAGATGGGCCAGGTGTTTGTGTCTGCCACTTGTGTCGCTTAGCTTAGCCATCCAGCGACCTCGGTGCAAATTTTAGGACTAAAAATAATATTGTGAGGTGTGAGGTGTTCAGAATAGATTGAAAATGAGTGGAAATTATGGTTATTGAGGTTAATAATACTATGGGATCAAAATGACCCCCAAATTCTATGATTTAAGCTGTTTTTTAGGGTTTTTTTAAAAAAAACACCCGAATCCGACAAAAAAAATTCGGTGAGGTTTTGCCAAAACGCGTTCGAACCCAAAACACGGCCACGGAACCGAACCCAAAACCAAAACACAAAACCCGAAAAGTTTCAGGTGCACATCACAGTGCAAACATGCTCTCGTATTGCATAACAGCGATGCTCTTGCGTGTTTAGAGTTGCCCTCTGTTTAAGCAGTCTAGCTCTGAAGGCAGATGGCTACCCGCCATCTTTTGGTTTGCAGCGGCTGTGTGTGATCACACAGGCGCCGTGGCCCGCCCGGCAAATGGTCCGGACACACCGAGTTGTCCGGACTGCACCCCCCGTACACTGCAACGCCGACCCCAAAATGCTGACGTGACTCCCGCCTCTGCCCCGTGAACGCCTCTCCCTGTCTATAAGGCAGAGGCGTTCACATATGTGAGAAGCCATCTCATCTCACTGTGTGCGCAGGCGCAGTGCAGCTTCTGCACAGGGCTTCAGCATGTGAACACTGTTGGAGCAGTGTTCCATGCTGAATTAGGCCCACATTGCGGGTCATTTACAGTGTGCGTTGTATACAGTAAGGGGTACAGGACAGATTAGATACTGTGTGGGTTTGATACAGTGCTGGTTGGATACTGTGTGGGTTGGATACAGTGAAGGATACAGTGTGTGTTGGATACAGTGCTGATTGGATACTGTGTGGGTTGGATACAGTGGGGGATACAGTATATATAGGGGTCATTCCGAGTTGATTTCGCAGCGCAGCGATCAGGTGAAAAAATGGAATTTCTGCGCATGCGTATGCCCCGCAATGCGCACGCGCGACGTACGAGTACAAAGCTCTCTGTGGTTGTGCTCAAGTTCTAGCAAAGTTTTCCTTCGCACTGGCGGCCGCAAGAAGATTGACAGGAAGGGGGCGTTACTGGGTGTCAACTGACCATTTTCAGGAAGTGTTTGCAAAAACGCAGGCGTGTCTGAAAAAACACAGGCATGGCTGGGCGTTCGCTGGGTGGGTGTATGACGTCAAATCCGGACACGAATAGGCTGAAGTGATCGCAAGCGCTGAGTAGGTTCAGAGCTACTCTGAAACTGCACAAACTGTTTTTGTAGAGCTCAGCTGCACGTGTTCGCACTTTTGCTAAGCTAAAATACACTCCCCAGCGGTGGCATAGCATTTGCACAGCTGCTAAAACTAGCTAGCGAGTGATCAACTCGGAATGACCCCCATTACTGGATGGATCCAGTGTGGGAAACAGTGCAGGTTGGTTACAGTGAGGGTTGGATACAGTGCGGGATACACTGAGGGTCGGATACAGTGCGGAATACACTGTGGGTTAGATACAGTGTGGGTTGGATACTGTGTTGGTCAGATACAGTTTCGGTCAGATACAGAGCTGGATACATTGCTGGTTGGATACAATGCTGGATACAGTTTCAGTCGGATACAGTGCAGGATACACACAGAACTTGAAGTGTTCTGTGGCTGATCACTGACGGAGTTCCGCAGGATCAGACAGTGGCCCACATAACAGTGGGAAAGTCCCACTGACATTACTGAGGCGAGGATGTGACCATCTGTCTCCTAAAAGTCGAGCCCCCCCCCCTTCCCCCCTCATCCATCTTTCTTACAGTCATTCTGGTCTTTTGGGGAGAAAGTGTTATTTAACCCATTCATTGCCAAAAAATAATTGGCGGGAAAATAAATGAAAAAAATTATAATAAATATGTATAGAGATATATATATAGATATATATATATATACACACATAGTAGCTCAGAAATGCCATATAAACAGTGATAACTAGTATATATGCACAATAATATATGATTTCCTTCCTTTCAAATCAAGGAGGTAACATTAGCGTATCTATACATATTTGGGGTTAAAAGGTAAAAAAGTTCCCTGACCCCTGATCTAGTCCCATTAAAGTCAATGGGGACACGCTGATTGGCTGAGAACTATGACAGATGGCTCTCTCATCCAATCAATGGTCAGCCAATGACTCAGTGGGACTTTTGAAATTGGTGCCCGAGCTGAAACCGCAAGATCTGACAGAGGGATCTTGTGGTTTCACCTCAGGTTGGGATCCGAGGAAGCCACGGCAAACCCTAACCCTCGGCTCGACTGCCTTGGATACCTGAAGTTCGGAGCGGTTCAAATTTCTTAAAATCCGAACCGCTCATCTCAATTTCCAAGTAGGTACAATGACAGAGGCAGATTAAGTCCCGGACAGAAACAGGAATCCAGAAACATTGATAACCCAGCAAGGAGTGCTGGGATCAGACAGACTTAAATAGCCAGGTGTCAGGTGTAATCCATACTAGTGATGATAAGGCCATTACCTAACACCTGGCAGGAGAACAGGTTCAGAAGAGCAGCACCTCTGGAAGCTTTGGGAACTGCAGCTCACATACACAAGAGGCCTGGTGAGCCCTTGTAGTGGGGAATGAATACTGCAGGGAATCATGGCAGATGCCCCTACGTGAAATACTCCAAAAAAAAAATCAAAGTCTGAATTGAACCCAAGTAGAGGGTAAATGATGTTATCTTCATTTTGAAAGGACAAATTAACTGTGGTTCTGAGGTTAGGGGCAGATAAAGAATGATTTCTCTTTTTCTTCTTTCTCCTATATGAATTCTTGGCAGTGGCAATGGGCTGAATGTGAAGGGAAACTAAGCAAAACTCGATTCCTGGAGACTCAGAACTTGTAGTGGGGATCTCCAGGGAATCCCCAGTATGAGATAATGGGATGGAAGATGGAATCCAAACTCCCCGAGGACTACATAGGAATTGATTATACTTTGGCACAGAATGTTAATTTTCCAATAGCAGATAGGCCCACTCCAGAGCTCTCCCTTTGAAGTGTGCAATAATGTAAATTACTTGGTTTGTTGGTTTTTGGAAGAACTTGGTATGGTATGTGTGAGGAAACCACGCTTCGCTGGGACGGTGGTTACCCTTTATGGGATTCATTCACTCGGGCAGATCAGAATATATAAAAAATAAGTCTTTATTATGACAGCACAACATCATAAATTAGTCACATGTTACAGGGTAATTGGTAGCACATATCCTCCAGCAGCCTATTGCAGTCAGCATCCATAAGTAGCAATAGCAATAATCTGTATCCTTACCACTACCTCTTGCTAGACAGTCCTGTGTCCCCCAGCCTGGGGTACTGGCTCACACTGACCATGTCCTGGTAGGGTTTCCTCTGGTGGCAGAGCGATGCCCAGCTCAGAGTGGTTCCTGCTGATATCTGATTCACAGGATCCACCACAATATACTCTCTTCCATTGAGACCTGCTCTCCTTATATACCTGACTGCAGATCCCCTCTGGTGCCAAACAGTCTACTCGGGAGGTTGGGTCAGGATATCCCAGGGCTATTTCAGCCAGTATCCTGCTGTGGAGACCCATTGTACATCCTCTGGGAGTTCTAACCTAATTACCTCCCAGATGACCTAGATAAATAACTTGGGCTGGCAGCTAGCTATCTTACCAGTCACTCAGTCATTGTTCTGATTACATTACCAGCAACACCTATCACACCTCACACAATGGACTCACATATGTAATACAAATGGTAATGAGCTAGCACAGCTGCCTGGCTCTCCTCCTGTCACACACTATGGCCTGTCCTGCTATAGTCACACAGTATGGCAATTGTCGTTATATCTCCAGTACATCCCATATTGCAGGTAATAGCAAGGAAAATAAATACCTAATAACAATAAATAACAGTATACATGATACACCTATGCTCTGGTGTATATACCTACACTGAGCCAAGGATTAAAAAGCATATTATACTGTGAGAAACGAGTGATGAATAAAAAGGTTCTCACTCCAAGTCCATCTCGTTTCGTTACAGTATGTAAATACTCAAAACCTGAAGTTCATTAAAGGCAAAAGCTGTGAAATATCCCTGTCAAAAGCATGCAGGGAAATAGTTGCTTGGAAAGTGGAAACACTAGTCTTTGCTGTGCAGACAGAATGAAGGTTGGAAGATCTAGTAGCCAGCTGGGCAGGAGTTGCATATAGGCCTGGCTAAGCAGGCAAAACTTAGCACCCAAGGGTGTGGGCAGACACAACTTAGCAACAGGAAAATGACCCCTCTTCGACCTCTAGTAAGCTGACAGACACCCACCTCGGACATCTGGCTAGGCAGTGGGCACCTCTTGGACCTCTGGGAAGGCAGTGGGGACCTCTGGCAAGGCAGTGGGTACCTCTTAGACCTCTGGCAAGGCATTGGACACCTCTTAGACCCCTGGAAAGATAGCGGGCACCTCTTTGACTCTGGGAAGGTAGCGGGTGCCTCTCAGACCACTGGCAATGTGGCAGAAACCTCTTGGATCTCTGTAAAGGAGATGGAGACTTCTCAGACCTCTGGCAAGGGGATGCAGCAGCAGGACCCATTTCCTTAATGAATAATATTACATTTTTCTGAAATCACTAGGGTGTTTTTTGGATTTAAAAACATGCTGCACTATTATTGTTTTATTTTTTTATTGTACAGTTTATCTTGGAACTGTTACAGCAGAATAAATATTTGTTATAATATATAAAATATAATAATTTATAAAATTATTATTGGTAAAAATGCATGTATAATATACGAAGGTAATCCAGAAAGTAAAGACTATTTGCATATAACAGCCGCACAGGTCATTTACCCCCCACCCCCCCACCCCCACTCCCAATTCATGGTTGAGTGGTCTCCCTAACCTGTTTTCTAAGTGCTCTGTGAGTGGTGTGCTGTTATACTGTTGTTGTTGTTGTTGTTGTTGTTTTTAGAACCCCTATGATACAAAAGCCCTTTGACTTTGAAGTGAGTGGTGTTATTCGATTCTTGAATGCACAAAAAGTTATGCCTTTCAAAATGAATGTCAAATAAAGCAGATGTTTGGTGATGGGAGAAAATGGTGTGAAATGTTAAATAATGGATGAACAAAGGTGCATGATCGACGAGGATGTCCATCACAGTTTTGGGTAGGAGGATTTTGATCATTGACCCTGCAGTCCAGACTTTGCTCCACGTGATTTTCACCTTTTCACAAAGCTCAAAGAGTTCCTGGATGGAGAACGTTTTAGAAGTTAGTTGTACAGTAGCTTGCAGCCAACAACTGGTTTAATGGACTGGAAGCAGCCAAGTACAAGAAGGGGATGCTGTTGGACAGATATGCTAAATGCTTAAAAGAAGGAGGTGATTATGTGGAGAAATACACTAAGGTACTCTGTATTTCAGAATTTTAGCAAAATATAAAATACTAATCTGGAAGTATACTTGGAAAAATAAAATGCTCCAGGGTATCTCAGGAGGTGATACTGTTAGTAACCAGTAAAGCACAGCAACATAAAACTAACAGCCAACTTATTGATAAAAATAAATGTTATATGTTTAAAACGTAATAAACTATGATTCTGTTATATTTATTCTTTTGAGAGACAGATCGTAGAAAGAAGAGGTTTGCCTGGTTCCTGGCAACCACTGGTTCAGGTAAGCTGATTTTTATCCTTTTTGGTATGGGGCCAAATTACTTTTATTTGTGTCACACTCATGGTGCTATTACTAAGGCTATTGCACTAGGAGGTAGCCTTGTGTTCTTTTGCATTTACAGAATTGTGAATTTTTTGTGATTTGGTCCTGAAGAGGTGGTGGAACTAATTTACTGCAGTACCTATTCCCCCCCTCCTCCACTCACATTAAGCAAAGCCAGGGCCGGTACTACTGTTTTTGGCACCCCCTTGTAAATTATAAATGAGTGCCCTACTTCCCATATTTATAACGAGACATTGATCTCACAGAGAAGCAGCTTGGTCACACAATAGTATCACTTATACACATAATGCCCACAGAAGTGTAGCTTAAACACAAAATGCCCACAGTAGTACTGCAGCTTATATACAGAATGCCCACAGTAGTAGTGCCCCTTACACATAATGATCACAGCAGTGCTGCTTATAAATATAATTCTTACAGTAGCACCCCTTATACACATCTCTGCCTTTGTCCCTCCAGCAGCTCCATGGTGGTCATTCCGAGTTGTTCGCTCGGTAGCAGTTTTTAGCAGCCGTGCAAACGCTATGCCGCCTCCCACTGGGAGTGTATTTTAGCTCAGCAGAAGTGTGAACGAAAGGATCGCAGAGCAGCGGCAAAGTTTTTTTGTGCAGTTTTAGAGTAGCTCAATACCTACTCAGTGCTTGCGATCACTTCAGACTGTTCAGTTCCTGTTTTGATGTCACAAACACGCCCTGCGTTCGCCCAGCCACGCCTGCTTTTTTCTTGGCATGCCTGCATTTTTCTGAACACTCCCTGAAAACGGTCAGTTGACACCCAGAAACGCCCTCTTCCTGTCAATCACTCGGCGGCCAGCAGTGCGACTGAAAAGCTTCGCTAGACCTTGTGTGAAACTACATCGGCTGTTGTAAAAGTAGGTTGCACGTGCGCATTACGCCACATACGTATGCGCAGAAGTGCCGTTTTTTTGCCTCATCGCTGCACAGCGAACGAATGCAGCTAGCGATCAACTCGGAATGACCATCTATGCCCTGTATCCCTCCAGCAGCTTCCCCATCTCTCTTGTACCTCCAGCCCCCTCTCATCTTGTCTTCAAGATGCACAGAGCCTTCTCCTCTTCATGGCTCTTCTTCACTTTAGCAGCAGTGACACCATGACATCACATACTCTGTGCTGGCAAAGTAAGCTACTGGCACCTGAGGACAGGATGAATGTTGTCCAACAGACACAGCATGTGTGAGTACCAGGAGTGGTGGACTGTATATGGAGGAGAACCGTGCCTGAAGCTCATATGCAACACTAGTGCCATCTGCATCATCTATTAATGTAGGTGATGTGGCAGGTTTCTCTGTTGGAATTACTGTGCAGGGCAATGGGGGAGGTGGAACTATTTCCCCCTACCATTACAGGTGGTGGAAATCAGTTCCACCTCGTCGTCCCCCCACACTTTAAAGAAAGCGTCAACCAGGGGTTAAAGTTTTGTATCATTTTAAGTGTGTTTCAAATATCACCATGGTCATTATTATTCTTGTATTATTTTAAAGATAGATAGATATCATAAAAAGAGGGGGGAAAACCCAAAACACAGAAGGTATGAAAGGAGGGAACATGGACACGGACACATCAGTGGCTGCACACAGTGTCGGACTGGGGCATGTAGGGCCCACCAGGGGAATGCAGTGGTAGGGGCCCATGTTTAGGGGTGTGGCCAGACTGCAGATGGGGTGTGGCTTGCCACCACATTGGTTTGACTAACCATTAGAGAGTGCAACATCTGGGCCCCTTCATTAAATTCAGTATATTCAGCTGCTGCATGCATGATAATGTACCAGATTAATAACAGCAATGCACTGTACAAAATACACCATAGTCCAGTATAATGTAACATATGTATAATGTATAATTCAAGTGCACAGTCTGGAACCTGATCCTTAGAGCAGGAGGTGGGTTCCCAGGCAGTGGTTTCCCCTGTACCCCTGTGGGCCAGTCCAAGCCTGGCTGCACACGGCCTGTACCAATCAGAGGTGGACGAAGACAGTGGTGGTGAGTGAAACAGAAAACTATGAATGAAACTGCAACAGTGAGTGGGGTATCAGCTCACAAAGAGGTTTGGCCATGGAGGAGAGGGTGAGCAGTTAATGTGGTGTATGTAATATTTAAATATATATATATATATATATATATATCTATATCTATATATATATATATATATATATATATATTTGCTCTATACATATATGTACATATGTATATGGTTTGTCACATATTTATATGCCGAATCTATGGGAATTACTTGGGAGCAAGAAAAAATTATGTATAGCCTACATATGGTGCTGCATAAAAGACCTCAAATAGCATATGAGTAAATTGAAGAACGAAGCTTAAAATATTGGGCAGATTTGTAGGAAAATTTGTTTGGCCAGCTGTAATAGCTTTCAGTATATTTAAATATGTTTGGTTCCTTACAGGGGCCTTTTAACGAGGAGGAGGCCCCTGTGCAGATTCTGGGTGGTCCCCCTCCTCTGTACGGTGCAGTAGTCTCCGGCACCGTGCCGGAGTCTACTATGCATGGGCAGGTCTCCAGAAACATGGCGCCCTCCATGTTCCGCAGACCAAAATCACAGCTGCGCATGTGCGGCGGCCATTTTGGCTAGATTTTCGCAGAGGCTGCAGCGCCCGATGCTGGACTCTGGAGAGGTAAGTATTAAAAAATGGGTGCAATGTGTGTGGTGTGGGCCCCCTGGACAAATTGCACCCATTATAAAAACACCAATGGTTCCTTACTTTTTGCAAAATGTAAATAAATGCTATAACTGGTCCTGTATGGATGAGATCAGAACAAAGCTATAGGAATTCTACAGTAACATGCAACTGTAATTCAGTACATAAAAAATGCCACCAGAGTGCGCTGTCCCACACAACATATCTACCCTCCTCATGAAATGTTATTTGTTACTTCCTTGTATTAGGAGCTTCAGGAGAATATACACATTTTCTGCATGTTTGAGCTCACTAGAAAGTATGGGTCTAGAAATAGCATTTCATTCCCAAAAACTGGTTTGCCTGGAAATGTGGATATGCAAATAAAGATCAAAACTATGCAGATCACCTCCTTACTGCTCAAGGCTAGATATGTTTCCACATTGCTAGGAATGGGTTAACTAATCCCCCATGCGAGAAATTGACTGCTGTGAGCTTCATATTAAATGATATTTTATGTCTGCACATCTTAGACAGCTGGTTGCTTATCATCTATAATCTGCCAGGTTTTCTGTTCTCTGCTGGCTGTGCATTAATGCTCTGCTACCTTATATGACATGCTGACCTACTTCTGTAGAGATCAGAACGGCTCATCCAACTTAAAGAAAGCCGCAGGGGGCCCAGATCGTACAGTATGTGAGAGGTGAAACGAGGTAACTGGGATTCTGCTGCAAAGCATCTATTGTGTAGTTTGTATTTTCTAAAGACTTATTGTAGACATAATACATCTATATGCAGTCAGCACTAAAACCATGTGAAGGAACATGTTCTCTTTCTTAAAGGTTTTTATGGTATTAGCAACAATAAGCCAAAATTGTTGTAACAAATCACATGTAAGAGTCATTTTAATTTTGCACATTTTCCAGACAGTGAGTACAGTTATTTACCATTGTATAAAAAAGATAACAGTGACAAATGTATTAGTGAGATCTTAGGAGATGACAGAGGGTGCATGTAAGGGGAATGATGCTATTAATTGTAGGTTTCTCATTTATAACTTAATTGACAGTGACTGTACTTCCATGTAATAATGCTTCCTGAAATGGTTGTTACAGGCTAAAAGAACAGGAGGTTGGTTCTTGGGAGTGTAGTCTTGCCTCTATGTTGCAGACATAAGGTGCTTTAGATGATAAATAGAAATTCCTCAGTGGTCTTAACACACTTCTGCACTTAGGGGGTCATTCCGAGTTGATCGCTCACTGCCGTTTTTCTCAGCGCAGCGAGCAGGTTACTACTGCGCATGCGTATGCACTGCAGTGCGCAGGCACGTTGTACGGGTACAAAGTGGATCGTTGCTGAGTGATGGATTTAACAAAGAATCCATTCGCACAGCCGATCACAAGGAGATTGACAGGAAGAGGGCGTCTGTGGGCGGCAACTGACCGTTTTCAGGGAGTGTTTGGAAAAACGCAGTTGTATCCAAGTGTTTGCAGGGCGGGTGTCTGACGTCAATTCCGGGACCAAAAAGTCTGAAGTGATCGCAAGGGCTGAGTAAGTCCAGAGCTACTCAGAAACTGCAAAAAACGTTTTCGTCCTGCTCGGCTGCACACGCGTTTGCACACTTGCAAAGCAAAATACACTCCCCCGTGGGCGGCAACTATGCGTTTGCACGGCTGCTAAATGTAGCTAGCGAGCGATCATCCTTACTACATAGGCTTGGAGTTTGAATTACCAATCTGCCCAACCCAGCCTACCAATTCAGCCAAACCCTGGAGTGTTGGCTAGGAGTACATAGACATGAAGGCTGAACAGTTACCAGTTGTGATCAAAGGACTTCAATGAACACTCTAAGTGAAATGCTAAAGCTTAACAGAGCTGCTTCTAATACCCCTTTCAGACCGCATTTGCTGGGTCACATCCGGGATTTGTACACGGGTCCTTCCCGGGTGCAACCCAGCTGAGACCCCTTTCAGACTGGCGGCTCCAACCCACCTTATTGCCGGGTCGATGGTGTCACCGCATAATGTGCAGAGTTGGCGATTGGAGATGACATCATCTCCAAGCACCGACTCTTCCTATAGTGTGGATGGGTCCTGGATCACTGGTAGCTACCTTAGTTGAAATTCTGGGTTGCTGGACCTGGGTTATATCAACTGGCCCCTTTCCAACTGCACAATGGACCTAATTCAGACCTGCTCGCTTGCTAGATTTTTTTTTCACTGCTGCAAGCAGATAGTCACCACCCATAGGGTAGTGTATTTTTGCTTTGCAAATGTGCGATCGCATGTGCAGCCGGGCGGTACAAAAAATATTTGTGCAGTTTCTGAGTTGCCCAGAACTTACTCAGCCCTTGCGATCACTTCAGCCTGTCCGGTCTCGGAACTGACGTCAGACACCTGCCCTGCAAACGTTTGGACACGCCTGCATTTTTCCATCCACTCCCAGAAAACGGTCAGTTGACACCCACAAACACCTTCTTTCTGTCAATCTCCTTGCGATCAGCTGTGCAAATTGATTCTTCATTAAACCCATCGCACAGCAACGATCTGCTTTGTACCCGTGCAACGTGCCTGCGCACTGCTGTGCATACGCGTGTGCAGTTCTGCCCTATTCACAGCGCAGCAAAAAAACCTGGCATGCGATCAGGTCTGAATGACCCCCAATATCCCAGTTTGCTGCATGTCCTTGTGCAATATCTCAGGATATTGCTTGCGGTCTGAAAGGTGTATTGTGGCACCCTGGAAAATGGTGTCTGTGTTCCTTTAAAGTTTGCTTGTAGTGTCCACAGCAGTGAAGGTGAAGCACTGGCACAGCAGGGGTTAAGCACGGACCCTGGTCCGATCACATGGTCCTGATGCTGCTTGTGGATTAGACAAAGTAGTCTTAGAGCAGAGGAGCCTTGTGGGAAGAAGAAGAAAGCGTCAAGGAGAAGAATGGATAGTTACTGGACATGTTGGTGAGGAGCAGAGCTGGAGTCGAGTAATGGATGCAAACCATACGGTCGTGCTGGGTGGTGAGAGCAGTGCTGCAGTGCAAACACCAAGCCTCAGTACCCAGTTTGTCACACGCTGTGCAGTATAAAGGACAGCATAGCACCACATCGTAGGTAGACCTTGTTGGAAAATATCAAAGTCAATTACCTCATGTTTAAATCACTGGGGGTAATTCCAAGTTGATCGCAGCAGGAAATTTTTTAGCAATTGGGCAAAACTATGTGCACTGCAGGGGAGGGACAGATATAACATGTGCAGAGAGAGTTAGATTTGGGTGGGTTATTTTATTTCTGTGCAGGGTAAATACTGGCTGCTTTATTTTTACACTGCAATTTAGATTGCAGATTGAACACACCACACCCAAATCTAACTCTCTCTGCACATGTTATATCTGCCTCCCCTGCAGTGAACATGGTTTTGCCCAATTGCTAAAAAAATTCCTGCTGCGATCAACTTGGAATTACCCCCACTGTTGGGAAATAAGAGTTATTTATGCAAGTGAAAGTGAGATACTTTTATCTGGAAGAAGCTGAGTTATTTATGCAAGTGAAAGTGAGTTACTTTATCTGGAGACAGAGACTAATTGCCCAAGAAACCCTTTTTACCAAGTAAGCCTCATTTGTCCAGAGACACTACCATCCCTTTGCTAGCTACATCTTCTTTTGAAATAAGACTGAGACACAGTGACATTATTACAATCCAGAATTACTTGTGTATCTGTATGCCATTACCTCCATTGCAACGCTGTGGCACCACAGGATTCAATAAAAGCTTCAACATTATTTGCCAGTGAAGATTATCATACCTTGGTTTAGGGAGAGCTAAAAATTTTGAACTGTTATTGAAAAAGTGTTTTTCATTACTCTTCTCATCACATTTTAGATTGTGATTATAATATGCCAATATCTGTGATTCAACTGATTGTCTTGCATTTTTGAATGATCCAATCTGATGTGAATGTCACTGACCTAGGTTGGGGGTGTTGTGAACTCGGGGGTTCTCCCGATGGTAGGGGAGAGGAACCACAGTTGGGTCGGAACAGGGATGGCTTGATATAGGTCTTCCTCATACAGGACTCTGACAGTAAAGCTTGGTGAAAATATTTAAGGACTTTATTGCAGGAAGAGAGCAACACAATGTCACATAACAGAGAAGGAGCGTATGGAGAAATGTCCAGGAAGTACTTGTGAGTGATGGCAAAAGACACTGGTGACTGAAGAACTTGAGAGCGGTGGTTAAAAAACACTGATGATTTGAAGAACTTGAGAGCGGTGGTTAAAGACACTGATGATTTGAAGAACTTGAGAGTGGTGGTTAAAGACACTGATGATTTGAAGAACTTGAGAGCGGTGGTTAAAGACACTGATGATTTGAAGAACTTGAGAGCGGTGGTTAAAGACACTGATGATTTGAAGAACTTGAGAGCGGTGGTTAAAGACACTGATGATTTGAAGAACTTGAGAGCGGTGGTTAAAGACACTGATGATTTGAAGAACTTGAGAGCGGTGGTTAAAGACACTGATGATTTGAAGAACTTGAGAGCGGTGGTTAAAGACACTGATGATTTGAAGAACTTGAGAGCGGTGGTTAAAGACACTGATGATTTGAAGAACTTGAGAGCGGTGGTTAAAGACACTGAGGATTTGTATAACTGGAGAGCGAGGGTTAAAGATACTGAGGACTTGTATAACTTGAGAGCGAGGGTTAAAGACACTGAGGACTTGTATAACTTGAGAGCGATGTTTAACCTGCAGCCCATGCTGACTCCAAGAAGCACTGGTGACTAGAGCGCAGTGGAACCCAGCAGCGGCTGGGAACGCTGGAAGCTGTGCAACAACTGACACCTGGAAATGCCGGAGACACTGGGGTATGCTGCAGAGAGATCCGCCGAGGACAGAAGCACTGGCATCCACTTCAGGGGAAAAGACGATACTCAGGCGCCGAGGCGCTGCCCGGCGTCTGCCTTTGAATCTCCCGCCTCCACCGGATTGGCGGAACAGTCTGATGACGTCACCTGCTCCCCGCCCACATGATGCCGGGTGTCATGGCGGCGCCCCTGCCCCGGGGAACCGCCGGAGGCCGTGCCAGCCAGGCGCCAGAGCCCGTGGACCACCGAAGGCCGCAACACAGACCAGCAGGTACGCAGGGGTAAGCGCAGTGAACGCCGCCTATGGCGTGTGACAGTACCCCCTCCTCCAGGAGTGGCCCCCGGACACTTTTCAGGTTTTGTTGGATGTCTGGAATGGAAAATCCGCACCAGTCGGGGAGCCATTACTTCAGTATCCTTGACCCAGCTCCTCTCCTCGGGGCCAAAACCTTTCCACTCCACCAAATACAGTAGATTCTTGTGAAGATAACGAGAGTCAAGAATAGCTTTGATTTCAAAGTCCGTTCCATCTTCAGACTCTGCAGAGGTTTGCCTCGGGGACTTTAAATGGAACTGGTTTAAAACAAGGGGGCGAAGGAGAGAGACATGAAAGGAGTTTGGTATCCGGAGGTGGGAAGGCAATTCCAATTTGCAGACAACCGGGTTCAGGACTAGTAACACGGGGTAAGGACCAATAAACTTTGGGGCGAACTTCATAGTGGGCACCCTTAACCGGAGGATGCGGGTGGAAAGCCATACCCTGTCACCAACCTTGTATTGGGGAGCTGCTCGTCGCTTCCTATCCGCAAAGAACTTATAGCGGCCGGAAACTCTCTTGAGATTAGCATGAACTCGACTCCAAATTTGGCTGAAGTGCCGAAGAGTAGAGGCTGCAGCAGGAACATCCTCCGGAGCACAAATGGGTAATTCAGGAACTTGAGGATGGAACCCATAATTAATGAAAAATGGGGACTCACCAGTCGAAGAGTGGTACAGATGATTATGGGCAAACTCGGCCCATGGCAACAGTTCCACCCAATCATCTTGCGAAGGAGAAAGATAAACACAGAGAAAAGTCTCTAAATCTTGATTGACGCGTTCAGTTTGCCCATTGGTTTGTGGATGGTAAGCGGATGAAAACTTGAGTTTTATTTGTAAGGCCGTACAGAGAGCTCTCCAGAATCTTGCAGTGAATTGTACCCCCCGGTCAGAGACAATTTCCTGAGGTAAGCCGTGCAGGCGGAAATGTTCTCGGATAAATAACAAAGCCAACTTGGGAGCTGATGGTAACCCAGTCAAAGGTACAAAATGTGCCATCTTAGAGAAACGGTCGATAATTACCCAGACAGTATTGTGACCCTTGGAGAGGGGCAATTCGGTAACAAAGTCCATAGAGATATGGGTCCAAGGCCTCTGAGGAATGGACAGTGGATGCAATAACTCCGCAGGAGGCAAATGAGGAATTTTGTGCTGAGCACACTGAGGACATGAGTTGACATGATCTTGAATATCCTTCTTCATAGTGTCCCACCAGTAAGACCTTCGTAGAAACTCCCACATCTTTTGAACTCCAGGATGACCGGAAAACTTGGAAACATGAGCCCACTGCGACAACCTTGGTCGAAATTTAGCTGGCACAGACATTCTCCCAGGAGGAGGACCCAAAGCCGTGGGAGCCACTGACATAGAAACTGGACTGAGAATCAAAGCCTTCTCAACGGAATTCTCCTCATCCGAAGCTGTTAAGGAACGGGATAAAGCATCAGCCTTGGTGTTAAAAGTCCCAGCCCGGTACTTAATAACAAACGAAAACCGGGTAAAGAAGAGCGCCCATCTAGCTTGATGGGGATTCAAGCACTGGGCCGTCTTGAGGTACAGCAAATTCTTATGATCAGTGAAAAAATTGTAATTAGGTGTTTAGCACCTTCCAAAAGATATCTCCATTCCTCCAAGGCAGATTTTATTGCCAAAAGCTCTTTGTCTCCAATGGCGTAATTCTGTTCCGCAGGAGAGAATTTGCGAGAATGGAAACCACATGGATGTAACTTCCCATCTGGAGCGTACTGCGAAAGCACGGCACCTATGCCTACCAAGGAAGCATCAACCTCCAATAAGAATGGTTGTGAAAAATTTGGTTGTTGAAGGACTGGAGCGGACATAAAGGCTGCCTTTAACTGAGCGAATGCTGCTACAGCTTCGGAGGACCAATGACTTGGGTCAGAACCCTTCTTGGTCAGGGCAGTAATAGGTGCCACGATAGTAGAGAATCCCTTTATGAATTTCCGGTAGTAATTTGCAAAGCCCAGAAATCGTTCAAGGAAAGAGGCTGAGTCCAGTCCCGGATGGCAGTGAGTTTCTCTGGATCCATACGAAGCTCCGTGCCCGAAATGATGTAACCAAGAAATGGAATAGAAGGAACCTCAAAAGTACATTTGGAAATCTTGCCATAAAGATGATTCTCTCGCAATCGAAGAAGTACCTCTTTGACCTGTATTCTGTGCTCTTTGAGATTTTTAAAAAATATCAGAATGTCATCCAAATATACCACTACACTTAGGTATAGCATATCCCGAAAGACTTCGTTAATGAATCCCTGGAAGACGGCAGGGGCGTTGCTGAGGCCAAATGGCATTACCAGATACTCGTAATGCCCATCCCTGGTATTGAAGGCCGTCTTCCATTCGTCCCCCTGTCGGATACGTATCAAATTATAAGCTCCCCTTAAATCAAGCTTGGTGAAAACTTGGGCTCCGCGAACTCTATCAAAAAGCTCCGTAATGAGCGGCAAAGGATACTTATTCTTAATGGTGACATCATTTAGACCACGATAGTCAATACATTGTCTCAGCCCTCCGTCCTTCTTCTTCACAAAAAAGAAACCCGCCCCCGCCGGAGAAGTAGAGGGGCGGATGAATCCTTTCTGTAGATTAGACTTGATATAGTCCGACATAGCTTGGGTCTCGGGCAATGATAAGGGATAAGTGCAACCCCGAGGTGGCATTTTCCCCGGAATGAGCTCAATGGGGCAGTCCCAGGGTCTATGCGGTGGTAGCTGATCGGCCGCTTGCTCCGAGAACACATCAGAAAACTCCCGATAGGCCTCCGGAATGAGCCCTTCATCTGACCCGGAAGATACACGGAGCGGATAGACTGGGGTGAGACAATTTGAATGACAAAAAGAACTCCAAGATATTATTTGTGTCGAACTCCAGTCGACGTGAGGGTTGTGAAGTTTAAGCCAAGGAAGGCCAAGAACCAGATCGTGGGGCATCTCCCGAATCACTAGGAACTCTAGGTGTTCTTGATGCAGAGCTCCCACTTGCAGTTTGATTGGTACTGTACAACTTGAAATAAGACCGTTAGAAATTTGGGTACCATTGATAGCAGTCAACGTAATAGATCGTTCGACCGACCGTAGCTGACAACCCAGATCCTGGGCACAGGAAAGGGAAATAAAATTCCCTGCAGCCCCTGAGTCCAGCAGAGCCTTAATGGGTTTGGCTATTGACTCGGAGAACAGAGACACGGAGAGTAAACAGTCCACTGGCGGAGAAGGTTTAGAAGAAACTCCTAGCTCGACTCCTCCGGAACAAGCTAGGACTGCCCGTTTCCCGGGCGTGACTTGCAAAACTTGAGAAAGTGATCCAAGGCTCCACAGTAGAGGCAGAGTCTACCCTCACGACGACGCTGACGTTCTTCTGGGGACAGCCGGGATCAATTAATCTGCATGGGTTAATCAGGACTTGGAATAAACGTTTGCTTAGACGGAAGAGATCGGACCCTTGATCGATCTGACCGACTACGTTCGCCACCTCGTTCCTGCATGCGAAGATCCACCTTTACACAGAGCGAGATCAACTGTTCTAAAGAATCCGTCAAATCTCTAGTGACCAACTCGTCCTTTAGACGATCGGAGAGCCCGTTCCAAAAGGCAGCCCGAAGGGCATCATTATTCCAGCGCAGTTCTGAGGCTATGGTCTGAAAATTAATCACATACTGTCCCACTGAACGAGAGCCTTGTCGGACATGAGGCAAGTCTGCAGAGGCAGCGGTCGTCCTGCCGGGCTCATCAAAGATCCTCCGGAATGACGTAATGAATTTGGTGTAACTAGAAACCAATGGATCAGATCGCTCCCATAACGGGAACACCCAATCCAACGCTGAACCCTCGAGCAAAGAAATAATGTATGCCACCTTGGACCGATCAGTAGGGAAGTTATGTGAAAGCAGTTCAAAATGTACCTCGCACTGATTGAGAAAACCACGGCAATTCTTTGGATTCCCATTATAGCGAGAAGGAGTAGGGAGCTGAAAACGTGACCTGGTTCCAGAGGAGGATGGAATATTACTAGAGACAACCACTGGAGCGGGTACTGGAGCTGGGGCCGGTACTACTGAAGCCAGAGAAGTCTGAATTTGATCCAGCCGGCCAGATAATTCCTGGAGATAATGCATCACCTGGCCCTGTGCTGCTTCATGACTTTGTACTCGAGAAACCAAGTCCTGGATGGTACTTGCCTCTGGGCTCCGATCCCTCGGGTCCATGAGGCCTGAGTATACTGTCACTGACCTAGGTTGGGGGTGTTGTGAACTCTGGGGTTCTCCCGGTGGTAGGGGTGAAGAACCAAAGTTGGGTCGGAACAGGGATGGCTTGATATAGGTCTTCCTCATACAGGACTCTGACAGTAAAGCTTGGTGAAAATATTAAAGGACTTTATTGCAGGAAGAGAGCAACACAATGTCACATAACAGAGAAGGAGCGTATGGAGAAATGTCCAGAAAGTACTTGTGAGTGATGGCAAAAGACACTGGTGACTGAAGAACTTGAGAGCGGTGGTTAAAAGACACTGATGATTTGAAGAACTTGAGAGCAGTGGTTAAAGACACTGATGATTTGAAGAACTTGAGAGCGGTGGTTAAAGACACTGATGATTTGAAGAACTTGAGAGCGGTGGTTAAAGACACTGATGATTTGAAGAACTTGAGAGCGGTGGTTAAAGACACTGATGATTTGAAGAACTTGAGAGCGGTGGTTAAAGACACTGATGATTTGAAGAACTTGAGAGCGGTGGTTAAAGACACTGATGATTTGAAGAACTTGAGAGCGGTGGTTAAAGACACTGATGATTTGAAGAACTTGAGAGCGGTGGTTAAAGACACTGATGATTTGAAGAACTTGAGAGCGGTGGTTAAAGACACTGATGATTTGAAGAACTTGAGAGCGGTGGTTAAAGACACTGATGATTTGAAGAACTTGAGAGTGGTGGTTAAAGACACTGATGATTTGAAGAACTTGAGAGCGGTGGTTAAAGACACTGAGGATTTGTATAACTGGAGAGCGAGGGTTAAAGATACTGAGGACTTGTATAACTTGAGAGTGAGGGTTAAAGACACTGAGGACTTGTATAACTTGAGAGCGATGTTTAACCTGCAGCCCATGCTGACTCCAAGAAGCACTGGTGACTAGAGCGCAGTGGAACCCAGCAGCGGCTGGGAACGCTGGAAGCTGTGCAACAACTGACACCTGGAAATGCCGGAGACACTGGGGTATGCTGCAGAGAGATCCGCCGAGGACAGAAGCACTGGCATCCACTTCAGGGGAAAAGACGATACTCAGGCGCCGAGGCGCTGCCCGGCGTCTGCCTTTGAATCTCCCGCCTCCACCAGATTGGCGGAACAGTCTGATGACGTCACCTGCTCCCCGCCCACATGATGCCGGGTGTCATGGCGGCGCCCCTGCCCCGGGGAACCGCCGGAGGCCGTGCCAGCCAGGCGCCAGAGCCCGTGGACCACCGAAGGCCGCAACACAGACCAGCAGGTACGCAGGGGTAAGCGCAGTGAACGCCGCCTATGGCGTGTGACAGTACCCCCTCCTCCAGGAGTGGCCCCCGGACACTTTTCAGGTTTTGTTGGATGTCTGGAATGGAAAATCCGCACCAGTCGGGGAGCCATTACTTCAGTATCCTTGACCCAGCTCCTCTCCTCGGGGCCAAAACCTTTCCACTCCACCAAATACAGTAGATTCTTGTGAAGATAACGAGAGTCAAGAATAGCTTTGATTTCAAAGTCCGTTCCATCTTCAGACTCTGCAGAGGTTTGCCTCGGGGACTTTAAATGGAACTGGTTTAAAACAAGGGGGCGAAGGAGAGAGACATGAAAGGAGTTTGGTATCCGGAGGTGGGAAGGCAATTCCAATTTGCAGACAACCGGGTTCAGGACTAGTAACACGGGGTAAGGACCAATAAACTTTGGGGCGAACTTCATAGTGGGCACCCTTAACCGGAGGATGCGGGTGGAAAGCCATACCCTGTCACCAACCTTGTATTGGGGAGCTGCTCGTCGCTTCCTATCCGCAAAGAACTTATAGCGGCCGGAAACTCTCTTGAGATTAGCATGAACTCGACTCCAAATTTGGCTGAAGTGCCGAAGAGTAGAGGCTGCAGCAGGAACATCCTCCGGAGCACAAATGGGTAATTCAGGAACTTGAGGATGGAACCCATAATTAATGAAAAATGGGGACTCACCAGTCGAAGAGTGGTACAGATGATTATGGGCAAACTCGGCCCATGGCAACAGTTCCACCCAATCATCTTGCGAAGGAGAAAGATAAACACAGAGAAAAGTCTCTAAATCTTGATTGACGCGTTCAGTTTGCCCATTGGTTTGTGGATGGTAAGCGGATGAAAACTTGAGTTTTATTTGTAAGGCCGTACAGAGAGCTCTCCAGAATCTTGCAGTGAATTGTACCCCCCGGTCAGAGACAATTTCCTGAGGTAAGCCGTGCAGGCGGAAATGTTCTCGGATAAATAACAAAGCCAACTTGGGAGCTGATGGTAACCCAGTCAAAGGTACAAAATGTGCCATCTTAGAGAAACGGTCGATAATTACCCAGACAGTATTGTGACCCTTGGAGAGGGGCAATTCGGTAACAAAGTCCATAGAGATATGGGTCCAAGGCCTCTGAGGAATGGACAGTGGATGCAATAACTCCGCAGGAGGCAAATGAGGAATTTTGTGCTGAGCACACTGAGGACATGAGTTGACATGATCTTGAATATCCTTCTTCATAGTGTCCCACCAGTAAGACCTTCGTAGAAACTCCCACATCTTTTGAACTCCAGGATGACCGGAAAACTTGGAAACATGAGCCCACTGCGACAACCTTGGTCGAAATTTAGCTGGCACAGACATTCTCCCAGGAGGAGGACCCAAAGCCGTGGGAGCCACTGACATAGAAACTGGACTGAGAATCAAAGCCTTCTCAACGGAATTCTCCTCATCCGAAGCTGTTAAGGAACGGGATAAAGCATCAGCCTTGGTGTTAAAAGTCCCAGCCCGGTACTTAATAACAAACGAAAACCGGGTAAAGAAGAGCGCCCATCTAGCTTGATGGGGATTCAAGCACTGGGCCGTCTTGAGGTACAGCAAATTCTTATGATCAGTGAAAAAATTGTAATTAGGTGTTTAGCACCTTCCAAAAGATATCTCCATTCCTCCAAGGCAGATTTTATTGCCAAAAGCTCTTTGTCTCCAATGGCGTAATTCTGTTCCGCAGGAGAGAATTTGCGAGAATGGAAACCACATGGATGTAACTTCCCATCTGGAGCGTACTGCGAAAGCACGGCACCTATGCCTACCAAGGAAGCATCAACCTCCAATAAGAATGGTTGTGAAAAATTTGGTTGTTGAAGGACTGGAGCGGACATAAAGGCTGCCTTTAACTGAGCGAATGCTGCTACAGCTTCGGAGGACCAATGACTTGGGTCAGAACCCTTCTTGGTCAGGGCAGTAATAGGTGCCACGATAGTAGAGAATCCCTTTATGAATTTCCGGTAGTAATTTGCAAAGCCCAGAAATCGTTCAAGGAAAGAGGCTGAGTCCAGTCCCGGATGGCAGTGAGTTTCTCTGGATCCATACGAAGCTCCGTGCCCGAAATGATGTAACCAAGAAATGGAATAGAAGGAACCTCAAAAGTACATTTGGAAATCTTGCCATAAAGATGATTCTCTCGCAATCGAAGAAGTACCTCTTTGACCTGTATTCTGTGCTCTTTGAGATTTTTAAAAAATATCAGAATGTCATCCAAATATACCACTACACTTAGGTATAGCATATCCCGAAAGACTTCGTTAATGAATCCCTGGAAGACGGCAGGGGCGTTGCTGAGGCCAAATGGCATTACCAGATACTCGTAATGCCCATCCCTGGTATTGAAGGCCGTCTTCCATTCGTCCCCCTGTCGGATACGTATCAAATTATAAGCTCCCCTTAAATCAAGCTTGGTGAAAACTTGGGCTCCGCGAACTCTATCAAAAAGCTCCGTAATGAGCGGCAAAGGATACTTATTCTTAATGGTGACATCATTTAGACCACGATAGTCAATACATTGTCTCAGCCCTCCGTCCTTCTTCTTCACAAAAAAGAAACCCGCCCCCGCCGGAGAAGTAGAGGGGCGGATGAATCCTTTCTGTAGATTAGACTTGATATAGTCCGACATAGCTTGGGTCTCGGGCAATGATAAGGGATAAGTGCAACCCCGAGGTGGCATTTTCCCCGGAATGAGCTCAATGGGGCAGTCCCAGGGTCTATGCGGTGGTAGCTGATCGGCCGCTTGCTCCGAGAACACATCAGAAAACTCCCGATAGGCCTCCGGAATGAGCCCTTCATCTGACCTGGAAGATACACGGAGCGGATAGACTGGGGTGAGACAATTTGAATGACAAAAAGAACTCCAAGATATTATTTGTGTCGAACTCCAGTCGACGTGAGGGTTGTGAAGTTTAAGCCAAGGAAGGCCAAGAACCAGATCGTGGGGCATCTCCCGAATCACTAGGAACTCTAGGTGTTCTTGATGCAGAGCTCCCACTTGCAGTTTGATTGGTACTGTACAACTTGAAATAAGACCGTTAGAAATTTGGGTACCATTGATAGCAGTCAACGTAATAGATCGTTCGACCGACCGTAGCTGACAACCCAGATCCTGGGCACAGGAAAGGGAAATAAAATTCCCTGCAGCCCCTGAGTCCAGCAGAGCCTTAATGGGTTTGGCTATTGACTCGGAGAACAGAGACACGGAGAGTAAACAGTCCACTGGCGGAGAAGGTTTAGAAGAAACTCCTAGCTCGACTCCTCCGGAACAAGCTAGGACTGCCCGTTTCCCGGGCGTGACTTGCAAAACTTGAGAAAGTGATCCAAGGCTCCACAGTAGAGGCAGAGTCTACCCTCACGACGACGCTGACGTTCTTCTGGGGACAGCCGGGATCAATTAATCTGCATGGGTTCATCAGGACTTGGAATAAACGTTTGCTTAGACGGAAGAGATCGGACCCTTGATCGATCTGACCGACTACGTTCGCCACCTCGTTCCTGCATGCGAAGATCCACCTTTACACAGAGTGAGATCAACTGTTCTAAAGAATCCGTCAAATCTCTAGTGACCAACTCGTCCTTTAGACGATCGGAGAGCCCGTTCCAAAAGGCAGCCCGAAGGGCATCATTATTCCAGCGCAGTTCTGAGGCTATGGTCTGAAAATTAATCACATACTGTCCCACTGAACGAGAGCCTTGTCGGACATGAGGCAAGTCTGCAGAGGCAGCGGTCGTCCTGCCGGGCTCATCAAAGATCCTCCGGAATGACGTAATGAATTTGGTGTAACTAGAAACCAATGGATCAGATCGCTCCCATAACGGGAACACCCAATCCAACGCTGAACCCTCGAGCAAAGAAATAATGTATGCCACCTTGGACCGATCAGTAGGGAAGTTATGTGAAAGCAGTTCAAAATGTACCTCGCACTGATTGAGAAAACCACGGCAATTCTTTGGATTCCCATTATAGCGAGAAGGAGTAGGGAGCTGAAAACGTGACCTGGTTCCAGAGGAGGATGGAATATTACTAGAGACAACCACTGGAGCGGGTACTGGAGCTGGGGCCGGTACTACTGAAGCCAGAGAAGTCTGAATTTGATCCAGCCGGCCAGATAATTCCTGGAGATAATGCATCACCTGGCCCTGTGCTGCTTCATGACTTTGTACTCGAGAAACCAAGTCCTGGATGGTACTTGCCTCTGGGCTCCGATCCCTCGGGTCCATGAGGCCTGAGTATACTGTCACTGACCTAGGTTGGGGGTGTTGTGAACTCTGGGGTTCTCCCGGTGGTAGGGGTGAAGAACCAAAGTTGGGTCGGAACAGGGATGGCTTGATATAGGTCTTCCTCATACAGGACTCTGACAGTAAAGCTTGGTGAAAATATTAAAGGACTTTATTGCAGGAAGAGAGCAACACAATGTCACATAACAGAGAAGGAGCGTATGGAGAAATGTCCAGAAAGTACTTGTGAGTGATGGCAAAAGACACTGGTGACTGAAGAACTTGAGAGCGGTGGTTAAAAGACACTGATGATTTGAAGAACTTGAGAGCAGTGGTTAAAGACACTGATGATTTGAAGAACTTGAGAGCGGTGGTTAAAGACACTGATGATTTGAAGAACTTGAGAGCGGTGGTTAAAGACACTGATGATTTGAAGAACTTGAGAGCGGTGGTTAAAGACACTGATGATTTGAAGAACTTGAGAGCGGTGGTTAAAGACACTGATGATTTGAAGAACTTGAGAGCGGTGGTTAAAGACACTGATGATTTGAAGAACTTGAGAGCGGTGGTTAAAGACACTGATGATTTGAAGAACTTGAGAGCGGTGGTTAAAGACACTGATGATTTGAAGAACTTGAGAGCGGTGGTTAAAGACACTGAGGATTTGTATAACTGGAGAGCGAGGGTTAAAGACACTGAGGACTTGTATAACTTGAGAGCGAGGGTTAAAGACACTGAGGACTTGTATAACTTGAGAGCGAGGGTTAAAGACACTGAGGACTTGTGTACTGTAACTTGAGAACGACGTTTAACCTGCAGCCCACGCTGACTCCAAGAAGCACTGGTGACAAGAGCGCAGTGGAACCCAGCAGCGGCTGGGAACGCTGGAAGCTGTGCAACAACTGACACCTGGAAATGCCGGAGACACTGGGGTATGCCGCAGAGAGATCCGCCGAGGACAGAAGCACTGGCATCCACTTCAGGGGAAAAGACGATACTCAGGCGCCGAGGCGCTGCCCGGCGTCTGCCTTTGAATCTCCCGCCTCTGCTTGATTGGCGGAACAGTCTGATGATGTCACCTGGTCCCCGCCCACATGATGCCGGGTGTCATGGCGGCGCCCCTGCCCCGGGGAACCGCCGGAGGCCGCGCCAGCCAGGCGCCAGAGCCCGTGGACCACCGAAGGCCGCAACACAGACCAGCAGGTACGCAGGGGTAAGCGCGGTGAACGCTGCCTATGGCGTGTGACAGTGAACTGTCATCAGTTGTCCTCTTTATATTCTTTTTATGCCCTATTCTTTGATTATTTAATATCTTGCGCCAATTAACCAATCATCATCCTCAATCCAGAGTTCATTGCACCTTAATAAAAAGACATCCTGTTGGAATTGCTGGCTTACTCCTGTTTTATATTAATCTATCCTACCTCTCTGAGCAAGGTACTACAGAACAAGGTATGGGGAGAAACATTATAGCGGATAGGTCTGTCACATAGCCCCCACACCTGTGATACCTCTCTCAACCACTTAGACATATCCATTACCTCTGGGGTGTTAGAGTATAACTGTACAACTCTCATTGTTGCCTTGGGAATGGATTGCTGGATCATCTTTTCATGGGGCTTAATATTTATGTAGACCAAGTTTCATCTTACTTAGCTGCTTAAAAGTTTTAACAAACCTGCCTAATGGGAGGATGGCTCCATGGATCAATAGGAGGAGTATTGCTGGAGACCCTGGAAACTCAGTTTCAATGTGAAGTTCCTGGAGCACCAAGTCGGGAGGGAAGCATTGTTTTACACTTTAATTGAGAACGGAAAAGTGCTGTTTTATCACATTTACATGTTAATTTAGTCCTGCTTCAATACCTAAAAGAGAATGCTTGGAAGCCATATTACTTGAAGTCGGAAGGATGCGGTTGCAGTGTGATTGACAGCGACGGGCATTCGCAGAGCAGCAACGCAATGTTGGGGGGCATGGCGGGCTGAACGGGGGCATTCCAGGAGCATTTTCGGGGTGGCTGTATGATGTCACTTGATTAAAAAAATGGCAGCGGGCCGCCTGACAGCGCATGATATTTCAGGATTTTTCAGCCTTAGTTTTCCAAAAGTGTAGGGAGTTCTCTGATGTGTGCAAACTACTTCATGACAACAATATTAGGTTTGCCCTGATGTACCCATTGTACACTACAGATGCCAGGACCCGGCTGACTGGCGGCGCCGTGTACAAGGGAGCAGGGACCCGGCAGCAGGGACAAGGGAGCTGGTAGCATGGCCAGCAGCAGCCCCCACAAAGGTAGGAGCCGCCAATGCTGATATTCCCACACAGACCCCTAGTTTAATTGTCCCCCCTTCTAATACAAATTTCAAGCTTGTCTCTTGGAACGTGGGAGGCCTAAACTCACCAGGGAAACAAAAATGAGGGGTCACCCATTTGAAACCGTTTCATCCTCAGATTGTTTTTTCACAGGTTCAAATGGCTTGTCCAATGAATACTACAAATACTAAATCCATATATTACCCCTACTCTAGTTCAATGACATTCTCCATAACCACAATCCCTTTCCACACTTTAATTTGGCCCATACCATTTTCCTTCCCAAGCCTTCATGAGACCCTGACTTGCTTAAATCCTACCATCCCATTACTCTGCTCAACACAGATATTAAATTGCTAGCCACAATTATGGCTTATAGACTCTACCTTATTCTTCCCCAGGTTCTCACTACCCATCAGCTTGGTTTTCTGCATAGCCGACACTCTGTCAAGGGAGTAGGGGCTGCTATTGTTGCTGTGGTTGCTTCCTCTCAACAGACCCTAACTCAAAAAACTTTAATTAATTTAGATACTACCAATGCATTCAATACTGTCGTTTGGCCACATTTGTGTTAATTCTCTCACTTTGCAACTTTGATCCTGTATTTCTAGATTTCATAAAATACCTTTTATAGGGCCCTAGCTATCTCTCTATTGCTTAATGGATATTGCGGTGATCCTCTAATCATGTCCCATGACACCTGCGAAGGCTGCCCATTTCCCCCACTTTTTTCAACATTACTATTGATTCTATGCATACTGCAAAATGTCGCCCACATTATGGGAATCACCATTGGCTCAAAAGAAATAAAACTAACCACCTTTGCAGATAACATTCTATTATACATTTCCAACCCCTCTGACTAATTAGCTGATATAACTGAACAATCACAGTTGTTCGGGGAAGTGTTTGGTTTCAATCTCAACTGGGCCAAATCTATTGCACTTCGTTTAGGTAGGGATGATCCCCATCCTGCTGGAATGGATACTGTTTCATTACCTTGGTGGTCAGATCACTTTACTTATGTTGGGGTTTAAAATTCCCAGAAATCCAAGACTTCTCTATAACCTTAGCTTCACACGCTAGTTACGTGAGATCAGCGCCAGATTGGGACGGCGGGACGCCGGACCAGATTCCGTTTGGCTGGTCCGTGCGTCCTCTCAGTGGCCGCCGTCATCCCCCATGCTGGCCGGCAGCCGCGATCGGAGCTTAGCTCCGATTGCGGCAGCGTTAGCCCAGTACATCTGTGCAGTCATCATGGAGAACGGCTGTGGAGAGTGGCGGCCGGTGGAGGCAGCGGCAGATCCCTCCCCTTCTCTCCTCCCCACCCAGTGGTGTAACTCTAGGTCCGCAGCCACTGCGCTCGCTTGGGGGAGAGCAGGCTGCGGGGCGCCATAGCCGCCACTGATCTCTGCTGTGAAGGAGGGGCACGGAGGGCACAGCGCGCGCGCCGCTCCTGTGTCCCTCCTGCATCTCCCGCGTGTCTATTAAATGAAGTGCCCGTTCGTGAGCTCTGATTGGCTCATGAACCGGCACTTCATTTAACAGACATGCCGGAGACGCAGGAGGGACACAGAAGCGGCGCGCGCTGTGCCCTCCGTGTCCCTCCTTCACAAAACAGCAGGGGAGCGGGGGTGAGTTGTACCTGCCACTGGGGGGAGCATATTTGGCACTTGGGGAGCATATTTGGCACTTGGGGGGCATATGTGGCACTGAGGGGGCATATGTCGCACTGGGGGGTATATGTGTACCTCGCACTGGGGGGGCATATTTGGCATTGGGGGCATGTGTGTACCTGGCACTGTGGGGGAATTTCTGGCACTGGGGCATATGTGGCACTGGGAGCACAGCCCTAGCAACAAGCATTACCCCCTAGCAACGAGCATGACACCCAGTGCATGAAACCCCTGGCAACGAGCATGACACCCAGTGCATGAAACCCCTGGCAACGAGCATGACACCCTGAGCATGAAAACCCCTGGCACCGTGCATGGAACCAAGAGCATGAAACCCCTGGCAACGAGCAGGTAATTTAAAAGTAATTAGAAGCCTTACTGTAGGACTTAATGTGTAATGGGCATTGCGGTGTATGGCATAATGTATCACGGACATTGCGGTGTGTGTCATAATGTGTCCCAGGCATTACGGTGTGTGGCATACTATATCACGGGCATTGTGGTATGTGGTATAATGTCTCAGGGGCATTGAAGTGTGGCATAATGTATAACGGGCATTGCAGTGTGTGGCATAGGGTATAACGGAAATTGCGGTATGTGTCACAGGCATTGCGGTGTGTGGCATACTATATCACGGGCATTGTGGTATGTGGTATAATGTCTCAGGGGCATTGCAGTGTGGCATAATGTATAACGGGCATTGCGGTGTGTGGCATAGGGTATAATGGGCATTGCGGTATGTGTCACAGGCATTATGGTGTGTGGCATACTATATCACGGGCATTGTGGTATGTGGTATAATGTCTCAGGGGCATTGCAGTGTGGCATAATGTATAACGGGCATTGCGGTGTGTGGCATAGGGTATAACGGGCATTGTGGTATATGATACAGGCATTACGGTGTGTGGTTTACTGTATCACGGGCATTGTGGTATGTGGTATAATGTCTCAGGGTCATTGCGGTGTGTCATAATGTGTCACAGGCATTGTATGTGCTATAATGTATCAGTGTGTAACATAATGTATAACGGGCATTGCGATGCGTGGCATAATGAGTCACAAGCATTACGGTGTGTGGCATAATATGTCAGGGGCATTATGGTGTGTGGCATATTGTGTCATGGGCATTATTGTGTGTGGCATAATGTCTAAGGGCCATTGCAGTATGTGGCATAATGTATACTGGGCATTACTATAAGGAGGAAAAATTACAAATAATGTAAGAGGCATAAGTCAGGATTATTTTTCTTTCCTGTGGTGGCCAACGTCTGGGCGTGCAGGTTGCAAAACTGGGGTATAAGGTAGTCTTTTTCTGCAATGTCACGCCCCTTTATGTAAAGTCACGCCCATTTCAACAAAGCCACACCCCTTTTTGCTGCACGTGCGCACAGATTCATCGCTTTACTAGTGCCAATTATGGGGGGGGGGGGGGGCGCCAGAGAATTTTTTGGCTTGGGGGAGAAAAATTTCTAGTTGCACCACTGTCCCCACCCCCTGCACGTTGGGAGCTGCAGTGACATCCAGGAGGCGGCGTGATGGGGGAGCTGCTGCTGGCGTGGGTAGCAACTTCGCTGGGGAGTTTGATGGCCCGGGGCAGCTAGGAGCTCAGAGGAGAGGCTGGAGGAGAAGGAGTGCCCAGTCCCAAGGTAAGCTCAGCAGCTCCATAGGCTGTGTAGTGTTTTTGTGGGCTGTCACTGATCAGTTGGAGGAGGGGGGCTCACGTTATATATAAGAGTATAACGTGCTCTACCTGGTGCAATGTGTGTAATGTGCTCTACCTGGCGCACTCTACCTGGTGCAATGTGTGTAACGTGCTCTACCTGGTGCAATGTGTGTAACGTGCTCTACCTGGTGCTAAGTGTATAACGTGCTCTGCCTGGTGCAATGTGTATAACGTGCTCTACCTGGCGCAAAGTGTATAACGTGCTCTACCTGGTGCAATGTGTATAATGTGCTCTGCCTGGTGCAATATGTATAATGTGCTTTACCTGGTGCAATATGTATAATGTGCTTTACCTGGTGCAAAGTGTATAATGTGCGTTACCTGGCGCAATGTGTATAATGTGCTCTGCCTGGCGCAAAGTGTATAACGTGCTCTGCCTGGCGCAATGTGTATAACGTGCTCTACCTGGTGCAATGTGTATAGTGTGCTCTACCTGGTGCAATGTGTAAAAAGTGTAAAAATGTTCTTTACCTGGTACAATGTGTATAATGTGCTCTGCCTGGTGCAATATGTATAATGTGCTTTACCTGGTGCAAAGTGTATAATGTGCGTTACCTGGCGCAATGTGTATAATGTGCTCTGCCTGGCGCAAAGTGTATAACATGCTCTGCCTGGCACAATGTGTATAATGTGCTCTACCTGGTGCAATGTGTATAATGTGCTATACCTGGTGCAATGTGTAAAAATGTTCTTTACCTGGTGCAATGTGTATAATGTGCTCTGCCTGGCGCAAAGTGTATAATGTGCTTTACCTGGTGCAATGTGTATAATGTTCTTTACCTTGTGCAATGTGTATAATGTGCTCTGCCTGGCGCAAAGTGTATACCATGCTCTATCTTGCACAAAGTGTAGAATGTGCTCTACCTGGCGCAGTGTGTATAGGAGGTTCTACCTGGTGCAATGTGCATAAGCGGCACTACTGTGTGAATTGGTACTATTATGTGGCCACGCCCCTGCCCCATGAAGCCACACCCCTAAAACACTTTCCATGCATACTTTTGATTAACCCTTCTGAGCAATAATCCCACCCACTTCACAGACTCCAACCCCCTAAACAGACCCCACCCCTATTAGGGCTGCTTCAATACATTTCCTGGGCTGGTTTTTGATCCCAATCCGCCCCTGCGTGAGATCTCTGTTGAGCTGGATTTCATTCATTGGCAGGGCAAACCTCATCAAAATGATGAAGTTTCCCCGCCTTATGTACAGTATCTGATACAGGCCTTGCCGTTGCGATTGACTGCTAAGAATATCACACATACTCATTTTCTTCTTCGCCGTTTCATTGGCAAGGGAAAAGGCCACATATTGGCTTATTGAAATTACAACAACCCAAATCAAACAGTGGCATTCATTTTCCTAATGTACAGTAGTATTTCCAGGTGGCCCTTTTATGTTACCTCATGGATTAGCTGCATGGTCAGGAAGACTATACCAATATGTCCCTGGAGAGGGAATTCTTGGAGGGGGAGATTTGATAACTGTTTTACACCTCCATGATCAGGAGGTTCCAACTAATGTGAGTGAGAACCCATTGCTCTGGCCTCCCAGGAAATTGTTGGACACTTTATGTCATCACCACAACTTAAATGTGCATAAATCCCTCTATCTTTCTTTTATGTTTAGCACTGACTTTAGGAGGGTCATGCTAGACACCCTTTCAATATCTGGTGAGTAGGAGGGGTAATTAATAACGGATGCCTAGTCGACACATCAGAAAAATGGCTCTCACAATCTGGGAGGCAACTGAGATGTACCAAGTATTAACTTTTGTTTTTGGCTCAGCATTACCTTAGTCTCACCATTCACCACTTCTCTCAAGCCAATTGGTCAAACCCTATGGATACCTTTCTCCTGTAATTACTGATAAGAAGAAAAGCAATTTCTGTAGCCTACAGACATTTACAATGGCCATGGCCGCTAATTTGTACATTCTGGTTGCAAGTCCTCAATTACTCCAATTTCCCCTTTAGACGATTTGTTTAATTTTGTGGCTTTAACCCCCGAATGGGCTTTTTGGCATTCTCCCCAGAGGGCTTCGAATCTCAAAGGGAAGCAGAAGGCTGTTAATGGCGGTCAGCGAAGCTGTCCAAAAAGTATAGTCTTCAGGTTTGGATACACCCTGAGCCCCCAACATTATCTCTTTTCAAAACTAAATTGTTTTACCTTTTTCGTATGCCATGGGTGGAGGTGGTGCAAGAAAAGCAGAGTTTCATTGTGGTTCTTTCTACAGCTATTTAATCCCAAATTCAGAATTCCCTGTGTAACACTTCCTGGTATCTTCTGCAGATGGTTGAGGGTGAACATCCAAATTCAATGTAATCGTGGGGGGAGGGGGAAAAAGCAAACCTTATTTTGTTAAGTCCTAATTTGATTTAATTGTAACTTGCGTACTTGCTTGTTTGTCATCTATGGGGTCTACTTATGTTTGCTGTTTTCTGTGACAGAATTACAATATGTCCATCTATTGATATAACACTCATGCTTAATTTGTCTGTTTGTACTTCACCATGCTGGGCCTTCCTATATATGAATATGTACACATTATGCTGCATTATGTGCAATGTATTTTGATCCATACATTGCTTAAATAAAAATATGTAATAAAAAAACACACAATATGCCCATTCACCTCCAACAATTTGCAACCCCCATGTTTTCCCAACAACCCATTCACCTATCCTGTAAGCACCCAGTAACCTCTTTAGCACTCATTAACTTTCCTACACCCTACAGCCATACCTCTCAAGTACCCATAAATCAATTCCCCCACTTAGTATCCATTAACCCAATTCTGTCCAAGAAAGCATGAATCCTGTAACCCCTGCAGCAGTCATGAATCAATTCCCCTGAAAAAAGCCATTAACCATTTTCTTCCCGTCTGAGCATCTATTAACCCACTCCTCTCCAATTCATTATCAATTAATCCTCTCATTCCACATTCACTCACTAATGTCAGCACTCAATAATCCCTCCATACACACAAATAGACACATATCACCCATTAAGTTGATGGACTCAAGGGGG
The DNA here is from genome assembly GCF_028390025.1 of Pseudophryne corroboree. Taxonomy (NCBI): domain Eukaryota; kingdom Metazoa; phylum Chordata; class Amphibia; order Anura; family Myobatrachidae; genus Pseudophryne; species Pseudophryne corroboree. The sequence goes on from NC_086447.1 coordinate 349,507,978, forward strand.
GAAATTTACTAAGTTCCCGATTTTGACCGAGATGGTGTTTTTTCTTCAAAGTGTCATCTCGGGAATTTACTAAACTCAAATCACGGCAGTGATAAAAATACGAATGAATACACCATCGGTCAAATACGCCTGTTATTTGGTAGAACTCGGTAATTTACTAAAAAGTGTAATTCACAAACACTGCTGGCAATAGCCAAACACTGCCGTGAAACAATACAAATCGTAAAAAAATGCTAAAATAAAACAGACCTGCTTTTTTTTACCGTGTTCTGATAGACATGCACGGATCCATGAGATCCGTGCATGTTTATCAGTGGGAAGGGGTGGGAAAGTGTTAAATTTGCAGGAAAAAAATGCGTGGGGTCCCCCCTCCTAAGCAAAACCAGCCTCGGGCTCTTTGAGCCGGTCCTGGTTGAAAAAATATGGGGGGGAAAATGACAGGGGTTCCCCCATATTTAATCAACCAGCACCGGGCTCTGCGCCTGGTCCTGGTTCCAAAAATATGGGGGACAAAAAGCGTAGGGGTCCCCTGTATTTTTGAAACCAGCACCGGGCTCTACTAGCCAGGTACATAATGCCGCAGCCGGGGGACACTTTTATATTGGTCCCTGCGGCCCTGGCATTACATACCCAACTAGTCACCCCTGGCCGGGGTACCCTGGAGGAGTGGGAACCCCTTAAATCAAGGGGTCCCCCCCTCCAGCCACCCAAGGGCCAGGGGTGAAGCCCGAGGCTGTCCTCCCCATCCAAGGGCGGCGGATGGGGGGCTGATAGCCTTTTTGTAAAGATGTGAATATTGTTTTTAGTAGCAGTACTACAAGTCCCAGCAAGCCTCCCCCGCAAGCTGGTACTTGGAGAACCACAAGTACCAGCATGCGGTGGAAAACCGGGCCCGCTGGTACCTGTTGTACTACTACTAAAAAAATACCCCAATAAAAACAGGAGACACACACCTTGAAAGTATAAGTTTATTACATACATGCACACCGCCAAACATACATACTTACCTATGTTCACACGAGGGTCGGTCCTCTTCTCCATGTAGAATCCATGGGGTACCTGCTCAAGGGAAATTAAGAACTTGTTAAAGAAAAATATGTCAGTTCTGAGGGCAGATAAAATATTGGCACCTCTATTAGAGGTAGATCCATGGATTGTTTTTAAGCAAGCTAGAAGTCTACAAAACCATCTGACTCCAAGCCATTATGTTAATTCTTCTTTGACTGTAAAAACTGATAAGGCATGGCTAGATGTGATACCTCTTAAAAAGGGTTGCTTTAGGTGCGGCCGTTCGAAATGTATGACATGTAAACATGTCGTTCATAATAGTACACATTTTCGTTCCACAACGTACAATACTGAGTTTGAGATAAAGGGTCATATTGATTGTAATTCAGCATATATTGTTTATTTGATTACATGCAGCTGTGGGGTACAATCAGTGCCGGCGCTACCCGCTCAGCAAAGCCTGCAAAGCAGGTAGGCGCCGGACTCATGAGGTGCTTTCCCTGCTCTGCTAGTACAACTTGCTGCCGGCCGCCGCAGCGCGCCTGTCACACTGATGTATGACAGCATCAGCAGCGCCGGCAGCATAATCAGAAGCTGATCTGGTTGGTATCAGGGCCTTCTCCCCTTCCCCCCTTCCCTCTACTCCCGGCTCCTCCCCACACCTCCTATCAAGATAGATAACACAGGCAGCAGCATTGCCCCCATCCCCTTCGACACAGCAGTCTTAAGTAGCTGCCCGCTCCCTCCCCTATCCCCCTTCTCTCCCCTCCGTGTCATTTCTGGGGCCAGGGCACTTTTATTTTTTAATTTGTCCTCATAGCAAAGCCGGGCATCCACCTCCCGACACTCTGTTGAGCCTGCTTCCTGATTAGGCAGGAACAGGAAGGTAGTGCACAACATGTGACTGCACTGGAGGATCGCTCAGACATGAGGAGCAGCAGCAGCCCAGAAGGTCCAGCAGCAGCAGGCATCCCATATCGAGGAGCAGTGTCTTCAGGTACATTCTGCAGCTGACACACGGGGGAGGGGTATAATAGTGTGTGCTGGGGGGGGGGGGGGGGGTTTGAGTATATTAGTGTGTGCTGGGAAGGGGTGGTGGTGAATATATTAGAGTGTGCTGGGGATGGGGGTGAGTATATTAGTGTGTGCTGGGGAGGGGGGGTGAGTATATCAGTGTGTGCTGGGGAGTGGGGGTGAGTATATTAGAGTGTGCTGGGGAGGGGGGGTGAGTATATTAGTGTGTGCTGGGGAGGGGGGGTGAGTATATTAGTGTGTGCTGGGGAGGGGGGGTGAGTATATTAGTGTGTGCTGGGGGGGTGAGTATATTAGTGTGTGCTGGGGAGGGGGGTGAGTATATTAGTGTGTGCTGGGGGGGGGTGAGTATATTAGTGTGTGCTGGGGAGGGGGGTGAGTATATTAGTGTGTGCTGGGGAGGGGGGGGTGAGTACATTAGTCTGTGCTGGGGAGGGGGGGTGAGTATATCAGTGTATGCTGGGGATGGGGGGTGAGTATATTAGTGTGTGCTGGGGAAGGGGGGTGAGTATATTAGTGTGTGCTGCTTATTTTAGTGTGTGCTCAGTGATCGTAAAATACGCGCTACAGCGCTCGTGGGACTCACTTTTTAAAAATGAGTGGGTCCTGCAGGAGGCGCTGTGAGTCAGAGACCTGTGTGCATCTCAGCCACTACTGAAATGCTATTGGCTGGGGCGCACACAGGACTCTGACTCGCTGCGCGTCTTGCAGGACCTGCTCCTTCCTCAGTGGCCGTCTCCCCTGTCACTCACCGCTGGCAGCCATTCCCCATCTGAGACCTCTGTCTTTGCCCTGCCAGCAGGAGCCAGTGCTAACAGGCTTTTATACTACCTGTGGTGGTGCCGTGCTCTCCAGCCCAGGACCTTATTTTGCTTTACTAACACTACCACAGCACCCCTAGACGGTGAGAGACCCTGCTTTTGGACTAAAGTATACCTGCACTGTTGCCACTTTACACATTGCCATGTGTGTTTTCATTTAGAATTGTATATGCAATATGTATTATTAAATGGGTTTTTTTTTATGCCTATACTCTCCTCATACATTAAGGACAGTAATTTGGGGCTATTATATTTTTTTGGGGGGTGTAAGTGCCAACACACTTACACCGCCTGAAAAAATAATTTTGGTATCAGGCCTTAGTATGTAATGCCGGCACACAGGATCTAAAGTATACCTCTCCCTGCCGCTACCCTTTCCCCATCCACTCTAGCGAGCGATCAACTCGGAATGAGGGCCATTGTAAAGAGACATGTCAAAAATACGTACTGATGTGTCCCTTTTCAGTTTAAAGACTAATTGCGGCTAACACAACTCGTTATTCGCAATAAGCATGCCCGTGGTGTGCATGTATCCGTGATCCATAGGATCATATGGTGTGTACGCTCGCAAACAGGACGCAGCTTACGATGCGGCTGCTAGCAGGTAAGATAAGATTGGCCACATCTGTATTTTTAGGAGGGCGCAAAATGTATAGTTTGCAGGAGGGCGCCGAACACCTTAGCACCGGCCCTGGGTACAATATGTGGGAAGAACGACTAGAAAACTTAACACCAGGTTCTTAGAACATAGGCGTAATATAATGAAGGGGTTAAGAACACACAGCTTGTCAGCACATATTAAGAACAGACATGATGGCAAATTGGATGGTATAGCACTACAAGGGATTGAACACATACCCATTACGGCCAGGGGAGGGGATAGATATAATAGATTAAGTAAAAGAGAAGCATTTTGGATCTTCTCATTGGGATCTCTCTCGCCTCTGGGTCTAAATGATAACATAAAAATAAACAACATATGAACTAAAGAATAAGAAAATAGTTGTAAAGGAATTTCTGGTGGTCGATCTATCTCTGAGGCCTTTGGGCTGAATATGACCCAATAGTTTCATGGGTTATAGGATGGGATATATACAGTAGTGACAAGATTGATTTCTAATATAATAGTAAGCATATAGTCTTCCCTCTTTTCTCCCCCCTTCCTTCATTTTTCTTTTTTGTTTTCATTCTATCCTCACTCCCAGTGGGTCAAGTATCTGGGATAAGGGAATGTCCACCAGAGTCATAGAGAGTTGATTGGGCCATAGGTAATAGTTAATAAATTAACTCTAAATTGCTAAATGAGCATTCCCTCTCTCTTTAAAAACCTGTGGATACTACACATAGTGTACAAATCTAGAGTTGTCTGTGAAAGTACTAGATATATGTATTAGTGGTTGGTTAATAGGGAATAACTATATGAGAAATGTAGTATCATTATTATTTTTAAATTTTGAAAAAAATAAAATAAAAATTAGATGAATTTAGATAAATGGTGAATTATAGTGGGAGGTGGGATTCGAACCCGGGACATGATGCTGCTGTAGCTTGTGGGGCAGTGGCCCTGACCACTAGGCTATAGCAGCCTTTAATAATGGATAGTATCTCACTTCCATTTGTTCCTATATTACTCTCTATTACTCGTTTGTTCTCCTTTGCCTACGTGTTGCCAGGTATAACTTATTATACTTTATTAAATTAATAATTTAATATTGAGGGGTGCAGTTTCTTTGGATGTGTTAGAGACTGTGAATTTTCCTTTCTTTTAACTATAATGTGGATTATATCATATAGCTACAAAGGATATAGTTCCCAGCAAGTGCTGCTATAATAAAGATTGCCTTAGATTGAATTGTCTATTTAGACAACACCTGTAGTACACCTGCAGTCTATAATGAGCACCAGTCTATGATTGGTGGAAACAGTGTTTAAATACTAGGATAGGAATAAGTGATGGATACCTTCTGATGAAACCGTTCAATTGACATAACGGAGAAACGCGTTAAGGACTTTTCCATACTCTATTTGGGAACACCGACGTTTGGGACTACAGAACCAATATCTTGGTAAAATATCTCCAACCTATACCTTGGTGAGAAGCTCCTTTAAAAGTACCAATGAGGAGAAGCTGAGCGGCGTGCAGCCACAGCGGGGAGTTGTTTCCTCACCCCCCTAATTGGAAGTTCTGAGGTCAGTACGTGAAGCTGCAATCACCCCGGGAATACGCGACTCCGGCAGAGACACACCGAGCGGCGCGCGGCCGCAGCTGGGCACTGCGTTTCCCGGAGCTTAACATCTGAAACCCTGCTGCTGGGGAGGTGAGCAACAATATTTCACGATATTCCTCTAATTAAACTCTGGGACATTGAAATACTTCATGAGCCGTAATTGACTGATTCCATTAATCAAAAATTCAGCACTCGAATCAGATCCTGGATCTAATAACGATACAAAATTACTAACCATGGTTATGTGATACAAAATAAAATTCGTTACTAGGAGTGGCAACGTATGTATTTCATCTGGGTTGGAGACCAAGGACTGTCCCAATAGCTATCCATAGTTACCATCTAGCTCCCTGAGTGTTCCCATTTATGTGAATCCGTGATTATATATAAAAACTGTGAAAGATTATAATATATAGTTTTTATTTTTATGTGAATTCGTGATTAATGCAAAAGTTGTGAAAGATTATAATATTTAGCTTTTTATGTGTAATAAATTTTATACTATGCAAAAAATATTATAAGCACCTTTCCTTGTTTGCACAATTAATTTATAGACACTGCAGGTGTTTAGCGCTCTCTTTATAATATATTTGTGACTGTTGTATGGTTTACTTCTAGCTATAAGTGGGAGCAGCTTGTTTTTTAATAAATGGCAATCGGTACAAAAAATGTTGGTTCCTTTTCCTTAATTGGGATTAGGGCAATATTTATTATAACCAGTATACTGGTGCGCCTGAGATATTGTCTGCCCACAGACGTCCAGGGAGTGACATTGAGTTGACCTCCCGGTACGTCTGTGTGTATACAAGGATTGTTTATTCTGTGATATATATTGGTAGATGCTCAATTAGCTTAGTGATATAATTTAGGTGCTTGAAAGGGAGGGGTATTTCTAAGCAAGAAAAAAAGAAAGGCATTTTGTTTCCCCCAGCATCCTGAATGATAACAGTACCCAGATTTAAATCCCACTCAATATTATAGTTCAGAGATCTCGGTTACATATATATGCGCAAATGTATGAATAAGCCCCAAAGCCGCATCAAGGCGTCTCTGTTTATTTGGGGTCCTTAGCGCTATATCAAGGTACAGGGTGTGGCACCCCAAAGCACCAGCATAAGCCAGAAAGCCCAGGGCAGCATAACAGTGAAAAAACTATAGTGATAATAAATTAGTGTTAGGAAGCCGAAGCTATAAAGGTGATACAAAAATGAGATGTAATTAAGTGTGTATCTGGCCTAAGTGTGTTCCCAGCCTAAGTCTCGGCGGCTTAAGGCACATCCATCTTGCCTGCTACTGCAATAGGGCTTCTCAAAGCTTCTTAAGTACTGTAGATCCCAGTATGTGCTGGCTACACAGCTGTTTTCTATACATTCGGAATGCCATTACTGCATGCCACATTTTTTTTACTATACATTAATAGAAAATATTCTCTAAAATCATATTTTGTTTTACTGAATTAATGTATCTTGCTTTATCAGTAAATACAAATTAATTTTCATTTGAGTCCAAACTGAAATGTTGTTATATATTTAAGAATTACATTTTATTACACTAAACATTGACATATATACTGTGCATTTTACAAAATGTGGCTTTCTAAGAGACTAAAATAGGCTGCACCTGGCTTTTGGCACCTGCATAATACAGAAATGTATTTTCTTTGCACTCTAGCAGATTTCCTCTCCTTGGGAACTATGGGGTAAAAATGCTAATTTTACCAGCTGTGTGCCAGTTTGTCCTAATAACCAGGTGGCACTGCCGTACCATATCAATCTATTTATATCTGTTCTCTTGATTATTGTTCTAACTCTTTAATTGTGTTCTGCACACAGCCTCTCTGTCCCCATTATTTGAGAAGCATCATGATCTTATCTGTTGCTGGTTTACAATTTCTTGCACTTATAAACTAAGCTACCAGCACAGAGAGCTGAAGTCAACATGCAAATGTATGCTAACGTTTACCATGTATAACATTTACAGTATAACGTATTGCAACACTGTGCGCAGGGTCAGACTGGTCCACAGGGAAACCCTCCTCCTCCTCTAGGGATCAGGTTCCAGACTCTATCCTAGTGCACTTTAGTTATGCATTATACATATGTTACATTATACTTCACAAGAATATGGTTTATTATACATTTACCAAGGGAGACAGAACATGTACTCTGTAATGGTTAGCCAAACCTCTTTGGTGGCTGGCCACGCCCCAGTAGAGCCTGGCCACACCCTTAAGCATGGGCCCCTACAACAGAATTCCCCTGGTGGGCACTTCATGCCCCAATCCGACACTGACTGTGCGCATACAGTAAGGTGGATTAGTGAGGGTTTGGTGGGGAAATTAATTGTATCATCAATTAAGGCTTAAATAGATTTGTATTAGATGTGAAAGGATTATGGGGGTCATTCCGAGTTGTTCGCTCGTTATTTTTTTCTCGCAACGGAGCGATTAGTCGCGAATGCGCATGCGCAATGTCCGCAGTGCGACTGCGCCAAGTAAATTTGCTATGCAGTTAGGAATTTTACTCACGGCATTACGAGGTTTTTTCTTCGTTCTGGTGATCGTAATGTGATTGACAGGAAGTGGGTGTTTCTGGGCGGAAACTGGCCGTTTTATGGGAGTGTGTGAAAAAACGCTACAGTTTCTGGGAAAAACGCGGGAGTGGCTGGAGAAACGGAGGAGTGTCTGGGCAAACGCTGGGTGTGTTTGTGACGTCAAACCAGGAACGACAAGCACTGAACTGATCGCACTGGCAGAGTAAGTCTCGAGCTACTCAGAAACTGCACAGAGAAGTATTTTCGCAATATTGCGAATCTTTCGTTCGCAATTTTGATAAGCTAAGATTCACTCCCAGTAGGCGGCGGCTTAGCGTGTGCAAAGCTGCTAAAAGCAGCTTGCGAGCGAACAACTCGGAATGACCCCCCTATATTTTCTAGCACAGTTGTAACTCTGTTGCTGCCCATGTTAAAACTGCACATCAGAGGACACATCATTGCTTCATTCGCACCATTTCAGTGGCAAGCGCAGGATTTCTAGAGGAGGGGGGTTTTGAAATGCAATCCGCAATCTCCCACTCTGTGGAACACTGGAGCAAGCAAGGGAGTCTGGGGGAGCAGTAGAAGAAACTAGTACTGACCCTGGACATTAATGTACACATTGGTCTTTTTACACACTGGATGCTGTATGGAATACAGTATTCATATTTAACATTATAAATAGTCTATAGCAAGGGTGGCCAACCAGTCAGCGACAGAGACGAAAAATATCTGTAGTCAAGCCAAAGTGCTGGTATCATGCATGCGTCAAAGGCGCACACGGGCAAAAATGGGGCGTGGCCATGCCCCTTTTTGTGTGCCCGCCTTCAGTATGACGATCGTAGGAGCATGACCTTGTTCACAACCCCATTTTTAGTTACACTAGGGGCGAGAACCACTGAAACATTTTACACATTACGGCAGGCAGAGTCCCCATTTTACACATTACGGCAGGCAGAGTCCCCATTTACACATTACGGCAGGCAGAGTCCCCATTTTACACATTGTGGCAGGCAGAGTGCCAATTTTACACATTACGGCAGGCAGAGTCCCCATTTTACACATTATGGCAGGCAGAGTCCCAAATTTACACATTATGGCAGGCAGAGTCCCCATTTTACACATTGCGGCAGGCAGAGTCCCCATTTTACACATTAAAGCAGGCAGAGTCCCCATTTTACACATTATGGCAGGCAGAGTCCGCTTTTACAGGGAGAGAGAGAGAGAGAGAGAGAGAGAGAGAGAGAGAGAGAGAAAGATTGTGTTATACTTACGTTTGCAGCAGCATCCACCGGCCAGCTGTCCTCTTCACCTTCCCGCTTCCCACCCTATGCTGAGGCTCATTGCAGCGCAGAGCACTGTGGGTGGGCTAGAGGTGGCTAGGAGTGACAGGCAGGGGCGGAGAGAAGGGGGGAGCAGGGAGGCTGCCCTGCTTACGGATGGACGTGGCGGCCATCCTCTGTAAGTGTAGAGATGGAGATAAAGCTATCTCCATCTCTCCATCAGGGGAGGTTTCTGCTGCCGGTATCAGGGAGCTCGAGAAAGGAGCCACAGCTCAGTAAAGAAAGAGTTGCATGCGGCTCGAGAGACGCGGGTTGGCCACTGCTGGTCTATAATATGGGCTGTATCAAACATATTTAGCGAATATAAATAAAATAAGTGCTCAGAAAAAGGTTAAATATCCCATAATAAATAAATACATACATATATAAATAATTAAATAAATAAACAAATTAATAAATACACAAACATAATAAAACCAGTAGGAGACAAAACTGTACTTTCTAACCACACATTCTCCCACCTCATGGTAAGGCTCCTATCTCTTCTTCCTGGTACCTACTCTCTGGTTAAGTGCACTGAGGACTCAGAATCCCACACACAGCAAACTTGGTAGAAGAAGCTGCTACCACTGGGCATGTGCAGCAGCTCTGCTCTGTCCCTTAAACAGCATGACGTGGCAGCAGCTCTACTACTCTTATTATTTACGGAATGTAGTTATGTGACTGGCAGTCTCACAACACCTCCGCCTGCATCCCACCCCCTTAGAATCCAGACAGTCGGCATGCCTACTGGCAGGGACTATTCCCACTCCTGTGTGTCCTCAACACCCATTGAGCAGGACTAGAACCTGTGGCGAGCGCAGCGAGTCCGCAAGGGGCTTGTGCTTACTCCCCCCCCCCCCCTTCCCTGCCTCCAGCTGGCAGGATCTAGGCGGAGGTATGCTGACAGACGGTCACACATACCCAACCCTTATTTACTAATAAAGGATTCATCAATTAATTTTTATTTAAGCAGCTAACATTTTCACAAGCGCAGTAATAATCACATATCTTATTTACTATTGCTATTGTCATAATCTGAGCTGCTGCCCAAGAAACGGGGGGTGTCTCCCCCCCCGCTCCCCCGTTTACCTATGCACCCCCCCTGTTCCCCTATCCACCCCCCCTGTTTACCTATGCATGTGTTAGTTTTGCCAGGATTATATGTATTGTATTTATTTGTTTATTAAGCCCTTCGGTCCCATAAATAATGCAGAGATAGACATTTCTGCATTATATAAGTAAAGTGGATATTTTTACAATATCAAAAGCAAAAGATACGGCAGATATCTCATACACGTGACACACAAATCGCGGTATACCCCCCCCCCCCCCCATACAATGCATGTTGTAGTAGTTTAACAACCTCCGAAAAGCAAACGTTTTTGGGACTAGTCTGCATGAGGTAATGCAATGTGATGCCTCTATGGACCAGCCTCGATGGGCTGTAGCCCAACAGGATACCTATTGCAACTACTGTAGTTCACATTGAACATGTGGTAACGAGTCCAGGTAAAAATACAGAGAAAAAAAAAAACTGCAAAAGTGATCATTTCACTTTTTTCTCACCCCCAGGAGAGGCTATTATTGGATCCTGTGTTAACAGCCCCATTATAAATGCCGTTGATAAGGAAAATAATCCATAATAATAAGATGTATGTTTAAATGCGTTTAGTTGTTTGGTGTATTTTTATTTTTATTTTTTATTTTTTTTAGCTTTTTAACTTTATGAATTCTTTTAATCTTTGTGACTTATTTTAAATTTTCATAGAGCTCTGAGTCAGGGCAAGGAAAAAAAATACTCAAAGTTTTTTAACCAGCTACTAATTTAATTGAAATGGTCTGTTACAACGACCTTGAATATGTAAACTACTATCATGGTGTGTATTTTATATCTGCTTAGCTGCTATGTCAAGTTCGAAGTTCAAGTTTGCAATTTACAGTTAAAAGATGTTGAGATAGACAATGAAATGTTGTTTTTGATCCTGTTTTAACTTACATGACATGTTAAACATTTTTTCTTATTTGAACAGCAAACATTACTGAGTTTCAAGTTTGCTGCTCGCATTGCAAAATGTTAAAAAATAATTTACAATACAGACATTTAAGCTAATACAACCTGTTTGTTTTGCTGGAATTTAGCTTCCTTTTTTCTTAAATCTATCTAAGGCTATAAGATTTATTGTGGATTTACAAATTTTAAAAATGGTTGGAGAACAACTTTCAAAGCATCCCAACCTGTGGCAAATGAGCAGGCAGTACAGTGCTGGGGTCCAGGTAATATGAATCCTACACATACTTGTCTACTCTCCCGGAACAGCCGGAAGGCTCACGAAAATCGGGTGGGGCTCCTGGCCTCCCGGAAGAGTAGGCAAGTCTCCTGGCCAGGCGCCATCTGCACGCTACCCCCCTGCAGCTTACCACAGCCAACCGCATCACCCTGCACATCCTCCCGGGGCTGTCATATCTGGGGGTCTGATGACGCAAATCGCGTCATTGTGGCTCAGCCCACTGCCTAGCAATGCCGGTAACCCCCGCATGACAAAGCTGTCACGCCAGCGGGTCCACCCCCTTTCAGCATCAGATTGCCCGCCACACCCCTCGCAGTGCTAACCTGGCTGCTCCCTCCCGGAGGGGGCAGCCAGAAAGTCGGCATGTATGATCCTACAACACTTTCTGGATTATCTGTTTCCTAGCTGAAACACTTGTAAACAAGTTTCCTGCTCTCATCTGGCACCATATTGACACATGGTCATATGTACTGATTTTGGGCCTGATTCACAGATATCGAGTGACTGTGTATGCATTATGATCGCACTGTACACGTGCCAAGGTACCTGTGCGATGCCGCTCACAGTGAGGATTTATTTGCAAAGTGATTGACAGTCAGTGAGTGAGGGAGAGGTAACATGGAGTGGTGACAAAAATCCAGGCATGTCGTGACCTTTTTTTATTGCGCATGCCTCAGCCTACAACTGCGATCCCATGCAAAGAAAATATGGAGCTAGCGTCTCAATTCCTGCAACCATTAAATGCGACCATAGATTTACACAAGGAGTTTATTGTTGAAGGATCTGCAGCCACCGCTGCGTATTTGTATGTGAAAGCATCAGCAGGTGCCACAATACATTTCCAGGTGGCTACAATATTATTTAGCATATTTGCGCACATCCACTGTGCATAGTATCACAGTTGCGAATGCATTAGCGTACATCTCTGAATCAGTCCCTATTGTATGTGCGAAATCCGCAGTGCATATTTTATGGTGGTACCTGGAGGTACACAATAGCTGTACCTTTTTTTTACCTCATTTTTAATTTTTACACATAACTAGTTCTAGAATCAGGAAGAAATCAACAAAATAATTTCAGTAATGAATAAAATAAGTACCATTATAGATACGCCACTGCGAATTTGTGGTCTATTTACTAAGCCTTGGATGGAAATAAAGTGGACAGAGATAAAGTACCAGCCAATCAGCTCCTTACTGTCATTTTTCAAACACAGCCTGTGGAATAGCAGTTTGGAGCTGATTGGCTGGTACTTTATCTCCGTCGACTTTATCGACATCTAAGGCTTAATAAATAGACCTCTAAGGGCCTTATTCAGGTTTGTTAGCAAAACTAAAATGCAAGCAACTGGGCAAAACCATGTTGCACTGCAGGTGGGGCAGATGTAACATGTCAAGGACCAACATTTGACTTGCCTGAATGCTCTGGTGGGTTTGTTGGATCTCATCAACCTGTAATGCTTCATATTGTCACGAGGTCGGGTCAGGTATCCAAGCTTGGGTGTGGTATGTTAGGTAGATGAGACTTAAGCCAACAGTGTCTAGGTCGACCACTATTGGTCGACAGTAAGTAGGTCGACATGGTTTCTAGGTCGACAGGGACTCTAGGTCAACATGTAGTAGGTCGACATGAGAAAAGGTCATTTTTTTAAAACTTTTTTTGGTGTCGTTTTCTCCGTACAGTGACCGGGAACCCCAGTTAGTGCACGGTGTCCCCTCGCATAGCTTGCGAGCTTCGGGCAAGGTGCTTCGCTCTACTACCGCTGCGCTCAGCACAAGTTACCGTTACCAATTGTAGTCTACGTGGATCGTAAAGTATGAAAAAGTTCTAATAATTATTATTATTTTTTTTAAACTCATGTCGACCTTATGTCATGTCGACCTAGAACATGTTGACCTAGAGTCCCTGTCAACCTAGAAAACATGTCGACCTACTTACTGTCGATCAATAGTGGTCGACCTAGACAGTGTCGACCTACTTACTGTCAGCCTAAAGACCGGATCCCCCAAGCTTAACCCTAAATGAAGGACTATGTAACTGAGTGGTAATTTTTCCTTTACACTATCTTTTCTCCAGTGGTGCAAGTAGAAAAAAAATAGTAGGGGTACTGTGTGTACATGCCGTAGAAGCGCTCCAAAAAATGGGTGTTGCTGCATGCCACATGGGGATATAGCCAATGAAAATGGGGGTGTGATACACATATGACTCCAATAGTGCAGTGCCAGGTACACATATGCCCCCAATAGTACCAGGTACACATATACCCTCAATAGTGGCAGATATGCCCGCACAGTGCCAGATACACATATGCCCTCACAGAGTCAGATATGCCCATACATTGCCAGATACACATATGCCAGATATGCCCAAACAGTTCTGATACACATAACCCCCATGGTGCCAGATATGCCCCCATGATGCCAGATACACATATGGCCACACAGAGCCAGATACACACACTCTCCCACATTGCCAGATACACATGCCCCCCCACAGTGCCAGATACACATATGCCACTAATAGTGCCAGATATGCCTGCACAGTGCCATATATGCCCCCATGGTGCCAGATATACATATACAGATACACATATAGAAACATAGAAACATAGAATTTGACGGCAGATAAGAACTACTTGGCCCATCTAGTCTGCCCCTTTTTTTTTTTTTTTATATTATTTTTTATCTCTAACCTTATTTGATCCTTATTTCTTTGTAAGGATATCCTTATGTCTATCCCATGCATGTTTAAATTGCTCTACTGTCTTAGCCTCTACCACCTCTGATGGGAGGCTATTCCACTTGTCCACTACCCTTTCTGTGAAATAATTTTTCCGCAAATTTCCCCTGAACCTCCCCCCCTCCAGTCTCAGTGCATGTCCTCGTGTCCTTTTGCTTCTATTCATTTGGAGAATGTTTCCCTCCTGGACTTTGTTGAAACCCTTGATATATTTGAAAGTTTCTATCATGTCCCCCCTTTCCCTTCTCTGCTCCAAACTATACATATTGAGATTTCTTAGTCTTTCTGGGTATGTTTTGTGATGTAGGCCATGCACCATTTTAGTTGCCCTCCTTTGTACAGTTTCTAATGTATTAATATCCTTTTGAAGATATGGCCTCCAGAACTGAATACAGTATTCTAGATGAGGCCGTACCAGTGACCTATACAGTGGCATTATTACTTCTTTCTTTCTGCTGCTGATTCCTCTCCCAATGCAGCCAAGCATCTGACTAGCTTTCCTCATTGCCTTGTTACATTGCTTACCTGCCTTTAAGTCATCTGAAATAGTAACTCCTAGATCCCTTTCCTCCTCAGTAGTTTCCAGTATAGTGCCATTAATACTGTATTTAGCTTTAGGATTTTTGAGACCCAAGTGCATGATTTTGCATTTTTTGGCATTAAACTGTAATTGCCAGACTCTTGACCATTCCTCTAGTCCCCACAGTGCCAGATACTGTACACATCTGCCAGATATGCACCCACAGTGCCAGATACACATATGCCCCCACAGTGCCAGATACACATATGCCCCCAATAGTGCCAGATATGCCCCCATGGTGCCAGATATGTCCCCCCAGTACCAGATACACATATACCCCGACGGTACCAGATATGCCCCCACAGTGCCAGATATGCCCAAACAGTGCCAGGTATGCCCCCACATTGCCAGATACACATGCCCCCATGGTGCCAGATATTCCCCCACAGTGCCAGATATGCCCCCAGCAGTGCAACTCACCGCAGCTGCTCCTGATTGGCTGCCGGTCCGTGAGCTCTGATTGGCTCACGAACCGGCGTTTGTGTTACATGCGCCGCTGCCGCCGCCTCCAGACTCAACGGGAGAGAAGCTACCAGTCACCGGACTGACTGGGAAGGCAGGAGAGTGGCAGGAGAGGGGTACCGGTGTCTGCAAGGTGACAGCCCAGCGGTTCTGCGTACCGGCTGGGAGTTTCTTACCGGTACGCATTTCTGCCCCGTACCGCCATATTTGCAGCACTGCTTTTCTCTCTCCCACCAACCTACTGCCCCTTCCTAGCCCTCTACCTCTTTGTCACGATCCGGGTATCTGGACGCCATTACTTACCTTTCAGATGCCTCCTAAGGCTGGCTCAGCGCTCCAGGACCGGATCTCATCTGTTATACTGATGTCCACATTCCTGCCTCCTCTCTTGTCACTCTGAGACGCTGTCACAGAGGCGCAATGTTACATCTTGAATGGCGTCTCCCGAGGCCTCCGCCGCCATCCCTGAGTTTCTGCATGCAGGATGTCAGAATGGCGCTTACGTCAGCCGCGGCCTCCGCTGTTGCCCGCGTGGTTCAAATGTGTACTCATCAGTCTGGCGTCTCCTGTTTACTGTGGCCGGCGCCGCCATTACTGTCTAAGTTCCCACATGGATTACAAACCAATCTTCCCTCTAAGTGTCTGCATGGGCGCAGCCATGTTGGATTCTGTCACCTGCTCAAATTCCTCCAATCCGTTGTTTGCATTGTAATCTGCATAATTGCCTAGCCAATCCCTTCCTTGCTGCAGGTATAAGTATTCGGTGCCTGAGCAAGGAAGGCGTCAGTGCTTTGGTTGTCAAACCTAGTTCCAGTTTGTCTTTCTCCTGTGGTTGTTTTCCAGGTTCCAGTTACCATCTCCAAACTTCCACTAAAGAGACCCGCTCCAGTTTACCATCTGCGGTGCAGCCTGACTCTCCAGTCCTCTGGGACTCATCTGTTTCCAGTTACAGAATTACCTGCTTCCAGCCTAGCTTCCAGCAGAGTTCAGCTTTTCTTAAAGTGCCGGTATCATTTCTGCAGATTACCTCTCACCACCGGTACTATTATTTCACCGCTCTCAAGCTCCATATATCCATCATATTTCATCGCTCTCAAGCTTCATTTATTATTTGGCTGGTTCCATCCAGCAATCCACTCCGTGCTAACATCAGTCTGGTTCCAGCCAGTACCCACAGCAGTCATTTTACCCACAGCAGCCCAGCTTTTCCTGGAACACCACCTGGTACGATCCTGGGCTATCTCCATTGCTACAGTCGGGCCTGGTAAGGACTTTCCAACTAGAAGATAATAAGAACTGTCTCATACTACCAGAGCCCTGTGGCCCTTGCCACCCTGTAGTACCCAGGAACTGTATTATTTCACTGCTGATTTTATGTTTTCCTTTTATTGCTGCTGTGATACGGAGTATGTCATAATAAACATCATTGACTTTTATTCTGGTTGTCGTGGTCACGCCTTCGGGCAATTCTTCTATGTGTAATTTATATGTCTAGGGCTCTGATACAACCTCCCAGGTTCCACTACACCTCAGCCCCTACAACTGAGGCTGCCTCCCGTCAGCTCAGGCCCTCAGTTGTGACACTCTTTAAGTATTATCTACTATTTATCGTAAAGGTATGGATGTACATGTACAGTATGACCTGCCAAGACCTGTCAGGAAATTATGTTTTTTTGCCATTCATGCTGTTAGTCTCCTGTTTCTCTGACATCAGTCTAGTTATGTAAGTGATGCTGAGTAAACACGTTGTTTTACTCCTAAAATTGTCGCTCCAGTAGATCTACACTCATATCTAGAGATGTGCACCGGAAATTTTTCGGGTTTTGGTTTTGGGTTCGGTTCCGCGGCCGTGTTTTGGGTTCGAACGCGTTTTGGCAAAACCTCACCGAAAATTTTTTGTCGGATTCGGGTGTGTTTTGGATTCGGGTGTTTTTTTCAAAAAACCCTGAAAAACAGCTTAAATAATAGAATTTGGGGTCATTTTGATCCCAAAGTATTTTTAACCTCAATAACCATATTTTCACTCATTTTCAGTCTATTCTGAACACCTCACACCTCACAATATTATTTTTAGTCCTAAAATTTGCACCGAGGTCGCTGGATGGCTAAGCTAAGCAACCCAAGTGGCCGACACAAACACCTGGCCCAATCCGCCACACTTTGGAGGGTGAAACCAATAAAAAAAAATTAAAACATGTTTTTTTTTTCTGTTTTTTTTTCTTGGTAATATCAGATCTATTTATATTAGAAGGGATTAGGTACTTGGTTTGTCTTTTTTGGAGGCACAAGTAATATTTATGTATTTTTTAAAATAATATTTTTTTATTTTTTTATTTTTTTTTATAGATGGATGGTAAAATCCCTGAAGAAAATGGCGAGGGGTCCCCCCTCCAAAGCATAACCAGCCTCGGGCTCTTCGAGCTGGTCCTGGTTCTAAAAATGCGGGGGAAAAATTGACAGGGGATCCCCCGTATTTTTAAAACCAGCACCGGGCTCTGCGCCTGGTGCTGGTGCAAAAAATACGGGGGACAAAACGAGTAGTGGTCCCCCGTATTTTTCACACCGGCATCGGGCTCCACTAGCTGGACAGATAATGCCACAGCCGGGGGTCACTTTTATACAGTGCCCTGCGGCCGTGGCATTAAATATCCAACTAGTCACCCCTGGCCGGGGTACCCTGGGGAAGTGGGGACCCCTTCAATCAAGGGGTCCCCCCCCAGCCACCCAAGGGCCAGGGGTGAAGCCCGAGGCTGTCCCCCCATCAAATGGGCTGCGGATGGGAGGCTGATAGCCTGGAGTGAAATGTCTGAATATTGTTTTTTCCAGTAGTACTACAAGTCCCAGCAAGCCTCCCCCGCAAGCTGGTACTTGGAGAACCACAAGTACCAGCTTGCTGGAGAAAAACGGGCCCGCTGGTACCTGTAGTACTACCGGGAAAAAAATACCCAAATAAAAACAGGACACACACACCGTGAAAGTAAAACTTTATTTCATACGTCGACACACACATACTTACCTATGTTCACACGCCGACATCGGTCCTCTTCTCCATGTAAAATCCACGGATACCTGAAAAGAAAAGATCAATATACTCACCTCAACCAGGGTCCAGAGATAAATCCACGTACTTGTAAAAAAACAACAAACCGGACACCCGACCAAACGGACTGAAAGGGGTCCCATGCTTACACATGGGACCCCTTACCCCGAATGCTGAGAGTCCTCTCCGTGACAGCTGTCACAGAAAGGTCCCTTCAGCCAATCAGGAAGCGCTACTACGTGGCGCTCACCTGATTGGCTGTGCGCTGTCTGTGCTGTGACAGCGCATCGCACAGCTTTCTCCATTACTTACAATGGTGGGAACTTTGCCGTCTGCGGGGGTTACCCGCGGTCAGCCGCTGACCGGCGGGTGACCCCACCGCTAGCCGCAAAGTTCCCACCATTGAATATAATGGAGGGAGCTGTGCGATGCGCTGTCTGAGTTCAGACAGCGCACAGCCAATCAGGTGAGCGCCACGTAGTAGCGCTTCCTGATTGGCTGAAGGGACCTTAGTGACAGGAGTCACGTGGAGTCCCGGCTCATTCGGGGAAAGGGGTCTCATATGTCAATATGGGACCCCTTTCAGTCCGCAGGATCGGGTCTTTGCGTTTTTTTATTTTGCCAAGTACCTGGATTTATCTCTGGACCCTGGCTGAGGTGAGTATATTGATCTTTTCTTTTCAGGTATCCGTGGATTCTACATGGAGAAGAGGACCGATGTCGGCGTGTGAACATAGGTAAGTATGTGTGTGTCGACGTATGAATTAAAGTTTTACTGTCACGGTGTGTGTGCCCTGTTTTTATTTGGGTATTTTTTTCCCAGTAGTACTACAGGTACCAGCGGGCCCGTTTTTCTCCCGCATGCTGGTACTTGTGGTTCTCCAAGTATCAGCTTGCGGGGGAGGCTTGCTGGGACTTGTAGTACTACTGGAAAAAACAATATTCAGACATTTTACTCAAGGCTATCAGCCTCCCATCCGCAGCCCATTGGATGGGGGGGACAGCCTCGGGCTTCACCCCTGGCCCTTGGGTGGCTGGGGGGACGACCCCTTGATTGAAGGGGTCCCCACTTCCCCAGGGTACCCCGGCCAGGGGTGACTAGTTGGATATTTAATGCCACGGCCGCAGGGCACTGTATAAAAGTGACCCCCGGCTGTGGCATTATCTGTCCAGCTAGTGGAGCCCGATGCTGGTGTGAAAAATACGGGGGACCCCTACTCGTTTTGTCCCCCGTATTTTTTGCACCAGCACCAGGCGCAGAGCCCGGTGCTGGTTTTAAAAATACGGGGGATCCCCTGTGAATTTTCCCCCCGCATTTTTAGAACCAGGACCAGCTCGAAGAGCCCGAGGCTGGTTATGCTTTGGAGGGGGGACCCCACGCCATTTTTTTCCCGTTTTTTTAAATCGCGGCAAAATCCGGCAAATCGGCCGTTTTTCGCCCGCGGGAATGTCGAATCCGTTTTTCATTGAATATGGTGAATTCCGGCAGCCACCTGCCGGAATTCACCTGTCGAATTGTGTCGAATTAAAAAACGGCGATAATGTGCCGCGATTCACCGTGAATTGCATATACCTCTAAGTCTTTTCATTTTTCTAGCGAGAGGCTGAGTGCTTTCATCCTCATGTGAAGCTGAACCACTAGCCATGAACATAGGCCAGGGCCTCAGCCGTTCCTTGCCACTCCGTGTGGTAAATGGCATATTGGCAAGTTTACGCTTCTCCTCCGACGATTTTATTTTAGATTTTTGAGTCCTTTTTTTACTGATATTTTGTGTTTTGGATTTTACATGCTCTGTACTATGACATTGGGCATCGGCCTTGGCAGACGACGTTGATGGAATTTCATCGTCTCGGCCATGACTAGTGGCAGCAGCTTCAGCACGAGGTGGAAGTGGATCTTGATCTTTCCCTATTTTTGGAACCTCAACATTTTTGTTCTCCATATTTTAATAGGCACAACTAAAAGGCACCTCAGGTAAACAATGGAGATGGATGGATACTAGTATACTTATGGATGATGAGTGACTGACGACACAGAGGTAGCTACAGCCGTGGACTACCGTACTGCGTCTGCTAGTATAGAGATGATAATGATATAAAAAATATATATCACTACTGCAGGTATATATAATATAATGACGGACCTGCTGGACACTGTCAGCAGACTCCTAAACTACTAGTATGAAGAAGATAGAAAAAAAACCCCCACCACAGGTAGGTATATAATTATGGACGAGCACTGACGACACAGAGGTAGCTACAGCCGTGGACTACCGTACTGCGTCTGCTAGTATAGAGATGATAATGATATAAAAAATATATATATATCACTACTGCAGGTATATATAATATAATGACGGACCTGCTGGACACTGTCAGCAGACTCCTAAACTACTAGTATGAAGAAGATAGAAAAAAAACCCCCACCACAGGTAGGTATACAATTATGGACGAGCACTGACGACACAGAGGTAGCTATAGCCGTGGACTACCGTACTGCGTCTGCTAGTATAGAGATGATAATGATATAAAAAATATATATATATCACTACTGCAGGTATATATAATATAATGACGGACCTGCTGGACACTGTCAGCAGACTCCTAAACTACTAGTATGAAGAAGATAGAAAAAAAAACCCCACCACAGGTAGGTATACAATTATGGATGAGCACTGACGACACAGAGGTAGCTACAGTCGTGGACTACCGTACTGCGTCTGCTAGTATAGAGATGATAATGATATAAAAAATATATATATATCACTACTGCAGGTATATATAATATAATGACGGACCTGCTGGACACTGTCAGCAGACTCCTAAACTACTAGTATGAAGAAGATAGAAAAAAAACCCCACCACAGGTAGGTATACAATTATGGACGAGCACTGACGACACAGAGGTAGCTACAGCCGTGGACTACCGTACTGCGTCTGCTAGTATAGAGATGATAATGATATAAAAAATATATATATATCACTACTGCAGGTATATATAATATAATGACGGACCTGCTGGACACTGTCAGCAGACTCCTAAACTACTAGTATGAAGAAGATAGAAAAAAAAACCCCACCACAGGTAGGTATACAATTATGGACGAGCACTGACGACACAGAGGTAGCCACAGCCGTGGACTACCGTACTGCGTCTGCTAATATAGAGATGATAAAGATGATAGAGATGAACAAAAAAAATATAACACTACTGCAGGTAAATATTTATATAATATAATGAATGACGGACCTGCTGGACACTGTCAGCAGAATGCTTTTATAGAATAAAAAAAAAAAACACCACAGGAGTGTTTGTTTAACTTTTTCAGGCAGACAATATACTGGTGGTCACTGGTCAGTCACACTGGCAGCAAAAGTGTGCACTGTACTCCTGCTATTAACTGCACCCCTGTCTCCCCCACAATTCAGCTGTGTGAGCAGTGAGCACTCAGCACAGTCAGATATACATAGATGATATTATCATGCAGCACACTGAGGCTGAGCACAGATATGGTATGTGACTGTGTATCGTTTTTTTTCAGGCAGAGAACGGATTATAAATAAAACTGGTGGTCACTGGTCACTATCAGCAAAACTCTGCACTGTACTGAGTACTCCTAATGCTCCCCAAGTAGTAAATCAAGTGTCTCTCTAATCTATTGTACACGGAGAGGACGCCAGCCACGTCCTCTCCCTATCAATCTCAATGCACGTGTGAAAATGGCGGCGACGCACGGCTCCTTATATAGAATCCGAGTCTCGCGATAGAATCCGAGCCTCGCGAGAATCCGACAGCGGGATGATGACGTTCGGGCGCGCTCGGGTTAACCGAGCAAGGCGGGAAGATCCGAGTCTGCCTCGGACCCGTGTAAAAAGGCTGAAGTTCGGGGGGGTTCGGATTCCGAGGAACCGAACCCGCTCATCTCTACTCATATCTACAACTTCTTTATAGCAATACCAAAGGCTTCTATCCACACCATTGGTGCCTATTGTATCACTGATAAAGATACCTGCTATAGTGTATGCAAGTAGAAGATAGAGATGGTCTCTTTTGTACATATCTAGAAGCAATATGTATAGGGATTTTCACAGCCTTTTCCTTTTTCTTTTTTTTAACCTTTTGTCCATTTATTACATGTACCCCAAAATATTTTTTAAATCATTGTGTGACAAGGGGGGAGATGTACTAAGCCTTGAAAAGTGATACATTTCACAGTGATAAAGTACCAGCCAATCAGCTCCTACCTGCCATGCTACAGGCTGTGTAGGAGAAGGTGCTGGGAGAGTGGGTGGTGATAAATGGTGGACAGTAGCCTTCCCACAGGGAAGTAGAGCCAACATCTCAGTCAACTCCCTGAAAATGAACAATGACAGCTCTTCTACTTGTTTACCACTAATACACCAAACAATAAATGCCCTGGTATTAGAGATGTCTCTGTAGGTACCAAAGTAAGAAAGGCGAAATGTCATTTGTGAAGATATGTATTCTCTGATCACTCAGGTAAACAGTTTAGTAAAATGTCAAATGCCCTTTATTGTAAATATACACACACAGGGGGACATTCCGAGTTGTTCGCTCACTAGCAGTTTTTAGCAGCCATGCAAACGCATTGTCGCCGCCCACCGGGGAGTGTATTTTCGCTTTGAAGAAGTGCGAACGCCTGTGCAGCAGAGCGCCTGTAAAAACATTTTGCGCAAAACAAGACCAGCCCTGGACTTACTCTTCGTGTGCGTTGATTCTAACGTTGGAGGGATGGCTTTTGACGTCACACACCTGCCCAGCGTTCGCCCAGCCAAACATGCATTTTCCCCGACACGTCTGCATTTTTCCAAATACTCCCAGAAAACGGTCAGTTGACACTAGTGATGTGCACCGGACATTTTTCGGGTTTTGTGATTTGGTTTTGGATTCGGTTCCGCGGCCGTGTTTGGATTCGGACGCATTTTGGCAAAACCTCCCTGAAATTTTTTTGGTGGATTCGGGTGTGTTTTGGATTCGGGTGTTTTTTTTACAAAAAACCCTCAAAAACAGCTTAAATTATAGAATTTGGGGGTCATTTTAATCCCATAGTATTATTAACCTCAATAACCATAATTTCCACTAAATTTCCAGTCTATTCTGAACACCTCACAATATTATTTTTGTCCTAAAATTTGCACCGAGGTCGCTGGATGACTAAGCTAAGCGACCCAGGTGGCCAACACAAACACCTGGCCCTTCTAGGAGTGGCACTGCAGTGTCAGACAGGATGGCACTTCAAAAAATAGTCCCCAAACAGCACATGATGCAAAGAAAAAAAGAGGTGCACCAAGGTCGCTGTGTGACTAAGCTAAGCGACCCAAGTGGCCGACACAAACACCTGGCCCATCTAGGAGTGGCACTGCAGTAACAGACAGGATGGCAGATTTAAAAAATAGTCCCCAAACAGCACATGATGCAAAGAAAAAAAGAGGTGCAATGAGATAGCTGTGTGACTAAGCTAAGAGACCCAAGTGTCCGACACAAACACCTGGCCCATCTAGGAGTGGCACTGCAGTGTCAGACAGGATGGCACTTCAAAAAATAGTCCCCAAACAGCACATGATGCAAAGATAAATTAAAGAAAAAAAGAGGTGCAAGATGGATTTGTCCTTGGGCCCTCCCAGCCACCCTTATGTTGTATAAACAGGACATGCACACTTTAACAAACCCATCATTTTAGCGACAGGGTCTGCCACACGACTGTGACTGAAATGACTGGTTGGTTTGGGCCCCCACCAAAAAAGAAGCAATCAATCTCTCCTTGCACAAACTGGCTCTACAGAGCAAGATGTCCACCTCCTCCTCATCGTCCGATTCCTCACCCCTTTCACTGTGTACATCCCCCTCCTCACTGATTATTAATTCGTCCCCACTGGAATCCACCATCTCAGGTCCCTGTGTACTTTCTGGAGGCAATTGCTGGTGAATGTCTCCACGGAGGAATTGATTATAATTTATTTTGATAAACATCATCTTCTCCACATTTTGTGGAAGTAACCTCGTACGCCGATTGCTGACAAGGTGAGCGGCTGCACTAAACACTTTTTCGGAGTACACACTGGAGGGAGGGCAACTTAGGTCAAATAAAGCCAGTTTGTGCAAGGGCCTCCAAATTGCCTCTTTTTCCTGCCAGTATACGTACGGACTGTCTGACGTGCCTACTTGGATGCGGTCACTCAATGGTGACAGAATCATATGCAGTGACAGTAGACGACATGTCAGTAATTGTTGGCAGGTCCTTCAGTCCGGACCAGGTTTTAAATCTAGGATCGAGCACGGTGGCCAAAATGTAGTGCTCTGATTTAAACAGATTGACCACCCGTGAATCCTGGTTAAGCGAATTAAGGGCTCCATCCACAAGTCCCACATGCCTAGCGGAATCACTCTGTTTTAGCTCCTCCTTCAATCTCTCCAGCTTCTTCTGCAAAAGCCTGATGAGGGGAATGACCTGACTCAGGCTGGCAGTGTCTGAACTGACTTCACGTGTGGCAAGTTCAAAGAGTTGCAGAACCTTGCACAACGTTAAAATCATTCTCCACTGCGCTTGAGTCAGGTGCATTCCCCCTCCTTTGCCTATATCGTAGGTAGCTGTACAGGCTTGAATGGCCTTTTGCTGCTCCTCCATCCTCTGAAGCATATAGAGGGTTGAATTCCACCTCGTTACCACCTCTTGCTTCAGATGATGGCGGGGCAGGTTCAGGAGTGTTTGCTGGTGCTCCAGTCTTTGGCACGCGGTGGCTGAATGCCGAAAGTGGCCCGCATTTCTTTGGGCCACCGACAGCATCTCTTGCATGCCCCTGTCGTTTTTTAAATAATTCTGCACCACCAAATTCAATGTATATGCAAAACATGGGACGTGCTGGAATTTGCCCACATGTAATGCATGCACAATATTGGTGGCGTTGTCCGATGTCACAGATCCCCAGGAGAGTCCAATTGGGGTAAGCCATTCTGCGATGATGTTCCTCAGTTTCCGTAAGAGGTTGTCAGCTGTGTGCCTCTTATGGAAAGCGGTGATAAAAAGCGTAGCCTGACTAAGAACGAGTTGGCGTTTGCGAGATGCTGCTACTGGTGCCGTCGCTGCTGTTCTTGCTGCGGGAGGCAATACATCTACCCAGTGGGCTGTCACAGTCATATAGTCCTTAGTCTGCCCTGCTCCACTTGTCCACATGTCCGTGGTTAAGTGGACATTGGGTACAACTGCATTTTTTAGGACACTGGTGACTTTTTCTGAGGTCTGTGTACATTCTCGGTATCGCCTGCCTAGAGAAATGGAACCTAGATGGTATTTGGTACCGGGGACACAGTACCTCAAGCAATTCTCTAGTTTCCTGTGAGTTAACGGTGGATACCGGAAACACGTTTAACACCACCCAGGCTGCCAAGGCCTGAGTTATCCGCTTTGCAGCAGGATGACTGCTGTGATATTTCATCTTCCTCGCAAAGGACTGTTGGACAGTCAATTGCTTACTGGAAGTAGTACAAGTGGTCTTCCGACTTCCCCTCTGGGATGACGATCGACTCCCAGCAGCAACAACAGCAGCGCCAGCAGCAGTAGGCGTTACACTCAAGGATGCATCAGAGGAATCACAGGCAGGAGAGGACTCGTCAGACTTTACAGTGACATGGCCTGCAGGACTATTGGCTTTCCTGTGTAAGGAGGAAATTGACACTGAGGGAGTTGGTGGTGTGGTTTGCGTGAGCTTGGTTACAAGAGGAAGGGATTTAGTTGGCAGTGGACTGCTTCCGCTGTCACCCAAAGTTTTTGAACTTGTCAAAGACTTCTGATGAATGCGCTCCAGGTGACGTATAAGGGAGGATGTTCCTAGGTGGTTAACGTCCTTACCCCTACTTATTACAGCTTGATAAAGGCAACACACGGCTTGACACCATTTGTCCGCATTTCTGTTGAAATAATTCCACACCGAAGAGGTGATTTTTTTTGTAATTTGACCAGGCATGTCAATGGCCATATTCGTCCCACGGACAACAGGTGTCTCCCCGGGTGCCTGACTTAAACAAACCACCTCACCATCAGAATCCTCCTTGTTAATTTCCTCCTCAGCGCCAGCAACTCCCATATCCTCATCCTGGTGTACTTCAACAGTGACATCTTCAATTTGACTATCAGGAACTGGACTGTGGGTGCTCCTTCCAGCACTTGCAGGGGGCGTGCAAATGGTGGAAGGCGCCACCTCTTCCCGTCCAGTGTTGGGAAGGTCAGGCATCGCAACCGACACAATTGGACCTTCCTTGGGGATTTGTGATTTAGAAGAACGCACAGTTCTTTGCTGTGCTTTTGCCAGCTTAAGTCTTTTCATTTTTCTAGTGGGAGGATGAGTGCTTCCATCCTCATGTGAAGCTGACCCACTAGTCATGAGGAACATAGGAGAGGGCCTCAGCCGTTCCTTGCCACTCATTGCCACTCCATGTCGTAAATGGCATATTGGCAAGTTTACGCTACTCCTCAGACGCTTTTAATTTAGATTTTTGGGTCATTTTACTGAACTTTTGTTTTTTGGATTTTACATGCTCTCTACTATGACATTGGGCATCGGCCTTGGCAGACGACGTTGATGGCATTTCATCGTCTCGGTCATGACTAGTGGCAGCAGCTTCAGCACGAGGTGGAAGTGGATCTTGATCTTTCCCTATTTTACCCTCCACATTTTTGTTCTCCATTTTTTAATGTGTGGAATTATATGCCAGTAATATATCAATAGCAATGGCCTACTGTACCGTACTGCTATATATTATATACTGGTTGTCAGCAAAATTATGCACTGTCCTCCTACTATATATACTGGGCAAAACTTAAGTGCACCACAGGTATGGATGGATAGTATACTTGACGACACAGAGGTAGGTAGAGCAGTGGCCTACTGTACCGTACTGCTATATATTATATACTGGTGGTCAGCAAAATTATACACTGTCCTCCTACTATATATACTGCGCAAAATTTAAATGCACCACAGGTATGGATGGATAGTATACTTGACGACACAGAGGTAGGTAGAGCAGTGGCCTACTGTACCGTACTGCTATATATTATATACTGGTGGTCAGCAAAATTATGCACTGTCCTCCTACGATATATACTGTGCAAAACTTAAATGCACCACAGGTATGGATGGATAGTATACTTGACGACACAGAGGTAGGTATAGCAGTGGACTACTGTACCATACTGCTATATATTATATACTGGTGGTTAGCAAAATTATGCACTGTCCTCCTACTACTGCGCACAACAACTAAAATGCACCACAGGTATGGATGGATAGTATACTTGACGACACAGAGGTAGGTAGAGCAGTGGCCTACTGTACCGTACTGCTATATATTATATACTGGTGGTCAGCAAAATTATGCACTGTCCTACTATATATACTGCACAATACTTAAATGCACAACAGGTATGGATGGATATTATACTTGACGACACAGATGTAGGTAGAGCAGTGGACTACTGTACCGTACTGCTATATATTATATACTGGTGGTCAGCAAAATTATGCACTGTCCTCCTACTACTGCGCACGACAACTAAAATGTACCACAGGTATGGATGGATAGTATACTTGACGACACAGAGGTAGGTAGAGCAGTGGACTACTGTACCGTACTGATATAATACTGCTGGTCACTGGCTAGCTAAATTCCGCACTGTCCTCCTACTATATACTACAATGCAGCACAGATATGGAGCGTTTTTCAGGCAGAGAACGTATAATACTGGTGGTCACTGGTCAGCAAAACTCTGCACTGTCCTCCTACTATATAATGCTGGTGGTCCCCAGTCCCCACAATAAAGCAATTAGCACACTGAACACAGATATTTGCAGCACACTGAGCGCAGTCAGATATGGAGCGTTTTTCAGGCAGAGAACGTAGATATTTTCAGCACACTGAGCACAGATATTTGCAAGCACACTGAGCACAGATATTTGCAGCACACTGAGCACAGATATTTGTAGCACACTGAACACAACTGAGAGAACACTGCACACGTCCTCTCCCTATCATCTCCAATGCATGAGTGAAAATGGCGGCGACGCGCGGCTCCTTATATAGAATACGAATATCGTGAGAATCCGACAGCGGGATGATGACGTTCGGGCGCGCTCGGGTTAACCGAGCAAGGTGGGAAGATTCGAGTCCGCCTCAGAACCGTGTAAAATGGGTGAAGTTCGGGGGGGTTCGGATTCTGAGGAACCGAACCCGCTCATCACTAGTTGACACCCAGAAACGCCCCCATCCTGTCAATCTTCTTGCGACCACCAGTGCGACTGAAAACTTCGCTAGAACCTTTGCAAAACCACAATTCTCTTTGTACTCATACGTCACGCGTGCGAATTGCGGTGCATACACATGCGCAGATTAGCCGATTTTTACACTGATCGCTACGCAGCGAACAACAGCAGCTAGCGATCAACTCGGAATGACCTACACAGTACACTATAATATTAACAATTACAAGCCAGGATGGTATCTTACTTACTAAGTCCCCACAGTAGTATAGGTTTACAGTAGAGATGTGCGGCGGGCACTTTTCGTGTTTTGTGTTTTCTTTATTTATTTATTACCAGTTATTTATATGGCACACACATATTCCGCAGCACTTTACAGAGAATTATTAGCCATTCACATCAGTCCCTGCCCCAGTGGAGCTTACAATCTATATCCCCTACCACATGTACACACACATTCACGCAAAGGTTAATTTTTGTTAGGAGTCAATGAACCCACAAGTATATTTTTGGGTTGTGGGAGGAAACCGGAATACCAGGAGGAAACCAGCGCAAGTACGGGGAGAATATACAAATTCCACACAGTTAGGGCCATGGTGGGAATCGAACCCATGATCTCAGTGTTGTGAGGCAGTAATGCTAACCATTACACCATCCGTACTGCACTGTTTTCCGTGTTTTGATCTTGGTTCTGGTTCCATGCTCGTGTTTTGGATCAGGATTTGGTTTTGCCAAAACCACCCTTTCGTGTTTTGGTTTTGGATCTAGATGATTTTTGAACCCCCCCCCCCCATAAAAACAGCTAAAATCACAGAGTGGCAGACTGGATGGCACTTAAAAAAAACTAGGCCCCAAACAGCACATCATGCAAAGAAGTAAAAGAGGTGCAATGAGGTAGGTGCATGACTAAGCTAAGCGACACAAGTGTGTGGCACAAACACCTGGCCCATCTAGGGTTGGCACTGCAGTCCCACTGCACTAATGGTGGATACTGGACGTATGTCTAACACGAACATAGCTGTCAAGGCCTCAGTTATCCGCTTTGCAACAGGATGACTGCTGTTATATTTCATCTTCCTCGCAAAGTGCTGTTGGACAGTAATTTGCTTAGTTGAAGTAGTACAAGTGGTCTTCCAACTTCCCCAGCAGCAACAACAGCAGCGGCAGCAGCAGTGGTAGGGAGTGGTTCTTGACCTTTCCCTACTTTATCCTCCAAATATTTGTTCTCCATTATTTTTCTGGAGTTATACTGTATAACAAAATGCAGCATAGGAGAGCGTACCTCTACACCACACAGGGCAAACTCTGTAAAAATTATTTGGATTAAATATTAATAACCCCTTTATTTGAAGTAAATAATATACAGCACAGGATAGCACCACTGAACTTATATGGCAGCACCACTGGACTGCACTTATATGGCAGTACCACTGGACATATATGGCAGTATCACTGGACTTATACGGCAGTACCACTGGATTTATACGGCAGTACCAATGGATATATACGGCAGTATCACTGGAAATATATGGCAGTATATTGGCAGTATCACTGGACTGAATTTATATGCCAGTACCACTGGATTTATCCGACAGTACAACTGGATTTATACGGCAGTACCACTGGACATATATGGCAGTACCACTGGAGTGGATTTATACTCCAGTACCACTGGACATATATGGAAGTATCACTGGACTTATACGGCAGTACCACTGGATTTATACGACAGTACCAATGGATATATACGGCAGTATCACTGGAAATATATGGCGGTATATATGGCAGTATCACTGGACTGAATTTATATGCCAGTACCACTGGATTTATCCGACAGTACAACTGGATTTATACGGCAGTACCACTGGACATATATGGCAGTACCACTGGAGTGGATTTATACTCCAGTAGCACTGGATTTATACAGCAGTACCACTGGACATATACGGCAGTATCACTGGAATTATATGGCAGTATCACTGGACATATACGGCAGTATCAATGGACTGGACTTATATGGCAGTACCACTGGACATATACAGCAGTATTACTGGATTTATATGGCAGTACCACTGGACATATACGGCAGTATCACTGGACTTATACGGCAGTACCACTGAACTGGATTTATACGCCAGTACCACTGGATTTATACGACAGTACCACTGGACTTATACAGCAGTACCACTGAACATATACAGTAGTATCACTGGAATTATATGGCAGTACCACTGGACATATACGGCAGTAATACTTGATTTATATGGCAGTATCACTGGAGTGGATTTATACGGCAGTACCACTGGACATATACGGCAGTATCACTGGACTATATTTATACGCCAGTACCATTGGATTTATACGGCAGTACCACTGGACATATGTGGCACTATCACTGGAATTATATGGCAGTACCACTGGACATATACAGCAGTATCACTGGACTTATACGGCAGTATCATTGGATTGGATTTATACGCCAGTACCACTGGATTTATATGGCAGTATCACTGGACATATACGGCAGTATCACTGGACATATATACAGCAGTACCACTGGACTTATACAAAAAGTCTTATGCTCAGTCAAACTCTGGACACAGTAATTCAGTAATTCACAGAGGCAGGCATTCTAATGTGTGAGTCATACTGACATAGTGGTTTGATATTATTCCAAATTCTGTCAAAGTGGCGAGTACATCATTAATAATACTGTGATTTCTAAAATGATGTTAGTGGATGAAGGTTAGCTCCTTTCAATGACAAATGCCAATAGATTCACTTGCTCTGACCTGTGGAGCACTGAGGTCTGTCTGGCTGTGTAGTGTCTTCCTTATATCAAATACACATACTGTATGTAAGAGCAGTATTCGGGTGATACCACAGTATGAGGGTAAAGCAGGGAGGTGACACAATGTCACTGATTATGACTTCAATGAAGAAGTATAGTTGTATATATTTATGCATACCCTCCAAAATTTTACATATAAAAACCGGTACAAATTCGGAAAAAGGGGGCATGGCCACCGGTAAAGGGGCGTGGTCACGCCCCCTTTCCTATACTTTCAATGTACATTTGGAGAGTCAAAAATCGGTACATAGCCCCTTTTGGCCTGTAAAGACCATCAAAAAAAGGTACTATGCCTGCCAAAAAGGTACAGTTGGAGGGTATGTTTATGTATGTATGTATGTATGTATGTATGTATGTATGTATGTATGTACTATGTATGTATGCATGATATCCGCATCTTGTTGTTAAGAATCAGAAAAAGTAATGTTCACATAATATCTTCAAACGCCCAAGGCTGATTAAGATGATTAGACTTCATGTTTTTACAGAAACAACAAGAAAGTAAGCTTAGTGGAAAGCATTCCTGTCTGTTCTGCAGGAGACTAAGATTACATTCCCAATGGTTTTTTTAATTCATTACTTACTAATAAATTAATAATTATTTTTTCAGTATAAGTGCTTAAAAACTTGAGTGAGTAGTATTTAAAAATGCGATAATAAGCAATAAACATAAACAGTAAAATTCTATTATAAAAGGAAGCAAATTGTAATTTGTTTACTTGGTTTTTTTTTACCTACTTTTTGCAACATTATTGTATGATCCTTAAAATGCAAAGCATAAATGTAAAAAGTTTTAATACGGAATTGAATCCCTGCCTGATTACCACTATACTAACAGGACTAGCAGTTACTATAATTTGCCTTCTTGTTGCCTCAATAAAAACAAAAACAAATATTAGCCTAATCTGTCTATCCTAATTAGTGATGAGCAGGTTCGGATCCTCGGGATCCGAACCCGGCCGAACTTCACCTTTTTTTGCACGGGTCCGAGCAACTCGGATCCTCCCGCCTT
Organism: Pseudophryne corroboree; assembly: GCF_028390025.1. Lineage (NCBI taxonomy): Eukaryota > Metazoa > Chordata > Amphibia > Anura > Myobatrachidae > Pseudophryne > Pseudophryne corroboree. The sequence continues at coordinate 349,540,171 of NC_086447.1, forward strand.
GCTCGGTTAACCCGAGCGCGCCCGAACGTCATCATCCCGGGGTCGGATTCTCGCGAGATTCATATTCTATATAAGTCGCCGCCATTTTTCACTTGTGCATTGGAGATGATCGTGAGAGGACGTAGCTGGCGTCCTCTCAGTTTCTATGTTCAGTGGGCTGCAAATATCTGTGCTCAGTGTGCTGCAAATATCTGTGCTCAGTATGCTGCGAGTGCAAATATCTACGTTCTCTGCTTGAAAAACGCTCCATATCTGTGCTCAGTGTGTTGCAAATATCTGTGCTCAGTGTGCTAATTGCTTTATTGTGGGGACTGGGGATCAGCAGTATTATATAGTAGGAGGACAGTGCAGAGTTTTGCTGACCAGTGACCACCAGTATTATACGTTCTCTGCCTGAAAAACGCTCCATATCTGTGCTGCATTGTAGTATATAGTAGGAGGACAGTGCATAATTTTGCTGACCAGTGACCACCAGTATATATATAATATATAGCAGTACGGTACAGTAGGCCACTGCTCTACCTACCTCTGTGTCGTCAAGTATACTATCCATCCATACCTGTGGTGCATTTCAGTTTTGCACAGTTTGCTGACCACCAGTATATAATATATAGCAGTACGGTACAGTAGGCCACTGCTCTACCTACCTCTGTGTCGTCAAGTATACTATCCATCCATACCTGTTGTGCATTTCAGTTTTGCACAGTTTGCTGACCACCAGTATATAATATATAGCAGTACGGTACAGAAGGCCACTGCTCTACCTACCTCTGTGTCATCAAGTATACTATCCATCCATACCTGTGGTGCATTTCAGTTTTGCACAGTTTGCTGACCACCAGTATATAATATATAGCAGCACGGTACAGTAGTCCACTGCTCTACCTACCTCTGTGTCGTCAAGTATACTATCCATCCATACCTATCGTGCATTTCAGTTTTGCACAGTTTGCTGACCACCAGTATATAATATATAGCAGTACGGCACAGAAGGCCACTGCTCTACCTACCTCTGTGTCATCAAGTATACTATCTATCCATACCTGTGGTGCATTTCAGTTTTGCACAGTTTGCTGACCACCAGTATATAATATATAGCAGTACGGTACAGAAGGCCACTGCTCTACCTACCTCTGTGTCGTCAAGTATTCTATCCATCCATACCTGTGGTGCATTACAGTTTTGCACAGTTTGCTGACCACCAGTATATAATATATAGCAGTACGGTACAGAAGGCCACTGCTCTACCTACCTCTGTGTCGTCAAGTATACTATCCATCCATACCTGTGGTGCATTACAGTTTTGCACAGTTTGCTGACCACCAGTATATAATATATAGCAGTACGGTACAGTAGGCCACTGCTCTACCTACCTCTGTGTCGTCAAGTATACTATCCATCCATACCTGTGGTGCATTTCAGTTTTGCACAGTTTGCTGACCACCAGTATATAATATATAGCAGTACGGTACAGAAGGCCACTGCTCTACCTACCTCTGTGTCGTCAAGTATACTATCCATCCATACCTGTGGTGCACTTAAGTTTTGCGCAGTATATATAGTAGGAGGACAGTGCATAATTTTGCTGACCACCAGTATATAATATATAGCAGTACGGTACAGTAGGCCATAGCTATTGATATATTACTGGCATATAATTCCACACATTAAAAAATGGAGAACAAAAATGTGGAGGGTAAAATAGGGAAAGATCAAGATCCACTTCCACCTCGTGCTGAAGCTGCTGCCACTAGTCATGGCCAAGACAATGAAATGCCATCAACGTCGTCTGCCAAGGCCGATGCCCAATGTCATAGTACAGAGCATGTAAAATCCAAAAAAATAAAGCTCAGTAAAATGACCCAAAAATCTAAATCAAAATCGTCTGAGGAGAAGCGTAAACTTGCCAAATCTGCCATTTATGACACGGAGTGGCAAGGAACGGCTGAGGGCCTGGCCTATGTTCATGGCTAGTGGTTCAGCTTCACATGAGGATGGAAGCACTCATCCTCCTGCTAGAAAACTTAAAAGAGTTAAGATGGCAAAAGCACAACAAAGAACTGTGCGTTCTTCTAAATCACAAATCCCCAAGGAGAGTCCAATTGTGTCGGTTGCGATGCCTGACCTTCCCAACACTGGACGGGAAGAGGTTGCGCATTCCACCATTTGCACGCCCCCTGCAAGTGCTGGAAGGAGCACCCGCAGTCCAGTTCCTGATAGTCAAATTGAAGATGTCACTGTTGAAGTACACCAGGATGAGGATATGGGTGTTGCTGGCGCTGGGGAGGAAATTGACAAGGAGGATTCTGATGGTGAGGTTGTTTGTTTAAGTCAGGCACCCGGGGAGACACCTGTTGTCCGTGGGACGAATAAGGCCATTGACATGCCTGGTCAAAATACAAAAAAAAAATCACCTCTTCGGTGTGGAATTATTTCAACAGAAATGCGGACAACTGGTGTCAAGCCGTGTGTTGCCTTTATCAAGCTGTAATAAGTAGGGGTAAGGACGTAAACCACCTAGGAACATCCTCCCTTATACGTCACCAGGACCGCATTCATCAGAAGTCAGTGACAAGTTCAAAAACTTTGGATGACAGCGAAAGCAGTCGACTGCCAACTAAATCCCTTCCTCTTGTAACCAAGCTCCTACAAACCACACCACCAACTCCCTCAGTGTCAATTTCCTCCATACACAGGAAAGCCAATAGTCCTGCAGGCCATGTCACTGTCAAGTCTGACGAGTCCTCTCCTGCCTGGGATTCCTCCGATGCATCCTTGAGTGTAACGCCTATTGCTGCTGGCGCTGCTGTTGTTGCTGCTGGGAGTCGATCGTCATCCCAGAGGGGAAGTCGGAAGACCACTTGTACTACTTCCAGTAAGCAATTGACTGTCCAACAGTCCTTTGCGAGGAAGATGAAATATCACAGCAGTCATCCTGCTGCAAAGCGGATAACTCAGGCCTTGGCAGCGTGGGTGGTGAGAAACGTGTTTCCGGTATCCACCGTTAATTCACAGGGAACTAGAGACTTGATTGAGGTACTGTGTCCCCGGTACCAAATACCATCTAGGTTCCATTTCTCTAGGCAGGCGATACCGAAAATGTACACAGACGTCAGAAAAAGAGTCACCAGTGTCCTAAAAAATGCAGTTGTACCCAATGTCCACTTAACCACGGACATGTGGACAAGTGGAGCAGGGCAGACTCAGCACTATATGACTGTGACAGCCCACTGGGTAGATGTATTGCCTCCCGCAGCAAGAACAGCAGCGGTGGCACCAGTAGCAGCATCTCGCAAATGCCAACTCGTTCCTAGGCAGGCTACGCTTTGTATCACCGCTTTCCATAAGAGGCACACAGCTGACAACCTCTTACGGAAACTGGGGAACATCATTGCAGAATGGCTTACCCGAATTCGACTCTCCTGGGGATTTGTGACATCGGACAACGCCACCAATATTGTGCGTGCATTACATCTGGGCAAATTCCAGCATATCCCATGTTTTGCACATACATTGAATTTGGTGGTGCAGAATTATTTAAAAAACAACAGGGGCGTGCAAGAGATGCTGTCGGTGGCCCGAAGAATTGCGGGCCACTTTCGGCATTCAGCCACCGCATGCCGAAGACTGGAGCACCAGCAAACACTCCTGAACCTGCCCTGCCATCATCTGAAGCAAGAGGTGGTAACGAGGTGGAATTCAACTCTCTATATGCTTCAGAGGATGAAGGAGCAGCAAAAGGCCATTCAAGCCTATACATCTGCCTACGATATAGGCAAAGGAGGGGGAATGCACCTGACTCAAGCGCAGTGGAGAATGATTTCAACGTTGTGCAAGGTTCTGCAACCCTTTGAACTTGCCACACGTGAAGTCAGTTCAGACACTGCCAGCCTGATTCAGGTCATTCCCCTCATCAGGCTTTTGCAGAAGAAGCTGGAGACATTGAAGGAGGAGCTAAAACAGAGCGATTCCGCTAGGCATGTGGGACTTGTGGATGGAGCCCTTAATTCGCTTAACCAGGATTCACGGGTGGTCAATCTGTTTAAATCAGAGCACTACATTTTGGCCACCGTGCTCGATCCTAGATGTAAAACCTACGTTGGATCTCTCTTTCCGGCAGACACAAGTCAGCAGAGGTTCAAAGACCTGCTGGTGAGAAAATTGTCAAGTCAAGCGGAACGTGATCCGTCAACAGCTCCTCCTTCACATTCTCCCACAACTGGGGGTGCGAAGAAAAGGCTAAGAATTCCGAGCCCACCCGCTGGCGGTGATGCAGGGCAGTCTGGAGCGAGTGCTGACATCTGGTCCGGACTGAAGGACCTGCCAACGATTACTGACATGTCGTCTACTGTCACTGCATATGATTCTGTGACCATTGAAAGAATGGTGGAGGATTATATGAGTGACCGCATCCAAGTAGGCACGTCAGACAGTCCGTACGTATACTGGCAGAAAAAAGAGGCAATTTGGAGGCCCTTGCACAAACTGGCTTTATTTTACCTAAGTTGCCCCCCCTCCAGTGTGTACTCCGAAAGAGTGTTTAGTGCCGCCGCTCACCTTGTCAGCAATCGGCGTACGAGGTTACTTCCAGAAAATGTGGTGAAGATTATGTTCATCAAAATGAATTATAATCAATTCCTCCGTGGAGACATTCACCAGCAATTGCCTCCTGAAAGTACACAGGGACCTGAGATGGTGGATTCCAGTGGGGACGAATTAATAATCAGTGAGGAGGGGGATGTACACAGTGAAAGGGGTGAGGAATCAGAGGAAGAGGAGTAGATGGACATCTTGCTTCTGTAGAGCCAGTTTGTGCAAGGAGAGATTGATTGCTTCTTTTTCCTGTTGGGACCATTGTGTTTTATTTTTTTCCTATTGAGTCCAATGTCTTTTCTTTTTTTCCCATTGAGGCCACTGGGGGGTACTCAACTGCCAGTGACCTGTTTGCCTGGCCGAATTTGCATGACACCTGCAGTACTTTATGCCGCCAGGATCTCGCACAAAAGTGTTCTCTACCCCATAGGTAGTTGTATTTGTAGAAGGTTGCTTTGTACGATGGATAGTGTTTTGTATCAAGGGGGTCATTCCAAGTTGATCGCACACTGCCGATTTTCGCAGCGCAGCGATCAGGTGACTACTGTGCATGCATATGCAGCGCAATGCGCTCGCACGTCATACGGGTACAAACAGCAATGTTGCTGGGCAATGCTTCTAGCGACTAATCCATTCGCACGGGTGATCGCAAGAAGATCGACAGAAAGAGGGTGTTTATGGGTGTCAACTGACTGTTTTCTGGGAGTGGTAGGGAAACTGCAGGTGTGTCCAGGCATTTGCAGGGCGGGCGTCTGACGTCAGATTCCGGGACCGGACAGGCTGAAGTAATCGCAAGGGCTGAGTAAGTTCAGACTTACTCTGAAACTGCAAGTGATACAGTCCCCCGCGGGCGGCAACTATGCGTTTGCACGGCTGCAAAAAGTATCTAGCGAGCGATAAACTCGGAATGAGGGCCCATGTTCTGACAGTGTTTTTCATACTGGAGTACTGAACCCCGACCAGGTTTCCACTCTGCATTCTGACTACTGTTACTACTAATTACTCTACTACATTGGGCCACATCATGCTTCATTTCTAGATAATTGGAGAGAGACTGCGCTCACTGGGATGGGGGGTTAGTGCTGCTAGGCCTAGAGGTGTCCTACCTCCGTACTAATGTTAAGCAATGGTGAGGTCAGCGCACTTGTGGGAGAGAAGGAATGTGAGAGAAAGGGTGAAGATGGAAAGGGATGGAGAAAGAAGGGATGAAAGAAAATGGGAAGAAAGTAATGTGACAATTTGATGTATGATAGTGTTCACAAATGACCATATGTCGTAATATAATGATGTTTATTAGGGTGGTATGTTCCCACTGTCAGGTGTGTCATGCAGACCACCCTTTTCAGTGTACTCTCCTGAATGGTACACTTCTGCTCAAAACTTCTAGAATTAATAATAAGAGTGGTGGGTAAAAGTATGTGCCTCTCCGTAAATCTGGCACAATGTCTGTGTCAGTGTTATGTCCTTAGGAGTCCTAATGTTCAGAGGTCCCTTGCGGGATGAATGTCAGGTATGCCCAAGGGTGCACCTTTACCATAGGTATGGTATCACCTATGTGGCTCTGAAACTAGGTAAGTATCAGTCGTGGTGGGGTGTGTGACAGTTTGCGGCGTCCTGCCTGTCAGACCTCCCTGTGTGCACCAAATGAGGAATCGGGGGTACGGGCTTGGTTCTTACACTTACCGCCCGGGGTGCGTTCCGCGTGCCTGTGCCGGCTCAGCTTCCGTTCCCGAGTCCTCCGGTGTCCTTTGATGTCCAGGCCGTCTTGTCTCGGTCCCCGTGGTCGGTCATTTCCACATTGCAATATTTAGATTTCAGTTTGGACACACCCCACCCAAACCTAAATTTCCCTGCACACGTTACATCTGCCCCACCTGCAGTGCAACATGGTTTGGCCCAGTTGTTTGCTTTTTGGGTTTGCTAACAAACCTGAATAAGGCCCATATTACACTAATTTGGTCCATTGTTGTTCTATATTGAGGAATAACTGGAGACCACTATTTGGTGCACACAATACGACACTGATTGATTCAAATTTGATCCTATCTATTTTTAATTCACTACCAGGGCTATTTATCAAACACATAGACATTTCAGGGAATACCCACAAATGTTGAGGATCCCCTGAATGTACTATGGAGGGATTACAGCATATATCTCTGATATCTGCTGTGGATCCTCCATTTTAACAGCAGCCACAACCCCCATAGGTTTCAATGGAGGAAAGCTGTCAGATTATCCAAACTCAGGAATGTGAAGGGCACCCAAACCCAGAAACAGTGTGATACCGTTATGCTATCACACTCTTATCGGAGCCCATCTCCCGGGAATAGCTGTTTTGTCAACTTTTGGTTAAAATTTTAGTTTTCACTTTGTGAACTGATACCAAAAATATTTAACACATCTGCATTAAAAATGCAGAATGTGATAAATATACCCCTATGTGTCGGGTCCCTTGCTCTTCTTCATGTACTACCATAGAGGTTCCCAAAATGGGTGCCACAGTGAGTTGCAGGAGAGCCCTGGGTTGGTGGTCCAGGGACACATCAAATTATTTATGGTCAATGTGATAGGTAAAATCAGTGCTGGTGGCTGCCAATCATAAAATCTGTGAACAAACAGAAGCACAACCTTGTCTGTCCAGTGCTATAGAAAGGTCTGCCGGGCCTGGGTAAACTTCTTGGGGTGTGGCCTAATTGTGGGAGGTGTGGCTACTCAACTTTCTGAAAATTTTGTAAAAAGTTTTATAGCGGCAGTGCCCCTAAGCCAGGGGCAAATCCAAATCTCCTACACGCACAGGCATGGACTTAGCAGCCACTCTGGCCCAACTCCAGCCCAGCACACAGCAGCTGAATGGGGAATACAGGCTGCTGCTGTCAGGTAAGAGGAGGGTCACGGGGGCAGCGTTACACTCAGGCTCTTGCTGAGCCCCTCCAACAAGCATATGAAAAAAGGCGCCCCTGTAAATTGTGTATATACATCTGTCCTGGGAGGTTGTTGATAGACAGACAGTTACAATGTCAACAGTCAGTAGACAGACACCATAGGGTCGATGCTTAAAAGTTCGTCAGGATCAAAAGGTCGACATGAAAAAGGTCAACACACATAAGGGTGACACTTTTTTAATGTTTTCTTTTTCATGTCTTTACAACTTTTGCTGCATTTTATTATCCACGTCACAAACGATTACCTTTAGTAACCTTGTGGCGAGTGAAGCAGAGAGCGAGCCATCGAGCCTGATGCAATTTATTTATGTTGACTTTTTTTCATGTTCAACTTGTAACTGTTTAACAGTCCACACCCTCTGTCCTAGCCCTAGCATAAATAGCGCAATCATCACCATAATGGCACACATAGATGATATTAAAAGACATATATATTAGAGATGAGCGGGTTCGGTTTCTTTGAATCCGAACCCGCACGAACTTCACTTTTTTTTTCACGGGTCCGAGCGACTCGGATCTTCCCGCCTTGCTCGGTTAACCCGAGCGCGCCCGAACGTCATCATGACGCTGTCGGATTCTCGCGAGACTCGGATTCTATATAAGGAGCCGCGCGTCGCCGCCATTTTCACACGTGCATTGAGATTGATAGGGAGAGGACGTGGCTGGCGTCCTCTCCATTAGAATAGATTAGAAGAGAGAGAGAGAGAGAGAGATTGTGCAGGCAGAGTTTACCACAGTGACCAGTGCAGTTGTTGTTAAGTTAACTTTTATTTAATATATCCGTTCTCTGCTATATCCGTTCTCTGCCTGAAAAAAACGATACACAGCAGTCACACAGTGTGACTCAGTCTGTGTGCACTCAGCTCAGCCCAGTGTGCTGCACATCAATGTATAAAAGCTTATAATAATTGTGGGGGAGACTGGGGAGCACTGCAGGTTGTTATAGCAGGAGCCAGGAGTACATAATATTATATTAATTTAAAATTAAACAGTGCACACTTTTGCTGCAGGAGTGCCACTGCCAGTGTGACTAGTGGTGACCAGTGCCTGACCACCAGTATAGTAGTATATTGTTGTATACTATCTCTTTATCAACCAGTCTATATTAGCAGCAGACACAGTACAGTGCGGTAGTTCACGGCTGTGGCTACCTCTGTGTCGGCAGTCGGCAGGCAGTCCGTCCATCCATAATTGTATTATAATATATACCACCTAACCGTGGTTTTTTTTTCATTCTTTATACCGTCATAGTGTCATACTAGTTGTTACGAGTATACTACTATCTCTTTATCAACCAGTGTACAGTGCGGTAGTTCACGGCTGTGGCTACCTCTGTGTCGGCAGTCGGCAGGCAGTCCGTCCATCCATAATTGTATTATAATATATACCACCTAACCGTGGTTTTTTTTTCATTCTTTATACCGTCATAGTGTCATACTAGTTGTTACGAGTATACTACTATCTCTTTATCAACCAGTGTACAGTGCGGTAGTTCACGGCTGTGGCTACCTCTGTGTCGGCAGTCGGCAGGCAGTCCGTCCATCCATAATTGTATTATAATATATACCACCTAACCGTGGTTTTTTTTTCATTCTTTATACCGTCATAGTCAGTCATACTAGTTGTTACGAGTATACTACTATCTCTTTATCAACCAGTGTACAGTGCGGTAGTTCACGGCTGTGGCTACCTCTGTGTCGGCACTCGGCAGGCAGTCCGTCCATCCATAATTGTATTATAATATATACCACCTAACCGTGGTTTTTTTTTCATTCTTTATACCGTCATAGTGTCATACTAGTTGTTACGAGTATACTACTATCTCTTTATCAACCAGTGTACAGTGCGGTAGTTCACGGCTGTGGCTACCTCTGTGTCGGCAGTCGGCAGGCAGTCCGTCCATCCATAATTGTATTATAATATATACCACCTAACCGTGGTTTTTTTTTCATTCTTTATACCGTCATAGTGTCATACTAGTTGTTACGAGTATACTACTATCTCTTTATCAACCAGTGTACAGTGCGGTAGTTCACGGCTGTGGCTACCTCTGTGTCGGAACTCGGCAGGCAGTCCGTCCATCCATAATTGTATTACAATATATACCACCTAACCGTGGTTTTTTTTTCATTCTTTATACCGTCATAGTCAGTCATACTAGTTGTTACGAGTATACTACTATCTCTTTATCAACCAGTGTACAGTGCGGTAGTTCACGGCTGTGGCTACCTCTGTGTCGGAACTCGGCAGGCAGTCCGTCCATCCATAATTGTATTATTATAATATATACCACCTAACCGTGGTTTTTTTTTCATTCTTTATACCGTCATAGTGTCATACTAGTTGTTACGAGTATACTACTATCTCTTTATCAACCAGTGTACAGTGCGGTAGTTCACGGCTGTGGCTACCTCTGTGTCGGCAGTCGGCAGGCAGTCCGTCCATCCATAATTGTATTATAATATATACCACCTAACCGTGGTTTTTTTTTCATTCTTTATACCGTCATAGTCAGTCATACTAGTTGTTACGAGTATACTACTATCTCTTTATCAACCAGTGTACAGTGCGGTAGTTCACGGCTGTGGCTACCTCTGTGTCGGAACTCGGCAGGCAGTCCGTCCATCCATAATTGTATTACAATATTTTTTTTCATTCTTTATACCGTCATAGTCAGTCATACTAGTTGTTACGAGTATACTACTATCTCTTTATCAACCAGTGTACAGTGCGGTAGTTCACGGCTGTGGCTACCTCTGTGTCGGCACTCGGCAGGCAGTCCGTCCATCCATAATTGTATTACAATATATACCACCTAACCGTGGTTTTTTTATACCACCTAACCGTGGCAGTCCGTCCATAATTGTATACTAGTATCCAATCCATCCATCTCCATTGTTTACCTGAGGTGCCTTTTAGTTCTGCCTATAAAATATGGAGAACAAAAAAGTTGAGGTTCCAAAATTAGGGAAAGATCAAGATCCACTTCCACCTCGTGCTGAAGCTGCTGCCACTAGTCATGGCCGAGACGATGAAATGCCAGCAACGTCGTCTGCCAAGGCTGATGCCCAATGTCATAGTACAGAGCATGTCAAATCCAAAACACCAAATATCAGAAAAAAAAGGACTCCAAAACCTAAAATAAAATTGTCGGAGGAGAAGCGTAAACTTGCCAATATGCCATTTACCACACGGAGTGGCAAGGAACGGCTGAGGCCCTGGCCTATGTTCATGGCTAGTGGTTCAGCTTCACATGAGGATGGAAGCACTCAGCCTCTCGCTAGAAAACTGAAAAGACTCAAGCTGGCAAAAGCACCGCAAAGAACTGTGCGTTCTTTGAAATCCCAAATCCACAAGGAGAGTCCAATTGTGTCGGTTGCGATGCCTGACCTTCCCAACACTGGACGTGAAGAGCATGCGCCTTCCACTATTTGCATGCCCCCTGCAAGTGCTGGAAGGAGCACCCGCAGTCCAGTTCCTGATAGTCAGATTGAAGATGTCAGTGTTGAAGTACACCAGGATGAGGAGGATATGGGTGTTGCTGGCGCTGGGGAGGAAATTGACCAGAAGGATTCTGATGGTGAGGTGGTTTGTTTAAGTCAGGCACCCGGGGAGACACCTGTTGTCCGTGGGAGGAATATGGCCGTTGACATGCCAGGTGAAAATACCAAAAAAATCAGCTCTTCGGTGTGGAGGTATTTCACCAGAAATGCGGACAACAGGTGTCAAGCCGTGTGTTCCCTTTGTCAAGCTGTAATAAGTAGGGGTAAGGACGTTAACCACCTCGGAACATCCTCCCTTATACGTCACCTGCAGCGCATTCATAATAAGTCAGTGACAAGTTCAAAAACTTTGGGTGACAGCGGAAGCAGTCCACTGACCAGTAAATCCCTTCCTCTTGTAACCAAGCTCACGCAAACCACCCCACCAACTCCCTCAGTGTCAATTTCCTCCTTCCCCAGGAATGCCAATAGTCCTGCAGGCCATGTCACTGGCAAGTCTGACGAGTCCTCTCCTGCCTGGGATTCCTCCGATGCATCCTTGCGTGTAACGCCTACTGCTGCTGGCGCTGCTGTTGTTGCCGCTGGGAGTCGATGGTCATCCCAGAGGGGAAGTCGTAAGCCCACTTGTACTACTTCCAGTAAGCAATTGACTGTTCAACAGTCCTTTGCGAGGAAGATGAAATATCACAGCAGTCATCCTACTGCAAAGCGGATAACTGAGTCCTTGACAACTATGTTGGTGTTAGACGTGCGTCCGGTATCCGCCGTTAGTTCACAGGGAACTAGACAATTTATTGAGGCAGTGTGCCCCCGTTACCAAATACCATCTAGGTTCCACTTCTCTAGGCAGGCGATACCGAGAATGTACACGGACGTCAGAAAAAGACTCACCAGTGTCCTAAAAAATGCAGTTGTACCCAATGTCCACTTAACCACGGACATGTGGACAAGTGGAGCAGGGCAGGGTCAGGACTATATGACTGTGACAGCCCACTGGGTAGATGTATGGACTCCCGCTGCAAGAACAGCAGCGGCGGCACCAGTAGCAGCATCTCGCAAACACCAACTCTTTCCTAGGCAGGCTACGCTTTGTATCACCGCTTTCCAGAATACGCACACAGCTGAAAACCTCTTACGGCAACTGAGGAAGATCATCGCGGAATGGCTTACCCCAATTGGACTCTCCTGTGGATTTGTGGCATCGGACAACGCCAGCAATATTGTGTGTGCATTAAATATGGGCAAATTCCAGCACGTCCCATGTTTTGCACATACCTTGAATTTGGTGGTGCAGAATTTTTTAAAAAACGACAGGGGCGTGCAAGAGATGCTGTCGGTGGCCAGAAAAATTGCGGGACACTTTCGGCGTACAGGCACCACGTACAGAAGACTGGAGCACCACCAAAAACTACTGAACCTGCCCTGCCATCATCTGAAGCAAGAAGTGGTAACGAGGTGGAATTCAACCCTCTATATGCTTCAGAGGTTGGAGGAGCAGCAAAAGGCCATTCAAGCCTATACAATTGAGCACGATATAGGAGATGGAATGCACCTGTCTCAAGTGCAGTGGAGAATGATTTCAACGTTGTGCAAGGTTCTGATGCCCTTTGAACTTGCCACACGTGAAGTCAGTTCAGACACTGCCAGCCTGAGTCAGGTCATTCCCCTCATCAGGCTTTTGCAGAAGAAGCTGGAGGCATTGAAGAAGGAGCTAACACGGAGCGATTCCGCTAGGCATGTGGGACTTGTGGATGCAGCCCTTAATTCGCATAACAAGGATTCACGGGTGGTCAATCTGTTGAAATCAGAGCACTACATTTTGGCCACCGTGCTCGATCCTAGATTTAAAGCCTACCTTGGATCTCTCTTTCCGGCAGACACAGGTCTGCTGGGGTTGAAAGACCTGCTGGTGACAAAATTGTCAAGTCAAGCGGAACGCGACCTGTCAACATCTCCTCCTTCACATTCTCCCGCAACTGGGGGTGCGAGGAAAAGGCTCAGAATTCCGAGCCCACCCGCTGGCGGTGATGCAGGGCAGTCTGGAGCGACTGCTGATGCTGACATCTGGTCCGGACTGAAGGACCTGACAACGATTACGGACATGTCGTCTACTGTCACTGCATATGATTCTCTCAACATTGATAGAATGGTGGAGGATTATATGAGTGACCGCATCCAAGTAGGCACGTCACACAGTCCGTACTTATACTGGCAGGAAAAAGAGGCAATTTGGAGGCCCTTGCACAAACTGGCTTTATTCTACCTAAGTTGCCCTCCCACAAGTGTGTACTCCGAAAGAGTGTTTAGTGCCGCCGCTCACCTTGTCAGCAATCGGCGTACGAGGTTACATCCAGAAAATGTGGAGAAGATGATGTTCATTAAAATGAATTATAATCAATTCCTCCGCGGAGACATTGACCAGCAGCAATTGCCTCCACAAAGTACACAGGGAGCTGAGATGGTGGATTCCAGTGGGGACGAATTGATAATCTGTGAGGAGGGGGATGTACACGGTGATATATCGGAGGGTGAAGATGAGGTGGACATCTTGCCTCTGTAGAGCCAGTTTGTGCAAGGAGAGATTAATTGCTTCTTTTTTGGGGGGGGTCCAAACCAACCCGTCATATCAGTCACAGTCGTGTGGCAGACCCTGTCACTGAAATGATGGGTTGGTTAAAGTGTGCATGTCCTGTTTTGTTTATACAACATAAGGGTGGGTGGGAGGGCCCAAGGATAATTCCATCTTGCACCTCTTTTTTCTTTTCTTTTTCTTTGCATCATGTGCTGATTGGGGAGGGTTTTTTGGAAGGGACATCCTGCGTGACACTGCAGTGCCACTCCTAGATGGGTCCGGTGTTTGTGTCGGCCACTAGGGTCGCTAATCTTACTCACACAGCTACCTCATTGCGCCTCTTTTTTTCTTTGCGTCATGTGCTGTTTGGGGAGGGTTTTTTGGAAGGGACATCCTGCGTGACACTGCAGTGCCACTCCTAGATGGGCCCGGTGTTTGTGTCGGCCACTAGGGTCGCTAATCTTACTCACACAGTCAGCTACCTCATTGCGCCTCTTTTTTTCTTTGCGTCATGTGCTGTTTGGGGAGGGTTTTTTGGAAGGGCCATCCTGCGTGACACTGCAGTGCCACTCCTAGATGGGCCCGGTGTTTGTGTCGGCCACTAGGGTCGCTAATCTTACTCACACAGCTACCTCATTGCGCCTCTTTTTTTCTTTGCGTCATGTGCTGTTTGGGGAGGGTTTTTTGGAAGGGCCATCCTGCGTGACACTGCAGTGCCACTCCTAGATGGGCCCGGTGTTTGTGTCGGCCACTAGGGTCGCTAATCTTACTCACACAGCTACCTCATTGCGCCTCTTTTTTTCTTTGCGTCATGTGCTGTTTGGGGAGGGTTTTTTGGAAGGGACATCCTGCGTGACACTGCAGTGCCACTCCTAGATGGGCCCGGTGTTTGTGTCGGCCACTAGGGTCGCTTATCTTACTCACACAGCGACCTCGGTGCAAATTTTAGGACTAAAAATAATATTGTGAGGTGTGAGGTATTCAGAATAGACTGAAAATGAGTGTAAATTATGGTTTTTGAGGTTAATAATACTTTGGGATCAAAATGACCCCCAAATTCTATGATTTAAGCTGTTTTTTAGTGTTTTTGGAAAAAAACACCCGAATCCAAAACACACCCGAATCCGACAAAAATAATTCGGTGAGGTTTTGCCAAAACGCGTTCGAACCCAAAACACGGCCGCGGAACCGAACCCAAAACCAAAACACAAAACCCGAAAAATTTCAGGCGCTCATCTCTAATATATATAGATATATTAGAGATGAGCGGGTTCGGTTCTCAGAGAACCTAACCCTACCAGACTTCACCACCCGAGCCCGGATCCGAGTCAGGCTCGGGTTTTCCCGCCGGACTCGGAAACCAGAACGAGGCAAAACATCATCATCCCACTGTCGGATTCTCGCAGGGTTTGGATTCCATATAAGGAGCCGCGTGTCCCTGCCATTTTCACTCCGGCATTGGAGAGTGTAGAGAAAGGACGTGTCTCCGTCCTCAGTGTCCATGTCTTGTGCTGCATCTGTCCAGTCATAGTGGTTGTGTCCTCTGCTGCCATATGTCCAGTGCTGCTGTATAAGTCCAGTCCAGTGGTGCTGTGTTGTGCTGCATCAGTCCAGTGGTGGTGTATTGTACTGCATCAGTCCAGTCACAGTGGTGGTGTCCTCTGCTGCCATATGTCCAGTGCTGCTGTATAAGTCCGGTCCATTGCAGTGGTGCTGTGTTGTCCTGCATCAGTCCAGCGGTGGTGTCCCTGTTCTGCCATATATGTCCAGTGGTACTGCCGTATATGTCCAGCGGTACTGCCGTATATGTCCATTGGTACTGCCATATAAAACCAGTGATCCTGCCGTATAATTCCAGTGAGCCTGCCGTATAATTCCAGTGATCCTGCTGCATAAATCCAGTGATCCTGCCGTATATGTCCATTGATACTGCCGTATATGCCCAGCGGTATTGCCATATAAATCCAGTGATCCTGCCGTATAAGTCCAGTGATCCTGCCGTATAATTCCAGTGGTACTGGCGTATAAGTCCAGTGATCCTGCCGTATAAGTGAAGTGATCCTTCCGTATATGTCCATTGATACTGCCGTATATGTTCAGCGGTACTGCTGTATAAATCTAGTGATCCTGTCGTATAAGTCCAGTGATCCTGCCGTATAATTCCAGTGATCCTGCCGTTTAATTACAGTGGTACTGGCGAATAAGTCCAGTCCAGTGATACTGCCGTATATGTCCAGTGATACTGCTGTATATGTCCAATGATTCTGCCGTATATGCCCAGCGGTACTGCCATATAAATCCAGTGATCCTGCCGTATAAGTCCAGTGATCCTGCCGTATAATTCCAGTGATCCTGCTGTATAATTCCATATAAATCCATATAATCCCGTATAAATCCAGTACAGTGGTGCTGCCATATAAGTTCAGTGGTGCTGTCCTGTGCTGTATATTATTTACTAAAAAAAAGGGGTTATAAATATTTAATCCAAATAATTTTCACAGGGTTTGCCCTGAGTGGTGTAGAGGTACGCTCTTCTGTACCGCATTTAGTTATATAACTCCAGAAAAATAATGGAGAACAAAAATTTGGAGGGTAAAATAGGGAAAGAACAAGAACCACTTCCTCCTAGTGCTGAAGCTCCTGCCACTACTCATGACATAGATGATGAAATTCCATCAACGTCGTCTGCCAAGGCCGTTGCCCAATGTGATAGTAGAGGGCATGTAAAATCCAAAAAGCCAAACTTCCAAAATGCCATTTACGACACGCAAGAAACGGGTAAGGCCCTGGCCTATGTTCATGACTAGTGGTTCAGCTTCACATGACGATGGAAGCCCTCATCCTCCCGCTAGAAAAATGATAAGAGTTAAGCTGGAAAAAGCACAGAAAAGAACTGTGCATTCTAACATGGTATCATAAATCCCCAAGGAGAGTCCAAGCGTGTCAGCGGTTGCGAAACCTGACCTTCCCAACACTGGACGGGAAGAGGTGGCTCCTTCCACCATTGCACGCCCCCTGCGAGTGCTGGAAGGAGCACTCACAGTCCAGTTTCTGATATTCAAATTGAAGATGCCACTGTTGAAGTACACCAGGATGAGGATATGAGTGTTGCTGGCGCTGAGGAGGAAGTTGACGATGAGGATTCTGATGGTGATGTGGTTTGTTTAAATCAGGCACCGGGGGAGACACCTGTTGTCTGTGGGATGAAGAAGCCCATTGTGATGCCTGGGCAAAATGCCAAAAAAGCCACCTCTTCAGTGTTTATTTATTTCTCCACAAATCCGGACAACAGGTGTCAAGCCGTGTGTTGCCTCTGTCAATCTGTAATTAGTATGGGTAAGGATGTTAACCACCTAGGAATGTCCTTCCTTATACATCACCTGCAGCGCATTCATCAGAAGTCAGTGTCAAGTTGTGAAACTTTGGGTAAGAGCGTAAGCAGTCCACTGACACCTAAATCCCTTCTTCCTCTTGTACCCAAGCTCCTGCAAGCCCACCAACTCCCTCAATGTCAACTTCCTCCTCAGTCAGGAACGTCAGTAGTCCTGCAGGCCATGTCACTGGCAAGACTGAGGAGTCCTCTCCTAACCAGGATTCCTCCGGAGGATCCATGAATGGTACGCCTGCTGTTGCTGCCGCTGCTGTTGTTGCTGCTGGGAGTCGATCATCATCACAGATGGGAAAGTAGGAAAACCACTTGTACTACTTCGACTAAGCAATTTGACTGTCCAACATTCCTTTGTGAGGAAGATGAAATATGACAGCAGTCATCTTTTTGCAAAGGGGATAGCTGAGGCCTTGACAGCTATGTTGGTGTGAGACATGCGTCCAGTATCCGCCATTAGTTCAATGGGACTTAGAGAATTGTTTGAGGTACTGTGACCCCGGTATCAAATCCCATCTAGGTTCCACTTCACTAGGCAGGCGATACCGAGAATGTACAGAGGCGTCAGAAAAAGTGTCCTCAGTGTCCTACAAAATGCAGTTGTACCCACTGTCCACTTAACCACAGACATGTGGACAAGTGGAACAGGGCAGACTAAGGACTATATGACTGTGACAGCCCACTGGGTAGATGTATGGCCTCCCGCAGCAAGAACAGCAGCGACACCAGTAGCAGCATCTCACAAACGCCAACTCGTTCGTAGGCAGGCTACGCTATGTATCACTGCTTTCCGTAAGAGCCACAATGGCCTACCCCAATTAGACTCTCCTGGGGATTTGTGATATCGGACAAAGCCACCAATATTGTGCATGCATTACATCAGGGCAAATTCCAGCACGTTCCATGTTTTGCACATA
The DNA here is from genome assembly GCF_028390025.1 of Pseudophryne corroboree. Classification (NCBI taxonomy): domain Eukaryota; kingdom Metazoa; phylum Chordata; class Amphibia; order Anura; family Myobatrachidae; genus Pseudophryne; species Pseudophryne corroboree. The sequence goes on from NC_086447.1 coordinate 349,558,086, forward strand.
CAACTAATTTGGTGGTGCAGAATTTTTTGAAAAATGACGGGCATGCAAGAGATGCTGTCGGTGGCCCGAATAATTGCGAGCCACTTTCGGCATTCAGCCAGCATGTGCCGAAGGCTGGAGCGCCATCAAACACACCTGAACCTGCCCTGCCATCATCTGAAGAAAGAGGTGGTAATGAGGTGGAATTCAACACTCTATATGCTTCAGAAGATGGAGGAGCAGCAAAAGGCCATTCAAGCCTATACATCCACCTACGATATAGGCAAAGGAGGGGGAATGCACCTGACTCAAGTGCAGTGGAGAATGATTTCCGTCTTGTGCAAGGTTCTCCAACCCTTCGAACTTGCCACACGTGAAGTCAGTTCAGACACTGCCAGCTTGTGTCAGGTCATTCCCCTCATCAGGCTTTTGCAGAAGCTGCTTGAGAAATTGAAGGAGGAGCTAAGACAGAGCGATTCCGCAAAGTATGTGAGACTTGTGGATGGAGCCCTTCATTCGCATTGCCAGGATTCAAGGGTGGTCAATCTGTTGAAATCAGAGCACTACATTTTGGCCACCGTGCTCGATCCTAGGTTTAAAACCTACGTTGTATCTCTCTTTCCAGCAGACACAAGTCTGCAGAGGTTCAAAGACCTGCTGGTGAGAAAATTGTCAACTCAAACGGAATGTGACCCATCAACAGCTCCTCCTTCACTTTCTCCCGCAACTGGGGCTGCGAAGAAAAGGATAAGATTTCTTAGCCCACCCTCTGGCGGTGATGCAGGGCAGTCAAGAGCGAGTGCTGGCATCTGGTCCAGACTGAAGGACCTGCCAACGATTACTGACATGTCTACTGTCACTGCATTTGATTTTGTCACCATTGAAATAATGGTGGATGATTATATGAGTGACAGCATCCAAGCAGGCATGTCAGACAGTCCGTACGTATACTGGCAGGAAGAAGAGGCAATTTGGATGCCCTTGCACAAACTGGCTTTATTTTACCTAAGTTGCCCCCCCTCCAGTGTGTACTCCAAAAGAGTGTTTAGTGCAGCCGGTAACCTTGTCAGCGATCGGCGTAGGAGGTTACTTCCACAAAATGTGGAGAAGATGATGTTCATCAAAATGAATTATAAATTCATCTGGGAAGACCTTGACCAGCAATTGCCTCCAGAAAGTACACAGGGACCTGTGATGGTGGATTCCAATGGGGACAAATTAATACTCTGTGAGGAGGATGTACACAGTGAAAGGGGTGAGGAATCAGAGGATGAGGATGAGGTTGACATCTTGCCGCTGTAGAGCCAGTTTGTGCAAGGAGAGATTGATTGCTACTTTTTTGGTAGGGGCCCAAACAAACAAGGCATTTCAGCCACAGTCGTGTGGCAGACCATGTCGCTGAAATGATTGGTTTGTTAAAGTGTGCATTTCCTGTTTATACAACATAAGGGTGGGTGGGAGGGCCCAAGGACAATTCCATCTTGCACCTCTTTTTTTGTTTGCATCATGTGCTGTTTGTGACTAGTTTTTTTAAGTGCCATCCTGTCTGCCACTGCAGTGCCACTCCTAGATGGGCCAGGTGTTTGTGCCGCACACTTGTGTCACTTAGCTTAGTCATACAGCTACCTCATTGCACCTCTTTTTCTTCTTTGCATGATGTGCTGTTTGGGGCCTAGTTTTTTTAAGTGCCATCCTGTCTGCAACTGCAGTGCCACTCCTAGATGTGCCAGGTGTTTGTGCCACACACTTGTGTTGCTTAGCTTAATAATCCAGCTACCTCATTGCACCTCTTTTTCTTCTTTGCATGATGTGCTGTTTGGGGCTTTTTTTTAAAAGTGCCATCCTGTCTGACACAGCAGTGCCACTCCTAGATGGGCCAGGTGTTTGTGCCGCACACTTGTGTCGCTTAGCTTAGTCACACAGCCACCTTGGTGCAACCTTTTGGCCTAAAAACAATATTGTGAGGTGTTCAGAATAGACTGGAAATTAGTCAAAATGAATGTTATTGAGATTAATAATACCGTAGGATCAAAATTACCCCCAAATTCTGTGCTTTTAGCTGTTTTTATGTATTTTTTCAAAATCATCCAGATCCAAAACCGAAATCAAAACACGAATGGGTGGTTTTGGCAAAACCAACCCGAAACCAAAACATGAGCGGGGAATTAGAACCAAAACCAAAACACAAAACACGAAAAGTGCCCGCTTCACATCTTTAATATACATATATATATATATATATATATATACAGAAATTCACTGCACTCGCCATTCCCAGTTTGGGGTGCAATGTGGCCTGTGACCACATTGCCTAAATAAATAGAATATACTGTATATAACAGTATTTGTAATTCATAATAGGGCATATCTGAAAGGGAGGGTGTCCATTTGCACCTAATGCCTTTACTGTATTCCACATGAACAGCCCTGAGCCTCCTCTAAAAGCATACAGTATAAGGCTGTAAGCGCAATTTCAAATTCAGTACAATTCTATAGCTATTAGTAAATTATCATTCACAAATTTTACATGATGCCATATGCGTTTTATTACTAATTAATTTGTGTATTTCTTAATAAAAGCTATGTCCTTCATTTTAGTGGAGTTAGTCCTGTGATATCAGTTTTCCTGGTTAATCTGAGTTTTTGCGTTTTTGTTGTCCCAATTTGGGCAACTTAATACCACCATAATGTATAGAATCAAACCTGCTTAAGGACATGCACATCTTTCAGTTCTTTAAAATGGGACAAAATTAGTTCCTTGGCTTTCATAGTTAGTGCTTACACTAGGGACACCAAATTTTACCCCTGTTATTTAACTCAAAACACCTGGAGCAGGGGCAGAAGCAGGATTTGAAAAGGGAGTCTCCAAATGCTTGATTTTAGAGTGAGTGTGGGTAGCCCATGAATGACATAAAAATGACACAGGGAGATGTTCTAAGCAGTGAAAAGTGTGGAGAAGTGAACCAGTGGAGAAGTTGCCCATGGCAACCAATCAGCTGCTCTGTATAATTTTACAGTATGCAAATTATAAATGTTACTTCGATGCTGATTGGTTGCCATGGGCAATTTTCTCCACTAGCTCACTTCTCCACTCTTATCACTGCTTAGTACATGTCCACCTTAATGAGCTATAGTCTACCTCAAACAAAGTGTCACTAACAGACAGTAAGTGGTCATGAAAAGGTTAAACAGCTCATAATAAATATACATACATAATATAACCAGTAGGAGACAGAACTGAGCTTTCTAAGCATATGTACATTCTCCCACTTTATGGTAAGACTCCATTCTCCTCTTGTTGGCAGCTGCTCTTGGGTCCAGTATATAGCATACATGGTAGTAGAACGTTCAGCCACTGGTCATGCACAGCAACTCCGTTCCGTCACTTTTACTGGATGTTGTGGCCGCAGTGCTATGAAAATTGTATGATATACCTTACTCAGTGGCGGTTCTTGCCACGGGCAAGCGGTACTTTTGCCCGGGGCGCCGCCTTCCGGAGAGCGCTGGTGCCATCCGGAAAGCGCCGCACCAGGGCAAGATCCGCCACTGTGCCCCCCATAGTGCCCTGCTGTGCCCCCCCCCGCTTTGAAGGGAACCAGACGCGTAGCGTCTAGTTTCCCTTCATGGAGAGGACCTTAGTTGTGCGGTGCGCGATGACGTCATCGCGCACCGCACAGCAAAGGTCCTCTCCATGAAGGGAAACTAGACGCTACGGTCTAGTTTCCCTTCGTCTAGAGGACCTTTGCTGTGCGATGCGCGATGACGTCATCGCGCACCGCACAGCATAGTGGCACAGACACTAGGGGTCATAATTGACCTCTAGTGTCTATGCTGTTCTATGGGAGAGACGTAATAACATCTCTCCCATAGATCGAAGAGAACAGAAGAGAGGAGGAGAGGAGAAGAGCGGCGCCGCCGGCGGAGGGGGTCTGGATCAGGAACGGGGATGGTAAGTATACTTTTTATTTATTTTTATTTTTTCTTTCAGCGCGCTGACCACGCCCCCAATCAAAGCCACGCCCCCCATATTTTGCCCGGGGCGCCACAAATCATAGAACCGGCCTTGGATATACTACTGCTATTGTGGTTATGATTCGAGCCACTGGCCAGGAAGGTGATGGGTTTCTTGTCACCTAGAAATATCTCTTGCATTTGCCTATGTGGAGTAGCAAAATATGAAAGATGTACACTGCTATGGGAGGAGCTCTGCAATGTGATGTGCACATTTACTAGTCTGCGGCAATGAGGCAGTTATGCTATCACCACTTATCAGAATATTATAAAATCATTTATTGCTGCAATTTATATTATATTGCTGGGGCATCTGAGTGATTCTGCGGTATGTCTTAAAATAGGCCAGGCTAATATTGCTATTTTAGCCCAATGGTGGGTATTGGGCTATCCTATTCTATTTTTTTCTGGCCAATAAATTCCCATTTTTGGCCAATAACACACGTTATCCAGGATAAATTCATGCACACGTGTGTTATTGCGGCTCTGAAGGAGTGTACATCAGGGATTATGATTAATAATACCTGATAAGTGCTGTCATTGGGGGATTAAGATAGCCCCTGGTGAACCTATTAGCAGATGTAAATTACCGCTGCAAATAGGATGTCCCCCTTAAACTTTCAGTTTCACTAATAAAAATAAATAAAAAAGTATAACATATCTAGTAAAACTCTATAAAAATTCTTTGAAACAAAATAATAACTATTTTAAAGATATTGGGCCTAATTCAGACCTGATCGGTAGGCTGTGTTTTTGTACAGCCTGCGATCAGGTCTGAACTGCGCATGCATATGCACCGCACTGCACAGGTGCGTCGATCTGCAGCTAAGGGGATCACCGGGCAGCGACGGGACGGTGCGAGAAAAGCAATCATACGGGCGATCGCAAGGTGACTGACAGGAAGAGGCTGTTTGTGGGTGGCAACTGACCATTTTTAAGGAGTGTCCAGAGAAACGCAGGAGGAACCAGGCGTTTGAAGGAAGGGTTTCTGACGTCAGCTCCGGTCCCAATCATCACACTGGAAGAGTAAGTCCTGGGCTGTGCAGAGACTGCACAAACTTCTGTTTGTGCAGCTCTCCTGCACATGTGATCGCACCCCTGCACAGCGATTTCCTCCTCCCCCTGTAGGCGGCGACTACCTGATCGCAGGGATGCAAAAACCCACCCTAGCGATCAGGTCTGAATTAGACCCATTAACTGGGGTAAACTGCTTTATTTTTTTATGTTCTACTGTTATTGCACATCTCAAGATATGAAAAATAGGACTGCAGTAAAACTTGTATACAGGCTTCCCCATTCTTTGCATATGGAAACTTTCACTGGCAAGTCCTAGATATTTCCTGCAGCAGGGGCTAATGCCAGTAATACCAGTGCTATCAGCTGTAGTGACACTTTGATGACACCAGTTTAACTGGGGCAGTGGATTTTCACCATTTGATAAACAGCTCTGTAATTTAGTTGCAGGTGAAGGATACAAATTGCTGTTGCCGTAGCATGTAACGCCTCCAACGGCCCCCCCTCTGGGGCGAGATAATGCTGGCAATTGAATTTCCCCCTAAGAGTCAATTGCAGGCTAGCTAGCTACTCTATCCAAGAAGGAAAAAAAAATGTTAGAAGGAGAGATTGTAACAAAGAATAAAAAAAAGTAAGCAAACACACTCCAAGTACAGAACATCTGCTGGGCTGCTGATAGCATATGGAAACTATGGTAAGCTATGTGTACTGTACTTCAAAGGCTCTGTCTTCACTGGGAGAAAGGGAAAAGTACATTAGTAGATGGATTGGTAGTAACACTCAATGGAAAGAAGCATGCCTTCAATTGTCTCCCTATGTTCCTTCCCAAGCTTAATAAGTTTTTTCCTTGTATCTTACTGTAGCACTGCTTTCCTAGAAAAGACACTTATGCTAGAAATAAATCCCTGACATAAATTTAGTTGCTCAGTTATTCCTTCCAGTGCTCTCTTCCTGTCTATGATTTCCTGCAACTTCTCATATGTACGTGACAGTTTAATCAGAAGAGCTAAGGGAAAACACCAGTGGGTGTATCATACTGTTAATCTTCACATATTTTCACCTTTTAAGTTTCACATTCCAGTGTATGGTGAGATAAAGTCAATAAAAGGTTTGTTGTTTGATGTCATACAGCACAGTTAATCAATCTCTGTAATCAGTCACGTTATTGATGCTCAGTAAAGCAGACTGAACATATATAAAGATATATTCCCCCCATCTTCTGAATAGGTCAGGGCTAGGCAACTTGTGGCAGTCCAGCTGTTGTAGAACTATACTTACCAGCATGATCTGCCACAGTTTTACTGTTAGGGCATGCTAAAACTGTAACAGGACAAGCTGGAGGGACATAGGTAGTGGCGCTGAGAGGGAGGGGGCACAGGTACTCTTTACCCTGGGTCCAACAGCCCCCCCCCCCCCCTTTCCCAATGTAGTCAGCCGGGAGAGAGAGGACTCTCCCCAGTGCAGCACGCACGCAGCTGTGTGCTGCGGTGGGGTGAGAGGCAGCTGCAGCAGTGTCTACTCTTCCTGTGTGATGTGCGGGGGGGGCAATCCTCCACAGCCTCCTGCTGCTGACTTAGCACCCCCCCATCAAGCACATTTAAAAATATATATATCTAAAGGAGGGAGGCTGGCCATACCTGCCTACATTGGCCAAGCCCCTTCCAATTACCTAGGCCTGGCACAGCTATCAGCGCCCCTGGACACAGATTGCATAACCCTGTACTAGATCATTTTTTTTTTTTAGAATTGCTTATACAGTTTGAAAACTTTTCAGAGGTGCAATGCGTCATCTTCTTATAAGTCTGTACCATCCTCTTATAACAACTCACGGTTTTGTAGGGCAGACATGTATGCAGTGTGAAAGGTGATGACAAGGAATAACCCAGGTCAAATGTGCGTTGTGAAAGGGGTTTGAGCAGGTTGAAACAGTGTTTATTAACCCAGCTTGGATCTGGGATTTTGGTGTAAAAGTGGGATTACATACATAACTGCAAGTACAGCTTTACATACAAGTTACCGCCAAAACACTCCACTGGTTAAGTATTGGGCTGCTCAGTGACTACAGGGCATCGACAGGTGTGACATTTACTCTGCCATTCCATCTGCAACTGTATGCACATTCCAATACAGGTGTGGTGTTGAACACAGGAAAGAACCGCTGCGCTGTCTCCATGTTGGAAATCCTTTAGGAAGGCTTCAATCCCTAACCAAGATGGCCACCTTCAGTGCATGCACAGAGCCATCTTGTCACTGTGTTAGAGTGACACAGTGAGACACAGATCCTTCGATGACAGCATTCTCAGCATTGTTCACTGCTTGTATCCTGACCCACTATCAGTATACAGTGACTGACTGGTGTTCTGTATGCACCACTCCATGCTGAGAGTCTTTTATATGGATAACTGTGACTACAGCTGTACATCCAAGTTACTGTTAAATAAACCACTCTACAAGTACTGGGCTGTTCAATGACTTCAGGGCATCCACTGGCATATACTGTACATTTACTGTGCCATACCATCTGCAACTGTACACACATATTCCAACAAGAATAATGGGTGGAACTTGACCAGGCCACATAGAGACAATTTAGTCATGCCACACCACCTTCCTGAGTACTAAATTCTGCTCTTCTGAGTGTGTGGCTTGAGTGAAGTGGTTGGCACATGTATAGTAAAAACTTACTTCCATTGTGCAAGATGAGGCCTCCACTGTTTTTTGGGTGCTTTACTGTGCCATCATGTACAGATGCTCAGGATGTAAGAATGGGATCCTCAGAGTTAAGTGCAAGAATTTCTGGGTCCTTCTCAAATCTGTGCCCCATAGCAAACACATTGTGTACAGTGACTGTAGTTCCACCACTGCACAGTGTGCTCTAGCAAAGCATATTCAATACTTGCTGTAACACATGCTAACAAGGCTACGGCGGAGATGTATCATTAATCGCATATTGAATTTTTGCCAGCATGTAACAAGATCTTACTGGGACACCTGTTCGATAAACAGCTATCCCTGCACAATCATCGGCATGTGCATGGGATACCTTGCTGGTGAATTTTATGGAAAATAACCCATAATATAGGCTACAGTAGCCAAAGCCATGTAAGTTTTTGGAGCTCAATGCATTCGGCCACATCATAGCCCCATGGAATCTATGGGAACTGCTGTGTCACAGGACCACTACTCATACATATGGGGGTCCTACAGAGATTAGCGATGTGCGTTGACCCTGCGTTTTGGGTCTGTAATAATTTTATATTTTGTTTCTAATCTGGCAAAACCACCCTTATTTGTTTTGGTTTTGTTTGTTTTTTTAAATGCAAAAAACTGCTGAGATCATGTCATTTCGGCCTGTTTTTGTTTCTACAGTATTATTAACCTTAATAACATTCATTTCAAGTCAATTTTGACCACACAGCTCATAATATTATTTTTTTTTAAATTAGGCAAAGGCTGCAGCGAGCTGGCTGGTTACTGAGTGACAAAGCAGAGGCGCAAACACACAGCAGTTTATAGCACATTGTCAAAGTCAAAAAAATATTACATAAAGAAAACATACAAACTACACACATTATGAGTCGCTATACTTGCAAATACGCGCAGCGAGCACAGCAATATATGGTAACACCCGCATTTACACGGACATGCCACAGAGATGGATTCAACACTTATTTCATGCAGTACAAAATTGTGGTGGTATCAAGCGCCAGACATCATGATGATTTAGAATTGTATATGATGGAGTGATGTCATGTATGTGTATTATTTGAACGATACCAGATAGACCAGTCATGTTTACTATTGAAGCAACCAGATTGATGTGTAGATTCATTTGATGCTTGTTGTGAAGTTGTGGGACATTGCAGTGGATAATTATGATTACATGTATAAAAGCTAAAATCACTTTTATTAGAACAATACATAGACGAAACAGGTAGTGGACAGGAAACTCAGGCCAGCCCTTTGGATGTCCCCAAGGCTGAACCTTTCAGCATATACAAAGAAACCAGTGACTCATCATGAGAGAGTCCCCTCCCCCAAACTAGATAACACATTGCTGATCACACAGGAAGGTAGTTCCTGTTTTGGTCTCAGAGTTGCTGTAAGGTCTGAGACGATGATGGACTTGCTGGCAGATCAGTTCCTGTATTTATTTACTGAGAGAGAGAGACATAAGATGCATTGGAGGGAATGGTAATTGTATTGCTGGCCTGCAACTGAAACTGTATGTAATGGCATGTAACTGTATGTAACTTTATGTATTAACTGCTTACTGTGTGAGTTGTAATCATGTAACTATTGGTATACTGTACTTTGTAATATATATTGAATCCATATCCTTTTAATAACAAATATATACATCAATGAGCTTTGGAACTCAGATAATGTGTGGGTGTATTGTTTTCTCTTATGGGATGCAGTGTTTTGCGATGTATAGCGCACATTCATGGGATATGGTAATAAGAGGTGCAGGCATTTACAATATATATTAGAGCGGTCATTTTAAATATTTGTGAGAAATCAATTTGGCATTCACAACATCTATGAAACAATGCCTCACCGCACAGTGGCAAAAAGAATAGTGGTGCGAGATGGAATTGTATCTGGGCCTTCCCACCAGAGCCGGTAGGCATAGGCAAATTAGGCAATTGCCTAGGGCATTTGGTATGCCTAGGGGCACAAGCAGCTTCTGCTGATTAAAATTATATGTGGCATGCTTATATTCTGTGTGTAGCATTCCGTATGCAGATACAGCCACAGTCGCACACAGTATATAGGCATGCCACATATCATTTTAATCAGCAGAAGCTGCTTGTGCCTCCTAGCCACATAGCAATGCAAATAAGATGCATTTTCATAAAAAATAGGCACTCAACGTTAGCAGAGCTGCCAGTTGACTCACGCCAGGATCTATATATGTCATTATGTGTATAAGGGCATTAATAATGTGTAACATATGTGTAAGGGGCACTATGTGTGTCATTATGTGTATAAGGGCACAAATAATGTGCGGCATATGTGTAAGGAACATTATGTGTGTCATTATGTGTATAAGGGCATTAACAATGTGCGGCATATGTGTAAGGGAAATTATATGTATAAGGGCATTAATAAGGGTTGGCATAATGTGTAATGCGCATTATGTTTATAATGACATTAATAATGTGTCATATGTGTTAGGGGCATTGCTGTGTGGTATTATGTGTATAAATGCATTACCAATGTGTGGCATTATTTGTATAAGGTGCTCTACTGTGTGGCTTAACGTATAGAAAGGGCACTACTGTGTGGTCTAATGTGAACAAAGAGCAATGTGGTGTAATGTGACTAACGAGCAATATGGTGTGGTATAATGAGAATAAAGAGCAATATGGGCCCTCATTCCGAGTTGTTCGCTCGGTAATTTTCTTTGCATCGCAGCGATTTTCCGCTAATTGCGCATGCGCAATGTTCGCACTGCGACTGCGCCAAGTAAATTTGCTAAGAAGTTTGGTATTTTACTCACGGCATTACGAGGTTTTTTCTTCGTTCTGGTGATCATAATGTGATTGACAGGAAGTGGGTGTTTCTGGGCGGAAACTGGCCGTTTTATGGGAGTGTGTGAAAAAACGCTGCCGTTTCTGGGAAAAACGTGGGAGTGGCTGGAGAAATGGGGGAGTGCCTGGGCGAACGCTGGGTGTGTTTGTGACGTCAAACCAGGAACGAAACTGACTGAACTGATCGCAGTGGCAGAGTAAGTCTCGAGCTACTCAGAAACTGCAAAGAAATTTCTAATCGCAATTTAGAGAATCTTTCGTTCGCAATTTTGCTAAGCTAAGATACACTCCCAGTAGGCGGCGGCTTAGCGTGTGCAATGCTGCTAAAAGCAGCTTGCGAGCGAACAACTCGGAATGAGGGCCATGGTGTGGTGTAATGTGAATAAGGAGCAATTCAGTATGATGTTATGTGAATGAGGGGCACTACTGTGAGGAGTAACGTATATAAGGTAAAGTGGTACTACTGTGTGATGTAATGTGAATAAGGGACACTATCACATGATAAATTGTGAATAAAGATGCACTACTGTGAGGCATAATTTGAATTGAGAGTACTATTGTGTGGGCATGCCCCATGTCAGCAAAAACACATACCTTTTTGGGCTGTGCGCCGAATGTGCACACTGTTCTTATTTAAATTACAGGGGGTAGGAAAAAAAAGGACTATGTGTGGGGGGTGATGGTGCTGGGAAAGGGTTGCAGGGTCAGAGGCGGAACTAGCGGTGGTGCTAGGGGGCATCAGCCAAAATCTTGCCTAGGGCATCATATTGGTTAGGGCCGGCTCTGCTTCCCACCCATCCTTATATTGGATATTACAAGGAACATGCGCAGTTTAACAAATCAAGCACTTTAGCAACATGGGCTGCCTCTTTTGTGGCTGAAGTGCTTGGTTTGTTTGGTTCCCCACAAAACAACCTACCAATGGGCTTAAGGCAGATAACAGTGTTGTTTTGTTTGTGATCTTTTTTCTACAGTTTGGAGATGTTGTCATTATCATCCTCACCCTCATCAGTGGTAACATCATCACAGAATATTAACTTATCCCCACTGGAATCCACCATTACAGAAGTCTCTGTACTTTGACATAATTGGCAGTTAAAGTCTTCCTCATGGAATTTGTGGTTCATTTTTATGAACATCATCTTTTCCACATTTTGAGGAAGCAGCCTCCTACATCGATTGCTCACAAGGTTCCCGGCTGTGCAAAAAACTATTTCCGAGTACACACTGGAGGGTGGGCAGCTTAAGTAAAGCATAGTGAATTTGTACAATGAGCTCCAAATAGACTTTTTTTCCTCCGAGTAGTCAAAGGGACTGTCTGACATGGTCATTTGTACACTGTCATTAAAATGATCCTCTACCATTCTATGGATGGTGATCAGATCAAAATTGAGCCCCGGTAGAAATGTCACTAACGTTGGGCAATTCTCCAAGACCTGACCAGATGTCAAAATGTTGTGTCATTCTGGTGCGCAGAGTTGACTCATCACCAGTTGGTCTCTTGGGAAGCCTAATTATTTTCATGGCAGCAGCAGTTGCAGGAGAAACAAAAGGAGGAAACATCATCATGTCATGTGCCACTTAAGCTGCAAACTTGCTCACAAGGAACTCTGTGCATCTCTTAGATGATAAGATCTGTGAAGAGAGGAAATGATCCTACACCAGACTATTATTAATAATAATCTCACAACAAAACAACATTTGTGGGTTATCTATCTGAACTGTACAGAAGTAGCCACACTCATCCATCCTCTGATGCATGTACCTGGCTACAGCTGTACTTGGAATGTAACTCAGTGTTGGTGGTGCTCCCAGGAATAGAATACAGTGTATTCAGAGATACAAAAAAAACACCTAAATTAGTAGTGGCTAATCAAGTAATTCCTTTTTTGGGCACTCTTAAAATGATCACTTAAATGTAATGATTGTAACGTTAAAACGTATGCTTTATTTTACATTGATTAAAATAACAGGGTGTTATAGACTTAGTCATTCCTTGTCATACTTTCTTTCTCCAAAAACCACCCATAACAGACAGTATTTGTCCTGGTGAAAATATAGCAAATAGAGTAAGTATAATGGTAAAAAGTCCTTGTATTCTGACACTATATAATGGTATCAGACAACAGAGACAGAGTAATAACATAATTTTAAAGATACTAATAGCTGAATATATTATAAATATTTTAATACTTAATACAATATACAGGTTGAACGTGATGGTCATTTTGCCTCTTTTCAACCTTGAATACTACGTTACTACGAAATTATCCAGACAAACACTGATGAATATCCCTTCAGAGGGTGTGCACTGACTTTACCCAAAATAAACATGTGGTTGACATACATACAACTGAATGGGGTACGAAGCCCTATTGCTACTGATTGAGGTCTGACAGAGGTCTTAAACATGTAATAGGGTCTGTAGGAGATCAGAAAGGTAGGGTGGCTCTATGGCAGAAGATTTAACCATGGGCGTAACAGATTGACTAACTCTTAATTTGCTTTACTGGTGCATATAAGGATTACACCCTGTGTTGTGTTGTCTTAAGATCTGTGCCAATTAGACAGAAAGACATTATGTATGACTTAAACCTAGGATTAAGTACGGTCACCAAAATGTAGTGATTCGGTTTCAAGATGTTGACAACCCATTTGTCCTGGTGAAGCAAATAAAACTTGATCTATAAGTTTGACATACTTAGCAGAATTACTTTGGTCCATCTCCTCTTTCAGTTTCTCAAGCTGTATTTCCGTAAGTCTAATTAAAGGAATCACCTGACAAGCTGGCATTGTCTGAACTAACTTCAAAGGTTACTACTTTGAAGGATTTCAGTACATTGCATAAGACATAAATAATTCTCCACTGTACTGGACCCTTCTCTCCATATGTCATGGCTTGCTGCTGGTCCTCCATTTGCTGAAGCATATAAAGGGTGACATTCCACCTTGTTACTGTTTTTTGCTTCAGTTGGTGGCCAGGCAAATTGAACTGTTCTTACATCTGTTGTTGCTGAATGGCAAAAATGTCCTGAAAAATGTCAGACCACAGACAGTATCTCCTGCCCACCCCTGTCATTTTAAAATTCTGTACCACCAAGTTGAACATGGGACTTTTCCAAATTCACCCAGTTGTAATGCTCTCACAATATTATTTCCATTATCAGAAAATATAAATCCTGAGGAGAGTCCTAGTGGGATAAGCTATTTGCTATGACATCCCAAAGCTTTTCGAACAGGTTGACACTGGTATGCCTTAGTGAAGCCAATGATATAGAGAATAGCCTGCCTGTGAATGAGCTGGCATTTTGTGTGACATACTGCTTCTGAAGGCGATACACCCACCCTTTGGGCTGTCACAGTAATCTTGATTTTGACCAATACCACTTGTCCAAGTGGACAGTGGGTACAATAGCATTTTGTAAGCCAAGAATTATTTTATTCTTAAAGTTCTGGTACAGGCGATTAATTGCTTTTTGGGTAACATGGGACCAAGTGGAATTTGGTAGCAGGGACACAGGACCTCAATTAACTGTCTAATGCCAGATGCATTGATGGAGGATATCGGCCACAGATGTAATACTAGCATAGCCATCATAGCTTCAGTGATATGCTGTGCATCCAAATGGCAGCTTTCATACTTGCTTACTCCTGGATAGGATTGTTTTACCATCAATTGTTGTTGAAACTACTAGTAGTTTTCTTGATCCGCTTCTGGAATGAAGATTCTCCACCAGCAGCAACAGCAGCAGGCCTAGCACTCAAGGGATCTTCTGAGGAATCCTGGATAGGGGAGGAGTCAGTTAGCCTTAGCAAATTGGATGCAAGAGGACTACTTCTGATCATTAATGAGTATATTGATGATAAAGGTGTTGGCGGTGGAGATTGCATGTGCTGGGATATAGCTGAGAGATGAGAGCTAGATAATGCTGGACTGCACTGTATTATTTTAGCAGATTGTTAAAATCTGAACAAAATCTTTTACAGGCACCAGTGTGCTCCAATAAAAGAGTAATGCTGCCCAGTATTACTAGTAGGAGCTCTGGGCTGCACTATGAGCAGTTGCAGTACCAGTTTAGGGTTAATCCTGCCCTTATTAGGAGCTCTGGGCTGCACCACTGGCAGTAACAGCACCAGTTTGACTGACTGTGCACCAATAAAGGGTTAATCTAAAGGTTAAAAGACAATGGCATTAATAAAAAAAAAATAATGCTGCCCTTAGGATGAGCTCTGGGCTGTGTGCAGTGCACTAATAAAGATGCTAAAGGATAAATTTAGCTATAATGCCCTGGCAGTCTAGTGGATATGCTCTCTGTCTGAAGTGCTGTGTGAAATGGCACCCGAATCACTGTGGGAGGGATTTATATCAAATCCAAAACACAAGACATCAGACACCGGGAAGATGACATTTTGCCTCATTCTGTAATCCAAGCAAGTCAGGAAAACTGGAAACTGAGCCTGCACATGCCTAATAGAGATGTAGTATAATCTCAGAAAACTGCATTCTTGAGAGGTTTTTCCGCAAAATTCGTTTGATACATCTCACCCTTTGTAGTAGCCAGAGATAGTCTATGGCAAGGGAGGTTTTAGAGGCGAGTGCATTCCAGCACCTTTAAACTGAGTCCATGCAGGTACCTTTACAAAGATGGGTGCTGTAACCTCTACTGCGCATGCATGACCCTGCACCGTTTTAGATGGTGTTTGACTCTGATATATGGTACAGATGTTCAGCACATGTTCCTCTGGGGATGTCACTTTGCCATTACTGCAATATCTGGTAACATAAGCACTTACTCTGTACTGTACTCTGTTACTGCTGGCAACTGCTGTTATCTTGAATAGACCACCAAGCCTGCTTGAAGATACATTATTTGACCTAAACTCCATTTCATATTCCGCTGGTTTCTACACCAATAGGTCATATCAACACAAGCGACAGTTCTCTATTGCCTCATTAAGGAGTAAATTTGTCAAGTTTGAAAATCTATATTGTTCCATGTTCTGTATGGTACCCTCCTCTTGGTGGTGGTCTTTGTGCATACTTACCCCAAATACCTATAGGTCGGGGCACTGCAGATACAGCTGATTTGTGTTCAGCCCTGCATCAGACCCAATATATTTAACACTTAGGGGGTATTCAATTAGCCACGAAAATGCAATACGCAATCGCAGCTAAGGTTATCGCTCTAATCTATGGTGTAACGGTTAGCATTACTGCCTCACAGCACTGAGGTCATGGGTTCAATTCCCACCATGGCCCTAACTGTGTGGAATTTTGTATATTCTCCCTGTACTTGCGTGGGTTTCCTCCGGGTACTCCGGTTTCCTCCCACAATCCAAAAATATACTGGTAGGTTAATTGGATTCCAACAAAATTAACCCTAGCGTGAATGTGAGTGTGTGTGTGTACTTGTGGTAGGGAATATAGATTATAAGCTCCACTGGGGCAGGGACTGATGTGAATGGCCAATTATTCTCTGTAAAGCGCTGCAGAATATGTGTGCAATATATAAACAACTGGTAATAATAATAATAATAATCTCCCGATATATCAGCATATTGCAGCCTGCAATATCGCACCTGTCCTATTCAGTGGTGCAAGTAGAAAAAATGTCTTACGGGTACTGTGTGCGCGCGCCTTCAGCGCGCGGGCAGAAAAATGGGTGTGGCCAAATGTCACATGGGCGTGGTCAATGAAAATGGGGGCGTGATACACATATGGGGGGAGGGGCAGATACACGTATGACCCCAATAGTGCCAGATACACGTTGCCCCACAGTGCCAGATATACATTGCCCCACAGTGCCAGATACACATTGCCTCACTGTGCCAGATACACAAATGCCCCCAGAGTGCCAGATACACAAATGTCCCCAGAGTGCCAGATACACATTGCCTCACAGTGCCAGATACACATTGCCCCACAGTGCCAGATACAGAAATGCCCCCAGAGTGCCAGATATACATTGCCTCACAGTGTCAGATACACATTGCCCCACAGTACCAGATGCACAAATGCCCCCACTGTGTCAGATATACATTGCCCCCCAGTGCCAGATACAGAAATGCCCCTAGTGCCAGATATGCCCCAGTGCCAGATACAGAAATGCCCCCAGTGCCAGATACACAAGTATACCTCCAGTGCCAGATATGCCCCCAGTGCCAGATACACAAGTATGCCCCCATTGCCAGATATGTCCTCAGTGTCAGATATGCCCCAGTGCCAGATACACATGTCTCCGCAGTGCCAGATATGGCCACAGTGCCAGATACACATGTCCCCCCAGTGCCAGATACACATGTCCCCCCAGTGCCAGATATGCCCCCAGTGCCAGATATGCCCCCAGTGCCAGATATCCCCCAGTGCCAGGTACACAAGTCCCCCCCAGTGCCAGATATGCTCCCAGTGCCAGGTATACATGCCCCCCCAGTGCCAGATATCCCCCAGTGCCAGGTATAAATGCCCCCCAGTGCCATATATCCCCCAGTGCCAGGTATACATGCCCCCCCAGTGCCAGATATCCCCCAGTGCCAGGTATATATGCCCCCCTGTGCCAGATATGCCCCCAGTGGCAGATATCCCCCAGTGCCAGGTATACATGCCCCACCAGTGCCAGATATCCCCCAGTGCCAGGTATACATGCCCCCCCCCCCCCCCCTGTGCCAGATATCCCCCAGTGCCAGGTATATATGCCCCCCTGTGCCAGATATGCCCCCAGTGCCAGATATCCCCCAGTGCCAGGTATACATGCCCCCCCAGTGCCAGATATCCCCCAGTGCAAGGTAAACATGCCCCCCAGTGCCAGGTATACATGCCCCCCCAGTGCCAGATATCCCCCAGTGCCAGGTATACATGCCCCCCCCCCCAGTGCCACGTATAACATGCCCCTCCAGTGCCAGATATCCCCCAGTGTCAGGTATACATGCCCCCCTCCTCCCCTGCTCACCGCTGCCGCTGCCGTCTGTCTGTGTGAGGGGAGGAGAGCTCACACTGATTGGCTCACGGATCGGCGCTGAATTAAACTGAGACACCCGCCGGAGACTGAGGGGAAGGAGAGGCGCAGGCTGCGCTCTCCTCCCCTCACATCAGCGGCGGTGCGGCGTGTGCGGCGGGGAGCAGCAGAGGGAGGGAAGAGGAGCAGCGGCCCGTCGGTGTGGGTACGGCGTACCCACGGCTAAATTCTTACGGGTACACCGTACCCACCCGTACCCACACACTTGCACCACTGGTCCTATTCCAAAATGGTGATAATGTGATTTACGACATCACATGTAATGTGATTTACATGACATCACATGCAACCGCTCTGATTAAAAAAATGATGGCTGCCCACCTGACAGCGCAGCCAGGCTGTGCAGCCAGGGGTTAACCTTAGTTTCGATTAGTGATGAGCAGGTCGGTTTCTCGGAAACAGAACCCCCCCGAACTTCACCATTTTTACACGGGTCCGAGCCATACTCGGATTCTCCCGTATGGCTCGGGTAACCCGAGCGCGCCCGAACGTCATCATCCTGCTGTCGGATTCTCGCGAGATTCGGATTCTATATAAGCAGCCGCGCGTCGCCGCCATTTTCACTCGTGCATTGGAAATGTTAGGGAGAGGACGTGGCTGGCGTCCTCTCCGTTTATGTTGATGCATTGCAAATATTTTGTGCTTGCTTATTACTTAATTGTGGGAACTGGGGAGCAGCTGTATATAGGAGGAGTACAGTGCAGAGTTTTGCTGACAGTGACCACCAGTAATACGTTGTCTGCCTGAAAAACACTCCATATCTGTGCTCAGTGTGCTGTATATATCTGTGCTCACACTGCTTAATTGTGGGGACTGGGGAGCAGCTGTATTATATAGCAGGAGTACAGTGCAGAGTTTTGTTGACAGTGACCACCAGTATACGTTGTCTGCCTGAAAAACACTCCATATCTGTGCTCAGTGTGCTGCTTTATTGTGGGGACTGGGGACCACCAGTATAATATTATATAGGAGGAGTACAGTGCAGAGTTTTGCTGACCAGTAACCACCAGTATATAATATATAGCTTTACGGTACAGTAGGCCACTGCTGTACCTACCTCTGTGTCGTCATTAAGTATACTAGTATCCATCTACATTCTATACCTGTGGTGCATTTTAGTTTTGCAGTTTGCTGACACAGTGACCACCAGTATATATAGCAGTACGGTACGGAAGGCCACTGCTGTACCTACCTCTGTGTCGTCATTAAGTATACTATCCATCTACATTCTATACCTGTGGTGCATTTTAGTTTTGCAGTTTGCTGACACAGTGACCAGCAGTATACTATATATAGCAGTACGGTACGGAAGGCCACTGCTGTACCTACCTCTGTGTCGTCATTAAGTATACTATCCATCTACATTCTATACCTGTGGTGCATTTTAGTTTTGCAGTTTGCTGACACAGTGACCACTAGTATACTATATATAGCAGTACGGTACGGAAGGCCACTGCTGTACCTACCTCTGTGTCGTCATTAAGTATACTATCCATCTACATTCTATACCTGTGGTGCATTTTAGTTTTGCAGTTTGCTGACACAGTGACCACCAGTATATATAGCAGTACGGTACGGAAGGCCACTGCTCTACCTACCTCTGTGTCGTCAAGTATACTATCCATCCATACCTGTGGTGCATTTCAGTTTTGCACAGTTTGCTGACCACCAGTATATAATATATAGCATTACGGTACAGTAGGCCACTGCTCTACCTACCTCTGTGTCGTCAAGTATACTAGCTTAGTCACACAGCGACCTTGGTGCGCCTCTTTTTTTCTTTGCATCATGTGCTGTTTGGGGACAATTTTTTTGAAGTGCCATCCTGCCTGACACTGCAGTGCCACTCCTAGATGGGCCAGGTGTTTGTGTCGGCCACTTGTGTCGCTTATCTTAGTCACACTGCGACCTTGGTGCGCCTCTTTTTTTCTTTGCATCATGTGCTGTTTGGGGACTATTTTTTTGAAGTGCCATCCTGCCTGACACTGCAGTGCCACTCCTAGATGGGCCAGGTGTTTGTGTCGGCCACTTGTGTCGCTTATCTTAGTCACACTGCGACCTTGGTGCGCCTCTTTTTTTCTTTGCATCATGTGCTGTTTGGGGACAATTTTTTTGAAGTCCCATCCGGCCTGACACTGCAGTGCCACTCCTAGATGGGCCAGGTGTTTGTGTCGGCCACTTGGGTCGCTTATCTTAGTCACACAGCGACCTTGGTGCGCCTCTTTTTTTATTTGCATCATGTGCTGTTTGGGGACTATTTTTTTGAAGTGCCATCCTGTCTGACACTGCAGTGCCACTCCTAGATGGGCCAGGTGTTTGTGTCGGCCACTTGTGTCACTTAGCTTAGCCATCCAGCGACCTCGTTGCAAATTTTAGGACTAAAAATAATATTGTGACGTGTGAGGTGTTCAGAATAGACTGGAAATGAGTGGAAATTATGGTTATTGTGGTTAATAATACTATGGGATCAAAATGACCCCCAAATTCTATGATTTAAGCTGTTTTTTAGGGTTTTTTGAAAAAAACACCAGAATCCAAAACACACCCGAATCCGACAAAAAATTTTCGGTGAGGTTTTGCCAAAACGCGTCCGAATCCAAAACACGGCCGCGGAACCGAATCCAAAACCAAAACACAAAACCCGAAAAATGTCCGGTGCACATCACTAGTTCCGATGCATCCGAAATCTAATTGCGGACACATAGGGAGGTGGCCTCATACATTGCTCTGTGCTAGGCAGCACCCAGCATGTGAGGAGATGGACGCAGGTCTGTCTGCGTGTGCAACAATCTGTGGCCATCTCTGAATAAGGCCCAAAATCCCAACATTTCTTACTTAAAATAGGGATTTTGCACCACTTATTCCCTGCTCAGAGATGGTGAAGAGAAATTTGCAAAAGACTCTTTGGAGACTTGTCGCTGATAACTTTTCACAGCTAATTGGATACCAAATTATCGCAAATGATATGAAATATTGTGAAACTGCGTTATCACGGCTAATTGGATACCTCCCATAAACTGAGTTAAAATATCAACTAAAAATTGTAGTGAGCATCACAATTATAACATTTAGGCAATAAGAAGATTTTACATGTCTTGATGCAGCCCACAGTAATTAACTACTGTATGCTTCATTTTATTAATGCAACAATGTATTGCTAAATAAAGTAGTTGTAAACTATAATTCTGAGTAGAATATGCATGATTTCTGAAATTTTAATCCTCTCTGGAGCACAATAAAATCATTTTGCTGATTTTTGGGGTTTGGGGGACTTTCTATGTGCAAATATATCCTGTATACTAGCAATAATACAGTCAGAATTTCTTGGAACTAACAGTGAATGATTTCACTCCCATCTCTTCCTGCTAACCCAGTTAGGAACAGATGTTTCCCATATTTCTTATCAGTGTCAAGTTTAAAAGGTTGTGGTGCTCTTGCTGCAAAAGCCCTTACATTTGTATATGTTACTGTCTATTGGTCATAGTGATAATGCTGTAATGCAGAATCATGTTACAATGTATTTGCCTTTCTCACATTATCAGCAACATGAACAATTCTTCATAAGTAATTATGCAGATTACAGGGTTAGTTTTCTCCTCATATTTCCCTTTATATGCCAAACAGAAACAAAAGGACTTACTTGAACAAAATAAAGTTTTGGGTGGAGTCCAATGGAACCCATAGTAACTAATCAGATAAGAGCATCCAGTCAGTAGCGGATCTTGCCACGGGCAAGCAGGACTTTTGCCCGGGGCGCAGCCTTCCGGAGGGCGCCGCACCATGGCAAGATCCGCTGCTGCTGTGCCCCCCGCTGATCGCTCTGTCCCGCTGCCGCTGCCCCCCGCTGTGAAGGGAACTAGACGCGTAGCGTCTAGTTTCCCTTCATAGAGAGGACCTTTACTGTGCGGTGCGCGATGACGTCATCGCGCACCGCACAGCAAAGCTCCTCTACACGAAGGGAAAATAGACGCAAGCGTCTAGTTTCCCTTCGTGGAGAGGACCTTTGCTGTGTGATGCGCGATGACGTCATCGCGCACTGCACATCATTTTACTACTGTACAGGGGGCGTAAATGACCACGCCCCCTGTATGAAGCCACGCCCCTTTGCCCGCCCGGGGCGCTGGAAGACGTAGAACCGGCCCTGCATCCAGTGAAGGAGAGATGATGGTTAATATATTTTGAGCTTTACTACCTATGTTTTTCTTAACCAACTAATATTAGTTCTAGTAATGTCCCCAAGAGAGTCCATTTTTTTTAATTATCAAATAATGTAAATAATAGATCATTAAGATTCAGTAGTAACAAGAATGTTATACAGTAAAAAAACATTTATATATATATATATATATATATATCTTTCTTTCTATCTATCTATATATAATACCATTTTTTTAATTCTTTATCTGTATAAAGCTACTTCTTGCAGGACTTCAAATGCTCTGTTGCCTGAGAAATGGGGAAGGCGCAACTGTGCTGCAGCATGTTGTGTGGTGACAAGGCCGGATTAAGGTCTGTGGGGGCCCCTGGGCAACAAATTTCTGGGGCCCCCATACACTATCCTCACAACTGCAATAAAAACATTGGAGTAGGAGTACAGCATTTACTATTATTGTAATAGTCTCATGACTGGTCTTCCCAAACATAGGCTCTCACCACTACAATCCATTTTGAATGCAGCTAATCTTCCTTGCCAGACGTTCATCGTCTGCAGATCCGCTCTGTCAGTCCCTCCATTGGTTACCGGTATTCTACCGTATTAAATATAAAATACTTTTACTCACATACAAGGCTATTAACCAAACTGCACCAACATACATCTCTTCACTCATCTCAAAATATCTCCCTACCCGACCTCTCCGCTCTGCACAAGATCTACGTCTCTCATCCACACGCATTACTTGTTCACACTCAAAATTACAGGACTTTATCCAGGCTTCACCGACTCTGTGGAATGCCCTCCAATGCACAGTAAGACTCTCCTCTAGTCTCCAAACCTTTAAACGTTCCCTGGAAACTCACCTCTTCAGACAAGCCTATCAAATTCCAGACCCACCCACATAACCTTCAGCGCTTCCTCATCTAATTACATCCTCTCTGTACAGTACACATAACATCACATATCTTGTCTTTCTTTACTCTCACACCCTCCTGACACTTGGCCAACTTTGTGGGGTGATCATATCATACAACCCATTAAGAACCTAGGAATCTGGTGGACCATTATGTAATAGGTAGCATCTATCCTTGTGTATCGATGCCTATTTCCCTATAGATTGTAAGCTTGCGAGCAGGGCCTTCCTACCTCTGTCTGTCTGTTTTTACCCAGTTTTGTTCTATTACTGTTGTTCTAATTGTAAAGCGCAACGGAATATGCTGCGCTATATAAGAAACTGTTAATAAATAAATAAAATAATAAATAAAATACCTGTCTCCTTTCCGTCCTCCTCGGCAGCTGAGCTGTTCCTTTACTGCTGCGGCTGCCGAGGATCTTCACTCACAGCAGTGTGAAGTCGCTCGAGATGTCAAATCTCGTGAGACTTCATACTGCAGTGAGTGAAGCTCCTCAGCGGCCGCAGCTGTAATGGAATGTCTCAGCTGCCGAGGAGAATGGAGAGGAGACAGGTAAATGCTCTACTCCTATGCCAATGTTTTTTTGCAGTTGTGAGGACAGTGTGTGGGGGCCCCGGGATGACCGCACCTTCCGCCCCGCCATTACTCCGGCTCTGCGTGGTGCTAAGTGTTAGCTATTCTATTAGGATAAATCTCCAGCTACTGGCATGTATAGTGGCACATACTTGTTCTGCATATCAACTTCCAGCTTTCCTACAAGTTGGGTAGTTTCTTTGAAGGTAAGATCTGTAGATCTGACTAGCTTTTTGGTATTTGGTTCCATAATCGGTAGCCTTTGCTTTCATGGCAATAGTCAAGCATGATGCATTTTACTAATTTTGAATCCAGCTTTTATCTTCATTATTTTGGTTTATTGACATAGGCAATACTTCCAAAAACTTTGGAATGTTTTATACCGGGTTTTCTCTTTTGGCTTCTATAGGTGTTACAGTATGTCCTTTAGGGCAACTTTAGGAGAACAGTTCTTGAGATAAACTGCTGTGGACACGGCTTCTACCCAAAACTGCTTGTCTAGGTCTGCATCCTTTAGCATGCATCGCGCTCTCTCCAGTAGTGTATGATTTACCAATCCACTGTCAGTGTTTTTTCAGTAGTATAGGCAATAGTCAGTTGATGTTCTCAATTTCATATTTTCTCAAGAATTGTTCAACCTCTCTGTTGACAGATCTGACCATTATCAGATCTCAGGGTCTTGAGTCTGTGACCTGCTAGATTTTCTACACGCCTCTTGTACAGTATTCTGCAATCTTTTTTGGCACATCAGATTTCTCTCATGAAGTACACATCATCCTTGTGAAGTCATCTATAAACATCACATAATATCTGTATCTACTCACAGATTTTACGCCTATTGGACCATATACATCTGAATGTACTTTTTTAAGTAGTTTTGTAGCTTTACTTTCTGATTTTGAAAATTGCTTTCTTGATACACAGTTTTTTACATATGGGTTTCTCTGTGTTAGTCACTGATATTCCTGTGACCATCCCAATCTGTAGCTGCTGAATACTTGTCATATCCAAGGTGACTAAATCTTCTATTCCAGAGATCTAGTTACTGTGAATCAGTTGTCTTCATTGTGTGGCAGTGCTGTGTATCAAGGACATAAAATTGCTGACACCTTCTGCCTTTTTCGGTTTCTCACAATGCACTTTAGCAAAGAGAACTCTGTCCTCTTTGTTCTAGAACTTTGATATCAATAGGGTTTGTTTCCATCTCTTGTACATAAAGCAAATCTTGCATTTCTGTGACTTTTGTATTTTTTCCAATTTGTAAGTGACCTTTAATTGTTCCAACTTTTGTAGCTGTAAGTACTTGATTGCTAATCCCTTTCACTGTGATAGGGTCACATTTGTTTAAAATGGTGAACCACTCCTTATTGCCGCTGAAATGCCTTGTTGCACCTTAATCGCTATACTAGCAATCTTTTCAGTGGCTATCTCATCTTTACTGTAACAAGTCTTGTTTCGCATAGGGTTCACATTCCTTTAACTGAATTCAAATTCTTTGTGACCTAGCTTGTGACAATTGTAGCACTTGAACTTGAATTTTCAAAAGTTTTTACTTTTTGTATGCAAGGCTGTAGTCTCAGTATTTTACTCAAAGTGCACATATTCTGGGAACTGTAGCAACTTTGCTTTGACTGTCTGTGGTTAACTTTGCTATGTTTGCTTCCAATGCCTCAACTAGGAAGTAAAACTCAGGTGTCAAATTCTGTAACAGTGCTGCAGCAATTTTTTCATAAAGTTTGTATATTCTCCCCGTATTCTCCCCGTATTTGTGTGGGTTTCCTCCGGGTACTCCGGTTTCCTCCCACAATCCAAAAATATACTGGTAGGTTAATTGCATCCCTTCAAAATTAACCCTAGTGTGAATGTGTGTATGTGTACATGTGGTAAAGATTGTAAGCTCCTCTGGAGCAGGGACTGATATGAATGGCCAAATATTCTCTGTAAAGCACTGCAGAATGTGTGTCTGCTATATAAATAACTGGTAATAAATAAATAAATAAATAAATAATAAATAAATAAATAATAAACTGTTTGCAACAGACATGGAAAAAGATTCTTTGTGTTTACATAATAACATAGGCCCTCATTCCGAGTTGTTCGCTCGGTATTTTTCATCGCATCGCAGTGAAATTCCGCTTAGTACGCATGCGCAATGTTCGCACTGCGACTGCGCCAAGTAACTTTACTATGAAGAAAGTATTTTTACTCACGGCTTTTTCTTCGCTCCGGCGATCGTAATGTGATTGACAGGAAATGGGTGTTACTGGGCGGAAACACGGCGTTTCAGGGGCGTGTGGCTGAAAACGCTACCGTTTCCGGAAAAAACGCAGGAGTGGCCGGAGAAACGGTGGGAGTGCCTGGGCGAACGCTGGGTGTGTTTGTGACGTCAACCAGGAACGACAAGCACTGAACTGATCGCACAGGCAGAGTAAGTCTGGAGCTACTCAGAAACTGCTAAGTAGTTAGTAATCGCAATATTGCGAATACATCGGTCGCAATTTTAAGAAGCTAAGATTCACTCCCAGTAGGCGGCGGCTTAGCGTGTGTAACTCTGCTAAATTCGCCTTGCGACCGATCAACTCGGAATGAGGGCCATAGTTAATGAGAAAAAAGACAAGTTTTCCATCAAGTTCAACCTGTATTAAAAATCCTACACTATTCTGTTTGTAGGGGTAATTCAGACCTGACTGCTAGGGTGCGTTTTTTGCATCCCTGCGATCAGGTAATTGTCACAAACAGGGGGAGGGTATTTGCTGTATGCAGGTGTGCAATCACATTTGTTGGAGAGCTGCATAAACATGAGTTTGTGCAGACTCTGCTCAGCCCAGGACTTACTCTGGTGCTGCGATGATCGGGGCCGGAGCTGACATCAGAAACCCTCCCTCCAAACACCTGGGACACTCCTACAAAATGGTCGGTTGCCACTCACAAACGGCCTCTTCCTGTCAGTCACCTTGCGATCGCTTTTGTGATCACCTTGCTTTTTTCGCACCATCCCGTTGCTATACACCAATGCCCGATGCAGTACAGATCTGATCACCCACTGTGTGAAAACGCACAGCAGCGATCAGGTCTGAATTACCCCCTGTATCCATTAGTTCTTCTCTAACTATTCCAGTGTGGTTTTTTGTCCAGTTGACAATTAGAAAGCATGCTTCTAATACTACCATACATTCATTTTAAATGCTATAACCCTGAATATCTTTTTCAATTAGAAATTTATCTAATCCATTTTTAAACATATTGACTTAGTCCTCCATTACTACCTTCTCTGACAGAAAGTTCGGAATCCTTACTGGGAAGAACCCCTTCCTTCGTTGGGTATGACATTTTTCTCCTTTCACCTCGGAGGGTGTCCTCGTGTCCTATGTAGAGATCTCTCAATAAACAAAACTAGAGATGAGCGGGTTCGGTTTCTCTGAATCCGAACCCGCCAGAACTTCATGTTTTTTTTCACGGGTCCGAGCGACTCGGATCTTCCCGCCTTGCTCGGTTAACCCGAGCGCGCCCGAACGTCATCATGACGCTGTCGGATTCTCGCGAGGCTCGGATTCTATCGCGAGACTCGGATTCTATATAAGGAGCCGCGCGTCGCCGCCATTTTCACACGTGCATTGAGATTGATAGGGAGAGGACGTGGCTGGCGTCCTCTCCATTTAGATTATAAGAGACTGAGAGAGATTTACTGGAGCTGACTAGGAGGAGTACTGTTACTGTAGAAGTGTAGAGACTGAGTGGAGAGAGTTTACTAGTGAGGACAGTGCAGTTTACTTTATAATCCGTTCTCTGCCTGAAAAAAGCGATACACAGCACACAGTGACTCAGTCACATACCATATCTGTGTGCACTGCTCAGGCTCAGGCCAGTGTGCTGCATCATCTATTATCTATATATAATATTATATATATATCTGTCTGACTGCTCAGCTCACACAGCTTATAATTGTGGGGGAGACTGGGGAGCACTACTGCAGTGCCAGTTATAGGTTATAGCAGGAGCCAGGAGTACATAATATATTATATAGTGAGTGACCACCAGACACACAGTGCAGTTTATTTAATATATCCGTTCTCTGCCTGAAAAAAGCGATACACACAGTGACTCAGTCAGTCACATACCATATCTGTGTGCACTGCTCAGGCTCAGGCCAGTGTGCTGCATCATCTATTATCTATATATAATATTATATATATCTGTCTGACTGCTCAGCTCACACAGCTTATAATTGTGGGGGAGACTGGGGAGCACTACTGCAGTGCCAGTTATAGGTTATAGCAGGAGCCAGGAGTACATAATATATTATATAGTGAGTGACCACCAGACACACAGTGCAGTTTATTTAATATATCCGTTCTCTGCCTGAAAAAAGCGATACACACAGTGACTCAGTCAGTCACATACCATATCTGTGTGCACTGCTCAGGCTCAGGCCAGTGTGCTGCATCATCTATTATCTATATATAATATTATATATATCTGTCTGACTGCTCAGCTCACACAGCTTATAATTGTGGGGGAGACTGGGGAGCACTACTGCAGTGCCAGTTATAGGTTATAGCAGGAGCCAGGAGTACATAATATATTATATAGTGAGTGACCACCAGACACACAGTGCAGTTTATTTAATATATCCGTTCTCTGCCTGAAAAAAGCGATACACACAGTGACTCAGTCAGTCACATACCATATCTGTGTGCACTGCTCAGGCTCAGGCCAGTGTGCTGCATCATCTATTATCTATATATAATATTATATATATCTGTCTGACTGCTCAGCTCACACAGCTTATAATTGTGGGGGAGACTGGGGAGCACTACTGCAGTGCCAGTTATAGGTTATAGCAGGAGCCAGGAGTACATAATATATTATATAGTGAGTGACCACCAGACACACAGTGCAGTTTATTTAATATATCCGTTCTCTGCCTGAAAAAAGCGATACACACAGTGACTCAGTCAGTCACATACCATATCTGTGTGCACTGCTCAGGCTCAGGCCAGTGTGCTGCATCATCTATTATCTATATATAATATTATATATATCTGTCTGACTGCTCAGCTCACACAGCTTATAATTGTGGGGGAGACTGGGGAGCACTACTGCAGTGCCAGTTATAGGTTATAGCAGGAGCCAGGAGTACATATTATATTAAAATTAAACAGTGCACACTTTTGCTGCAGGAGTGCCACTGCCAGTGTGACTGACCAGTGACCTGACCACACTGACCACCAGTATAGTTAGTAGTATACTTATATTGTGATTGCCTGAAAAAGTTAAACACTCGTCGTGTGACTTCACTTGTGTGTTTTTTTTTTTTTTATTCTATAAAAATAAAACTCATTCTGCTGACAGACAGTGTCCAGCAGGTCCGTCATTATATAATATATAATATATACCTGTCCGGCTGCAGTAGTGATATATATATATTTTTTATATCATTTATCATCCAGTCGCAGCAGACACAGTACGGTAGTTCACGGCTGTGGCTACCTCTGTGTCTCTGCACTCGGCAGGCAGTCCGTCCATAATTGTAATACCACCTAACCGTGGATTTTTTTCATTCTTCTTTATACATACATAGTTACATAGACATCTTCTCTTTATCAACCAGTCTATATTAGCTGCAGATACAGTACAGTACGGTAGTTCACGGCTGTGGCTACCTCTGTGTCTGCACTCGGCAGGCAGTCCGTCCATAATTGTATACCACCTAACCGTGGTTTTTTTTCATTCTTCTTTATACATACATAGTTACATAGACATCTTCTCTTTATCAACCAGTCTATATTAGCTGCAGACACAGTACAGTACGGTAGTTCACGGCTGTGGCTACCTCTGTGTCTGCACTCGGCAGGCAGTCCGTCCATAATTGTATACCACCTAACCGTGGATTTTTTTCAGTCTTCTTTATACATACATAGTTACATAGACATCTTCTCTTTATCAACCAGTCTATATTAGCTGCAGACACAGTACAGTACGGTAGTTCACGGCTGTGGCTACCTCTGTGTCTGCAGTCGGCAGGCAGTCCATAATTGTATACTAGTATCCATCTCCATTGTTTACCTGAGGTGCCTTTTAGTTGTGCCTATTAAAATATGGAGAACAAAAATGTTGAGGTTCCAAAATTAGGGAAAGATCAAGATCCACTTCCACCTCGTGCTGAAGCTGCTGCCACTAGTCATGGCCGAGACGATGAAATGCCAGCAACGTCGTCTGCCAAGGCCGATGCCCAATGTCATAGTACAGAGCATGTCAAATCCAAAACACCAAATATCAGAAAAAAAAGGACTCCAAAACCTAAAATAAAATTGTCGGAGGAGAAGCGTAAACTTGCCAATATGCCATTTACCACACGGAGTGGCAAGGAACGGCTGAGGCCCTGGCCTATGTTCATGGCTAGTGGTTCAGCTTCACATGAGGATGGAAGCACTCAGCCTCTCGCTAGAAAAATGAAAAGACTCAAGCTGGCAAAAGCAGCACAGCAAAGAACTGTGCATTCTTCGAAATCCCAAATCCACAAGGAGAGTCCAATTGTGTCGGTTGCGATGCCTGACCTTCCCAACACTGGACGTGAAGAGCATGCGCCTTCCACCATTTGCACGCCCCCTGCAAGTGCTGGAAGGAGCACCCGCAGTCCAGTTCCTGATAGTCAGATTGAAGATGTCAGTGTTGAAGTACACCAGGATGAGGAGGATATGGGTGTTGCTGGCGCTGGGGAGGAAATTGACCAGGAGGATTCTGATGGTGAGGTGGTTTGTTTAAGTCAGGCACCCGGGGAGACACCTGTTGTCCGTGGGAGGAATATGGCCGTTGACATGCCAGGTGAAAATACCAAAAAAATCAGCTCTTCGGTGTGGAGGTATTTCACCAGAAATGCGGACAACAGGTGTCAAGCCGTGTGTTCCCTTTGTCAAGCTGTAATAAGTAGGGGTAAGGACGTTAACCACCTCGGAACATCCTCCCTTATACATCACCTGCAGCGCATTCATAATAAGTCAGTGACAAGTTCAAAAACTTTGGGTGACAGCGGAAGCAGTCCACTGACCAGTAAATCCCTTCCTCTTGTAACCAAGCTCACGCAAACCACCCCACCAACTCCCTCAGTGTCAATTTCCTCCTTCCCCAGGAATGCCAATAGTCCTGCAGGCCATGTCACTGGCAATTCTGACGAGTCCTCTCCTGCCTGGGATTCCTCCGATGCATCCTTGCGTGTAACGCCTACTGCTGCTGGCGCTGCTGTTGTTGCCGCTGGGAGTCGATGGTCATCCCAGAGGGGAAGTCGTAAGCCCACTTGTACTACTTCCAGTAAGCAATTGACTGTTCAACAGTCCTTTGCGAGGAAGATGAAATATCACAGCAGTCATCCTACTGCAAAGCGGATAACTGAGGCCTTGACAACTATGTTGGTGTTAGACGTGCGTCCGGTATCCGCCGTTAGTTCACAGGGAACTAGACAATTTATTGAGGCAGTGTGCCCCCGTTACCAAATACCATCTAGGTTCCACTTCTCTAGGCAGGCGATACCGAGAATGTACACGGACGTCAGAAAAAGACTCACCAGTGTCCTAAAAAATGCAGTTGTACCCAATGTCCACTTAACCACGGACATGTGGACAAGTGGAGCAGGGCAGGGTCCGGACTATATGACTGTGACAGCCCACTGGGTAGATGTATGGACTCCCGCCGCAAGAACAGCAGCGGCGGCACCAGTAGCAGCATCTCGCAAACGCCAACTCTTTCCTAGGCAGGCTACGCTTTGTATCACCGGTTTCCAGAATACGCACACAGCTGAAAACCTCTTACGGCAACTGAGGAAGATCATCGCGGAATGGCTTACCCCAATTGGACTCTCCTGTGGATTTGTGGCATCGGACAACGCCAGCAATATTGTGTGTGCATTAAATATGGGCAAATTCCAGCACGTCCCATGTTTTGCACATACCTTGAATTTGGTGGTGCAGAATTTTTTAAAAAACGACAGGGGCGTGCAAGAGATGCTGTCGGTGGCCAGAAAAATTGCGGGACACTTTCGGCGTACAGGCACCACGTACAGAAGACTGGAGCACCACCAAAAACTACTGAACCTGCCCTGCCATCATCTGAAGCAAGAAGTGGTAACGAGGTGGAATTCAACCCTCTATATGCTTCAGAGGTTGGAGGAGCAGCAAAAGGCCATTCAAGCCTATACAATTGAGCACGATATAGGAGGTGGAATGCACCTGTCTCAAGTGCAGTGGAGAATGATTTCAACGTTGTGCAAGGTTCTGATGCCCTTTGAACTTGCCACACGTGAAGTCAGTTCAGACACTGCCAGCCTGAGTCAGGTCATTCCCCTCATCAGGCTTTTGCAGAAGAAGCTGGAGGCATTGAAGAAGGAGCTAAAAGGGAGCGATTCCGCTAGGCATGTGGGACTTGTGGATGCAGCCCTTAATTCGCTTAACAAGGATTCACGGGTGGTCAATCTGTTGAAATCAGAGCACTACATTTTGGCCACCGTGCTCGATCCTAGATTTAAAGCCTACCTTGGATCTCTCTTTCCGGCAGACACAAGTCTGCTGGGGTGCAAAGTAGAGATGAGCGGGTTCGGTTCCTCGGAATCCGAACCCGCCCGAACTTCATGTTTTTTTTCACGGGTCCGAGCGACTCGGATCTTCCCGCCTTGCTCGGTTAACCCGAGCGCGCCCGAACGTCATCATGACGCTGTCGGATTCTCGCGAGGCTCGGATTCTATCGCGAGACTCGGATTCTATATAAGGAGCCGCGCGTCGCCGCCATTTTCACTCGTGCATTGAGATTGATAGGGAGAGGACGTGTCTGGCGTCCTCTCCATTAGAATAGAGATAGATTAGATAGAGAGAGAGAGATTGTGCAGAGTCGCAGACAGAGTTAGTTTACCACAGTCAGTGACCAGTGCAGTTGCTAGTTAACTTTTATTTAATATAATATATCCGTTCACTTCTCTCTGCTATATCCGTTCTCTGCCTGAAAAAAAAAACGATACACAGCACAGTCAGTCACACAGTGTGACTCAGTCTGTGTGCACTCAGCTCAGCCCAGTGTGCTGCACAGTCATCAATGTATAAATTAAAAGCTTATAATTAATTGTGGGGGAGACTGGGGAGCACTGCAGGTTGTTAGCAGGAGCCAGGAGTACAATTATATTAATTAACAGTGCACACTTTTGCTGCAGGAGTGGTGACCAGTGCCTGACCACCAGTATAGTATTGTTGTATACTACTAATATCTCTTTAAATATCAACCAGTCTATATTAGCAGCAGACACAGTACAGTGCGGTAGTTCACGGCTGTGGCTACCTCTGTGTCGGCACACGGCAGGCAGTCCGTCCGACCAGAATTGTATTATTTATTATTATATACCTACCACCTAACCGTGGTTTTTTTTTCATTCTTTATACCGTCATAGTGTCATCCTAATTGTTACGAGTATACTACTATCTCTTTATCAACCAGTGTACAGTGCGGTAGTTCACGGCTGTGGCTACCTCTGTGTCGGCACACGGCAGGCAGTCCGTCCGACCAGAATTGTATTATTTATTATTATATACCTACCACCTAACCGTGGTTTTTTTTTCATTCTTTATACCGTCATAGTGTCATCCTAATTGTTACGAGTATACTACTATCTCTTTATCAACCAGTGTACAGTGCGGTAGTTCACGGCTGTGGCTACCTCTGTGTCGGCACACGGCAGGCAGTCCGTCCGACCAGAATTGTATTATTTATTATTATATACCTACCACCTAACCGTGGTTTTTTTTTTCATTCTTTATACCGTCATAGTGTCATCCTAATTGTTACGAGTATACTACTATCTCTTTATCAACCAGTGTACAGTGCGGTAGTTCACGGCTGTGGCTACCTCTGTGTCGGCACACGGCAGGCAGTCCGTCCGACCAGAATTGTATTATTTATTATTATATACCTACCACCTAACCGTGGTTTTTTTTTTCATTCTTTATACCGTCATAGTGTCATCCTAATTGTTACGAGTATACTACTATCTCTTTATCAACCAGTGTACAGTGCGGTAGTTCACGGCTGTGGCTACCTCTGTGTCGGCACACGGCAGGCAGTCCGTCCGACCAGAATTGTATTATTTATTATTATATACCTACCACCTAACCGTGGTTTTTTTTTCATTCTTTATACCGTCATAGTGTCATCCTAATTGTTACGAGTATACTACTATCTCTTTATCAACCAGTGTACAGTGCGGTAGTTCACGGCTGTGGCTACCTCTGTGTCGGCACACGGCAGGCAGTCCGTCCGACCAGAATTGTATTATTTATTATTATATACCTACCACCTAACCGTGGTTTTTTTTTCATTCTTTATACCGTCATAGTGTCATCCTAATTGTTACGAGTATACTACTATCTCTTTATCAACCAGTGTACAGTGCGGTAGTTCACGGCTGTGGCTACCTCTGTGTCAGCACACGGCAGGCAGTCCGTCCGACCAGAATTGTATTATTTATTATTATATACCTACCACCTAACCGTGG
Source organism: Pseudophryne corroboree (assembly GCF_028390025.1). NCBI lineage: Eukaryota > Metazoa > Chordata > Amphibia > Anura > Myobatrachidae > Pseudophryne > Pseudophryne corroboree. The sequence continues at coordinate 349,591,811 of NC_086447.1, forward strand.
TTTTTTTTTCATTCTTTATACCGTCATAGTGTCATCCTAATTGTTACGAGTATACTACTATCTCTTTATCAACCAGTGTACAGTGCGGTAGTTCACGGCTGTGGCTACCTCTGTGTCGGCACACGGCAGGCAGTCCGTCCGACCAGAATTGTATTATTTATTATTATATACCTACCACCTAACCGTGGTTTTTTTTTTCATTCTTTATACCGTCATAGTGTCATCCTAATTGTTACGAGTATACTACTATCTCTTTATCAACCAGTGTACAGTGCGGTAGTTCACGGCTGTGGCTACCTCTGTGTCGGCACACGGCAGGCAGTCCGTCCGACCAGAATTGTATTATTTATTATTATATACCTACCACCTAACCGTGGTTTTTTTTTCATTCTTTATACCGTCATAGTGTCATCCTAATTGTTACGAGTATACTACTATCTCTTTATCAACCAGTGTACAGTGCGGTAGTTCACGGCTGTGGCTACCTCTGTGTCGGCAGTCGGCAGGCAGTCCGTCCATCCATAATTGTATTATTATTATAATATATACCACCTAACCGTGGTTTTTTTATACCACCTAACCGTGGCAGTCCGTCCATAATTGTATACTAGTATCCAATCCATCCATCTCCATTGTTTACCTGAGGTGCCTTTTAGTTCTGCCTATAAAATATGGAGAACAAAAAAGTTGAGGTTCCAAAATTAGGGAAAGATCAAGATCCACTTCCACCTCGTGCTGAAGCTGCTGCCACTAGTCATGGCCGAGACGATGAAATGCCAGCAACGTCGTCTGCCAAGGCCGATGCCCAATGTCATAGTACAGAGCATGTCAAATCCAAAACACCAAATATCAGAAAAAAAAGGACTCCAAAACCTAAAATAAAATTGTCGGAGGAGAAGCGTAAACTTGCCAATATGCCATTTACCACACGGAGTGGCAAGGAACGGCTGAGGCCCTGGCCTATGTTCATGGCTAGTGGTTCAGCTTCACATGAGGATGGAAGCACTCAGCCTCTCGCTAGAAAACTGAAAAGACTCAAGCTGGCAAAAGCACCGCAAAGAACTGTGCGTTCTTTGAAATCCCAAATCCACAAGGAGAGTCCAATTGTGTCGTTTGCGATGCCTGACCTTCCCAACACTGGACGTGAAGAGCATGCGCCTTCCACTATTTGCATGCCCCCTGCAAGTGCTGGAAGGAGCACCCGCAGTCCAGTTCCTGATAGTCAGATTGAAGATGTCAGTGTTGAAGTACACCAGGATGAGGAGGATATGGGTGTTGCTGGCGCTGGGGAGGAAATTGACCAGGAGGATTCTGATGGTGAGGTGGTTTGTTTAAGTCAGGCACCCGGGGAGACACCTGTTGTCCGTGGGAGGAATATGGCCGTTGACATGCCAGGTGAAAATACCAAAAAAATCAGCTCTTCGGTGTGGAGGTATTTCACCACAAATGCGGACAACAGGTGTCAAGCCGTGTGTTCCCTTTGTCAAGCTGTAATAAGTAGGGGTAAGGACGTTAACCACCTCGGAACATCCTCCCTTATACGTCACCTGCAGCGCATTCATAATAAGTCAGTGACAAGTTCAAAAACTTTGGGTGACAGCGGAAGCAGTCCACTGACCAGTAAATCCCTTCCTCTTGTAACCAAGCTCACGCAAACCACCCCACCAACTCCCTCAGTGTCAATTTCCTCCTTCCCCAGGAATGCCAATAGTCCTGCAGGCCATGTCACTGGCAAGTCTGACGAGTCCTCTCCTGCCTGGGATTCCTCCGATGCATCCTTGCGTGTAACGCCTACTGCTGCTGGCGCTGCTGTTGTTGCCGCTGGGAGTCGATGGTCATCCCAGAGGGGAAGTCGTAAGCCCACTTGTACTACTTCCAGTAAGCAATTGACTGTTCAACAGTCCTTTGCGAGGAAGATGAAATATCACAGCAGTCATCCTACTGCAAAGCGGATAACTGAGGCCTTGGCATCCTGGGTGGTGAGAAACGTGGTTCCGGTATCCATCATTACTGCAGAGCCAACTAGAGACTTGTTGGAGGTACTGTGTCCCCGGTACCAAATACCATCTAGGTTCCATTTCTCTAGGCAGGCGATACCGAAAATGTACACAGACCTCAGAAAAAGAGTCACCAGTGTCCTAAAAAATGCAGCTGTACCCAATGTCCACTTAACCACGGACATGTGGACAAGTGGAGCAGGGCAGGGTCAGGACTATATGACTGTGACAGCCCACTGGGTAGATGTATGGACTCCCGCCGCAAGAACAGCAGCGGCGGCACCAGTAGCAGCATCTCGCAAACGCCAACTCTTTCCTAGGCAGGCTACGCTTTGTATCACCGCTTTCCAGAATACGCACACAGCTGAAAACCTCTTACGGCAACTGAGGAAGATCATCGCGGAATGGCTTACCCCAATTGGACTCTCCTGTGGATTTGTGGCATCGGACAACGCCAGCAATATTGTGTGTGCATTAAATCTGGGCCAATTCCAGCACGTCCCATGTTTTGCACATACCTTGAATTTGGTGGTGCAGAATTTTTTAAAAAACGACAGGGCCGTGCAAGAGATGCTGTCGGTGGCCAGAAGAATTGCGGGACACTTTCGGCGTACAGGCACCACGTACAGAAAACTGGAGCACCACCAAAAACTACTGAACCTGCCCTGCCATCATCTGAAGCAAGAAGTGGTAACGAGGTGGAATTCAACCCTCTATATGCTTCAGAGGTTGGAGGAGCAGCAAAAGGCCATTCAAGCCTATACAATTGAGCACGATATAGTAGGTGGAATGCACCTGTCTCAAGTGCAGTGGAGAATGATTTCAACGTTGTGCAAGGTTCTGATGCCCTTTGAACTTGCCACACGTGAAGTCAGTTCAGACACTGCCAGCCTGAGTCAGGTCATTCCCCTCATCAGGCTTTTGCAGAAGAAGCTGGAGGCATTGAAGGAGGAGCTAACACGGAGCGATTCCGCTAGGCATGTGGGACTTGTGGATGCAGCCCTTAATTCGCTTAACAAGGATTCACGGGTGGTCAATCTGTTGAAATCAGAGCACTACATTTTGGCCACCGTGCTCGATCCTAGATTTAAAGCCTACCTTGGATCTCTCTTTCCGGCAGACACAGGTCTGCTGGGGTTGAAAGACCTGCTGGTGACAAAATTGTCAAGTCAAGCGGAACGCGACCTGTCAACATCTCCTCCTTCACATTCTCCCGCAACTGGGGGTGCGAGGAAAAGGCTCAGAATTCCGAGCCCACCCGCTGGCGGTGATGCAGGGCAGTCTGGAGCGACTGCTGATGCTGACATCTGGTCCGGACTGAAGGACCTGACAACGATTACGGACATGTCGTCTACTGTCACTGCATATGATTCTCTCAACATTGATAGAATGGTGGAGGATTATATGAGTGACCGCATCCAAGTAGGCACGTCACACAGTCCGTACTTATACTGGCAGGAAAAAGAGGCAATTTGGAGGCCCTTGCACAAACTGGCTTTATTCTACCTAAGTTGCCCTCCCACAAGTGTGTACTCCGAAAGAGTGTTTAGTGCCGCCGCTCACCTTGTCAGCAATCGGCGTACGAGGTTACATCCAGAAAATGTGGAGAAGATGATGTTCATTAAAATGAATTATAATCAATTCCTCCGCGGAGACATTGACCAGCAGCAATTGCCTCCACAAAGTACACAGGGAGCTGAGATGGTGGATTCCAGTGGGGACGAATTGATAATCTGTGAGGAGGGGGATGTACACGGTGATATATCGGAGGGTGAAGATGAGGTGGACATCTTGCCTCTGTAGAGCCAGTTTGTGCAAGGAGAGATTAATTGCTTCTTTTTTGGGGGGGGTCCAAACCAACCCGTCATATCAGTCACAGTCGTGTGGCAGACCCTGTCACTGAAATGATGGGTTGGTTAAAGTGTGCATGTCCTGTTTTGTTTATACAACATAAGGGTGGGTGGGAGGGCCCAAGGATAATTCCATCTTGCACCTCTTTTTTCTTTTCTTTTTCTTTGCATCATGTGCTGATTGGGGTGGGTTTTTTGGAAGGGACACCCTGCGTGACACTGCAGTGCCACTCCTAGATGGGCCCGGTGTTTGTGTCGGCCACTAGGGTCGCTAATCTTACTCACACAGCTACCTCATTGCGCCTCTTTTTTTCTTTGCGTCATGTGCTGTTTGGGGAGGGTTTTTTGGAAGGGACATCCTGCGTGACACTGCAGTGCCACTCCTAGATGTGCCCGGTGTTTGTGTCGGCCACTAGGGTCGCTAATCTTACTCACACAGTCAGCTACCTCATTGCGCCTCTTTTTTTCTTTGCGTCATGTGCTGTTTGGGGAGGGTTTTTTGGAAGGGCCATCCTGCGTGACACTGCAGTGCCACTCCTAGATGGGCCCGGTGTTTGTGTCGGCCACTAGGGTCGCTAATCTTACTCACACAGCTACCTCATTGCGCCTCTTTTTTTCTTTGCGTCATGTGCTGTTTGGGGAGGGTTTTTTGGAAGGGACATCCTGCGTGACACTGCAGTGCCACTCCTAGATGGGCCCGGTGTTTGTGTCGGCCACTAGGGTCGCTTATCTTACTCACACAGCGACCTCGGTGCAAATTTTAGGACTAAAAATAATATTGTGAGGTGTGAGGTATTCAGAATAGACTGAAAATGAGTGTAAATTATGGTTTTTGAGGTTAATAATACTTTGGGATCAAAATGACCCCCAAATTCTATGATTTAAGCTGTTTTTTAGTGTTTTTTGAAAAAAACACCCGAATCCAAAACACACCCGAATCCGACAAAAAAAATTCGGTGAGGTTTTGCCAAAACGCGTTCGAACCCAAAACACGGCCGCGGAACCGAACCCAAAACCAAAACACAAAACCCGAAAAATTTCAGGCGCTCATCTCTAGTGCAAAGACCTGCTGGTGACAAAATTGTCAAGTCAAGCGGAACGCGACCTGTCAACATCTCCTCCTTCACATTCTCCCGCAACTGGGGGTGCGAGGAAAAGGCTCAGAATTCCGAGCCCACCCGCTGGCGGTGATGCAGGGCAGTCTGGAGCGACTGCTGATGCTGACATCTGGTCCGGACTGAAGGACCTGACAACGATTACGGACATGTCGTCTACTGTCACTGCATATGATTCTCTCAACATTGATAGAATGGTGGAGGATTATATGAGTGACCGCATCCAAGTAGGCACGTCACACAGTCCGTACTTATACTGGCAGGAAAAAGAGGCAATTTGGAGGCCCTTGCACAAACTGGCTTTATTCTACCTAAGTTGCCCTCCCACAAGTGTGTACTCCGAAAGAGTGTTTAGTGCCGCCGCTCACCTTGTCAGCAATCGGCGTACGAGGTTACATCCAGAAAATGTGGAGAAGATGATGTTCATTAAAATGAATTATAATCAATTCCTCCGCGGAGACATTGACCAGCAGCAATTGCCTCCACAAAGTACACAGGGAGCTGAGATGGTGGATTCCAGTGGGGACGAATTGATAATCTGTGAGGAGGGGGATGTACACGGTGATATATCGGAGGGTGAAGATGAGGTGGACATCTTGCCTCTGTAGAGCCAGTTTGTGCAAGGAGAGATTAATTGCTTCTTTTTTGGGGGGGGTCCAAACCAACCCGTCATATCAGTCACAGTCGTGTGGCAGACCCTGTCACTGAAATGATGGGTTGGTTAAAGTGTGCATGTCCTGTTTTGTTTATACAACATAAGGGTGGTTGGGAGGGCCCAAGGACAATTCCATCTTGCACCTCTTTTTTCTTTTCTTTTTCTTTGCATCATGTGCTGATTGGGGAGGGTTTTTTGGAAGGGACATCCTGCGTGACACTGCAGTGCCACTCCTAGATGGGCCCGGTGTTTGTGTCGGCCACTAGGGTCGCTAATCTTACTCACACAGTCAGCTACCTCATTGCGCCTCTTTTTTTCTTTGCGTCATGTGCTGTTTGGGGAGGGTTTTTTGGAAGGGACATCCTGCGTGACACTGCAGTGCCACTCCTAGATGGGCCCGGTGTTTGTGTCGGCCACTAGGGTCGCTAATCTTACTCACACAGCTACCTCATTGCGCCTCTTTTTTTCTTTGCGTCATGTGCTGTTTGGGGAGGGTTTTTTGGAAGGGCCATCCTGCGTGACACTGCAGTGCCACTCCTAGATGGGCCCGGTGTTTGTGTCGGCCACTAGGGTCGCTAATCTTACTCACACAGCTACCTCATTGCGCCTCTTTTTTTCTTTGCGTCATGTGCTGTTTGGGGAGGGTTTTTTGGAAGGGACATCCTGCGTGACACTGCAGTGCCACTCCTAGATGGGCCCGGTGTTTGTGTCGGCCACTAGGGTCGCTTATCTTACTCACACAGCGACCTCGGTGCAAATTTTAGGACTAAAAATAATATTGTGAGGTGTGAGGTATTCAGAATAGACTGAAAATGAGTGTAAATTATGGTTTTTGAGGTTAATAATACTTTGGGATCAAAATGACCCCCAAATTCTATGATTTAAGCTGTTTTTTAGTGTTTTTTGAAAAAAACACCCGAATCCAAAACACACCCGAATCCGACAAAAATAATTCGGTGAGGTTTTGCCAAAACGCGTTCGAACCCAAAACACGGCCGCGGAACCGAACCCAAAACCAAAACACAAAACCCGAAAAATTTCAGGCGCTCATCTCTAAACAAAACGCCCAATTGCTCCATGTATTGTCCCTTTATATATTTGTAAATAGTAATAATGTCTCCTCTTAGACGCCTCTTTCCAAGTGTAAACATATCTAACCTAGTAAACCTTTCCTCATACTCCAGTTCCTCTATCCCCTTTATAAATTTTGTAGCTCGCCTATGAACCCTTTGTTAGGGTCTCCTGCTCTGTGCTGCCACGTCGTCATGGCAACTGGGAGACAAGTGCTAGCGGAGTAACCTGAGCGTAGCTGATACTCCGGTTCAGGTCTTTTGCTGTGCAGTGGTTACAGGCTCTGTGCACGACAGGGGATCCGGTGCTGGTTTTTGTGCTCACAGTCTGTGAGGTCTGAGTGGGGCGTGGACAGCACCTGCTATATAAACCCTCTTCTCAGGTTAGGCAGATGCTGCTGAATCTTTGTTGGTTAGTCAGTTCCTGAAAGCTAGCTAGTACTGTGTAAACTTTGTATTTGTTTGTTGCTTACTGCAAATAGGCCTTGGGATTTGGTATTACACTCTGCCAATCCAGACCTAGCAGTAAGACTGGAGTCAGTCGTTTAACCTGCTGGGGTTCTTTTGCTACTCTGTGAACCTAGCAAGTTTGCGGCTGTATTCTCAGACTTGCCTGCCAAAATCCTTTCTCACTGTGCAAGGTGTTCAGGTGTCAGTTTAGTGGCAGTAAGCTGAACCAGTGCACTGCAAGTGAGGACTAGGATTGTGGAGACTCTCCTTGTGTCTATTATTCCATCTCTGACCAAGGAGTTTACTGCCACACCTGTTGGTAACCCTTTAGGGTTTTGCTGTTGCCCTTAGCAACAGCATTTCGGGTTCTCTACGTATTAAATCACTACATCTCGCTTCTTTCCATCTGAGCATTCCTAATACTAGGGAGACACCCAGTTTCTTAGCCTTTGGGCTTCTCTGTTCACTTTGTGTTTATTTTGTTACCCTATCACCTTCTGTGTATGTAATGTCATATTCCCCAGTCTGTCTGTGAGTTCATTTGTTTTGCATCCCTCACCGTTCAGACACCAGTACATTCTTGCTGGCACTGGTGTGCATAACATATTCAGCAGCCAATACTCCTGTTGAAATTTTGTGGGAATATGGAGCATACCCCTCAAAATACTTTGCAACAGGTGGTCGATCAGGTTTAATGATTTGTCCATTAAAATGCACACCTCGCAGGCCGCTGGCGGAGCTCCCGCAGCAGCAGTACCTTCAGGGGTTAAGGAGCCGAAAGTAAATCTCCCGGATCGTTTTTCTGGAGATCGCTCACAGTTCTTTTGTTTCAAGGAGAGCTGCAAGCTATATTTCCAGCTTAGGCCTCAGTCTTCTGTGTCGGAGATTCAGCGGGTGGGCATAGTGATTTCCTTGCTACAAGGAGACCCACAGGTCTGGGCATATGGGTTGCAGCCTGACTGTCCGTCGCTTAAAAGTGTTGATGCTTTTTTTACGGCACTGGGCATGTTGTATGATGACCCTGACAAGACGGCCTCAGCCGAGGCTCAGATTTCGATCCTTAAGCAAGGGCAAAGGCCAGTTGAGGTTTATTGTACGGAGTTTCGGAAGTTGGCCCATGATACCCAGTGGAATGACCCAGCCCTGAGACACCAGTACCGCAGAGGTCTTTCTAACCAGTTAAAAGACCAACTAGTACAATATCCCTTGCCTGATAGCTTGTATCAGCTCATGCAGTTATCCATTCGGGTGGATAGACGGCTGAGAGAGCGCAGGCTTGAAAGGGAGACCGAGGTTTCCTTCTTTCCCAAGGGAACCTCAGACTCTGAGGAATTATCCGAGGAGCCTATGCAGATTGGGGCTACCCGCGTCTCCTCGCGTGAGAAGACGCGGAGGAGACAGCAGGGGTTATGTTTGTACTGTGGGAATAAAGGTCATGTGGTAGTATCATGCCCAGAAAAGCCGGAAAACTTCAGGGCCTGAGGGTGATGGGAAATATCCTGTCAGGTCAGAAGTCGGAATTTCCCAAGAAGACTTTTATCATTCCGGTGACCTTGAAGATCCTCGGTCAAACTGTCAAGACTGAGGCCTTTGTGGACAGTGGGGCCGACGGGGTTTTTATGGACCGCCAATTCGCCCTGAAACACTCTGTTCCCTTAGTACCCTTGGCATCGGAAATTGAGATTTGTGGGTTAAACGGGGAACCATTATCCCAGGGTAAAATTACCTCTTGCACTAGCCAGATTTCTTTGTTTATTGGAGCCACACACTCTGAAAAATTGTCCTTTTATGTGACTGTCTGTACTTTTGCCCCATTGGTGTTGGGGTTACCCTGGTTAAGGGCCCACAATCCTCAATTTGACTGGGTCTCTGGGGAGATTCTTAGTTGGGGTACTGATTGTTTCAGGAGTTGCTTGAGCCTTCCAGTCAGGCTTTCGCAGCTAAGTTTGCCAGGATTGCCAGGATGTTATGCAGATTTTGCGGACGTGTTCTCCAAAAGAGTTGCAGAGGTACTCCCTCCCCATCGCCCCTATGACTGTGCCATTGATTTGTTGCCGAATGCTAAGCTTCCCAAGAGCAGGTTGTACTCCCTGTCACGTCCTGAGACTCAGGCTATGGCAGAGTACATTCAGGAGAACTTGGCTAAGGGATTTATCAGACCTTCACAGTCTCCAGTTGGGTCGGGGTTCTTCTTCGTGGGTAAAAAGGACGGTTCGTTGCGACCCTGCATCGACTTCAGGGAATTTAACCGTATCACGATTAAAAACTCATACCCACTGCCTCTCATTTCGGTCTTGTTTGACCAGCTTCGTACTGCCACCATTTTTTCTAAGATTGACCTACGCGGTGCGTACAATCTAATCCGAATAAGAGAGGGGGATGAATGGAAGACTGCCTTTAATACCCACTCAGGGCATTATGAATATTTGGTGATGCCTTTTGGGCTCTGTAATGCCCCGGCAGTCTTCCAGGACTTCATGAACGATGTGCTCAGGGAATATTTGGATAGATTCTTAGTTGTATACTTAGATGACATCCTAATCTTCTCCCATTCCCTGGAGGAACATCGGAAGCATGTACGCTTAGTCCTCCAGAAACTCAGAGACCACCGGCTTGGGGCAAAGCTGGAGAAGTGCGAATTTGAAGTTCAACAAATCGCATTTCTAGGATATATTATCTCCCCAGAAGGTTTCCAAATGGAGGGTTCAAGGTACAGGCAGTCCTGGATTGGGTGCAGCCCACTAGTTTGAAGGCGCTTCAGCGTTTTCTGGGCTTTGCGAATTTTTATAGACGATTTATCGCTGGATTTTCGTCTATAGTGGCGCCCTTGGTGGCACTCACTAAGAAAGGGGCGGATGTTGCTCACTGGTCTTGTGAGGCCAAAGCGGCTTTTGCCCGTCTCAAAAGGGCATTTGTCTCGGCCAAGGTGCTGCGACACCCAGATCCAGAGCGTCCTTTTGTGGTGGAGGTGGATGCCTCTGAGATGGGTATTGGGGCAGTGCTCTCTCAGATGGGGGTGTCTGATAATCGCCTTCATCCCTGTGCTTACTTTTCCCGTAAATTTTCGCCTGCCGAGATGAATTATGACGTGGGTAACCGGGAATTGTTGGCTATTAAGGATGCACTCGAGGAGTGGAGACACTGGCTTGAGGGGGCTAAGTTTGTGGTCTCAATTCTCACCGACCATAAGAATTTGGCATATTTAGAGTCAGCGAAGCGCCTCAATGCCAGGCAGGCACGATGGGCTTTGTTTTTCGCTCGCTTCAATTTTTTGATAACATATCGCCCTGGGTCAAAAAACATCAAGGCTGATGCGCTCTCGCGGAGTTTTGCTCCAATCCAGGAGACCACTGAGGAGCCATTGCCCATTGTGTCCCCATCATGTATTAAAGTGGGCATTACCCAGGACCTCTTGTCATTAGTCCTTAGAACACAGGAGCAGGCTCGTCCAGACCTTCCGGTAGGTCTTTTGTTTGTGCCTCCTAGGTTAAGACAGCGAGTGTTCCTGGAATTCCATGCCAAGAAGTCGGCAGGTCACCCGGGTATTGCCAGAACTCGGGAGTTGCTATCTAGGGCGGTGTGGTGGCCCTCGGTGGCTAGGGATGTGGATCAGTGGGTTCGGGCATGTGACATCTGTGCCCGAAATAAGACTCCTAGAGGGGTTCCTGTTGGCCCATTACATCCACTCTCTATTCCATCTAAGCCATGGACCCACATTTCCATGGATTTTGTTGTGGACTTGCCCAAATCCTCGGGGATGACAGCCATCTGGGTTGTCGTTGACAGGTTTTCGAAGATGGCGCACTTCGTTCCATTGGTTGGGCTGCCATCGGCCAGACGCCTGTCTGAATTATTTATGCTGCATGTTGTGCGCCTCCACGGGTTGCCACTTGATGTGGTCTCTGACCGCGGATCCCAGTTTGTGGCCAAATTCTGGAGGGCATTTTGTTCCGATCTCCAGATTTCTGTCAGCTTGTCGTCAGGCTACCATCCGCAGTCTAATGGGCAGACTGAAAGGGTGAACCAGTCCTTGGAGCAGTTCCTCAGGTGTTATGTTTCCAAGTGTCAGACTGACTGGGTGGCTCATCTGTCCATGGCGGAGTTTGCCTATAACAACGCGGCTCACTCTGCTACAGGGATCTCTCCCTTCCTTTGTGTGTATGGGCATCATCCTAAGGCCAATTCTTTTGACCCCCTGGATTCCACGCCTGGTGGTTCCTCTGTGGTTTCGGTCCTTAGAGGTATTTGGAGGAAAGTGAAGAAAGCCCTTGTGTCTGTGTCATTAGTGACCAAAAGGGTTTTTGATAAGCGGAAAAGACCCTGCAGCTTCAAATTAGGAGACTTCGTCTGGTTGTCTACCAAGAATTTGAAGTTGAGACAGCCATCTCATAAGTTTGGCCCCCGGTTCATCGGTCCTTATAAGATCACTAGGGTTATCAATCCGGTGGCATTTCAGTTAGATCTACCCCATTCTTTGGGTATCAATAAAACATTTCATTGTTCCCTTTTAAAACGGGCGATTTGTAATCCTTCTTCCAGTGGAAGACCTTCCCCTCTTCTGATACGTGGCCAGAGGGAGTTTGTTGTTGAAAGGATTCTTGACTCCAAGATGGTTCGGGGTCGGCTGTCATTTTTGGTGCACTGGAAGGGGTATGGCCCGGAGGAGCGGTCGTGGGTACGCAGTTGTGATCTTCATGCCCCCAAACTGTTACGCTCTTTCTTCTCGCAGTTCCCCGATAAACCCGGTGGTAGGGGTTCTTTGACCCCTCGTCAGAGGGGGGGTACTGTTAGGGTCTCCTGCTCTGTGCTGCCACGTCGTCATGGCAACCGGGAGACAAGTGCTAGCGGAGTAACCTGAGCGTAGCTGATACTCCGGTTCGGGTCTTTTGCTGTGCAGTGGTTACAGGCTCTGTGCACGGCAGGGGATCCGGTGCTGGTTTTTGTGCTCACAGTCTGTGAGGTCTGAGTGGGGCGTGGACAGCACCTGCTATATAAACCCTCTTCTCAGGTTAGGCAGATGCTGCTGAATCTTTGTTGGTTAGTCAGTTCCTGAAAGCTAGCTAGTACTGTGTAAACTTTGTATTTGTTTGTTGCTTACTGCAAATAGGCCTTGGGATTTGGTATTACACTCTGCCAATCCAGACCTAGCAGTAAGACTGGAGTCAGTCGTTTAACCTGCTGGGGTTCTTTTGCTACTCTGTGAACCTAGCAAGTTTGCGGCTGTATTCTCAGACTTGCCTGCCAAAATCCTTTCTCACTGTGCAAGGTGTTCAGGTGTCAGTTTAGTGGCAGTAAGCTGAACCAGTGCACTGCAAGTGAGGACTAGGATTGTGGAGACTCTCCTTGTGTCTATTATTCCCTCTCTGACCAAGGAGTTTACTGCCACACCCGTTGGTAACCCTTTAGGGTTTTGCTGTTGCCCTTAGCAACAGCATTTCGGGTTCTCTACGTATTAAATCACTACATCTCGCTTCTTTCCATCTGAGCATTCCTAATACTAGGGAGACACCCAGTTTCTTAGCCTTTGGGCTTCTCTGTTCACTTTGTGTTTATTTTGTTACCTTATCACCTTCTGTGTATGTAATGTCATATTCCCCAGTCTGTCTGTGAGTTCATTTGTTTTGCATCCCTCACCGTTCAGACACCAGTACATTCCTGCTGGCACTGGTGTGCATAACACCCTTTCAAGCTCTAAGATATCTTTTTTATAGTGTGGAGCCAAGAACTGTACACAATATTCCAGATGCGGCTGTATCAATGATTTATACAGTGGTAGGATTACACTCTCATCCTTTGTCTCAATTCCCCGTTTTATGCATGCTAATACCTTATTTGCCTTCATTGCTGCAGTATGACATTGGGTACTGTTGTTGAGTCTATTATCAATAAGCACCCCCAAATCTTTTTCTAATACCACTTCTCCTACATTATCCCTATTTAATTTGTAGGTTGCATGTTTATTTTTAGTCCCAAAGTGCATAACTTTACATTTATCTTTATAAAAACCTCATTCTCCATGTAGCTGCCCAAACTTCCAGTTTAAATAAGTCGTTCTGTAGGGACTCAACATCCATGACTGAGTTAATTACCCTACCCAGCTTAGTAACATCTGCAAAAATTGACACTGAGCTTTCCAGACCTACTTCTAAGTCATTAATGAATATATTGAACAGTAGTGGCCTTAGTACTGACCATTGTGTTATTCCACTGAATACAGTGGCCCAGTTGCAAAACATCCCATTAACCACCACCTGCTGTTCCCTGTTATCCAACCAATTACTTACCCAAGTACAAATCGTGTTTGTGAGCTCTCTTAATTTGAAAATCAGGCTCATTTGAGGCACTGTATCGAAGGCTTTAGCAAAATCTTAATAGACCACATACACTGCGTACCCCGGTCAAGATTATCGTTCACTGTCTCATAGAAGCTAATTAAGTTAGTTTGACATGACCTGTCCCTCACAAAACCATGCTGGTTCCTATTCATGACCTTGGTGGTCTCCAAGAACTCCTGTATGCTATCCCTTAATATTCCCTCCAATATTTTCTCCACTATAGATGTCAAACTTACTGGTCTATAGTTACCAGGATGAGTTTTGATTCCCTTTTTTGGAATTACCTCAGCTATTCGCCAGTCCTTTGGTATCATACCTGTTTTAATTGAATCATCGTAAATTATATATAAGGGCCTTACTAGTTCGAAGTTTAGCTCCATAAGAACCCTTGGGTGAAGTCTATCTAGACCAGGAGATTTATTTATCTTAATTTTGCTTAGTCACTCACTATATACATATGCACATCAATATTTCACCTACATAAGGATTAAATTCAGTCTTTAAATATTTCTATGAAAATTGCTGATGACGAATACATTCACACCCATCTGTTGTTATTACAGTTATTAATTTATGCTTATTATGATTTAAAGGTTTAAGCACTGCATTTGCAGGCTTTGCGTATGTCCTGAAATATAGATATACTGTCATTTATGGATTATCACTGGTCAAATTTTAGAGAGATGTGCGCCAGACCATTTTTGTTGGTTTTGGTCATTGTGCTAATTTGTTGTTCTGTTTTGTTTTTGGATTCGGCTTTGGATTTGGATTCGTCCGTGACTGTTTTTGGTTTGGGATTCTCCCCAAATTGACAAAAAAGCTAAAATCACATAATTTGGGCCTTTTTTCCCCCCTATAGTATTATTATTAATATTATTAACCTGAATAACATTCATTTCCAGTCAATTCTGACTACCTCACAGATCACAAAATTGTTTTCATCTGCTTTATTATTATTATTACCAGTTATTTATATAGTGCACACATATTCCACAGCGCTTCACAGAGAATACTTGCCCATTTACATCAGTCCTTGCACCATTGGAGCTTACAATCTATATTCCCTATCACACACACACATTCATGCTAGGGTTAATTTATTTGTTGGGATCCAATTAACCTACCAGTATTTATTTTTTGGATTGTGGGAGGAAACCGGAGTACCCGGAGGAAAACCCACACAAGTACGGGGAGAATATACAAACTCCACACAGTTAGAGCCATGGTGGGAATTGAACCCACGACCTCAGTGCTGTGAGGCAGTAATGCTAACCATTGCACCATCAGTACTGCTTTACGCCAAAGGCTGCAGCGACCTGGCTGGTTACTAAGCAACAAAGCAGTGCACTAGAGTAAAGCCCACCAAACAGTACAAACAATAAAGCTATATATTTATTTTTATTTTTTAACTCGCAGCCTTGTGTGTAGTCACAGGGCTTTGAACAAAGCACACCAGGGTAAAGTGCACCATCAGTACAAATAATAGAAGAATATATTTATTTTTCACTTCACAGCTCAACTCACACTGCAGCAATTCAAAGGGATTTTATTTTATTATGTATGTGAATAACTTTTTTTTAACAATGACAGTACACACTGTAGTGCTGCTTGTGATCACAATGCCACTTTAGATGGACACAGCACAGCCAATTTAAGCAACAGAGTGCAGCGCAGCACACAGCAGTGTGTCCCTTTATACAGTAGTACCCTTTGATCGCTTATTGCCCTTACCTGAGTCAGTGAAGTCACAACAAAGGTGCAGCCTGGTAGTGTTCCATGGATTGGGATAAAGTAAAGGCTGCAGATTCTGGATAGTCACAGCCACAGATTCTGTATACTGTAGCTGCCAGTGCCTCTGCCTGGACACTGCTGGGTGGCCACATCAGCCTTTGACTGAGTCATGTTTATGTTGCATGCAACTGCCAAAAGCTATAACCATAGGCTGAAAGCACATGTCAGTCTGGAGTTGGAGGCCGCCTCTGCCTCACTCAGGGGTATATTTACTAAAGTGTGGGTTTTTAGAAGTGGAGATCAATTCTACTTATCATTTATCTAGCACCTGCTAGAAGATAATAGCTAGAATCTAATTGGTTGCTCTAGGCAACTTCTCCACTTCTAAAAACTTGCACTTTAAAAAAATATACCACACAGTCTCTGCTGCAGCCAGGCAACCCTAGTATCATCCACCCATAAAGCGAAGCAGCAATACGCATAAACCCAGCATAGTCCATAGTCCCTGGCGCTGCAAACTGGTCCCTGCTCACTGGCCCCTAATAGGCATCAGTGCACAGAACGCTGGGTAAATTGGATTTTTAAACCCCTCTCTTGCATCTGATTTCCTGCTGTCTCTGGGTGAGCTGGAAAACTCGGACCTCTGTTTCTCCAGTTACAGCTGTGAAAACCATAAAACCTAGAGTTATAAACCTCCACTACAGTTGAAGAATGTGCAGGCCTTGTTTTCTTCTCCCTTGGAGGGAGCTGATCCCACCAGAATGTGGGCAATTGTGGTGAGACACAAGCCCTCTCACCAGGGGTGTAGCCAGAGCTTTGTGGGTCCTACAGCATAATTTTTAAGGGGCCCCTGTCCAAATGCTTCTAGAGTGACACCTCTATAAAGAAGTTGTTAATTTTATGCCTTATAATAGTGCTCTAGTTAATGGTATGCCCCATAGTAGAGCCATAGTTTATTTTATGAACCATAATAGTACCCTAGTTTATTTTATGAACCATAATAGTACCCTAGTTCACATTATGTCACATTGTAGGGCTGCCAGTACACATTATGCCTCACAGTACCCCCAATTCACATAATGACATACAGTGCTCCCAGTTCATATTATATCACAGTACAGTGCCCCAGTTCATATTATGCCACATTATAGTGCCTCCACTTTATAATATACCACACTATAGAGCCTGCACTTCATATTGTGCCACATTACAGTGCCCCCAGTTCATATTATGTAACATTATAATGCTCTCCCATTAATTTTATACCACATTACAATGAGCAGGTCCAGGGGCATAACTAAATATATTGTAGGCCAAAGGCAAAATTTTGTAAGGGCCTCTATGTATCACCCAATGACGAAAAATTTATATAACACATTTAACTGTGACAGGGAAGGTTGGCCCCTCTCCTGCTGCACTCCCTGCATCTATGGTAGCTACGCCCTTGCCTCTCACCACATTTCCCCCCTTTTGCTTTTCCATGCTTGAGGGAGTGCAATTCTTCCTTTGTGTCGCCCGACACCATTCAGCCTTTCTAAATTCGCTGGAAAAGACATCCTTATCTCTGGTTCGGGAACCGGGCTGATTCTTTCTGACAATCATCTCAGGTGTGGAAAATGTGAATGAAAGAGAAATGATCAAAGGCGACAAATGGAAGACAATGTGAATGCAAATGAAGAAATATAAAGAAAATCATTGAAAATAAATAAATAAGATAATTTCTACAATACGGTGAGTTTTCCGAAGAAAGTCCTCTGGTCAACTCACCGTATTGTAGAAATTATCTTATTTATTTATTTTCATTGATTTTCTTTATATTTCTTCATTTGCATTCACATTGTCTTCCATTTGTCGCCTTTGATCATTTCTCTTTCATTCACGTTTTCCACATTTCCAATACCTGGTTGGGCAGGTATTAAGGGATCTGATTGGGCTGACTAGATTCAGTGCGCCATAGTTCACCTTTCTCTTCTTTAATCATCTCAGGTGTATCTTTTTCCTTCTTGCCATATGTGGTGCATTCTGGCAAAGGAACAAATTGACCCCTTTTCTTGCGGACACTAGGCTGCATGCTTTTTCTCCACTGTAAGGACAACGTATCCCTCAATGGGACAGCATGACAACCGAGTGGTCCAGCAAAGAGTACCATGATCAGACTTTCATCTATTATCTCTTGCCTGACAGCTTGGCACTGCTTCTCCAGAACGCAATGTTGTCACTGCTTAACAGCTTCTTTCCCTTGTCCCACTGACCATGTATCCACCAACGGAACAGTTGAATGCCCAGGAGAACCAGAAAGGTACTTAGAGGTTTTCTCTCCAAAGAGGTCTGGCTGTGCTCTTCCACTCTTCTCCTTTTTATGAGGTAGGGCCTTAGAGACTTTATAGTAGTTTTGTCTCTGTAGTTCCTTTAAGAGCTCACTAAACCCTGGGAAATTGCATCCCAATATGAGAAGATAGGGGAACTTAGGAGGACCAACCACAGCAACCACCTCATAAGTGCACCCCTTTATGGTGAGGTTCACAAGCACCCCGGGGAAAGTTTTCTGTGGACCCATGTGTGCAGAGTACTTGAACTAACCCTGGCACCTTTTCCACTGGCATGGCAGGATAGCCTCTGAGATCAGAGTCAGCTCACTACCTGCGTCTATAACAGCTGTAAGTTCTTGTCCATTTAGCAACACAGTTTCCCGCACTAATGGATGTCTAGAATCCAGGGGTACCATCGTGCAAAAAGCGGGGTATGTAGCACCCACACTAGCAACCCCACACTCCTTAGGCTCTGCTTTTCCGGGACAGTCTCGCCTTATATCACCTGGCTCTCCACATTCATAACAAATGACCCTGGAATCTCAAGTGGTGTTTCCTTCTGGAGGGGTGACAGACGGGGTCACAGGCCACGGGATGCCATCTTAACTGGTCTTCCATTCCCTGGTTTCTTTTCTGATGTTTTTGACATATTTCCAGTGGTCTCATATTGCTCCAACACTGTGATTAATTCCTCTAAGTTCTGAGGATCAACATGTATGACCCAGCACTGCATATTCTGTCCGTGTGTTCTTATACACTGGTCAATTACCACCGTCTCCACAATCTGAGTGACAGTGCAGTCTTCTGGCTGGAGCCAACTCTGCCCCTGTCTGGTGAGTTCTGCCATCTGCTTTTGAATTGGGACCCCTGGTAATAGGGCCCATTCGTGGAAGCGCTGCACTTTACCAGAAGGAGTTAAACCTGACCGGGCTAGAATGGTGCTTTTAACCAAGTCATATTTTCCTGCATCAGCAGAAGATAGATCAGCATAGGCTTTCTGATCAGCTCACCAGTAAGATAGGGGGCAAGCTTATCAGCCCAAGTTTCAACTGGCTACTTTAAGAGCTGTTCCACCCTTTCAAATATTAATAAATACACATCTGGATCGTCTGAAGCAGACATTTTCTTTGCCTTGCAGCAGCTGTGGTGCCCATTGTTTGGCGCACTGAATCTAGTCAGCCCAATCTGCTCCTCTTGTCTTTTGATGGGAGGCTAACACATTTACTACAGCACTGAAATGTTCCTCCATGTTTATAGCAGATGGAGTATACATAAATGTTGGTGTTTTTAAATAAGAAGCCAGTTTGCACACACAGATAGGTTTTTAGTACTGCACACAAAAACAAAACACTTTTTTTTCTCTTTCCAGTAATGTATGGGTTAAACAGAACATAGAATAAAAACCTGAGGTTTACCCTTTCAGCAGTGCAGTGCATAATTACACCTCAATGTATGTGCTGTGCTCTGTTCGGGTGCACCTAACAGCAGCCAAACCTGTCTTTTGAACAGAAAACAGCACAGGTACAAACAGAAAAATAAAAACACAAACATAAAAAGTCCTAGCACTTCTTGTGATCCATCATCAGTCCTCTGTAGTGGCTTGCAGCCACACACATGCCATGCTGTCCGGTACAGCCAATGTCCATAATCCCTGTTACTGCAAACGGATCCCTGCTCACTGTGCCCTAATAGACATCAGCGCACAGAACTCTAGGTAAATGGGATTATTAAACCCCTCTCCTGCACCTGACTTCCTGCTGTCTCTGGGTGAAGTGGAAAACTCGGGCCTCTGTTTCTCCAGTTACAGCTGCGCAAACCATAAAGCCCGGAGGTATAAACCTCCACTACAGTTGTAGAAAGTGCAGGCCTTGTTTTCTTCTCACTTGGAGGGAGCTAATCCCACCAGATTGTGGGCAACTGTGGTGAGACACAAGCCCTCTCACCTTAATATGTATATATATATATATATATATATATTACTATTGCAAAATGCGGCCCTGATATTTATGAATTGTGGCTATGCCACATACTTGTCACACATAGCATGCATGGCTCACACCCCTGCTCCCACAGTGCGCACCTTGCACATTAGATGTTACAGGTGGGATGCGGTTACGATGATGGCTGTCGGGATCCCAGCAGTCGGAATGTCAATGCCGGAATCCCGACAGCCGTCAAAATGCTGACACTGAAATCCTGAAAATGTCAGGAGACCAACGTCGGAATCCCGACAGCTGGCATCCTGACCGCAAGTATAGCAAGCAAGTTAGGTTTAGGCTTGTGAAAAGGAGGGGGTAGGTTTAGGCAACACCCGGGTGGGGGGCGGGGTAGGGTTAGGGCTACCTTGTGAGGGAAGGGTATGTTAGGGTTAGGCTGCGAGGGGGGGGGGGGTTAGGGTTAGGCACCCCTGGGGAGGGTTAGGGTTAGGCTGCAGGGGAGGGAGCGTTAGGTAACGGGGATGGGTGGTTAGGTTTAGGCACCTCCAGGAGCATGTTAGGGTTGGGCACTAAGGGGAGAGGTTAGGGTTAGGCTGCAGGAAGGGAGGCAGGAATGGAGGGATAGGGGGTAGGGGAGAGGGGAGAACAGCCCTAACTCACCCTTGTCTGCATTACAGTGATCAGGATCCCGGCATCGGTATTATGACCGCCGGGATCCTGTAGACTGCAATTCATACTGAACATGTCACATGCAGATGTTCACCACAGCGATGGGAATAAGGAGGACTGGGAACAAGGGGAATAAGTATAATAAGATAGGAGGGGGAGAACACAGAAGGAGCACAGTTACTGAGGTTACCTACAGGTTTTATGGATCCATTTGTTAACTAGTATGTGTGTCTGTCATATGTGGAGGTCTGAGAGGTATGCATCGGGAATGTGGAATGTCTGTAGGCATGTAGGAAGATCTGGGTGTATGTGATGAGGTCTGAGGAGCATCTGATGCATGTTGGTACTATGGAGGGGTGAAGGGGTGGAAGTTAATTCCAGTCGCACAGAGGCAAGTTAGAGTTTGGAGCACCCCCCCCTAAAAATCAAAAGGGGAAAAAAATATGGTGTGTGTATGTGTGCTAGTGTGTGTGTAACAGGTAAGTACTGTGGATGTGTTGTGCAGGTGCAGGTGGACGTACCTGGATTGTTCACCCGGAATCACCTCTGGGACCAGAACTCACTGCTGGAACCCTAGACAGAGGAACGAGGAACCCCAACCCCAGAGGACCCAATATAATAGTCACCACGTTAGGACGGTGACATATAATTTATTATACAGGAACCACTATGGGATTAAAGGATTAAAGGCAAATACAATTCCACAAAGAGGAGAACAGTGCAAATAAGAATATACAATAATTTGACAAAACCATAATGTAACTTCACAATGTATCAGTATAATATCTCCTTTTACTGTGAATGTGCTAATCCCCTGTAATCCCCTATAATACCCTAACCTGGGCACAGGGTGGTGCATAACCTCAGCTGTCACTCGGATATACTTTTAACTCAAAGCATGTACTCAGTCCGGAGCTACTCTAAGTAGCAAAGAAGTCCCTTTAAATCTTTTGAAGTGTGAACACCCTACAAATTGCAGTCTCAAAATATAGCAGATAAAGCTAGTAATTGAAAGTCAATAGTAAAATAGAAATATATAACACAGTCTGTAGGGTAGGGTAGCAGAAGTAAGCACAGTTCGTACATGCAGAGTAGCGACAGCAGTTATACAGTATAGGGCAGCAGTTCAGTCACTTCCCCTGAGAAAATGAGCATGCAACTACCTGACACACATCAAAGTTTAGTTCAGAGTATTTGCCCAGTGCAGACATACAAGAGTAAGCTTGTAGCAAAAAAATTGCCTCAGGGTAGTACCATGCATAGCCTTATGACAGAAAGCAAAGGCAGAGGATGAAGCAGAGTTGTGTGGTATTGGAGGGCGCAATATAATTCCTGTGTTACGCTGTCTTTCACCACCTGACAGGGTAATTGTTGTAAACCTGAATAAAACTTCCCCTGTTCGTTATCACTGAGGCAGTTTAGAGTTCCTTTTGCTACCTGGTGCCTGCCTTTCCTGAGGTAAATTATGTCCAAAAAGGGTCGTGCTTGCCATTAAATGGATTCCCCTGTTGAGATGTACAATATTTGATACTGTCCAGTACTCTTAATAGCTGTGTCTGCCAAGTAAAAGGAAGAACGTCTCTCTCTCTCTCTCTCTCTCTCTCATCTGACCCCTATTCAGCTGTGTATGTGGAGCTGGGTGACTCTGGGTTTCTAACTGAGGGCATTAGCTGAAGTGTCTGTGCGTCAGAGATAGGTACCTGCTATCAGCGGCCTCACCCACTCCCCTCTATCACCTGAGACCTTTCCCGGCAGCTTCTCTCAGTACTGGGCAGGCTGGTGTTACTACAACAGCTGGCGGCTCTCACAGCGGTCTCCTCGGGACGGCTCCGCTATCCACAGCGTGTCTCCTCATGGCGGTCTCCTCAGCAGTGGCTCCGCTCTCCACAGCTTGTCTCCTCACAGCGGTCTCCTCAGTGACAGCTCCGCTCTCCACAGCGTGTCTCCTCACAGCGGTATCCTCAGGGTAGCATCGCTCTCTGCGTTGTTACCTCAGAGCACACTCACTGGATGGTAACTCCTCCTTCTGCTCTTCCCTCTCTGCACCACCCAATCAGCAGCTTCGATTCCTCCTGCTCTGCAGGTCTGCATCTGGGTCCTAGCGCTCCACAAGTTGCTGTCCTTTGGTTGCTGGCGTTGCCTAGCAACCTAAGCAAGGGGACGCTGTTAATCCTTTCAGCTGCACTGTGCCAGCTAGCGAGAAGTGAGGGTTCCGGGATAATTTAGGTGTCTCATACAGGTTGTCTCCAGTATATGGGTGATGGTACCTATATAGCCACATATATCCCCATAAATCCAAGTTAATAGGATATCCATGTCAGAATGTCACGTGTGTCTGTATAAACACATTTGACTACATAATTATAGTGTGCTCAGCTGGTCTACAGAGACCGGAGGCCGCAGTGAATTGCCAGGGTTCAAGCTATGCTATATGACAATGGCCGATGGGTCAGCTGTCTGCAGCATTGCGAATGAGCGTTCAGCGGCGGGTCCCATCTCACAGTACTACAGCAGCTGCAGGTGCACTATCACTTGCTGCAGCACAGATTGAGCTGTACCAAGTGGGAGCCATCCTGTCCCCTATTGCATATGTTAGATTGGCTCCTAAGACAGAGCAGACTAACTCTAAGCAGTGGTGGGTGCGCTGCAGAGCTCCATTGAAGAGCAGCGGTCACATTAGATCCCGCTGTGAACCACACAGTGCTCCTGTACATACAAGTGCCCCTTCAGGGCTTGGAGAACGGAAGCAGGCATCTCCATTGCCTCTGGGAGTTACGCCCCTGGAGGGGTGCATCATTGCATTTTACTTGCTCTGGGTACCAGGACCCCATGGAACACCTCTGCATCCACCAGATCATTGGCCGGGAGTGAGGTCATCATGGGGGATGGGTGGGCCTTTCTGTTTCATTTGTACAGGGCACCATCATGTCTGATGGCAGCCCTGCCTACAAGCTACAGTAGCTAGGGCATAGGAAAGTGTCAGAGAGGAGGTACATTGCACACTGACTAGACTGCAATATACACAGTAACAGGGGGTTACATTTACAGTCTATTCTGTGCGGCACACAACGGGTTGCATATGAAATCCTGGCGGACGGAATGCCGGCTGTCAATATCCCGCCAGCAGCATCCCGCCCGCCAGAATGCCGGCTGCGGGGTGAGCGCATAGAGGCCCCTTGCTGCGCTAGCCACGTTGCGGGCATTTTCTCGCTACACTTGCCACAGGTTCTATTCCCACTCTATGGGTGTCGTGGACACCCACAGAGTGGGAATAGCCCTGGCAAGGCTGTCGGCATTCTCTGTTGTCGGGATTCCGGAGTCAGGATCCTGAATGCTGAGATCCCGACTGCCCGGATATTAACTACATACCGACATAACTACAGTAGGGTTTATTTTTAAGGAGCAATTAACCTATCATTTGGAGCCAATGGGTATGAACTGCTCATTATTTGGCTGTGTACTATGTGGGAAGGTAGGCTGAGTCAATACTCCATAAAGAGACATCTTTCTGCTGCCAATTTTAGTGTCACATTAGATGTTCAGTTATGGAGTGGTCACGTGTTTTCCTGAATGTGACTAATAGTCAGCCAAAGTGTGGATTCTCTCTAGTTCTAAAATAATACATCCTTCTGTCATGTTGTTTTTGAAAGGCAAATAAGATTAAAGGTGTCAGAGTGGGTTATTTTCTGTGCATCTTTTAGCAATAAATGGCTCTCAGTTCTATTATCTCAGAGGCTCTCACTCTAGTTATGCACTTTGAATGGAAGAAATGTTCTCTGAATCAGCAGTTAAGCTGCATTACCACCCATTGGCACATTATACCCGTACAAGAACTCAGCGTCTTCCTGATCATTTTTTGTCATTAGAGACAGGCATTAAGAAAGAATAACTGCTTTGGAAGGTACTGTTGCTGAAGTGCATATCCTGTCTTTAATTCCACTATGAAGTCATTTATTATTAAATACCAGATAGATTTAAACAGGTGATTTTGCCTTTACTTAGCTCACTGCCAAATTACAATACCTATGCATTATTACCTCATTCACAATAACAGACTTTGGTGGAAGCAGGTTTCTAAGTTCTACTTACAGTACTATAAATTAGTATAAACATGTAACACATCATAGCTATGCTAATATCAGTATTGTATTTTCATGATGTAGACTGCTTTGCCAGCAGAAGTCTTCCACCAAAACTGTAAATGAACTATTAGAGGCTACGTACATACAAGGCCAGTTCTAGCCCTTTTGGCGCCCCGGGCGGGAAATAGGAGCGTGGCTTCATACAGGGGGTGTGGTCAGTTACGCCCCCTGTACAGTAGAGTAGCGCCGCTGAAAGAGAAGAAATAATAAAAAAAAAAAGAATACTTACTATCCCCGCTCCTGATTCCTGACCGCTGCAGACCTCCGCCTGCGCCGCTCCTCTCCTCGGATCTGGCATAGACAGACACTAGAGGTCAATTATGACCCCTAGCGTCTGTGTCAGTCCCACAATGCTGTGCGGTGCGCGATGACGTCATTGCGCACCGCACAGCAAAGGTCCTCTCCACGAAGGGAAACTAGTTCCCTTCACAGCGGGGGACACAGCGGGCAGCGGGGGGCACAGCAGTAGCGGATCTTATCATGGTGCGGCGCCCTCCGGAAGGCGGCGCCCGGGCAAGATCCGCTACTGGCTATATGTGTATGCTTTTTTTTGTTCTTATCTTGCATTGGATCCCAGCCTGTAATGACTCGCAAATTTGCCAGATTAATGGCCTAATTCAGTAAGGATAGCAAATTATGCTAATTAGAGGAATTTGCAATCCTTTTCCTAGTATGCTGGGGGCTGTCCATCGCTGAGCAAGGCCGCCCAGCATGCTGACTGCTACCCCCCTCCCCACCTTCAACAAGTAGAAATTGCAATCATATTGCAATTTCTGCTTGTTAGCAGCAACAGAGGACAGCTCCTGTCGGCTCAGCTTAGCGGAGTTCCAGGAGTCCCGCCGCCACATTCTTGATTGCGGCGGCTGCGTGTGACATCACGCAGCTGCCGTGAGCACGCCCTCGACACAAACCCGCACTGCCCCGCAACGCTCTGTCTCCTTCCTGGAAATGGAGTGTTGCCCACCACCCCCCTTCCCGCGACCGCCTCTGAATTACAGGAGATTCTAGGTAATGCTAAAAGTCCTTCATCTACAGATCGCAGTAATCGAGTGGGGCAGTATGGGATCAGAAGCTGATTCAGGTACCCTGGACATGTAATGCTTTGAAACTCAGTAAGCCAATCTTGAAGATGATTCGCCATCTTACAGGCAGCCAGTGAAGGGAGTAGAGGATGGGTGTTATGTGGCTAGAACGGGGCTGGTCGGTTAACAGGCTGGCAGCTGTGTTTTGCACCAGCTGTAAGCGCTGCAATTCTTTTGCTGGTAGACCAAGGTAGAGGGCATTACAGTAGTCTAATCGAGATGATACAAATGCATGTATGACTTTTGGCATATCATCTGAGGGAACTAAGTGCTTGATTCTGGCTGTGTTCCTCAGGTGAAAGAATAAGGATTTGATTGTGGCTGATATCTGATGTTTATGTGTCAAGCCACCATCCAGGACAACGCCAAGATTCTGCACAGATCAGTGATTTGTAATTCTGAATCCCCGAGTGTAAGTCCAGTTGGTTGGCTATGCTGCAGTCTTGTCCTTTGATGTTGCAGTCCTATCATAAGGACCTCTGTTTGATCCGGGAGTGGGGGTGGGGCCCTGCCTAATCCGCCAGTCCTGGGCACCACAATTTCTGATGGCAGCAAGACCCTCTCTACCACGCGCACACCAGTGGATTTGTATGTATACCACTGGGTTTACATACAAATCTCAATTAGGCCCAGTGTGCAGTACAAAGACAAATATCTAGCGAGCCTTTCACTCCCTGCTATCAATGAGTTTGGAAAGCTCTGATATTTTTTTTTATGGTTCACTCAAATGTAATTACGAAATGAATAGCATATGTTCAGCAGATTTTAGGAACTGTCATCTATAATATTGAAATGAATCCAAAGAACAAACAATTAAGAAGATTAAACAGATTATGCTGGTGTGGTGTTCCTCCTCTCCTGAATTATTGAAACTGTCTTTTTTTACAAGCATTTATTCAACAGAATTAAAAGCTGACGTGATTTGTACATTTATAGCAAACATAAACAAAATTAGGAGAAAAATTGGTGATGCCTCAGTAGTCATTTCTTAGAATTAAAAATTACTATCTGCTGAAATCTGTTTAATATTTCAGATTTATACCTTCAGATTGTTTTTCGCACTTGAGAGCCATTAAACTCTTCACCCTAAGTACATCACATGTATTTACAACACTGAATAGGGTACATAGAACATATAATATATAATATTAGGTTTCTTAAATGTGGCAGCTGCTGTGAATTTTATAGCATCTAGCATTGTATTTTCCCTTGTTAGCTCTTGGCTTCAGCAAACAAATAACCAGCAACATTCCATTGGTGTCAAGGGGTAATCTGATATTGTTGGAAAAACAAGGAAAACAATTTAGACTGAACTGTAAATATGTTGTATTGTTGAGTATTACAATTGATGGGCATGCATCGTTGTTATAGGAAAGAACTGTGCTGCTCAGATTCTTACAGACTGAAATGATATTCTCAGAAACCTGCGATTGTGGAAACCTGTACCCTACCTTGAGCGGCATTATAGAAAGGCTACTGAAGCCCTAGTCCCGAATTGACACATATATGGGACTTTCACAAACTACAGTATTTGGCTCCCTGTCACTTCTCATGCTGTAATTGTATTTCACAGAAAGCCAAGTGTGCTTGTTGCTCAGATTTTGAATATTGCTTCTTGCAAGTGATACCAGTATACTTTATGTACTCTTGTTAAATGTATCCTTATTTTTCCACATACATCACCCAACAACTTTTGTGTCTGACAACTGAAACAGCTTTGACCATGGGCCTAATTCAGATTGCATCACAAACGCGATGTGACCGCAATTTAAGCGATGGGACCCCTGCGGTGCAAGTCTCGTCTCGCGCATGCGCACGCAGTTAATGCAGTCTGTCCACATTAACCGCGAACGCCTCTGCCTTATTGGCAGGCACTGGCAGAGGTGTTCGCAGGGCGGCGATGGAGAGTTTTTGGGGTAGTGCCGGTGAAACGGGGGGGGGGGAGGGGGGGTGTCGGCTGCGTTTTTGGGTTTCGGGGCGGTTGTGTGTTGTCACATGCAGCCGCTCTTATAGAAAAAATGTCAGGTGGCCCCCACATAGCTTCTGCAACCATGCTCTAATTGCGGCACGATCGCAATTAGAGCGTGATCGTAGTTGGTGGGCGCAGGGTAGCATATTCTTGCCCTGCGATGGGCGGCCCCAGCATGCGATTGCACGAGTAGCAGATTCTGCTAAAAAGCAGAATCTGCTACTCTTACTGAATTAGGCCCCATGCCCGCAGACTACCACAGATTGCTCCTGGACAACCCATACCACACATTTCTTTAGGGAACATACTGTTGGACTGAAGCACTTGGCCCTAGACACACTGGCATACCTCCCAACATTTGGAAGCCTCAATTTGGGACTTCTGGCGTGGCGCAGAAAATGGGCATGGCCTATTGAAAAGGGGGCATGACTTCACGTAAATGACATGATCGCAAGCAACACCTCCAAATTTCTTCACAGTGGGGGCACGGCCAGCACTCTGTGAGCTGCTGGTCATGCCCTCAGTCCCTCTGACTCACTGGAATAGATGCCCTCAGTCCCTCTGACTCACTGGAATAGATGCGTCTATTCACCGCTGCTCTGCTCTGAGCAGAGCAGTGAGTGATAGGGAGCTCCCCAACTGCCCCCCCCCCCCCCCACCGCGGGACACTGCGGCCCGCGGGAGGGACAGCAGGACAGACCCATAAAATGGGACTGTCCTGCGAAAATCGAGACAGTTGGGAGGTATGCACACTGGTGCTGCTATTTTTTAATAATGAAACTCTGAGCTCTTGAAATGTACTTTTGAGCAGGCAACTTGGAATACAAGTATGACACTACAGAATAAGGACAGTCAGCTTTTAATTCAGTTTCCTCATCAGAGATCCTCCCTGTGAAGTCTCTCAAAGGAAATTAACCTGTGTGTGCCTGCCCGGGGGATTCAGTAGTACTGTAAGAGGCACGGGGGTGGGGCCCTGGGGAACAGAATTCAGCGCGCTCACTTACCAGGCCTACGTACCTCACGCCTCCCGTCCTTCACCTTCAGTCCGTCGAGGTATCTCAGACGATACTGGCACACGTCCAGACACGGAGAAGAACTTCCTGGGTCAGCTGAAAAGAATGGGGGACACACTACGCAGGGGTGGCCTACACTGGGCTGTCACAACTGAGGGCCTGAGCTGACGGGAGGCAGCCTCAGTTGTAGGGGCTGAGATGTACCGGAACCTGGGAGGTTGTATCAGACCCCTGGACATGTAAGTAATCGCCACTCAGACACTCTGCATGCAGAAGCTCAGGGACGGCGGCGGAGGCCGCGGGAGACGCCATGCCAGGTGTAATATGGCGTTCACTGTGACAGCGTCTCAGAGTGACAGGAGAGGATACAGGAATGTAAACATCAGGATAACAGATGGGATCCGGTCCTGGAGCGCTGAGCCAGCCTTAGGAGGCATCTGATGGGTAAGAAATGGCGTCCAGATACCCGGATCGTGACAGCACCCCCCCCTTTAGGAGTGGCCCCAGGACACTTCTTTGGCTTTTGAGGAAACTTGGAATGGAATCTCCGGACCAAGGCAGGAGCATGGACATCAGAAGCATTGGTCCATGAACGTTCCTCAGGACCATAACCCTTCCAGTCAATAAGATATTGTAGTTGACCGTAACGGTGACGTGAGTCCAGGATCTTGGCTACTTCATACTCAACGCCTCGTTGAGTTTGGACTTTCGGAGTTGGAGGAAGTGAGGAATGAAACCGATTCAAGATCAGCGGTTTCAACAGGGAAACATGGAATGTCCTGGGTATTTTTAAAAAGGGAGGCAACTGAAGTCTGTAAGCAACAGGATTGATGACTTGTTCAATCTTGAAAGGACCGATATAGCGAGGTGCAAACTTCATACTGGGAACTCTTAACCTCAAATTCTTCGTGGATAACCATACCCGATCACCCACCTTGAGAACAGGAACTGCTCGACGCTTCTTATCCGCAAACTTCTTGTACCTGAACGATGCCTTGAGCAGAGCTGATCGTACGCTCTTCCAGATATTGGCAAACTGATGCAAGGTGATATCCACTGCGGGAACAGAAGTTGCTGGAAGCGGTTGGAACTCAGGGACTTTAGGGTGGAATCCAAAGTTAGTGAAGAATGGTGTTGAAGCAGATGAAGAATGATACTGGTTGTTATGACAGAACTCGGCCCAGGGAAGTAATTGAACCCAGTCATCTTGAGAGGAGGACACATAGATGCGGAGGAAGGCCTCCAAGTCCTGATTCACCCTCTCGGTTTGACCATTGGTCTGAGGATGGTAAGCCGTGGAAAACTTTAGCTTGACTTGAAGGACTTGACATAAACTTCGCCAGAATTTGGCTGTGAATTGAACTCCTCGATCTGAGATAATTTCTTCAGGAAGACCGTGGAGTCGGAAGATCTCTTGTATGAATACTTGAGCCAACTTGGAAGCTGACGGAAGACCGGTGAGAGGAATGAAGTGTGCCATCTTGGTGAACCGGTCAACTACCACCCAGATGGTATTGAACTTGTTGCACATGGGTAAATCTGTAATAAAATCCATCGACAAATGGGTCCAAGGTCGACGGGGAACAGATAGTGGAACCAGTTGCCCCGCAGGCGACTGGCGGGATACCTTATGTTGAGCACACTTTGGGCAAGATGCAATAAACTCCAAGACGTCCTTTTTCAGAGTTGGCCACCAATAGGACCTAGAGATAAACTCCAGGGTTTTTTGGATACCTGTATGTCCGGCAAAACGGGAAGCATGGGCCCAATGCATGAGCTTCTTCCTTAGCATCGGTTTCACAAAACTTTTCCCTGATGGGGGCGTAGAGTCCATCCCTACCGTGGAGAATGCCAACGGATTTAAAATAGGATGCTTGTCTGAAGACTCTGACTCATTTTCTTGCTCCCATGAGCGGGAAAGGGCATCGGCCTTGCGATTCTGAGAGCCCGGACAGAACTGGAGTTTAAAGTCGAACCTGGAAAAGAAAAGTGCCCATCTGGCCTGACGAGGGTTGAGACATTGTGCGCCTTTCAGATATAAAAGGTTCTTGTGGTCTGTAAGTATGGTGATTGAATGAGAAGCTCCCTCCAACAGATACCTCCACTCTTCTAGAGCGAGCTTGATGGCTAGCAAATCCTGGTCGCCAATGGCATAGTTGCGCTCAGCTGGGGAGAACTTCCGGGAGAAGAAACTGCAAGGGTGTAAATGGCCATCTTTAGCCCTCTGAGATAACACCGCTCCTACTCCAACGGAGGAGGCATCCACCTCTAAGATGAAAGGAGAGTCGATGTCAGGCTGTTTCAGAACAGGCCCAGAGATGAACCTTTGTTTTAAAAGATGAAATGCTTGCATGGCTTCTTCAGACCACTTGGACGGGTTAGCACCCTTCTTAGTGAAAGCAGTAATAGGCGCCACAATGGTGGAAAAGTCTCGTATAAACTTTCGGTAATAGTTGGCGAACCCCAAGAACCTCTGGACCCCTTTGAGGGTTAAGGGTATCGGCCAATTTTGGATTGCTTGTAGTTTCTCAGGATCCATCTCTAGTCCGGAACCGGACACAATGTACCCTAGAAACGGAATGGACTTGACTTCAAAGACGCATTTCTCTAATTTGCAATAGAGATGATTGACACGGAGACGGGACAGAACCTCTTTAACCCAAAAACGATGTTCCTCTAAATCGTTGGCAAAAATGAGGATATCGTCTAGATAGACCACGACATGACGGTATAGAATGTCTCTGAAGATCTCATTGACAAAATGCTGGAAGACAGCTGGAGCATTACTCAATCCGAAGGGCATGACGAGGTACTCATAATGTCCGTCACGGGTGTTAAAGGCGGTCTTCCACTCGTCACCCTCACGGATCCGGATGAGATTGTATGCACCTCTCAAGTCCAGCTTTGTAAAGATGGTAGCTCCGCTAACTCTGTCAAAGAGCTCAGTAATCAGGGGTAAAGGATAACGGTTCTTGATGGTAATGTCGTTCAAACCTCTGTAGTCGATGCACGGCCGCAGACCACCATCTTTCTTTTTTACAAAAAAGAAGCCTGCGCCGGCTGGGGAAGAAGAAGGTCGAATGAACCCCTTGCTAGGTTCTCTTTAATGTATTCCTCCATAGAATGCGTCTCAGGCAGAGACAACGGATAAGTTCGGCCTCGAGGTGGAACCTTCCCTGGAACGAGATCAATCGGGCAGTCCCATTCTCTATGAGGAGGAAGGATATCAGCAGAAGCTTTACTGAACACATCCGTGAAATCTTGATATGGAGGAGGTGGAACATCAGACGACCTGGGGGAGGAAGAACAGACAGGCAATACTTTAAACAAACATGTCTCAGCACAGGAGGAACCCCATGCCAGGATTTGCGTAGTCGTCCAATCAATTGTAGGATTGTGAAGACGGAGCCATGGAAGGCCCAGGACCACAGGATATGTGGCTCTTGGAATCACTAAAAAAGAAATAAATTCGGAATGAAGAACTCCCACTCTCAGACGAACTGGTAGAGTCCTTAAAGAAATAACTGCATCAAAAATTTTGCTGCCATCCACGGCAGTTAAAGAAATGGACGAAGGAAGTCTCTCGGTGGGTAGGGACCACCGTTTAACATAGGCTTCGGTAATAAAGTTCCCAGCTGCTCCGGAATCAAGGAGGGCAATGACGTTCCGATAACGTTGAGCAACTTGAAGCGAGACTGGGAGATTACAATCTTGAGGAGATGGAGAGGAGATCATTACTCCTAGCCGGCCCTCTCCTTGGCGAGCTAGGATTTGGAGTTTCCCGGACGTTTGGGACAGGCATTAATGGTGTGAGACGGAGCTGCACAATAGAGACAGAGAGACTCGGAGAGACGTCTTCGGCGCTCAGCAGGAGTTAAACGGGAACGGCCAAGTTGCATGGGCTCATCTTTAGATGGTGACAGTTGACGAGGAGGAGGAGCAGAAGATTTTGGAGCAGATGATCTTCCACGCTCAGTTGCTCTCTCTCTGAAACGTAAATCAACTTTCGTGCAGAGTGAGATTAGCTCATCTAACTTAGAAGGTAAGTCTCTGGTAGCTAACTCATCTTTAATACGCTCAGATAAGCCATGCCAGAATGCAGCATACAGGGCCTCGTCGTTCCATGCCAGTTCGGATGCCAGGATCTGGAACTGTATCAGATATTGTCCTACAGTACGTGACCCCTGGCGTAAACGGAGAATCTCGGATGAAGCTGAGGTTACCCGGCCTGGCTCGTCGAAGATGCGCCTGAATGTTGACACGAAGGCAGAGTAGGAAGATAGCAGGGTGTCGGACCTCTCCCATAACGGTGATGCCCAATCAAGGGCTGAGCCACTGAGAAGAGAAATAATGTAGGCAATTTTTGTACGGTCACTAGGAAAATTGCCAGGTTGTAGCTCAAACTGAATCTCACACTGGTTGAGAAATCCCCTGCAGAATCTTGGAGATCCGTCAAATTTTGCTGGCGTTGGAAGATGAAGACGTGGAGCAGAAATGGGTAAGGTGGGTGGGGTTATAGCTGGAGTCACTGTGGTTGACGCACCAGACGCGCCTGATCCACGGAGAGTTGTCTGAATCCCATCCAGCCGAGTAGAGAAATCCTGGAGACAGCGGATGATGTGGCCCTGTGCAGCCTCCTGATGTTCTAGTCGGGCTGCCAGTTCTTGCATCGGCCTGGCCGCTTGATCCTGGTCTCCGGCTGGATTCATTAGGTCAGTGCTTACTGTCACAACTGAGGGCCTGAGCTGACGGGAGGCAGCCTCAGTTGTAGGGGCTGAGATGTACCGGAACCTGGGAGGTTGTATCAGACCCCTGGACATGTAAGTAACATGAATAATAACTGCCCGAAGGCGTGACCACGACAACTTGGATAAAAGTCAATGATGTTTATTATGACAACTCCGCAACACAGCAGCAGTAAAAGAAAACGTAAAAGTCAGCAAAGAATAAATACAGTTCCTGGGTACTACAGGATGGCAGGAGCCACAGGGCACTGGTAGTGTGAGATAGTTCTTATAATCTTCTAGATGGAAAGTCCTTACCAGGCCCGACTGTAGCAATGGAGATAACCCAGGATTGTGCCAGCTGGTGTTCCAGGAAAAGCTGGGTTGCTGAAGATAAAACGGCTGCTGTGGATACTGGCTGGAACCAGACTGTTGTTAGCACGGAGTGGATACTGGCTGGAACCAGTTAAATAATAAATGAACTTGGGAGCGATGAAATATGAACTGAAATGTAGAACTTGAGAGCGGAGAAATAATAATACCGGTGGAGAGTGGTAAAGTGTAGAAAGGACACCGGCCCTTTAAGAGAAGCTGTACTCTGCTGGAAGCTGGGCTGGAAGCAGGTAATGTTGTAGCTGGAAACAGATGAATCCACAATGGATTGGAGAGTCAGGCTACACCGCAGGTGGAATGCTGGTGCGGGTCTCTATGGTGGAAGTCTTGAGACAGGAGCTGGAACCTGGAAGACAATCACAGGAGAGAGACAAACAGGAACTAGGTTTGACAACCAAAGCACTGACGCCTTCCTTGCTCAGGCACAGTGTATTTATACCTGCAGCAAGGAAGGGATTGGCTAGGCAATTATGCAGATTATCAATACTGAGAACAGATTGGTGGAAATGATCAGCTGACAGAATCCAAGATGGCTGCGCCCATGCAGACACTTGGAGGGAAGTTTGGTTTGTAATCCATGTGGTAATGAAAACAGTAATGGCGGCGCCGGCCACCGGAGACAGGAGGCGCCAAGCTGACAGGTGCACATCCAACCACGCGGACACAGCGGAGGCCGCGGCTGACGTAATCGCCACTCAGACACTCTGCATGCAGAAGCTCAGGGACGGCGGCGGAGGCCGCGGGAGACGCCATGCCAGGTGTAATATGGCGTTCACTGTGACAGCGTCTCAGAGTGACAGGAGAGGATACAGGAATGTAAACATCAGGATAACAGATGGGATCCGGTCCTGGAGCGCTGAGCCAGCCTTATGAGGCATCTGATGGGTAAGAAATGGCGTCCAGATACCCGGATCTTGACATGGGCTCAGTGAAGGGTCATCATTGGCACTTGTGGCCTCAGACTGGGTGCCCCCGTAGTGGTGCGAAGCACCAGGGGCGACCCCGAACGAAAAACACCCAAAGGGGATGTGGGGGAGGGGGCAACATACACCACGAACACACCCAAAACACCTTTATGCTCACCAGCTATATACTTGGCTTCCGCAAGACGACTGGCCCTTCTTCTTTGCTCCTGTAAGAGAACACACAACACAGCCCACAGAACGTGGCGCTGCTTACGCTTTATGACGGAGAGACACTTATACAGAGGTTATAGCACGACACCGTAATACTGTTTCAACCTTGTGGTACTCACCAACGCGTACTTCCGACAGCCTACCTTCCATGGGGGCCTGGCTGTGGGGAAAACTGAGAACTCATCACACATGCGTCGTAGCGCCAACTTCAGCAACCTGCAGGGTATCGCCGACTTCAGCAACCTGCGGCGTAACGCCGACTTCAGCATCCTGCGGCGTAACGCCGACTTCAGCAACCTGCGGCCTATCGCCGACTTCAGCAACCTGCGGCGTAGCGCCGACTTCAGCAGCCTGCGGCCTAGCGCCGACTTCAGCAACCTGCGGCCTATCGCCGACTTCAGCAACCTGCGGCCTATCGCCGACTTCAGCAACCTGCGGCGTAACGCCGACTTCAGCAACCTGCGGCGTAACGCCGACTTCAGCAACCTGCGGCGTAACGCCGACTTCAGCAACCTGCGGCCTAGCGTCGACTTCAGCAACCTGCGCCCTAGCGCCAACTTCAGCAACCTGCGGCCTAGCGCCGACTTCAGCAACCTGCGGCCTAGCGCCGACTTACTGTACACACCATAGCGTTGGGCTCCTTGCCCTGGATGCCCCTTGCCTATGTCTGCCTAACTGTGGGGGGATAATGGGGGCCTAACGCCCTTTGGTACTCAGGCCGTGGGCCTGCCTAACTGTGGGGGGAAAATGGGGGCCTAACGCCCTTTGGTACTCAGGCCGTGGGCCTGCCTAACTGTGGGGGGGAAATGGGGACCTAACGCCCTACGCTGCTCAGGCCTAGTGCCTGTTTTTGCCCCACGGGCCTAGTGCCCGAATCCCTGGTGGTCTAGGGGGAAAGAGGGGCTACCACCTAGAACTACCCCCCACGGGCCTAGTGCCCGCCTAATGCCCCTCAGGCCTGGTGGGCCTAATGCCCCCTTTGGTCCCCCGGGCCTAGCGCCCGCCTAATGCACCTCAGGCCTAGTGCCTGCCATGCCCCATGGGCCTAGTGCCCGAATCCCTGGTGGTCTAGGGGGAATGGGGGGTGGCACCACCTGCACTTACCCGTCTTCGCCGGAGGCGGGATGGCTCCCACCACCTCCGGGCTTCCTGGAGACTTCACCTGGGCAGCGGTGGCCTGTGCAAGCTCTTTTGCGTTGCACACCGCTGGCCCAGGGCTTCCGACATCTTCACCCGGCGGGCGGCGGCGTGTAGCAGCTCTTTCGCACGTGCCGCCGCCCTCCAGGACTTCCGGCGCCGTCTTCTCGGTTCCGTCTTCGGGAGCTCTTCTCTGCTCCCTCCCCGCCGACGAATCTCTCTCCTCGCGCCCGGCGCTGGCTAATACAAGCCAGTGCGAGGGGGCGGGGCTATGACGTGGCGAGCCGGGATTTGCTCGCCGCCGCCACTCCTGATTGGCCACCAGTTCACGAGCCGTGATTGGCTCGCGGCTGGCGCCAAATTCAAAATACCGGGCGGCGATTGGCGGGGTCTGCGTCCCGGAGGATGCAGGCCCGCCGCCATCACCCGTGTGGAGCGGCGGTGGATATGCACCGCCGCCCCCACGCCCGCTGCCGAAATCTGCATTCAGCTGGGCAGGTGGAGACCGGACCAGGTCCGGTCCCCAGCGCCGCCCGAAGCCCGCGCTACCTCCGGCCCCATGGGACGAGGAGGGACGCGCATGTTAGTAGCAGGGCCAGTGACCGCACGAGTACACTGGCCCTTGCTACATTCCTCCATGCTTTTTCCTTTGTGGTCCCCACAAAGCTGGCCATCACCCTGGTTCCGGCGTCGGGGCCTCCATCACCTGTCTTGGCGGTTGGCCCCTGTTCAGGTGCCCCATCCGGTGTATCTGCGCCTGCATCTGTGGAGGGAAAACTCACCTTCCCCCTTTGGCCTGGGGGTGTTATCCCCTCGGGGACCACCGTGGGTGGTAGACCCTCCATGGTGATGGCGGTGGCCTCCTGGAGCTGGTTCCGGCTCTCTAGGACACATGGTCTCCCACTCGTCGTCGTCGGGGTCTTCCAGGTCTGTCCAGCTGGAGGATAGGTCATCCCTGGGCCAGGGGCACTCAGGCCGTTCGTGGTCGGGATCGCCGCAGCCCGTGCATCTCTCTACCTCCCCTTCGCTCCGGTCGTCGTCCCAGGTGCAGCCCTTGTGGTCGCCATCGTAGTCGTCACAGGCAGACCAGTCGACCTCCTGCATCCGACGCTCCTCCTGGCGCCTGTCCGACGCTCCCTTCCTCTCGACTTGCACTTGGCGCCAATTCCTAATCGCCCGGGATGAGGCGTGTGGGCAATCCGGCGATTCATGGTCCACTTCTCCACAGAGCGTGCACCAGGGCTCGTCCAAGCTCTGCTGGGTCCAGTGTGGCCCCTCCAATTGGACGGCTTGGTCGCTGCACTCTCGGGGGCCAATCCCTATGTTCCACGGGGATCGTTGATCTTGGGGGCTCGGTTGTGAAATAATGCCCGCCGCTATGGATCCCTGCGACCAACGGCTGCGTCTCGACATCCACTCTAGCAGCAGGTGGCCGGGAGTACTTCTCCGTCTGCTGGCCTGTCTGGTAGGGGTCGGTGGTGGCTTGCTGACGCTTCTTCTGGCGGCGCTCCTCTCAGTTACGCTTTACGGCTTGCTGCACTGCCCGTAGTAGGTCAGCGGACGTTAGGACGGGCCAGTTACTTCTATCCTCACATGCCAGGGGGTGGATCCGTTCTGGTGGCATTCTCCACATCGTGTCGGTCATCCGCAGATCCTGACGGCTACGCCAAATGTAAGAGGCACGGGGGTGGGGCCCTGGGGAACAGAATTCAGCGCGCTCACTTACCAGGCCTACGTACCTCACGCCTCCTGTACTCCACCTTCAGTCCGTCGAGGTAGCTCAGACGATACTGGCACACGTCCAGACACGGAGAAGAACTTCCTGGGTCGGCTGAAAAGAATGGGGGGACACACTACGCAGGGTTGGCCTACACTGGGCTCAGTGAAGGGTCATCATTGGCACTTGTGGCCTCAGACTGGGTGCCCCGGTAGTGGTGCGAAGCACCAGGGGCGACCCCGAACAAAAACGCCCAAAGGGGAGGTGGGGGATGACTGGCCCTTCTTCTTTGCTCCTGTAAGAGAACACACAACACAGCCCACAGAACATGGCGCTGCTTACGCTTTATGACGGAGAGACACTTATACAGAGGTTATAGCACGACACCGTAATACTGTTTCAACCTTGTGGTACTCACCAACGCGTACTTCCGACAGCCTACCTTCCATGGGGGCCTGGCTGTGGGGAAAACGGAGAACTCATCACACATGCGGCGTAGCGCCAACTTCAGCAACCTGCGGCGTATCGCCGACTTCAGCAACCTGCGGCGTAATGCCGACTTCAGCAACCTGCGGCGTAATGCCGACTTCAGCAACCTGCGGCCTATCGCCGACTTCAGCAACCTGCGGCGTAACGCCGACTTCAGCAACCTGCGGCCTAGCTCCCTCCCCGCCGACGAATCTCTCTCCTCGCGCCCGGCGCTGGCTAATACAAGCCAGTGCCAGGGGGCGGGGCTATGACGTGGCGAGCCGGGATTGGCTCACCGCCGCCACTCCTGATTGGCCACCAGTTCGCGAGCCGTGATTGGCTCGCGGCTGGCGCCAAATTCAAAATACCGGGCGGCGATTGGCGGGGTCTGCGTCCCGGAGGATGCAGGCCCGCCGCCATCACCCGCGTGGAGCGGCGGTGAATATGCACCGCCGCCCCTACGCCCACTGCCGAACTCTGCATTCAGCTGGGTAGGTGGAGACCGGACCAGGTCCGGTCCCCAGCGCCGCCCGAAGCCCGCGCTACCTCCGGCCCGTCCCAGACGAGGAGGGATGCGCATGTTAGTAGCAGGGCCAGTGACCGCACGAGTACACTGGCCCTTGCTACAGTACCACAGATACAGGTGTAAAGTAGAGATGTGCGGCGGGCACTTTTCGTGTTTTGTGTTTTGGTTCTAATTCCCCGCTCATGTTTTAGTTTTGGATTGGTTTTGCCAAAACTACCCTTTCGTGTTTTGGTTTTGATCTGGAAGATTTTTGAAAAAAACATAAAAACAGCTAAAATCACAGAATTTGGGGGTAATTTTATCCTAGGGTATTATTAACCTCAATAACATTAATTTCCAGTCTATTCTGAACACCTCACAATATTGTTTTTAAACCAAAAGGTTGCACCGAGGTGGCGGTATGATTAAGCTAAGCGACACAAGTGTGCGGCACAAACATCTGGCCAATCTAGGAGTGGCACTGCAGTGGCAGACAGGATGGCACTTAAAAAAACTAGGCCCCAAACAGCACATGATGCAAACAAAAAAAGAGATGCAAGATGGAACTGTCCTTGGGCCCTCCCACCCACCGTTATGTTGTATAAACAGGACATGCACACTTTAACAAACCAATCATTTCAGCGACAGGGTCTGCCACACGACTGTGGCTGGAATGACTGGTTTGTTTGGGCCCCCACCAAAAAAGAAGCAATCAATCTCTCCTTGCACAAACTGGCTCTACAGAGGCAAGATGTCGACCTCATTCTCATCCTCCGATCCCTCACCTCCTTCACTGTGTACATGCTCATCCTCACAGAGTATTAATTCATCCCCACTGGAATCCACCATCACAGGTCCCTGTGTACTTTCTGGAGGCAATTGCTGGTCAAGGTCTTCCTGGAGGAATTTAGAATTCATTTTGATGAACATCATCTTCTCCACATTTTGTGGAAGTAACCTCCTACGCCGATCGCTGACAAGGTTACCGGCTGCACTAAACACTCTTTCGGAGTACACACTGGAGGGTTGAAACTGAGGTAAAATAAGCCAGTTTGTACAAGGGCATCCAAATTGCCTCTTCATCCTGCCAGTATACGTACGGACTGTCTGACATGCCTACTTGGATGATGTCACTCATATAATCCTCCACCATTCTTTCAATGGTGACAGAATCATATGCAGTGACAGTAGACATGTCAGTAATCATTGGCAGGTCCTTCAGTCCGGACCAGATGTCAGCACTCGCTCCTGACTGCCTTGCATCACCATCAGTGGGTGGGCTAGGAAATCTTATCCTTTTCCTCACAGCCACAGTTGCGGGAGAAAATGAAGGAGGAGCTGTTGACGGGCCACGTTCCGCTTGACTTGACAATTTTCTCACCAGCAGGTCTTTGAACTTCTGCAGACTTGTGTGTGCCGGAAATAGAGATACAATGTAGGCTTTAAACCTAGGATCGAGCACGGTGACCAAAATGTAGTGCTCTGATTTCAACAGATTGACCACCCTTGAATCCTGGCAAAGCGAATGAAGGGCTCCATCCACAAGTCCCACATACTTTGCGGAATCACTCCATCTAGGCTCCTCCTTCAATTTCTCCAGCTGCTTCTGCAAAAGCCTGATGAGAGGTATGACCTTGCTCAAGCTGGGGGTGTCTGAACTGACTTCACGTGGGGCAAATTTGAAGGGTTGGAGAACCTTGCACAAGACGGAAATCATTCTCCACTGCACTTGAGTCAGGTGCATTCCCCCTCCTTTGCCTTTATCGTAGGTGGATGTATAGGCTTTAATGGACTTTTGCTGCTCCTCCATCCTCTGAAGCATATAGAGTTTTGAATTCCACCTTGTTACCACCTCTTGCTTCAGGTGATGGCAGGTCAGGTTCAGGACTGTTTGATGGTGCTTCAGTCTTCAGCACAAGGTGGCTGGATGCCGAAAGTGGCCAGCAATTTTTCGTGAGCGACTGACAGCATCTTCTGCATTCCCGTTATTTTTCAAAAAATTCTGCACCACCAAATTAATTGTATGTACAAAACATGGGATGTGCTGGAATTTAGTATAGATAAAGCGAGAGTACCAGCGCTATGAGTCGTTTAGCCAAAATATTGATAAGAAACAGTTGGATCAGTTAATCAGTATCTTTATTTTACTTTTTTAATATAAAATAATATTAAAACAATACTAAAACCATAATAGAGACTGAATAGTCGATAATAGCATATAGATGAAAAATAATGAGGAAAACATTAATTAATCCTGAATGGCTCTGGAGTGGTCAGCATAATAGATTTTGCTGATAGGAACTATACCATTAATTTACAAGATCCTGGACTTAAGTGGAAATCCGCTCCTCCTCAAATAGCAGTATAAAGCACAGTCAGCTGGTAATACCCTGAATATACCTCATCCACAGTTCCACGAAAAGATGACTCTTAGTATTCGTCTGTGTAGGTGATTGAAGGGGTTTCCATAAATTGCTGGAAGTACTCAACACGGGAGGTATCTGCGGTTTATTGTATTCCAATAGGGAAGCAAAAGTCCTTATCTAGATCGGTCTTAAATGGTAAGAAGTGCAAAAGTTCCTCAGCATAGGCCTTAACGCGTTTCCCTGGACTAGGTCGTCCAGCTTCCTCAGAAGTGAATCTCAGAGACAATGAGAGCCATTTTTTGTACCTCACTAATGGTTAGTTATGCAACAGCTGTAGCGGCTCTAATTAACTGATCCTTATTCTAAAACAAACATTAGTATACATTCTTAAGAAGGCAGTCCTAAAACACTTATAATGCATATTTTAAAGTGTATTTATTTGGTAACAAACCATAAAGAATATAAAAACAAATGCGGGTCATGTGACCGATCTGTCACTCACCAATATGCTGATGAGTGTCAGGTGTGGGGTGAGCCTACTAGTAGGTCCATTGTTCCCCAGGGTCCGTCGGGATGCCTGCCCATATATTGGGTGAGCGCACCTGTGTCACGCTCCACCACGCGCCACTACGTCTCGCCGGTCAGAGACCGGAAGATGCCCGTGGAACGCATGGTTGGAGCGCACCCAACGCTCCCTGGGACAACATCACGTGCCCCAGAGTGGACACGTGATCGGGCCATCGTAGCGGTCCGCCCCACCTCCCGTAAGTGTGTTGCCTGGATACAGATAACACACACGGGTTTTGTCTTATATGTATCAATACAATGTCACATAAGAACAATTATATAGTACACGTAATTTCAATAATCTCATATACATACATGTACATAGGTACAGAGAGGGAAAAGAGAGTAAAGAAGAAAAATTTGATAAGATTTTTGTATCTACATCTATTATAGACTTTTTGATAGAGAATTTTTTAGGGTGAATATGAAGAATCCTGAGAGGCATATATAGGACACTATACATATATATATACAGGGCGGAATGGAGAATTTTTCATTAACACAATTTTTAGATTGTTATTATCTACACATCATTAAAATCATTATGCAGAAAGCATGGGGAGAGATAAGTAAAAACCATAGATCTCAATACATATATATCTCTAAGGGATATTTATATAATGGAATTAATCTCCATACTTTCATTTAAACCATCGGGGTATACGGAATTAAATTGAAGCATCCAAAATACTTCTCTTTTACATAAGTTGGTATATCTATCCCCCCTCTTGCTGTCGGATATATAATCTCTAAAGCTAAAAGTTTTAGAGTTTCCGGATCACCATTATGTTTTTGACAGAAATGTCTCGAGACACTATGTTTCATATATTTTCTAAGTATATTTCTTCGGTGTTCTAGAAACCGTATTTTTAGCGGTCTGGTAGTACGTCCTATGTATGGGAGATTGCAGCTACAGGTCAAGAAATAAACTACATATGAAGAGTTACAATTAATGAAGGATTTTATGATATGTATCTCCTTTTTGTATGGTACCTCTACCTGTGTCGTTCTTCTCCCAACATATTGGCAGGTGGTACATTTTTTATGGCCACATTGGAAGAAACCACATGGTTTTCCCATTGAAGTTAGCCAATTTGTACTCTCAGTATCATCTGTGTTTTCTTTGATACTCCTCAGGTGGCTTGGGGCTAATATTAATTTCAAGGACTTGTTCTTCTTATAGATGATTTTAGGACTAGAGGGGCTAATAGTTCCCAAAATATTATCATGTCTCAGTATTTTGTAGTTTTTCCTTATAATATTTTTAATTTCACCTGCGCATGTATTATATTTGCAGATAAATGATAGGTTTCTATCAATAGTGGGATCTTCATCTTTATCTAGATTATTCTTTTTGCTGATCTCTTTTTTGTTTATCAAAAGAGTATTCCTATCTAAATTTCGGGTCTCTTTGAGTGCACTTTGTAACAAGCTGTCTGGGTATCCACATCTCCTGAAGGACTCCATAAGAGTATCTGCCTGGTAATCAAAAGTTTCGATCTCCGTGCAATTCCGACGTAATCTCATTAGTTGACTTTTGGGTATATTTTCTTTCCATGGTTTATAATGAGAACTATTATAGTGTAAAAATGAATTAGTATTGGTTTCTTTTGTATATGTGGAAGTGATAATTC
Organism: Pseudophryne corroboree; assembly: GCF_028390025.1. Taxonomy (NCBI): domain Eukaryota; kingdom Metazoa; phylum Chordata; class Amphibia; order Anura; family Myobatrachidae; genus Pseudophryne; species Pseudophryne corroboree. The sequence goes on from NC_086447.1 coordinate 349,634,782, forward strand.
TATTGTCAGCTACTTCGAGCGCCACATCCAAAAATGTGATCATAGAGGGGTGAAAGTGTGAAGTGAAGGTTAAATTAGAAAATTAAAGATTCAAATTCTGTCGTATCTATTTCCAGTCAAAGTCTACCTGTTCCGGTCAGTAAAGTTAATTTAACTGCTTCTGCTAGTGAGTTTCCAGGTCTTGCTGATCCTAAAGAGAAATTTCCTGCCCTACAGGTTCCCGGGAAGAACCTAAAGTTTCGTAAGTCTCAAGTAGGGGCTTCATGTCCTGTTGGTCCTGAGAAAGTTCTTCCTTCTGTCAAGCCTGAAAAGAAAGTCCAGTCTGTTGGTCCTGCTAAAGACTCTCATTCTTTTGATCCTGACCAAGACCCAGACCCTATTATCTTTAATGGGAGGTTGGAGCAATTTCGAGTTCTGTTACTTCAAGTTCGGGAATTGGGTCCATGTCTTTCCTCTGATGCTGAGGTAATTCTATTCTTGGGCATGGCCTTCAAGGGGGAGGCTCTGGAATGGCTTAAACCACTCATCTCTTCCAACGATCCTGTTCTTCAAGACTTGAAAGCCTTCAGTAATGCTGTTACTAAAATATTTAGTGGTCCTGAAATAGATTTTTCTGAATGTTCTGGGAGTCCTGCCTTGTCCACGAAAGAACCTTCTATTACTGAAGTCGGATCACCTTTGAGGAACCAGCGCACGAATGACTCTTCATCTCACAAAAACTGCAGGCTTCCAAAATGTTCTCCAAAACAACAAACGAAGTACATAACTTCTGGCTGTATGTCATTCTCCTCCCCATACAATTGGTCTTCTGAAAATTCCTGTCATTTGAACCCAGTCTGCTCAGTCTGTCAAGTTTTTATCTCCTGCTAAGAAAGCTGTGGTTTTGTCTTGTGACGTTGACTCCAATTCGGATTATGACTCAGTAGCTGAAGAAGCTCTGTTACTGGAGTCACCTGTAAGCTATGACAATGTCTTTATGCTTCCAGTGGTAAAACCAAAACGATCCCGTAAGAAGAAGCATCGTCGGAGATCTTGAATTTATGATTTATCTCTAAGACTTTTTGTTTCCCTTAGTCCTGTTCGGGTGTCCGGAGTCCACCCTGAAGGGGGGGGGGGGTTAATGTTAGGATTCTGTTCAGTATGTATCTGGTGTCAGCTGATCCATCTGTGTGTTCTGTTCCTTTGGCTCTGTGTACATGCAGCTCAACAGGTGCACAGGGTTTGTAATTAGTTAACACTCCCAGCCTGGTCTTGTTCATTGGTTAGTGTGGCTGTTAAAAGCCAGCTAGCTGAGTTCTCCGACGCCGGTGATATTATACTACTTTCCTGCCTGAACTATCTGCATTGCCTGGTGTCTTCGTCCTAGCTCCTGTTCATGCTGAGAAGCCTGGTCTGCCAGTTCATGTTATCCTGCCACAACCATTCTTGCCAGTTCATGTTCATGCCAGGACTATTTAGCTAAGTATTATGGACTTTCACTGTGCTCTGTGGATTCTCTAGTATTCATTACTTGTGTTACATGTTACTATGGACTTCCTCTATGCCTGCATGCTGTTATGCTTTATTGTACAAATCCTGCAATCTGAGTTCCGTGGATTATATTACTCTGGTTCCTTTTTCAACTATCTCATTACTCTGCTGCAAGTCTCAGTCTGAAAAACCATTTACTCTCTGCTCATATTGTACCCTGGATTGTTACTGTGATTCCTCTGCCATACCTCATTATACCACTGCTATAATAAAGTACTTAGTATTCCTGCACTTCTGTGGACATTCATTACCTGCAACAGTGATTGTGATACATTCTAGTCCTGTATTCAAGTCCTGGCTCTTAGCTGTGTTATATTACTCACCTGCTGTCCATAATCAGTGTAAAGTGTGGTGCTGCACATTCCAGTATTAAAGGGAGAGTCCATAGTCTGCTAATCTTTAATTCTGCTACAACGCGCTCAAGTTATTACAGTATTCCCCAGTCAAGTCTGGTTAACCATTTCTATGTCACACTGCATCTGCCTGCACCTCCAGTAGTAAACTTCTCCTTGTAATTCACCTGCCAAACATTAAGAGGCAGGTGAATTGTAACACATGGATGACACAATCATGTTAGAAATGCATCCAGTAAGGAAAGGAATCAGCCCCCCAGCACCTGTGAGTACTCCCCCACAGCAAAGCACACCACCACCCCAACACAGCCCAACAACACCAGTAACACAAGGCCCTGATCAAGTGTTCTGGACCATTTGGGCTAGACAGCAGGCCACTAATGAAGATTGCCTGCGTAGGCAGACCCAAATGTTTGCAAGCCTACCATCTCACCTCAGACGAATCAGCAGAAATCTGAGTAGATAAAATGAAACAAACACAAGAATTGCAAATACCATGGAAATCATACGTGCAGACATTACACATGTCATAGGCAACTTACAGCGCATAATGGAAGAACAGCACAGACAACAGCAAAGCTATATAAACATTTTAGAAAGCAATCAAATGATCAATGAATCCATGTCCAGAATTGTAGACAATCAAAATGCTGCAACACGTGAACTCAATGCCACCCTCACTAACCTCAATGAAACACTCAGATCCCTGCAGCAACAGCAAACAAGCAGCAGTTCTGGTACGACTACTCCAAATGTAACGCCAGTGTCATCACCACCAAGGCGCTCCACCAGAGCACGCCAACACGACAGTGGTAAAGGCCAGGACAAGCAACCACCCAAATAAACATAAGAAAATACCACACCCATTTCTTTAAAGAGAAGAGAAAAAAAAACACTTACCAAGTGTATGATTAACAGAATATATATAACACTTAGCTCCTTGACAATTTATACAAAATCATTAATTATAACTGGTACAAACAACAAAAGGAATTTTGTACGCACATTTCTTCTTTATCATCTTTGTATTTTTTGTTAGCAGGAAACTGTTGTTTGAGCTGCACATAGATGATTTTTTTTCTAATCATTACTCTTTCTAGATTCTAATCATTCTTTGAGCCAGCAGACAGACTAATTGGCAGCCAGGCAGATTCATCCATGACCAATACAATTTACAATGTGAATTGTAACTGTTTTACATTTCTTCTCTAGACGAATTGACAAGAAAAACACAATTGAGTTGGCTAAAAGTGTCCTAGTATGTTGGGGGTAATATTTAGATAATTCAGTCCGAAAATGACTGACATTATTGTTGTGCCATGTTTGTGTGTGTTAAAAATAAGTAATCAGATTTAAAAACATGATGCAGAAACAACAACATTTGAAATATTTGAAAGTTGAACACAAATGTGTGTATTAATGGATATATGTTGTTAAACGTGTATTGCCTTACAAATCTACAAGTTTTGGCCAGCAAACATAAGGAAATAAATTATTTTGCATGAGAGAAGTTTGTGTCCCTTTTATAGGCATCCTAATTCAGGTTAGAATGATTTGTAAGTGTCAACACATGTAAACACGGCTGACAAAAGCAGGTCTATTTTTTTGCTGCGTTTTTTAACGAATCGCAAAAAAATCCGACCGCAGTTGAGCACTCAGAGACTAACACCCAAATACGAATGAATAGTGAATTCCCGTATTGTATGAAATAACAGGTGCGTTTGACCGATGGTCTATTCATTCGTATTTGTGTACTTTGCCGTTCAAACCATTACGAATGTCCCAAACACTGCTGAGATTTGTGCTTAGTGAATTCCCGTGTTGGGACTAAGTAAAAAAAACACAAATCGGCCAAACTCGGATTTTCAGTAAATACTGGCCATGGAGTCTGACTCAATGAACTGACCAGACAAACACTGTGGAGCAGGCTTAAATCGAGGTGTAGCCTTTCACAGCACAACGGAGACCGGAGCTCATTTACCAGGTCTGGGGGCACTGGTCTATTGGTGCTGCGGCGTCTCTGCTATAATAATAATAATAATAATAATTTTATTTCTATAGTGCTCTATCTCCAACAGGACTCAAAGCCCTTTACAGACATCAAAAACAATGCACATAATACAGAAAAAATAAGTAATACAGCAATTGACAAGCCGCACAAACATAAAAAGAAAACCTTGAGCACACTGTAAGCAAAATGCAGGATTAGTGTAGGCATTTTGGGTAACAACTTCCAAAGGTTGTGTATTCCACCCTCACAAGGTACTAGATGAGGCAACTAACTTGGTGCGAACTGTGTAGGATTACCCTGGGATTACCCCTAGAAGAGATGACACAAAATGGGGAGACTGTAACGTCTTAATGCTCAGAGTAGGGTCCCAACAAAACCACCATGTATTTTTCATGCCATCCACAAGCGAACCAGATGAGGCAGCCATGTTGGGCGCACTACAAAGATTACACTGTGGGAGATATGCCATACAATGACCCATTGCATACATGGGAAAATTTACACTTGTGTAGTAGTAGTATGATATACCCTGTATGGAAAGATCCACATAAAGAACATCCTACCGGCTTAGGAACCATCCAAGGCCACCATCTGGGGTGCACTGCGTAGGTCACACTGGCGTCCTAACCTATACTGAATAAATAGTATTACTGCAACATGTATTCATCCTGATTACAACCCCACCCACCAACCCTCCACCTCCAGCAAAAGATGTTAATCAAATCTAACAAATGTAACGACAGTAAACCATACTCAATCACTATAAGTTCTTAACAAAGTACAGATATAAACTAGTGATGAGCGGGTTCGGATCCTCGGGATCCGACCCCCCCCCCCCTCCCCCCCGAACTTCACCCTTTTTTGCACAGGTCCGAGCAGACTCGGATCCTCCCGCCTTGCTCGGTTAACCCGAGCGCGCCCGAACGTCATCATCCCGCGGTCGGATTCTCGCGAGATTCGGATTCTATATAAGGAGCCGCGCGTCGCCGCCATTTTTCACTCGTGCATTGGAGATGATCGTGAGAGGACGTGGCTGGCGTCCTCTCAATTTCTATGTTCAGTAGGCTGCAAATATCTGTGCTCAGTGTGCTGCAAATATCTGTGCTCAGTGTGCTGCAAGTGCAAATATCTACGTTCTCTGCCTGAAAAACGCTCCATATCTGTGCTCAGTGTGCTGCAAATATCTGTGCTCAGTGTGCTAATTGCTTTATTGTGGGGACTGGGGACCAGCAGTATTATATAGTAGGAGGATAGTGCAGAGTTTTTGCTGACCAGTGACCACCAGTATTATACGTTCTCTGCCTGAAAAACGCTCCATATCTGTGCTGCATTGTAGTATATAGAAGGAGGATAGTGCAGAATTTTGCTGACCACCAGTATATATAATATATAGCAGTACGGTACAGTAGGCCACTGCTCTACCTACCTCTGTGTCATCAAGTATACTATCCATCCACACCTGTGGTGCATTTCTGAAAGGTCGGAGAAGATCCACACAGCAAGTCTGCTTACGAGGAAACAGCTTTGCAAAGTGGGTAGCGGGCGGTGACTGAGACGCTCTTTTATTCACATTCACACAAAAGGAATTCTTACCGCTGTGATTGGTGCCAATATAGGCGCATTCATCCCTACACCAATCACAGAGCATACTTTGAATGTGAATAAAAGAGCATCTCAGTCACCGCCCGCACCCACTTTGCAAAGCTGTTTCCTCGTAAGCAGACTTGCTGTGTGGATCGTCTCCGACCTTTGCGAAATCTCCTGATAATTTGCTCTCTGTTTCTGCCTTTGAAAACTTCTGCTAGGCTCACGTGTTCCAGCTCATTGACACAGTTTCGTCATACAGTATTTGACCGGTAATTCTTTCATTTACGGTTTACAATTATTTATATACGTAAATGATGAATGTCCCTGTGCATTGCTCCCTGGCCTGTACAATTTATCCCGGTGTATTTTAAAATGTATACCATCTCTCACTCCATATCCGAGCGCTGCCACGTGCTGGGGGTTCATGGTCGGCGGCCATTTTGTCAGGTTGCTCAGCGATCGAGCTCGGTATAACGTAATGTGCATAGACCTCGCTTATCCCGGTGTATTTTAGCTACTGGATTGTGACGCTCCTTCAGCATTGCCCCCTGGCCTGTAAAATGTATACCATCTCTCACTCCATATCCGAGCGCTGCCACATGCTGGGGGTTCACGGTCGGCGGCCATTTTGTCAGGTTGCTCAGCGATCGAGCTCGGTATAACGTAATGTGCATAGACCTCGCTTATCCCGGTGTATTTTAGCTACTGGATTGTGACGCTCCTTCAGCATTGCCCCCTGGCCTGTAAAATGTATACCATCTCTCACTCCATATCCGAGCGCTGCCACGTGCTGGGGGTTCACGGTCGGTGGCCATTTTGTCAGGTTGCTCAGCGATCGAGCTCGGTATAACGTAATGTGCATAGACCTCGCTTATCCCGGTGTATTTTAGCTAGGGGATTGTGACGCTCCTTCAGCATTGCCCCCTGGCCTGTAAAATGTATACCATACTGTATCTCACTCCATATCCGAGCGCTGCCACGTGCTGGGGGTTCACGGTCGGCGGCCATTTTGTCAGGTTGCTCAGCGATCGAGCTCGGTATAACGTAATGTGCATAGACCTCGCTTATCTCGGTGTATTTTAGCTAGGGGATTGTGACGCTCCTTCAGCATTGCCCCTTGGCCTGTAAAACTCATGCCATCTCTCACTCCATATCTGAGCGCTGCCACGTGCTGGGGGTTCACGGTCGGCGGCCATTTTTAGTGTGCATAGAACTCGCTTATCCACATAGGCCCCTGTGTTTTTAACTACTATATTGAGATGCACATTTCTAGGCCTACAGTATTTAATATACAGTAAGCAGCATTGTTGTTAGGCAATAATTGAAGAATTTACATACAGTACTGACATGTACTGTATGTAATGCTTGTACATCATGTCAGTCGCCCCTTATGCTGTACACTACTGTAAGTCTCACAGGGCCCATGCACTTCCAAGGAGGGTTATTTATCTGTTTCATACAGGAAACTAATTGCAGTCCATAACACTGAAGTGGTATTTTCAGTACTGTACAGTATACAATACTAAAATTTGAACATCAGGTACTGTATAGTAAACATGTACAGTATTAACTTCTATCATAAAACTCTTATAAATTTTCAGATGTGTAAATTTTAGACTACAGTATTCACAAATGTTTTTTCTCCATACAGGAATTATAGTTGGACAACATGCCAGTAACTATCAACAAAACGATGAGCAAGATAATCGCCAACATGAAAAAAGAAAATAAAACCATCAAAGAGATCCATGCATGGCTCAAGGAAAGTGGCATTATAGTCACTTTAGAAACGGTGCGCTATCATGCATTCGAGAGAACAACGCCCAGATTTGTATTTCCTACAAAATGCACATGGTACGTACTGTACACTACTGTAATGTTTAAATGACTTGCTTTATACCATAGACAATTTTTTGGAAATAAAAAAAAAAACTTCATCTATTGTAACTGTGATTGTGCTGTTCATTAATTCATATTTTTCATACTGTATTGTACTGTAGGAGAGTGCAACAAATTGTGGAGGAACTAACTCGTGAGGATGATGAGCGTACTGCTTTGCAAATAAAACAAATTCTCCATTCCAAGTATGACCTGGACATATCGGCCACCAGCATCAGAAGGATGCGACGGAAAATGGGATGGACCTTTGGCGCAACAAGGTAAAATACTGAAAGCAGTATAAACCATACAGTAAATGCACTGTTAATAATCCCTTGATACGTGATATAACAATGCCATAAATCATTATACAGAGTGTGTACTTTATACTATATACAGTATGTGTGTGTATATACTGTATATATTCTATCCCAAAAGAGATACCTACTGTATAGGCACTCAGAGACAGCAATGAAGCATTGCCGGCTTATTGTGATTATTACATACTGAATACTGTGTGTGTGTGTGTGTGTGTGTGTGTGTGTGTGTGTGTATGTACAGTATGTATATATATATATTACTCTGTATATACCTTAATGCATGTATAGTTTAATGTATACAGTAGGTATATAATACTGTATACTGCACATACAGTCTATTGTATATACAGTAATCTGTAAATCTGTAATTTCATAACTGTATCTGATTTCATTATTTTTGGCTCTTCACAGGATATCTCCAATGATAAGAGATGTGAATAAAGAAAAGAGAGTGGAACAGGCACGGCGATGGATTGAGAGTGGTGAAACATTTGATGATGTCATTTTCACAGATGAATCGTCTGTTGCCCTTGAGCGGTTCTCCAGAATGTCATTCCGGAAACGTAACCATATCTCATTAAAACCACGCCCAAAGCATCCATTGAAAGTCCATGTATGGGGAGGCATATCACGATTAGGAGCTGGTCCCCTATTATTTTGATTTCTGTAGGGATCATGGATAAGAAATTTTTCCAAGAAACAATAGTAGAGGGATGTATGGTGCCATTTGTGAATAAATATTACCCAACTCACCATAGGATATTCCAAGACAATGATCCTAAACACTCCGCCTCAGCCAAATTTATGGAAGAGAAAGGTATGAATTGGGAACGCACACCTCCAGAGTGAGTATTCTTTCAACAGTGTACAAGTAAAATTTTGGATAGCACTCTAGTACTGTAAATTTATTTTTTTGTTTAATAAACAGTACAATATTGTATGTTTAATTTTCTCTATTTACTGTAATGTCATTAATTTTTTCTATTTGCTTTTTTTTTTTTTATATAGATCACCAGGCATGAACCCAATCGAATTAGTGTGGGCTCAATTGAAGAGGTACATTAGGAGTGTTGCGAAGCCAACAACAAAACAGCAGCTGTTGGATGGGATAAATAAATTTTGGCTAGAAGTACTCACACCTGAACATTGTAATAATTATATAAATCACCTGTATAAAGTATTACCTGTTGTAGTCGAAAGAAATGGTCAAGCCACAAATATGTAGTTCTGTACTGTATTTTCTGTTTAAAATTTTAAATTGGTGCATTATTAAAAAAAAATTATAAAATTGCCTTTGTCTGATTATTGCATAAACTAATGTAGAATATTATACAGTAGTAATGTTATTGATGTGTATGAACAGTTATTTTCAGTTTTATAAGTCCTGAATAAGAGTACTGTACATTTTGATCAGTGCAGTACATGGAATCGGATGTTGTAATAAATACTTTTTTTTACATTAATATTGATGCTTTTCCAATAAATATTCAATTTTACAGTATGGTACGGTACAGTACATGAGGGTACCTGTACAGTATGTTACGTCATTATGGGGGAGAAATACTGTATCCACTAAATGTACAGTAAAATGTTTTTTTCTTATTACAAACACACAAATGCATCTCAGATGGAAATATGCTATACACAGCAGACAGCTTATGGTGACAGAACTTCCCTACTGTATCCCCACCCATAGTCGTGGTATATTTTAGATTGCCTAATGAGACACTCCTGCAGCATTGCCAATGATTCATGTAAAACCTGTGTGCAAACAGTATCTGTATTGAATGCAAAGTACAGTAAGAGTACAGTATACAGTATTATCAGAGCCATACCTGACCAACATGATGCCCTAGGCTAGATTTTGGCTGATGCCCTCTTGCACAGATGCTACGTAGTTCCGCCTCTAACCCTGCACCCCTTTCCCAGCACCATCACCCATTTTGGCGCTCCTACCCCCTATAATCTAAATAAGAACAATGTGCACATTTAGTGCCAGCCCAAAACAGTGTACAGTATGTTCTTGCTGGGAAGGGGCATGGTAACACAATAATACCCCAAGATGAAATGACACAACACAGTACTGCAACTTTATTTACATTATATCATGCAATAGTGTCTCTTATTCTCATTACATCATATCATAGTACCACATTACTCCTAACAGTATTGCCCCTTATTCACATTACACCCCACCACATTCATCTTTATTTACATTAGACCACAGGTTCTCAAACTCAGTCCTCAGGACCCCACACAGTGCATGTTTTGCAGGTCTCACAGAATCACAAGTGAAAAAATTAGCTCCGCCTACTGTATGGACCTTTTAAAATGTGTCAGTTAGTAATTAATACACCTGTGCACTTGCTGGTTTACCTGCAAAACATGCACTGTGTGGGGTCCTGAGGACCGAGTTTGAGAACCACTGCATTAGACCATGCAGTAGTGCCCTTTCCTTATGTTACACCAGAAAATATTGTAGTACACCTTATACACATACAGTACAGTAATGCCACACATTAGTAATGCATTTCATATTTACATTTTCTGATTTAATTTCATAGAGCCGCAGTCACTCACAGAATATAGGCATGTACTGTAGCATCTCATTTTATTCAGCAGAAGCTGATTATTCCCGTTTGGCTAGTTTGCCGCCTCTGTACAGTATATTACAATAGAAAAAAGTTATAGTGTCAGTGAAAAAAGCACCTCATGACAGATACTGTACACAAGCTCATGTCTAAATACTGTATACTGTAAGCAGTGACATTAAGGGGTACAGTATATGCAATTGCGGTCGAATTCCGGCAGGAATACGGAAAAAATGGACACGGGATCCCCCATCTTTTTAGAACCAGCACCGGGCTCTGCGCCTGGTCCTGGTGCAAAAAATAAGGGGGACAAAAAAGCGTAGGGGTTCCCCGTATTTTTTGAACCAGCACTGGGCTCCACTAGCTGGACAGATAATGCACAGCCGGGGGACACTTTTATACCGGTCCCTGCGGCCGTGGCATTAAATACCCAACTAGTCACCCCTGGCCGGGGTACCCTGGAGGAGTGGGGACCCCTTAAATCAAGGGGACCCCCCCCCCTCCAGCCACTCGATTATCTCTATCGCCCCTGTGTATAGTAGCTTGGGGATTGTGACGCTCCTTCAGCATTGCCCCGTAGCCTGCAAAATCTGTGCTGTTATTTGCTCCATAGCTGAGTGCCTCCTAGGAGCTAGGAGTCACAGGCGGTAGCCATTTCTATTGAGTCTGCCCTGCTATAGAATTGTATGTGTACCGTACGGTGCATAGAACCTTTACAGTAGAAACTCTCCTGCAGCTTGGGGGACAAAAAGCATAGGGGTTCCACCTATTTTTTTAACCAGCACCGGGCTCCACTAGCTGGACAGATAATGCACAGCCGGGGGACACTTTTATACCGGTCCCTGTGGCCGTGGAATTAAATACCCAACTAGTCACACCTGGCCGGGGTACCCTGGAGGAGTGGGGACCCCTTAAATCAAGGGGACACCCCCTCCAGCCACTCGATTATCCCTATCGCCCCTGTGTATTGTAGCTAGGGGATTGTGACGCTCCTTCAGCATTGCCCCATAGCCTGCAAAATCTGTGCTGTTACTTGCTCCATAGCTGAGTGCCTCCTAGGCGCTACTGTAGGAGTCACAGGCGGTAGCCATTTTAATTGAGTCTGCCCTGCTATAGAATTGTAAGTGTACCGTATGGTGCATAGAACCTTTACAGTAGAAACTCTCCTGCAGCTTTGGCCTGCTTTATATAAAACTTGTGTTTTGTCATTTTGCTATGCGATCGAGCCCGGTGTAACGTACTGTAATGTGCATAGACCTCGCTTATCTCTGTGTATTTTGGCTAGGGGATTGTGACGCTCCTTCAGCATCGCCCCGTAGCCTGCACAACTTATGCCATTTCTCACTCCATACCCGACTGCTGCCTGCCACGAGGTGGGGGTTCAGGGGTAGTGGTCATTTTGCCAGTGTGCTATGCGATTGAGTCCGGTGTACCGTAATACTGTATGCAAACCTACAGTAGCTTATCCCCATCGCCCCTGTGTATTTTGGCTAGGGGATTGTGACGCTCCTTCAGCATTGCCCCATAGCCTGCAAAAGGGTTCATGGGCGGCGGCCATTTTGCCAGTGTGCTATGCGATCGAGTCCGGTGTACCATAATGTGCATACTGTACTGTAAATCTCGCTTATTCCTGTTGCCCCTGTGTATTTTAGCTAGGGGATTGTGACGCTCCTTCAGCATTGCCCCATAGCCTGTACAATCTGGACTATTACTTGCTCCGTAGCCTAGGGCCTCTGTGGGGCAAGGAGTCATAGGTGGTAGCCATTTCTATGGAGTCTGCCCAGCTACAGAATTGTATGTGTACTGTACGGAGCATAGAACCTTCACAGTAGAACTGCTCATGCAGCTTTGCCCTGGTTTATGTGAATAAAAATAATAATAAAGTGTCTGAAAAAAACAAACATGCATTCGTACTTTAGGAATCGAACCCGGGACTCTGAGTATAGGAAGCGAAACACTTCACCACTTCGCCGCAGACAAATGAATAAATCCATTGGTTTTGATTATGCTGTAATGGCTACGGGATTAGGACGATAACATACTGTACAAAATTCCTAATCTTGAGAGGCAATAGTGAACTTCTAACACACATCCATTTGCGACAGTGTACACTACTGGTTTTATGTTGTTTTGTCTGCGGGACTTGGACGCTCACATACAGTATTCATAAAGTACTGTAGATGGATCATATACTGTATGCTGTACTATTTGCGTCTGTGTCGTATATACAGTACTGTATTAAATAATGCAGCGTAATGAGTATTTACTGTATGCAGCGTAATGAGACGCCTTAGTAAAGTAGTCCTTATTATATATTTCAGTATTGTATTTTACGGGAGACCACACGCATGCTCAGTGGTGATTGTAAAAAGCGACATCTGGTTGCTGATCGCAGGTATTACACGTAAAGGTAACGCCAAACGCTCTGTCTGCCTCCGTGCGATTAGGTACGCCTCTCTGTGACTAGGCGCGCCTCCCTACGCTGCATATGCTCGATCGGGACAAACGCCTCAGCCACTCAAGATAAAGGTGGCTACATCTGCATACTATCCCATCCATACCTGTGGTGCATTTCAGTTTTGCACAGTTTGCTGACCACCAGTATATATAATATATAGCAGTATGGTACAGAAGGCCACTGCTCTACCTACCTCTGTATCGTCAAGTATACTATCCATCCATACCTGTGGTGCATTTCAGTTTTGCACAGTTTGCTGACCACCAGTATATATAATATATAGCAGTACAGTACAGTAGGCCACTGCTCTACCTACCTCTGTGTCGTCAAGTATACTATCCATCCATACCTATGGTGCATTTCAGTTTTGCACAGTTTGCTGACCACCAGTATATATAATATATAGCAGTACGGTACAGTAGGCCACTGCTCTACCTACCTCTGTATCGTCAAGTATACTATCCATCCATACCTGTGGTGCATTTCAGTTTTGCACAGTTTGCTGACCACCAGTATATATAATATATAGCAGTACAGTACAGTAGGCCACTGCTCTACCTACCTCTGTGTCGTCAAGTATACTATCCATCCATACCTATGGTGCATTTCAGTTTTGCACAGTTTGCTGACCACCAGTATATATAATATATAGCAGTACGGTACAGTAGGCCACTGCTCTACCTACCTCTGTGTCGTCAAGTATACTATCCATCCATACCTGTGGTGCATTTCAATTTTGCACAGTTTGCTGACCACCAGTATATATAATATATAGCAGTACGGTACAGTAGGCCACTGCTCTACCTACCTCTGTGTCGTCAAGTATACTATCCATCCATACCTGTGGTGCATTTCAGTTTTGCACAGTTTGCTGACCACCAGTATATATAATATATAGCAGTACGGTACAGTAGGCCACTGCTCTACCTACCTCTGTGTCGTCAAGTATACTATCCATCCATACCTGCGGTGCATTTCAGTTTCGCACAGTTTGCTGACCACCAGTATATATAATATATAGCAGTACGGTACAGTAGGCCACTGCTCTACCTACCTCTGTGTCGTCAAGTATACTATCCATCCATACCTGTGGTGCATTTCAGTTTTGCACAGTTTGGTGACCACCAGTATATATAATATATAGCAGTACGGTACAGTAGGCCACTGCTCTACCTACCTCTGTGTCATCAAGTATACTATCCATCCATACCTGTGGTGCATTTCAGTTTTGCACAGTTTGCTGACCACCAGTATATATAATATATAGTAGTACGGTACAATAGGCCACTGCTCTACCTACCTCTGTGTCGTCAAGTATACTATCCATCCATACCTGTGGTGCATTTCAGTTTTGCAGAGTTTGCTGACCACCAGTATATATAATATATAGCAGTACGGTACAGTAGGCCACTGCTCTACCTACCTCTGTGTCGTCAAGTATACTATCCATCCATACCTGTGGTGCATTTCAGTTTTGCACAGTTTGGTGACCACCAGTATATATAATATATAGCAGTACGGTACAGTAGGCCACTGCTCTACCTACCTCTGTGTCGTCAAGTATACTATCCATCCATACCTGTGGTGCATTTCAGTTTTGCACAGTTTGGTGACCACCAGTATATATAATATATAGCAGTACGGTACAGTAGGCCACTGCTCTACCTACCTCTGTGTCGTCAAGTATACTATCCATCCATACTTGTGGTGCATTTCAGTTTTGCACAGTTTGCTGACCACCAGTATATATAATATATAGCAGTACGGTACAGTAGGCCACTGCTCTACCTACCTCTGTGTCCTCAAGTATACTATCCATCCATACCTGTGGTGCAATTCAGTTTTGCACAGTTTGCTGACCACCAGTATATATAATATATAGCAGTACAGTACAGTAAGCCACTGCTCTACCTACCTCTGTGTCGTCAAGTATACTATCCATCCATATCTGTGATGCATTTCAGTTTTGCACAGTTTGCTGACCACCAGTATATATAATATATAGCAGTACGGTACAGTAGGCCACTGCTCTACCTACCTCTGTGTCGTCAAGTATACTATCCATCCATACCTGTGGTGCATTTCAGTGTTGCACAGTTTGCTGACCATCAGTATACATAATATATAGCAGTACGGTACAGTAGGCCACTGCTCTACCTACCTCTGTGTCGTCAAGTATACTATCCATCCATACCTGTGGTTCATTTCAGTTTTGCACAGTTTGCTGACCACCAGTATATATAATATATAGCAGTATGGTACAGTAGGCCACTGCTCTACCTTCCTCTGTGTCGTCAAGTATACTATCCATCCATACCTGTGGTGCATTTCAGTTTTGCACAGTTTGCTGACCACCAGTATATATAATATATAGCAGTACGGTACAGTAGGCCACTGCTCTACCTACCTCTGTGTCGTCAAGTATACTATCCATCCATACCTGTGGTGCATTTCAGTTTTGCACAGTTTGCAGACCACCAGTATATATAATATATAGCAGTACGGTACAGTATGCCACTGCTCTACCTACCTCTGTGTCGTCAAGTATACTATCCATCCATACCTGTGGTGCATTTCAGTTTTGCACAGTTTGCTGACCACCAGTATATATAATATATAGCAGTACGGTACAGTAGGCCACTGCTCTACCTACCTCTGTGTCGTCAAGTATACTATCCATCCATATCTGTGGTGCATTTCAGTTTTGTACAGTTTGCTGACCACCAGTATATATAATATATAGCAGTACGGTACAGTAGGCCACTGCTCTACCTACCTCTGTGTCGTCAAGTATACTATCCATCCATACCTGTGGTGCATTTCAGTTTTTGTGCGCAGTATATATAGTAGTAGGCCATTGCTATTGATAAATTGATGGCATATAATTCCACACATTAAAAAATGGAGAACAAAAATGTGGAGGGTAAAATAGGGAAAGATCAAGATCCACTTCCACCTCATGCTGAAGCTACTGCCACTAGTCATGGCCGAGATGATGAAATGCCATCAACGTCGTCTGCCAAGGCCGATGCCCAATGTCATAGTAGAGAGCATGTAAAATCCAAAAAACAAAAGTTCAGTAAAATGACCCAAAAATCAAAATTAAAAGCGTCTGAGGAGAAGCGTAAACTTGCCAATATGCCATTTACGACACGGAGTGGCAAGGAACGGCTGAGGCCCTCTCCTATGTTCCTCATGACTAGTGGGTCAGCTTCACATGAGGATGGAAGCACTCATCCTCCTGCTAGAAAACTTAAAAGATTTAAGATGGCAAAAGCACAGCAAAGAACTGTGCGTTCTTCTAAATCACAAATCCCCAAGGAGAGTCCAATTGTGTCGGTTGCGATGCCTGACCTTCACAACACTGGACGGGAAGAGGTGGCGCCTTCCAATATTTGCACGCCCCCTGTAAGTGCTGGAAGGAGCACCCGCAGTCCAGTTCCTGATAGTCAAATTGAAGATGTCACTGTTGAAGTACACCAGGATGAGGATATGGGTGTTGCTGGCGCTGGGGAGGAAATTGACAAGGAGGATTCTTATGGTGAGGTGGTTTGTTTAAGTCAGGCACCCGGGGAGACACCTGTTGTCCGTGAGACGAATATGGCCATTGACATGCCTGGTCAAAATACAAAAAAAATCACCTCTTCGGTGTGGAATTATTTCAACAGAAATGCGGACAACTGGTGTCAAGCCGTGTGTTGCCTTTGTCAAGCTGTAATAAGTAGTGGAAAGGATGTTAACCACCTAGGAACATCCTCCCTTATTCGTCACCTGGAGCGCATTCATCAGAAGTCATTGAAAAGTTCAAAAACTGTGGGTGACAGCGGAAGCAGTCCACTGCCAACTAAATCCCTTCCTCTTGTAACCAAGCTCCTGCAAACCACACCACCAACTCCCTCAGTGTCAATTTCCTCCATAGACAGGAAAACTAATAGTCCTGCATGCCACGTCACTGTCAAGTCTGACGAGTCCTCTCCTGCCTGTGATTCCTCCGATGCATCCTTGAGTGTAACGCCTACTGCTGCTGGCGCTGCTGTTGTTGCTGCTGGGAGTCAATAGTCATCCCAGAGGGGAAGTCGGAAGACCACTTGTCCTAATTCCAGTAAGCAATTGACTGTCCAACAGTCCTTTGCGAGGAAGATGAAATATCACAGCATTCATCCTGCTGCAAAGCGGATAACTCAGGCCTTGGCAGCCTGGGTGGTGAGAAACGTGTTTCCGGTATCCACCGTTAATTCACAGGGAACTAGAGAATTGATTGAGGTACTGTGTACCCGGTACCAAATACCATCTAGGTTCCATTTCTCTAGGCAGGCGATACCGAAAATGTACACAGACGTCAGAAAAAGAGTCACCAGTGTCCTAAAAAATGCAGTTGTACCCAATGTCCACTTAACCACGGACATGTGGACAAGTGGAGCAGGGCAGACTCAGGACTATATGACTGTGACAGCCCACTGGGTAGATGTATTGCCCCCCGCAGCAGGAACAGCAGCGGCGGCACCAGTAGCAGCATCTCGCAAACGCCAACTCGTTCCTAGGCAGGCTACGCTTTGCATCACCACTTTCCATAAAAGGCACACAGCTGACAACCTCTTATGGAAACTGAGGAACATCATCGCAGAATGGCTTACCCCAATTGGACTCTCCTGGGGATTTGTGGCATCGGACAACGCCACCAATATTGTGCGTGCATTACATCTGGGCAAATTCCAGCACGTCCCATGTTTTGCACATACATTGAATTTGGTGGTGCAGAATTATTTAAAAAACGACAGGGGCATGCAAGAGATGCTGTCGGTGGCCCGAAGAATTGCTGGCCACTTTCGGCATTCAGCCACCGCGTGCCGAAGACTGGAGCACTAGCAAACACTCCTGAACCTGCCCTGCCATCATCTGAAGCAAGAGGTGGTAACGAGGTGGAATTCAACCCTCTATATGCTTCAGAGGATGGAGGAGCAGCAAAAGGCCATTCAAGCCTATACAGCTACCTACGATATAGGCAAAGGAGGGGGAATGCACCTGACTCAAGTGCAGTGGAGAATGATTTCAACGTTGTGCAAGGTTCTGTAACCCTTTGAACTTGCCACACGTGAAGTCAGTTCAGACACTGCCAGCCTGAGTCAGGTCATTCCCCTCATCAGGCTTTTGCAGAAGAAGCTGGAGAGATTGAAGGAGGAGCTAAAACAGAGCGATTCCGCTAGGCATGTGGGACTTAATGTGGATGGAGCCCTTAATTTGCTTAACCAGGATTCACGGGTGGTCAATCTGTTGAAATCAGAGCACTACATTTTGGCCCCCGTGCTCGATCCTAGATTTAAAACCTACGTTGTATCTCTCTTTCCGGCAGACACAAGTCTGCAGAGGTTCAAAGACCTGCTGGTGAGAAAATTGTCAAGTCAAGCGGAACGTGACCCGTCAACAGCTCCTCCTTCACATTCTCCCGCAACTGGGGCTGCGAGGAAAAGGCTAAGAATTCCGAGCCCACCCGCTGCCGGTGATGCAAGGCAGTCAGGAGCAAGTGCTGACATCTGGTCCGGACTGATGGACCTGCCAACGATTACTGACATGTTGTCTGCTGTCACTGCATATGATTCTGTCACCATTGAAAGAATGGTGGAGGATTATATGAGTGACAGCATCCAAGTAGGCACGTCAGACAGTCCGTACGTATACTGGCAGGAAAAAGAGGCAATTTGGAGGCCCTTGCACAAACTGGCTTTATTCTACCTAAGTTGCCCTCCCTCCAGTGTGTACTCCGAAAGAGTGTTTAGTGCAGCCGCTCACTTTGTCAGCAATCGGCGTACGAGGTTA
Organism: Pseudophryne corroboree; assembly: GCF_028390025.1. Classification (NCBI taxonomy): domain Eukaryota; kingdom Metazoa; phylum Chordata; class Amphibia; order Anura; family Myobatrachidae; genus Pseudophryne; species Pseudophryne corroboree. The sequence goes on from NC_086447.1 coordinate 349,653,324, forward strand.
CTTCCAGAAAATGTGGAGAAGATGATGTTCATCAAAATGAATTATAATCAATTCCTCCGTGGAGACATTCACCAGCAATTGCCTCCAGAAAGTACACAGGGACCTGAGATGGTGGATTCCAGTGGGGACAAATTAATAATCTGTGAGGAGGGGGATGTACACAGTGAAAGGGGTGAGGAATCGGACAATGAGGAGGAGGTGGACATCTTGCCTCTGTAGAGCCAGTTTGTGCAAGGAGAGATTGATTGCTTCTTTTTTGGTGGGGGCCCATACCAACCAGTCATTTCAGTCACAGTTGTGTGGCAGACCCTGTCGCTGAAATGATGGGTTTGTTAAAGTGTGCATGTCCTGTTTATACAACATAAGGGTGGGTGGGAGGGCCCAAGGATAATTCCATCTTGCACCTTTTTTCTTTAATTTTTCTTTGCATCATGTGCTGTTTGGGGACTATTTTTTAAATCTGCCATCCTGTCTGACACTGCAGTGCCACTCCTAGATGGGCCAGGTGTTTGTGTCGGCCACTTTGGTTGCTAAGCATAGACACACAGCTACCTCATTGCGCCTCTTTTTTTCTTTGCATCATGTGCTGTTTGGGGACTATTTTTTGGAAGTGCCATCCTGTCTGACACTGCAGTGCCACTCCTAGATGGGCCAGGTGTTTGTGTCGGCCACTTGGGTCGCTTAGCTTAGTCACACAGCTACCTCATTGCGCCTCTTTTTTTCTTTGCATCATGTGCTGTTTAGGGACTATCTTTTTAATATGCCATCCTGTCTGACACTGCAGTGCCACTCCTAGATGGGCCAGGTGTTTGTGTCGGCCACTTGGGTCGCTTAGCTTAGTCATCCAGCAACCTCGGTGCAAATTTTAGGACTAAAAATAATATTGTGAGGGGTGAGGTGTTCAGAATAGACTGGAAATTAGTGTAAATTATGGTTATTGAGGTTAATAATACTATGGGATCAAAATGACCCCCAAATTCTATGATTTAAGCTGTTTTTGAGGGTTTTTTTTATAAAAAACCACCCGAATCCAAAACACACCCGAATCCGACAAAAAATTTTCAGGGAGGTTTTGCCAAAACGCGTCCGAATCCAAAACATGGCTGCGGAACCGAATCCAAAACCAAAACACAAAACCCGAAAAATTTCCGGTGCACATCTCTAATATAAATCCACTTATAACAGCTTCTAAAGTTTTAACTATTCAATGTAATCACCTCTATGATATAAAAACACAGATCACTTAAATCCAATAAATGGGACTTCCGGTTCCGGCCTCATGGAGTACTGAGCTCCGTTTTGAGCTCCGTCCACCGCTCCCCTACAAACACCTTTTTCACGGCTTTTAAAGCCTCGTTTTGACCCCGGAGCCTCCCGCAGTGCCTCAGCTAACTGTCCTGCTGCAAATGGACAAGTTCCTGGCCCCGATGATGGCGCACCCTCAGCCGGACCATCAGCAGCAGCCGCAGCCTCCACGCCAGGAGAAGCGGCGTGCTGCAGGGACGATGACGGCGGAATCCGCTGTCGATAGCGCTCCCCCCCTTCACAAAAAGACTGCAGCCGAGGGACCAGATTCAGGGGGTCAAGTAAGTGCCGGCAATGAATCCCCTGTGACTTACACAGATGTAGTGGCAGCCATAACAGCCACCATGACACCCCTTCTCTCCAAGGCTGTAGCTGACATCACCAGCCAACTTCAACACCTCACACACAGAGTCTCTAAAACAGAGCAGCAAATCACTGTAGTCTCCCATGACGTTGAAGGCTTGCAGCATACAGTAAAACGTCTCACTAATGATAATTACCAGCTATGGAACAAGATTGACGACATTGAGAACAGATCGCGTCGTAATAACATTAGGCTGGTCGGTCTGCCCGAATCTATTAAGGGTCCTGCATTGGCCCATTTTGTCCGCAACACCCTCCCCTCGCTCCTAGGCATTGAGTCAGTTTGCCAGGACATGGTTATAGAGAGGGTCCATAGGGTGGGTCCGACACCGACCCCTAACAGACCGAGACCCCGCGTTACACTGTTCCGCTGCCTAAACTATTTACATAAGATGGAGATCTGGTCGGCCTCTCGCAAGGCCAAAACCCTGTCGTGGGAAGGACACAAATTGCATATATTCCAAGATTACTCTGCAGAACTGTCGCGCGCCAGAAAAGGTTTTTCCCCTGTATGCTCTAGACTGGTTGCAGAAGGACGCAAATTCGGCTTGCTGTACCCTGCTAGACTCCGCATTTATGATGGGACCTCGTTCAAGGACTTTTCCAACCCCCCAGATGCAATGGCATATCTCCAGGAGCTGTCCCAAGCGAAGGATGCCGACATCACGGATATCACAGAATAACGTTTCATAGCCTCAACCTCGTTATATTACGCTTTGGCCTTTCAAATGAAAAGCATCCACATTAGCTCATATTATATCAGTCTGTTTATTGCATTTGCAGATTAAGTATTATGATATGTTTATCTATATATCTTATGATACACTGCGGGAACCTCATGGTCACCCTTATATTTAGTTGCACACTGGGGAGCAGGGACGGACCTACCCCTCCCCGCCGGATGTGTTTCTTGTTTATCACACTGTTATTACTCATCTATTACGGAAGTGCGGCACCAGATACTAACATCTGGTTGCCTCCTCTCACATATGTTTATCCCCTTTTTCCCTTTATCTTTCCCTTCATTCTTACTGACACTCTTTACCCTCCTTTTCTCTTAAGCACTACTCTCCACTCTGTGAAATGGTTGGATGTTGCAGTAACACTTAATATACCCATGCTGAAGGCTGTTACCCTTGATCCTCTATGTTTTGAACCACTCTTCCTGTTTCTCCCAGTTTCCAGGGGGGATGCCTGATCTCCGCTATGCAACATGGAATGTTGGAGGTATTAACTCCCCAGTGAAAAGGAGAAAACTCCTGATTTACTTTCAAAAAAGTGGCGTAGATGTGGCATTCCTGCAGGAGACCCACCTGACCCCATCTGAAACCTTAAAACTGGGAATGCTGGGTTGGTCTGTGATGGCATCCTCCTCCTACAACTCCAGAGCCCGTGGTGTAGCGATTCTGGTGCGCCGATCTTTACCATTCGAATTACACAATACCACTGCAGACGACTCAGGTAGATTTGTAGTAGTCTCTGTAGACTTGTTGGGCAAAAAATTCATTCTGGCTAACATATACACCCCCCCCCCCTACTCCAAGTCCTACATCCGCCAGCTAATTGCCCTTCTGACTCCTTACATGGGAGATAACCTCATCATCGGAGGGGATTTTAATATGATCTCTTCTACACTCCTAGACAAATCTTCAACACGTAAGACCCCTCACTCCACACTCCCCAAACTAGGCATCCCCTTTTTCTCATCTACTCTACAGGTTATAGACCTCTGGCGAGCCCTAAATCCAACGGAAAGGGAATACACCTGTCTCTCAGCGGCACACGGCTCTCTCTCCCGCATTGACTACTTCTTTATCTCCCATACTCTCTTCCCTCAAGTCACTCAATGCACCATTGCCCCCATTTCCCTCTCCGATCATGCCCTGGTTACCTTTACTGCTCACTTCCCTGATGACAGGGACACCACTAAATTGTGGAAATTCCCCTCCAGGTTCTGCAAATCTATAACTTTCAAATCCTTCTTGGAAGCTACTTGGGAAGACTATTGTACTAACAACTCTGAACACATTAATTCCGACCCATTCTTGTTCTGGATGTTGGCAAAAGCCGTACTCAGAGGTGCAATTTTATCTTTTACCGTAGCTTCCAACAAGAAATATTCGGCTCAATACTTAACACTCCAAGACGCCTTATCCCAATCATTTCAGATTTATAAATCATCCCCCTCTCCAGCCACAAAACAGGCATACCTGACATCCAAAACCCATTTTGATGAATATCTATCGGAAATGGGTGACAGGTATCTTTTCTCAGTCCATCACAAATTCCACAAGTTTGGCAACAAAACTGGACGTTTACTTTCCAATTTACTAAAGGGCACCTATTCCCCAGCGATCGTTCATCCCCTTCGCACTACACAAGGAACTCTGACCTCCACGAATAAACAGATAGCTCAGGTTATGCACACCTTCTACTCACAACTTTATACGTCAAAGGGACCAAACGCTTCTTCACAAACAACAATACCCCAGTCCAACACCCCCTCTCACCCTCCGAAACCCACCCAACCTCCATCCCCTTCAGGGACACACCAGCCCTCTTCCTCCTTTTGGGAGGCTCTCCCTTACCCTGCCCTCTCGAAAGAAATGGCTTCTCAACTCCTATCCCCAATTACTATAACTGAAGTCTGCCTGGCAATTGGGCAATTGAAACCTCATAAGGCCCCAGGCCCCGATGGCTATACTGGGGAATTTTATAAACTCCTCCAACACAAATTTGATTATATCCTAGTTGAGGTTTTCAATTCCTTGTTGCTAGCAAAGACCCCCCCCCCCCCCCCCCGCATTTCAATTCAGCCATTCTTAAACTACTCCCCAAACCTGGAAGGGACCTGTCGCTACCTGGCTCTTACCGCCCAATATCCTTGCTGAACCTAGATTACAAGCTATTTGCAAAAATTTTAGCTGACCGTCTAAAACTCACGCTCCCCCACACCATCCACCTGGACCAGACTGGCTTCATAGTCGGCAGGCATTCAGTGGTCAATGTGAGAAAGGTAATAGCAGCGTTACACTCCTGCAAATCCGATTCATCCCATATAGGCTCCGCCATCCTATCCCTAGATGCGGAAAAAGCCTTCGACCTAGTCGAATGGCCACACCTTTACACTACCCTACACCGATTTGGCTACCCAGAACCCTTTATCCAAGCTATCAGAACTCTTTATTCATCTCCAGCCACCCAAATATCTTGCAACGGCTTCCTCTCCAACCCCTTCTCTATAGGAAAAGGTACAAGACAGGGCTGCCCGCTATCCCCTCTCCTATTCGCCATTGCTTTAGAACCCTTAGCCATCGCCCTCAGACTCTCTACCTCTTACACTGGCATATTTGTAGGTACAACTGAACTTAAGATCGCCTTATTTGCAGACGACATGCTTTTATTTGTATCTGACCCACTTTCGTCTATCCCTGAAATTCTACGCCTGATCTCAGACTTTGGTGCAACGGCGGGATATAAGATTAATATTGAAAAATCAGAACTACTTCCTTTAAATATTTCCCCCTCCATGCTCTCCGCACTCACGCAAACCACTTCCTTCACGATCACTCAATCACATTTTAAATATCTGGGAATCAATATCCCGCGAGATAATGCACATATCTATGAGCTAAATTTTTCTACGGTTATCTCTGCTGTCCTCTCCAAACTAGAGGGCTGGGCTACTCTTCCCCTTTCTATGTTGGGACGGATCGCAGTTCTTAAATCTGTAATCTTTCCAAAAATCTTTTATATCATGCAATCTCTTCCAATTGGCCTCAGGGACCTGGACAACATCAGGCTGCGCAGAGCTATGACCCGTTTTATCTGGCAAGGAAAGAAACCTAAAATAGCTTTTGCGAAGCTGGTGATGGACAGGTCAGAGGGAGGGTTTGGAGTCCCAGATTTTTTAACATATTCCCTTACAATTTTCCTTCGATATGCCACAGACTGGCTACTGGGTAAGAGCACTTATACAGACCTTGCCTTAGACACTAATGCCTTTTTGTCCATTCTCTCCGGGTGCTCTTCTACACACAAAAAAGGCCCTGATCCCACCCTCCATTTTGGAACACCCACTATTCAGAGACACCTATTTTAGCTGGGTGAAAATTCATAAGAAATTAAAACTAGACCATACTGCTTCCACATATATACCTCTCTGGGGAAACCCATCCTTTCCTCCTTCCCTTCACAACACTCTATTCCTCCAGTGGCGGGAGAGGAGGCTGTGCTCCGCTTCACAGGTTTTCGACCCAGGTGGACACATTACGCAATTTGAAACGCTGAGAGACAGATATTCCCTACCCTCCTCCCACTTCTTCATGTATCTTCAAATGAGACACTACCTTACATCACTTAACCTTAAACCCTCTCATACAACCCACCCATCCCCACTAGCAAAAATTATAAAGCAATGGGAATCCAAAGCATACAAAATTAAACAGCTATATACTCACCTGGTGAACATTCCCTCCACACCTTACCTCCCAAAATTAGTTGCTGCATGGCAATCAGAGGTCTCGAACATCACCTCCTACGAACAATTGCTGGGCCACCACCAACGCACCTTATCCATACTGAACTCTGCATACCTCCAGGAGGTACATCTCAAAACCATACATAGAGCATACTTACCGCCCTACATCCAGGATGCTGATAACCCCTCCAACTCTAATAAATGCCCTAAATGCAAAGGGGCTAAAGCCACATTCTACCACTGTCTCTGGAGTTGTACTAGGATTCAGCGCTTTTGGAATAAAGTATTAGGATTCATTAATACAAAATTTCACACTTCTTTACGTCCTGACCCGAGGGCATGCCTCTGTATGAATTTCTCTACGTGGAACTCTATACCTGGGGTTAAACCACTATATCCTATGTTTACCATGCTATTTACGATCGCAAAAAAAATGATCCTGAAGCGCTGGGTTGTTCGATCCATCCCCTCCCTATCTGAAGTTTTAAAAGTTATGCTGAAATATATCTATTTTGACCGCAAAACTACTATTCTCACGGGATATACCAGCCTTGCGGGGTTCCACAAAAAATGGAGTCCTTATTTGACCACACTTGACACAGATACACAAGCACAGATAACCTCAACCTTTGAAAACCCCCTGTGGAAGATGTCTAAAGGAACGACTAGATAATGTAACTATGGGAATATACTATACCTCTTTTTCTAAATAACTACTTTACCCCCTCCCTCCTTCCTAGTTATGGACCTGGTGTAATGCCTCTCCATCTCCCATGCCATCCCTACCCCCTTATTTTTCTACTTTCATTCTCTTTTTCTTTATATTTTCACTCTCGATACATACCTCTAACTCTATGTTTTGGCCTTCACTCTATAAACATCTACGTTGAATATTGTAACAATTCCTCCAAACACAATATCCCGGGTTCACACCTGGTAGACACCTTACCCAAATAGGTGTAAACCAATTGTTAGTGCTCTCCCTAATTCCCCCCCCCCTCCCACCTCGCTCTTCTCTTCCCTTCTCTTTTAAACCCCTTACCCAAACTCACTCTCTAAGTTTCGATGTTATTTCTTAATTAATTCCTTAAATTGTTTAGACTACATTTACAGGTGTCTACAATTACATATCACCACTTATCGGTGAGATCCGACAACCTGAGACAATATACTGTTTAAATTGTTCTTATCTCCTAACTCTTGTATTTTTGATTGTCGATTGTACTCCTACATTTATACTCAAAAAACTCAATAAAATTCAGTTTTGCAAAAAAAAAAATCCAATAAATGTACTAGTTGATCAAATTACCCAGTAATACTTCATTAATAATAGTTGAAATTGGCTGCAATAGTGATCTATTAAAGGAAGTTTCTGAGCACTAACAAGTTCCAGAGTATTATTTTACAAATCCTATCCCCAGCATTTGTTCCTGTCCATTTCCCTGTGCAAGTTACTACCTTTCCTGACCTATACTTTTCCATTTGACCTAATTCCGTTTAACCCTTGGTACTGTTACTAGTGATTCCTGGTATTGACTTTGTTTTATTCCTGGCCTGATTTTGTCTCGCTCCATGGTACTGCATTGCCTACCTGGTTTTGACCCATTTCTGACAACTACGCTAATGTTCGTGCTAGCAATCTGCCTCTACCTGTCAGAGTACCTTCATACCAACAGCCTATATTCTAGAACCCAGACTGAGGGCCTCTATTGCCGAGGTTCCTGATAAATACCACTGTCACGTTAGACTCTCATGGGTATTCACCAACTCCAAGGGGAAGGTCTCATCCACGTAATCTATCAGAGAGTTGTGACACAGCCCACAGCTGCTAAATCAATCATGCCCAGCTTATCACAGATGATAAAGATGGAAGCCATACTTGTTCATAGACCTCCATATGTAATTGATATCTGATAAAATGTTTCTAATTGTGATTTTAACTTAGTGCTAATACAGGAAAAAGTACCAAACATTGTACTTTGTTTGAACCCATATTGTGAAATTATGACCTTTAGCTAAGATATATTTTACGGTAATTTCCTAGCAGAAATATAATGTCAGCAGCTAGACATGTGAGCTTTAAAGGGTATTTGCCAGTTTGCGGTATAGCAGGTGTGAAAACATAACCAGACATATGTAGGTTTCGAGGTTAGCAAAACCCCCAGTTATTCCACTTAAGAGCACATATAAAAAATATAGATGTTGGCAAACATATTACGTATAAGATAGGAGTTTTATTAGCCAATAGGATTAAGCTTCGTGTCAGGAATCGACGACACAATATGTTAATTTGTATCACTTTATAATGTACTGCTTGTAGGAAATAAAGCTCTCTCTGCTCTATTACTTTCCACTTTACACATGTGTGGCTAGTTATTACAAAGGTTACTTTGTTTTCTGGTCACTGGCTGCAGCCATGAATGAACCTGATGCTGACCGATTGAGTGTGTGCTTGAGCTTGGATCAGCAAGGGGTGCCCTGTCCTGGGGTTACCTTTATCAATTTGGAGGTTTCCAGCGAGATCCTTATCACCTGTTGAACAACGGACGGCTGGGTGGATGGTTACTGGACTGAGACTCACAAAAACTATGCGCATGGTACGTAGAGATATTTTATCTCCAGACTGTCATTCCTTTAACAATCCATCTGTTCCGTTGTCAGACAGGGATCGGGGATTGTGCACAACGATCACTCACTAATCAGGTTGATTTTCTCATTTTTCTTCTATTCTCTTGCTTATATGTGCTTATATGTATTACAAAGGCGTATTCAGTTTAAATGTGTAGGATATTGTAGAAAGACTTTAAAAATAAGTCAGAGTTATGAAACAGACATGTCCCCTTTGTAAGTGTGTAGTACTCTTAGTAAAGGCACACCACGATCAGAAATTTTATTTACATTATATTTGTAGTCCAGGAGAATCACCCTTATTCTCTGAACCGTGGGAAGAGGGGCTTGACATTTGTATACTAATAGGTTGTCATTTTATTCCTAGAGTGAGAGACATTGGAGGGGATTAGTTATAATTACAGTAAAATATCATTGTAAAAAAAAAAAACATCTGACTTGCAAATATTGCTAGCACCTCAACAAAGTACTTCCTGTTGCTTTAAAAATTATAGTGTACAGAGTTGAAAAAAAAAAAGAGGAACGGAAATCATTTAAAACTTTTTCTCTGTGGTCCGTGAACAAAGACAGGTGCGTGTAGTAAATGCAAGTTAGATGTCCTGTCAGGATTGTGTCTGCATAGTTATCATATATAAGTTAGAAGAAGGATATCCATTTATTTTAAAAGCCATAGTGTACACCGCAGAAGAAGGGGTTTGGGAAAATAGAGAAAACCCAGATGATGTGCTCATATTGATGAAATGTCATTTCATTCAAAAAGATAGTAACATAGGTAAAGATTGGTTACAGATCACCTCTGTTCCAGGCAATTTTCCTCACAGTTATATCTCAGGGGATCCGTTAGATCGAGGTTACTGATATTTCCCGGATTCAAAATACTAACTGGCCATTAGTAGGGGAAATATAAATAGGTACCCTTCGGATGAAGCACCTCGGAGTGCCATGGACATTATGAAAAGTGTACATGGTGAGCAATGCTTGAAGAGTATGAAGTGGTTGTTTCAACGGGCAGGGTTGTCCATTGATGACACACTGGACTCGGATAAGTTGAAACAGATCAGAGTAACCTATGGGAGATATGTGATGGATGATAATCTGGAACAGAGTCTTGATTTGTGGATTAAAACAGGTAAATTACTTCAGTATGAGAAAGAGTTAGAAGAGTTAGGACAAACTCAAGAACAAATGGCTCTAATTAATATGGATGATTTTGAAAATGCAAACATATCTGGACAGTGAACAATTAGACGTAAAGGTCCCAAAAAAACCAAAGGGTATCGTTACTGGGCATGTCCAAATTGTAGACATTGTAACCCACCAGATGATACACTACAGATGTAGCCACCTTTATCTTGAGTGGCTGAGGCGTTTGTCCCGTTCGAGCATACGCAGCGTACTGGGGCGTAGCGAGGCGCGCCTAGTCACAGAGAGGCTATCTAATCGCACGTAGACAGTCATTTGACGTTTGGCGTTACCTGTACGTGTAATACCTGCGATCATCCACCAGATGTCGCTTTTTACAATCACCACTGCGCATGCGTGTGGGCTCCCGTAAAATATAATACTGAAATACTGTACAGTACTGTATAGTAAGGACTACTTTACTAGTGCGTCTCGTTACGCTGCATCCCGCAGCCAAAGCAACCTAAAACCAGTAGTGTACACTGACGCAAATGGACGTGTTAGAAGTTCATTATTGCCTAATGATATTAGGAATATTGTACAGTATGTTAGCATCCTAATCCCGTAGCCATTTGTCTTAATCAAAACTAATGGATTTATTCATCTGTCTGCGGCGAAGTGGTGAAGTGTTCCGCTTCCTACAGTATACTCAGAGTCCCGTGTTCGATTCCTAAAGTACAGTACGAACGCATGTTAGTTTTTTCCAGACACTTTATAATTTTTTTTAATCACATAAACCAGGGCAAAGCTGCAGCAGATGTACTGTTAAGGTTCTATGCACCATACGATACACATACAATCCTGTAGCAGGGCAGACTCAATTGAAATGGCTACTGCCTGTGACTCCATGGAGGCTCTCAGCTATGGAGCGAGTGATGACATAGATTTTGCAGACAACGGGGCAGTGCTGAAGGTGCGTCACAATCCCCTCGCTAAAATACATAGGGGCGATAGGAATAAGTGAGGTCTATGCACATTACGGTACACCGGACTTGATCGCATAGCACACTCTCAAAATGGCCGTCGCCCCTGAACCCCCACTACGTGGCAGCCAGCGCTCGGAGATGGAGTGAGAGATAGTAGTGGAGTGAGAGATAGCAGTAGTCTTGAAGGCTACGGGGCAATGCTGAAGAAGCGTCACAATCCCCTTGCCAAAGCGATAGGGATAAGCGAGGTCTATCATTATGGTACACCGGACTTGATCGCATAGCACACTGTCAAAATGGCCGTCGCCCCTGAACCCCCACTACGTGGCAGCCAGCGCTCGGAGATGGAGTGAGAGATAGTAGTGGAGTGAGAGATACAGTAGCTGTAGTCTTGAAGGCTATGGGGCAATGCTGAAGAAGCGTCACAATCTCCTCGCCAAAGCGATAGGGATAAGCGAGGTCTATCATTATGGTACACCGGACTTGATCGCATAGCACACTGTCAAAATGGCCGTCGCCCCTGAACCCCCACTACGTGGCAGCCAGCGCTCGAAGATGGAGTGAGAGATAGTAGTGGAGTGAGAGATACAGTAGCAGTAGTCTTGAAAGCTACGGGGCAATGCTGAAGAAGCGTCACAATCCCCTCGCCAGAGCGATAGGGATAAGCGAGATCTATCATTATGGTACACCGAACTTGATCGCATAGCACACTGTCAAAATGGCCGTTGCCCCTGAACCCCCACTATGTGGCAGCCAGCCATCTTATTCACGTCATGTCACAGTAGTGCAGTTTATTCATGTCACAGTACTGTCCTTGATTCACGTTGTGTCACACAGTAGAGCACCTTATTCACGTTACTGTACTGTACGTCACAGTAGTGCAGTAGTATATCCACATTACGTCACAAAGTAGAGATCTGCCACAGTCATGAACCTTATAACACATTATGCAAGAGTAATGCACGTCAGAACACATTAGGCCACTGTAACATCCCTTTGAATAATTTCTGCCACAGTAACGTCCCTTAGAACACTGTACTATCTGAAACACAAATCTCCCTTATAACCGAAAAATATTGACTGGAACTTTGGGAATAAAACACAGGACTGTCAGCGTGGGAGGCAGTGCACAATACGACAAACTGCACATTACACTGCACAATACGCTTCAGGTACACTGCACGACACTGCATACTGTATGCACTGCACTGCGTAATACAACAAACTGCACATTACACTGCACTTTTCCCTGAAAAATAGGATACAATGTACACTGCACAAAACACTGCAATTACCACATGTGTATACAGTACACTGCACGATGTGATTCACTATGCATTACACTCACTGCACAATACCATATACTGAATGTACACTGCATGACACGCTGCAATTACACAGCACGATACACTGTGATATACTGCATATACTGTACACTGCATGACACACTGCACAATCGTAGACCACATGGATTGTAAAGAACTATATATACACACAAGTTAAAAATATAATAATGGTTTTTGTAAAACTCATGTCGATCTTTTTCCATGTCAATTTAACGGCCATGTCAACCTAAAATATAACTGTTGTCAACCAATTTCAAAAGCCACACCATCTAGGTCGACACCAGATCTAGGTCGACATGGTGTCGACCTAGATGGTGTCACCTTTGACATGGATAGTAAATGTAAGAAAAATTTAAAAAGTGTAAAAAAAATACAAATTGACCTTTTGACCCTGGTTAATGTTTGGGCCTTGTTTAACCATTTGTTTACCACAGATACAGTGCTGTATAGACCGGATACCTGCTGCTACAGCAGCCACCTGCTATAATGTACTGTACCTGTAACTACAATAACTTAAAGTACAGTAATCTACAGTGATGTACTGTACTTACAATCCCTTATGGCCTGAAGGCGCCTTGGAGTCCGGCGGACGAGGTCGCTCCACCTCCTCTGCAGCGACCTCACGGATCTCCTCCGGTTATATTTCCGGAGGATATCCCTGCTGGCCCTCCTGTAGGCCCGCACTTTCTCCTCGTTGCTGGCGAGACTTCTGTCCCGCCAGCGCACGAGGAGACGCAGCTCACCGAGCGCATAAGGACGGTCTCTTGCATCAGCCATGACTCCGTCCTTATGCGCACTGTACGTCTCAGACTTCGTGCGTTCCACGCATTCAGCGACGCCCGCTGAGGATTCCCAATTTCATGTGTGAAAGTACAGCAAGCAGCGCCCTGCCCTCTCCCCATTGGTGTTGGTTTATGACTTAGGGGACACGGACGCTCGCATTTGTAAAGCACGGTATTTCCCATCGTCTCCCCCTACCCCCATCGCCCTTCTTCCCTGGGAGCCTACAATACTGTTTTGCTCACTCAGAATACACTCAATTCTACTCATTGCCGCTGGGTAGTGGCATTTAGCATAAAGAATCGCTCCTGCAGATCTACTCTGATTTATGTGAAACTTGTGTGCATCCTTCCATTGGATGCACAGTATTAGAGACAAAAAAAAAAATATTAAAGTGAATGTCACGGGAACACATAAACAAAAAAAAAAGGCTGGCACTTCCTTCCCATTGGTGATGGTTTATGCCGTAGGGGACTCGGACGCTCATATAATTGCATTTCAAAGCCACGGTATTTCCCATCGTCTCCCCCTACCCCCATCGCCCTTCCCCCCTGGGAGACTACAATACTGTTTTGCTCACTCAGAATACACTCAATTCTACTCATTGCCGCTTGGTAGTGGCATTTAGCGTAAAAAATCGCTCCTGCAGATCTACTCTGATTTATGTGAAACTTGTGTGCATCCTTCCATTGGATGTACAGTATTAGAGACAAAAAAAAAATATTAAAGTGAATGTCACGGGAACACAAACAAAAAAAAAAGGCTGGCACTTCCTTCCCATTGGTGATGGTTTATGCCGTAGGGGACTCGGACGCTCATATAATTGCATTTCAAAGCCACTGTATTTCCCATCGTCTCCCCCTAACCCCATCGCCCTTCCCCCCTGGGAGCCTGCACAGATCATGCAGTGGACAGGGAGGGAATTCAGGTCCTGTGCAATACACGAACGCTGAAAATCTACAGTACTGTTTTGCTCAACTCATTGCCGCTGTGTAGTTGCATTTAGCGTAAAGAATCGCTCCTGCAGATGTACTCTGATTTATATGTAACTTGTGTGCACCCTTCCATTGACTGTCTTACAATGAAAATAACATAGGAGGTCATTCCGAGTTGTTCGCTCGCAAGAGGATTTTAGCAGATTTGCTCATGCTAAGCCGCCGCCTACTGGGAGTGAATCTTAGCATCTTAAAATTGCGAATGATGTATTCGCAATATTGCGATTACACACCTCGTAGCAGTTTCTGAGTAGCTCCAGACTTACTCGGCATCTGCGATCATTTCACTGCTTGTCGTTCCTGGTTTGACGTCACAAACACACCCAGCGTTCGCCCAGACACTCCTCCGTTTCTCCGGCCACTCCTGCGTTTTTTCCGGAAACGGTAGCGTTTTTTCCCACACGCCCATAAAACGGCCTGTTTCCGCCCAGTAACACCCATTTCCTGTCAATCACATTACGATCGCCAGAACGATGAAAAAGCCGTGAGTAAAATTACTAAGTGCATAGCAAATTTACTTGGCGCAGTCGCAGTGCGAACATTGCGCATGCGCATTAAGCGGAAAATCGCTGCGATGCGAAGATTTTTACCGAGCGAACAACTCGGAATGAGGGCCATAATACAGTATATTATTACAATAAAAAAAAAAACATCCGGTCTCGAACCCTGGACCCCCAGCGTGGGAGGTGGGAGCCTTCATCGCTAGCCCACGACGCCCGCTGAGGATTCCCAATTTCATGTGTGAAAGTACAGCAAGCAGCGCCCTGCCCCCTCCCCATTGGTGTTGGTTTATGCCTTAGGGGACACGGACGCTCGCATTTGTAAATCACAGTCTTTCCCATCGTCTCCCCCTGCCCCCATCGCCCTTCCCCCCTGGGAGCCTACAATACTGTTTTGCTCACTTAGAATACACTCAATTCTACTCATTGCCGCTGGGTAGTGGCATTTAGCGTAAAGAATCGCTCCTGCAGATCTACTCTGATTTATGTGAAACTTGTGTGCATCCTTACATTGAATGTACAGTATTAGAGACAAAAAAATATATTAAAGTGAATGTCACGGGAACACATAAACAAAAAAAAAAGGCTGGCACTTCCTTCCCATTGGTGATGGTTTATGCCGTAGGGGACTCGGACGCTCATATAATTGCATTTCAAAGCCACGGTATTTCCCATCGTCTCCCCCTACCCCCATCGCCCTTCCCCCCTGGGAGCCTACAATACTGTTTTGCTCACTCAGAATACACTCAATTCTACTCATTGCCGCTGGGTAGTGGCATTTAGCGTAAAGAATCACTCCTGCAGATCTACTCTGATTTATGTGAAACTTGTGTGCATCCTTCCATTGGATGTACAGTATTAGAGACAAAAAAAAAAATATTAAAGTGAATGTCACGGGAACACATAAACAAAAAAAAAAGGCTAGCACTTCCTTCCCATTGGTGATGGTTTATGCCGTAGGGGACTCGGACGCTCATATAATTGCATTTCAAAGCCACGGTATTTCCCATCGTCTCCCCCTACCCCCATCGCCCTTCCCCCCTGGGAGCCTGCACAGATCATGCAGTGGACAGGGAGGGAATTCAGGTCCTGTGCAATACACGAACGCTGAAAATCTACAGTACTGTTTTGCTCAACTCATTGCCGCTGTGTAGTTGCATTTAACATAAAGAATCGCTCCTGCAGATGTACTCTGATTTATATGTAACTTGTGTGCACCCTTCCATTGACTGTCTTACAATGAAAATAACATAATACAGTATATTATTACAATATAAAAAAAAAAACATCCGGTCTCGAACCCTGGACCCCCAGCGTGGGAGGTGGGAGCCTTCATCGCTAGCCCACGATGCCCGCTGAGGATTCCCAATTTCATGTGTGAAAGTACAGCAAGCAGCGCCCTGCCCTCTCCCCATTAGTGTTGGTTTATGCCTTAGGGGACACAGACGCTCGCATTTGTAAAGCACAGTCTTTCCCATCGTCTCCCACTAGCCCATACCCATTATGCCTTAGGGAACTCAGACGCTCATTTACTGTACATGTATTTTAAAAGCACGGTGTTTATACATTGTATTGTGTGTTTATACTTTGTATTGTACATTCTTCCTTTTACACAATTACTGTAGTTGCGTCTCCATACAGTACAGTAGGTCACCATCTTTTTCCACCGCCTCCCGTTACGCCTACAGTATTGACATTACATTCATCACTGACCAATTGCCAGAGCTGTAGATCAATCCGCCGCTATACTGTACGATTGAAAGTACTGGATTAGTGGAGCATTAGCCACCCAGTGGTGGAAATGTGTAATGCATGCTGAGTATCTAGATCGCCTCAACGCGTCTGCCTGCGATTAAACTCAGCTATCGCCCTAGCGTGACTAAACGGCGGTCTAGCTGGAGAATCGGTCAAGATGAAGGTGGCTACATCTGTATGTCCAATTAGTCAAACATCTTGGTCCTATAAATGTAAGCCCTGTAAAGAAAAAAATGTTAGGAAATCTGTTAAATCTAAAAAGTTAATCAGTAAATGGTTGCCAGTGTTAAAAAAATAAAAGACCTACTAATTATACCTGAAGATGTGCATGTCCCAGACTCATACATTGGTAGACTAAAAATTGTACAGCATGTAATGTCAAGAGACCAAAAATGTCTCCTAAATTTTTTTTATGTATGGTCTCAAGTTTGGCATCTGCACCTCCAGTGTATAATTTACTTAAGAATTTGGTCCCTGCAAACTATATCCGGTGTGCACATAAGATACTGTCACACCTAGTGTAGCTGCTGACGGACCTAATCCAGCGCGTACCAAAGTTGTGCTGAACCACTACATGGTATAAACAAATTCAGAACTGTTAACATAACAACAGTTACAGAACTCCCTGATGTTAAACAACAATTTATGAAGTTCATTAGACATGTAAGAAAATTAAAAATAATTTAAACCTAGAAATAGAATCCAAAAAGGGTTATGAGTTTTCTGGATCCTGCTTAGTGATGGACAATTGGACTCAGGTGGCATGGAAATGCAAACATAAAACCAGCTGGTGGGTAATCTATTCTTTACTCCTTTTTGCCTTCCCATGTGGGCTTGTCAAAGTTGAAAAATATTGAAGAACACACAGCACATATAAACTGCACACACATGCCCACTGCGCGGGTACTTGTTCTGCCGTGAGTGCACATATCCGCAATTTGCGTATGGTCGCTCCCGCGTGACCTGCGCATTGGCGCGTGGTATGGGTATTTATGGCAGAGTTTGTGTATGCATGGAGAGCCATCAAAACACATTACATATTTAATCCAAGTAGTGCACAATGTACACATAGTCTCCTTGCACCACATCAGAAAGTTATAGCTGTTTAAATGGTTGCAGAACCACCTTTACAGGATAAGAGGGGACAGACTAAGGTTATAAGGTGGTATTTGGTATCCAGCTGCAGGGTATTTTAAGGGAAACATTCCGGGGTTGGTCTGCGGAAGATCGCATGTTCCTGCAGATAGTTATGTGCAGAAGCAGAATATAGATATAAAACTGTATTTACTGTATATTATGTATGCGGCGGGAATCCAGAGGAGACCACCCACAAGAGCAGTTGAGAAAGACATCGCCTACCTTTTCAAATCAACCTATGACCTCTCCTGTACTGTAAAAGTGCATCCCTGTGTCCAATGGACAAAGGGAACAGTATCCATTGTATTGCTTTTGGAAGACTTGTATAAATAAAGCCTGCTGCAGGCCGGCCAGCCACAAGACTCACAACGTTATCTATTTGATTATGGAGGACTGGACCAGGAAGCGCACGCAAATATTCTCACGTATGTACATTGACTGTAGCCATTATTCTGTTATATATATTGATATATTGTCTTGCATTGTAGTGTATAATTTGTATTGTAAACCCCCTCAAATCACAATTGGTGTCGTGTGCTCATTGCCCTGCTAAGGTTTAAAGTGCAATAGCATCACACTGCATTGCTGCATAAGGTTTAAAGAGTAATATCATTGCATTGCATTACTGTGAAGGTTTAAAGTGTATCTCTGGGTGTGTGCGCGCTGTGTACTTTGTACCCCCAGTGCGGCGTTTGTACGCTAAGTCCGTACAGTGATACGGGACTCCGTACGCAAATAGCGTAAAAGGTGCATAGAGTGTGAACTAAGTATAGCGGCCGCAGCGGCTGAAGGTTTAAAGTGTATTGACGGTGTGTTTAAGGTATAGCTTTTATTCCTGTAAAGATAATCGACATTATCAATTGGGGGCATCGTCCGATTTTCCACATTTTTACTGCTTAACAGGTCACAAGCAGACATAATCTATCAGCATAAATGTGTACGGGGGATCCTACGTATCCTTTTCTTGGTCGGTGGATATACTGAAAGCCCTACTTAGTTGCTGATTAGATGGTGTCTGCTCTGTATGGTTTGTAGAGATGCTGGTAAGAACTCGTAAGGTAAGCAAGTAAAAAGTAATTTAAAATCTGTGAATTTATTTTTGGTGCCAAATGCGTACACAACAAAAGCGTACACCCATACCCTGTGCATACTCTCCCACATTGTTGCCATAACATTCAGATTACTAGATTCGTAATATAAACAAAGGAAGTAAGTGTAAAACACAAATGCAGTCTGGCCTAGTTATAAAGGTTTATACAGAAAAGAAACTGTGTGGCGTGTTAAGTGAGCAATTATAGTTAATATTGCTCACATTTATAGAAATTGTATGATTTGTGCTATTGCGGACGTACGGTTTTGTACACGTGTCTCGGACAAGGTACGGAACTGCACATGCGGCGTAAGCACGGTCACGTGTTTACGAAAAATTGCGTAAGAATACGGTTGCTAAGTACAAATTACACAATAGTTCATTTAGTTTAAAGGTGGGATAGTAGCCACGCTACAATAACACAAGATTGCCCAGCTTCCAAAGTTTAGTACAAAACCCTTATTTACTGTATTGCCTCTGGGAGTAAAGCTGCTTGTCTGAATGATAATTTTCTGTACAGAAAAATAAAGTGCATTTGAGTGAGCGAGTGCAGGAGTGAGTGGATACTGAACCCAAGAACTAAGTGAACAAGGTGGACTAAAGTGGTCTAAGTCTGCACACTGGGTTAGTAGAGATCCGGTGGCGTAGGGTTCGCAACCCTGTGTTGTTAAGAGTGGACTAAAGTGGTCTTAGTGGACTGAGTGGTATCCCAGACAACTCTGAGGTGGTCTACTAAGTGGTACTAAGTGGTCTACAACAATCGTAGGGCATATAGATAACTAGTATCTATAGGCTTTGCTATTGCATCACACGTCCGTTTGTTCTGCACAGAGCAACGTGATATTATTGTATCATCTGTGGAAGAGCATACGCAGACGTGATTGTATAGACAAAGGGGTTTTTCTTTGATAACTTCAGGAAATCTCCCTGGTGGGCTTCACTGGAAAAGGGTGAAAAATAGTTATCTAATTTCACTGGTTTTCACCCTACAAACAATTCCAGTGAAAGAAACCGAAAGAGAAAATTTCACTGCCTCTCTCAGGAAAATATTCCAAACAGAACTTCCACCGAAAGAAATTACGGAGTAAGGTCTGATAGGAACCCTAAGCTGGGTACATTGCCTTCACTGTCAACAGTGTATGGTAGTACTGGCCAGCGTGGGCGCGAGCGAGTGGAAGGCGCTCAGGTATACCTCCACCGTCTACTTATATTGAGTATTTTGGTGTTTGTGGGAATTTTTTAAAAGGTATTAGAAGAGACCCACAAATATGGGAGCCAGTTGCTCAAGTAAGAGACGTTCAGACAGGGTTCAGGCAGAATCGTGGCCAAAAGGCTCCGCAAGGTTAATCATGTGTGAAAAATATGGTTCACACACAGAAGGTTTATGCAATGAGTGGATATGTATGACTAACAATGATAGGGAACCATTCCCTAGGGTGGGTAGCTTTGAACCAGAGGTACTGCAGAATGTAAGCAGTAAAATATGTCTTCTTAAATCCAGAAAACAAAGGATTAGACATAATGATTGTTTAAAATTATGGCAACAGGAGGGGGATATGCAAAGAGAACAAATTCGCAAAACAGGTTCAAGACCTAGCGGGAATGAGAACACAAACACACCAGTGTCGACACAGGTCGAAGGGGAAGAGATCGCTACAGTCAATGGTATATCCGTTGTCAAAGTCAGAAAAATATCCCCATACACACTGCCATATTTGCACCGCACACTGGTCCGCGCTGCGCATGCGTACGCTCTCCCGTGAAGGCGCATACCCGCAATAGCGTGCACCCGCGGGCGCACGGTATGCGTATTTACGGTAGAGTTTATGTAATCGTAGCGTGCGACTCATTCGTTACATATTTTCAGTAATAATGTGGTTTGTAGATCATGGTCCCTTTGATAGATTCTGAAAGTTTGGTTAACATAGAATGTCCCTGAGCTGAGGAATCCCTCTTTGTATCGTAGGAAGGGTCTAACAGGAGTCATGCAGTAGTGTTTGGTACCCATCGGAAGAGTATTTAAATAGCAATATTCCGGTGTTGGTTTGGAGCGTATTAATCGCTCGTGCGAATAGTTATGGACATAAGAAGTTTATGTCCATTTCTACTATTTACTCATACTCAGGTATGCGGCGGGAAACCTAGTTCCCCACCCACCTGAGCTGTTTGAAATCGTCACAGCCCACCTGTATGAATCAACCTATGACCTTTTGTTATGATGCAGGGCCGAATTCCGACGTCCAATGGACAATGGGATTGTAGGGACTGTAGGATTGCATTGTGTGTGGGGCATAAATAGGCAGGCCGACCACATCCAGCTCTCACTCTTCAACGGTTCTCATTGCTGAAAATCGGGTGCTGGATGTCCAGGCGCATGCGATCGTTTCCCCTTGTGCGTAAGTTTCTCTCCGTAATCATTGTCTTACTGTGAGCCAATTTCTCTCATCTCTCTCCATTTCTCTCTCTCTCTCTCTCCTTTCTCTTTTCTCTCACATCTCCCCTAGACTAGTATTGTATTGTATTAGATAGTATTGTATTTTGGTTAGGAAGTCTCTGTTATATTGTAGTGTATCATTTGTACTGTTATCCCCTTTTACAAGTATATTAGATATAATACAGTTAATAGGCTTTGGACCCTAAACCAGTATCTGTGTATTTCCTATAGTGTTAAGTGTTCACTTGAGCGTCGGTGACGCTCAAGCAGCTTTGTAGTTAGTCAGGTTACACAAGGTTGCACTTACACCCTGTATTCACATTAAGGTATTCTGTGTATTTCATTGGTATAAGGTTTAGACATAAAGGTATAGCGTTGTGAGCGTCTGCGCCGCTGGTGATCTCCTCGTGGTCTCGAGCGTCCGCTACGCCATAGCGAATCATTACTCTAGTCATAACCAATAACGTGTTGTCCTGTGATCACTGGGCCGTGAGCGAATGTGACGCTTGAGCGTCTCGCCTACGGCTGAGCGATCGTTACGCAAATAGCGTACCCTTACGGTACTTCTTAAGTAAGCAGCGTACAGTGTTCTTAGACTTCATAAAGGGTTGTTTATACGACAAAGGAATTTAGCATTGTCAATTGGGGACTCGTCCGATCCTTCTCATATCTGCACTAGGTAGATCAGCAGACATTATCCCCCAGCAAAGGGTGGGAGGTTGTCTCGCAGTGCTGACGGGATAAGCGTCTGCTTCGCTTAGATAAAGAGTGCTGAAGGAATCCGGGAACCGGAAGTAAGAACAAAACGCTTGTGTCTTTTAAAACTGTATTTCTCTTCTGTCTTGCGTATACACGCACGCATACATATATATCTGCATTTCTTTTTCAAATTTCGTATATCACTATTCCTGTTTGCCAATTTTTATAGTTGATAGAAAGTGCTAAAAGAGATTTGCTGTTATTTCATAGTAGAGGTAATAGTTAAAATATAGACCAACACACGGCTTGTCTGGGAGACAAGGCAGTCAGTGTGGTGTGCGGTAGATGATCAGGGATCATCTACATTGATAAAAATAGAAATTGTGTTACGGTGGATCTTTGTTTTGCGTACACGTGTCCCTAACAAAAGACTTGCGTACGCAATCCAAAGGCAGACGCACGCAGCGTACGTTACGCAACGTAGCGTCCGGTTATGCCCACGTAGCTCAAGTCACGAAAAGTTGAATTAGCGCAAAGCGATAATTAGCGCAAAGGCGATAAGTAACGCACAGCGGTAAATAACGCGACGCGGTAAATAACGCAAATCTATTTTTGGAAAAATCTGAAATTTAGTTTAACAGATCCTGCTCCTAATTGGTAACACAGCTGGGCTGAAGAAAAATTTCTGCGCAGAAATAGATATAGAAACAAAGTGTACATGTGTTGAGTGAGTGTGTTTTTATCACATAAGTTTATATAACTTAGAGGTTGAACCAAAAGGAAAGTCGGGTACTCGTCAAGGGACACACGTGTAAGTGACATATACGGTGGCTAGGGAGGCATCCCTGGTTAAATAAATATTTGAGCATTAGAGTATAGCGGACCATAAGGTAACAGACCAGGAGGTCATAAGGTACAAAGAGGTCCGCTATAAAGGTACAAGAGGCACAACGCCTGGGGTGTTGGTGCAGAACCCATATAGGCCACAAGCTCATGCTGAAGGAATCGCGGCCGGAAACATCGATTCCATTAATCTCTCAGTACATAACAGGTAGTGCTTATGTACTGAACGATTGGACCGCACGTAATTGTGTGCAGTAGTTAGTAATCTGACCTAATACCATTAGAGTAAAGTGGTCACAAACGCTATTTGTACATTCTGACGTGATTTGTGTAATTTTTTATTTTTAAAGGGAAGTTCGCTGGTCACTCAGGAACTATCTAACAACCCCACCTTTACTGGAAAGAGTAAGTGTCCTGCGGGTAACCCTCATATGTTCCAGTAAACACAGGTTCACAGGGGCCCTGAGTTGGGTACAGCAGCTCTGGTTACAGTGATTGCAGTACTGGCCAACGTGGGCGAGAAGTGAGTGGGGTACTTGGTAAACCGCCACCGCCAGCCTGCCCAGGACATCTTGGTTTGTTTGTAAGGGTTCGCTGAAAACCTTGATATAAAGATCAAAGGAGTAGTAAGCAACACCTGCAGATTATGGGGGCCAGTTGTTCAGGTAGGGGGCGATCAACCTCGGTTCGGGTTGATTTAGGGAACCGGCCAGTCGGGTCGGCACGATATGTGATGTGTGAGAAATATGGAAATCACGCTGAAGTTTTATGTGATGAATGGGAGAGAATGACTGTACATGATGGGGAGAAGTTCCCAAGAATAGGTAGCTTCAGCCCAAAAGTGTTACAAAATTTAAGGAGGAGGATATGTCTCATTGAACCAACAAAGAGACGAAGTAAACATTATGATTATTTGCAGTTATGGCAACAGGAAGGTGAATTACAAAGAGATTCAATTGACTTTTCTGACTCTTATCTTGAGGGGAGAGATATGGCAGCAGGGAGGATTGTGGTTGCGGAGAAAAGCACAAGGTGGAACAATAAAAACGCTCTTAGCAACTGTAATAAAGATTATAAGAATAAGTGTAATAAATGTAACAATGATTATTGTAATACTGTTGAATGTACAACTATTAACCTATGCAAGTTGCACCCCATGTCAAACTTCCCTCAGGAATACAAACAAGAAAGTGAGCCCAGAACGATGTCAGCACCTCTTCCAGCAACCATCACAAAAGCCATCCAGGTGGACGCGACCAAATTGGTAAAGGCAATAATCAAACCCCCTAACGAAGGGTCAGGTGAGGTCGTGTCCACAGGTACGTACAATGTTTCATATCACGCACAAACAGATGTACCCCAAAATGTAAGACCAACACAAGATGATGTAACTGAGTTCGATCTGGCCAGGGTGATCTCAGTCCCCAATGGGAAGACTGACGATCAGGGAATCATTCCCGTCAAGGACAGTGCAA
Source organism: Pseudophryne corroboree (assembly GCF_028390025.1). NCBI lineage: Eukaryota > Metazoa > Chordata > Amphibia > Anura > Myobatrachidae > Pseudophryne > Pseudophryne corroboree. The sequence continues at coordinate 349,677,262 of NC_086447.1, forward strand.
TGCACTGTCTCTGGTCCCGGACCGAATTGAGATCAATTATGTCTAAATTTCCTGATCCTAGGAAAAATCTAGCCAAATGTCAAAGGTTTATTAAAGAACTAGGAAACGCCACAGGACCCACCAACCAAGAGTGGCGGACAGTGCTGAGGGCATGTTTGCCCTCCAGTGTTGACCCTGCAAAATTCATTGCTGATTGTAAACTAGACACGGAGGTACCTTGTATGGAGGAACACAATCAGGAATGTATTAGGCAGATTAACCGACAGTTAGGAATATATTTCCCAGCCGCTGTCAAGTGGAATGACATTTTCTCCATAAGGCAAAACGAAAGGGAAAATGTTTCTAATTATTTCAATCGAGCACTGCAAATAATGGCTAGAAACACTGGGATCGCAGACATCAAGACAAATGCACAACATAAAGGAATAGCGGTTAAGGTATTAATGAATGGTTTAAAGGATGAATTAAAAACAAAGGTACAGACCACCAACCCAAACTGGAGAGATATCTCGGTGACCGCACTAAGAGAGGCCGTCATTAATCATGATCAGAATATCACCAGATACAGAGAGTCACTAAGAGATAAGTTAATGGCAGCAAATATACAGGCCCTAACCACAAGACCACCCCAACAAAAGCCCCACACCCCTGCGAGAAATCCAGATATGGAAGTCTGTTACAATTGTCATAAAAAGGGACACTTTGCAAGAGATTGTAGATCAAGAGAAAGACAACACCATAATCATGAAATCCAAGGAATCAGGGAAGAACAGGGGAAACGGTTGATGATGATGAGCATCCGAGCGTTTGAGGAGGCATCAAATCAGCCAAGACCCCAGTTCACTGACACTCGGAGAAAGCCAAGGATCTGTTACCATTGTAGAAGAGAAGGGCATTATGCCAACAACTGTAATAACCCACATAAAGTTAGACCCCCTAGACCAAGAAATGAGCAAAATTACAACACACACCATTATAATCAGGGATCATATAGGAAGAATTTTGGGCCACACCCATAATATATAGCCAGGAAAGGTGATCATTAGGACTGATGGTAAGCCTGAGGTAACGGTTAACAAAGTGGGAGGTCATTCACTGAAGACACAGGAATGACCAGGTGAAAAGTTGTAAATGTATTTGTGAAAAATGTTTTTTCTCTCTCTCTCTATCCCCATCTCTGACGAGTAGTGGTAAGAATTCACATTGCATATCCACTTGGTCCTTGCAGAAGTCTACCAAACCCCAGCATGACCTCCGCCACAATGTATTTCTGGCCAGATACAGACAGTGGAGTAATGCAGGTGCTGGTGGGGAGGGACTGCTCAAGGAGACCATTAGACACATAGATATGACAGCCTAATAAGTCTGACAATGTTTTTCTAATGCTAACAATGTTTTCTTAATGTTGACAATGTTTAAAAATGCTTTGTTTCTCTTTTCTTATTGATGGTTATTGTCGAGTTATGTAATGTATATATGCACATGAATTGTTCTCTATCTCTTTTGTTTTTTTTTGTTGTCTCTCTCTTCCCACTTATGTTTCCATGGTTTAAAGATGCTATGTCACCCCTCAGTTGGACCAATGGTAATGCCAGATTTTTGCTCCTTACAGAAAGATCGTCGGTTGGGAAGGAATATTGCATCACCAGAATGTTCGTTTGGAAGACTGAGAGACAGCACCTTTGAGAGGACAGCAGAACAAGAAGAACAACAAGACGAGAGAACTTATTATCGTAACAAGTTCTCTCCCCCTCAAACTGATTTCTTATACCCCCTTTACAAATTTCTTCTTTTCTCCTCCTGTAAGATGGACTTGCCCCAAGAGACTGTGATATGGATTTTCCTGTTGACCATGATGTTGACCAGAGCAGTCTGTTTCGGTGAGAGTACCAGTAAGGTCGAGAAAGGATCCAGAAAGGTCCTGATGACTGAGACGGAGGTGTAAATTTCCAATAGCAACTCAATCACCAAGCAAAGGCGAGTACCGGGCACGATCTAACAACCATGTTATCTGTAAACATTTTCTTTGAAGGATTGTTAGTTCAAAAAGAAAACTGTATCTGTAGGCTCGGTAACTATAATGCCAATCCAGTTTTAATATCCATATGGACCGGCATCCATTGAGTGACTATCACTCTTTAGTGGGTAACGTGTTAAACCAAACAGATTGTTGGGTATGCTCTCAAGTACCTCAGGGTCATAGCAAATCAGGGCTAGTACCATTTCCTTTAACGTTAGGGGAGGTACTTGAGCTAAGTGGTGGGAGACCGGTGGACCGGAGGTTTAACATCTCCAGCCCTCCTAGTTTGAAGCTCCACCAATACCATGTGGATAGGTCCCTCTTATGTTTTAATATCTCCAATCCCCGTAAGCCGGGAAATTGGGAAGTGTCATGGAGCAACCTTACCATGACCTTTTCACACAGAGCAGATAGAATGCCTACAGATACAGAGCTTGTACGCCACATAGCCAGTAGAGGAAAATCTTTCCGGTATCGATATACCTTAGGAAATAGGATCACTAGAGTTGGAGAGGTATCACCAGGATACTGTGCACATATCGTACAAACTGATACGTGCCTTAAGCAGATGGAAGAATTAGGGTCAGGAGATTTCACCTGGAAGGTTTGTAACATGGTCATGTCCTTCTCCGTCCCATATGTTCTCCCCGATGACGCATATTTCATATGCGGGAGAAAGGCGTACAAGTGGCTTGCCCCAAACTCTGAAGGATTGTGTTACCGTATATACTCGAGTATAAGCCGACTTTTTCAGCACTTTTTTTTGTGCTGAAAAAGCCACCTCGGCTTATACTCGAGTCAGTGCAGGCAGAGGCAGAGCAGTGTGAAGGAGGGACATGGAGCGCACAGCGCGCGGCGCTCCTGTGTCCCTCCTGCATCTCCGGCGGCAGCAGCGGCGGTTCTATTACAGGAAATACCCGTTCGTGACCTCTGATCACGAACCGGCACTTCCTATAATAGACCCGCCGCGGCCGCCGAAGATGCAGGAGGGACACAGGAGAGCCGCGCACGCTGTGTGCTTCGTGTCCCTCCAGAAGACAGCGCGGGATCGACGGAGGGGTAAGTAACAGCACTGTGGGGCATACCTGGCACTTGGGGAGGGAACGTATCTGGCAGCACTGTGGGGGCATATCTGGCAGCACTGTGGGGGCATAACTGGCAGCACTGTGGGGGCATATCTGGCAGCACTGTGGGGGCATAACTGGCAGCACTGTGGGGGCATATCTGGCAGCACTGTGGGGGCATATCTGGCAGCACTGTGGGGGCATATCTGGCAGCACTGTGGGGGCATATCTGGCAGCACTGTGGGGGCATATCTGGCAGCACTGTGGGGGCATAACTGGCAGCACTGTGGGGGCATAACTGGCAGCACTGTGGGGGCATATCTGGCAGCACTGTGGGGGCATATCTGGCAGCACTGTGGGGGCATAACTGGCAGCACTGTGGGGGCATATCTGGCAGCACTGTGGGGGCATATCTGGCAGCACTGTGGGGGCATAACTGGCAGCACTGTGGGGGCATAACTGGCAGCACTGTGGGGGCATATCTGGCAGCACTGTGGGGGCATATCTGGCAGCACTGTGGGGGCATATCTGGCAGCACTGTGGGGGCATATCTGGCAGCACTGTGGGGGCATATCTGGCAGCACTGTGGGGGCATATCTGGCAGCACTGTGGGGGCATATCTGGCACTATGAGGGCATATCTGGCACTGAGGGCTGTGTACGGCTAGAGCTGCATTTCCCACCCTAGGCTTATACTCGAGTCAATAAGTTTTCCCAGGTTTTTGTGGTAGAATTAGGTGCCTCGGCTTATATTCGGGTCGACTTATACTCGAGTATATACGGTATATTGGAAAAGTATTGCCTGAAGTGATGACTGTTACACATGACAAAATGAAGGACATACACCGTGGTGCCCAAGCTCCTTATACTCACACTCATTACGAGCACCGAGTTAAAAGACAACTGTCAGAAAGGTTAGAGCATCCGGCCTCTGATCTTATCCATGAATCCACCGGGATTCAGGTTCTGGTAGCGTTAGATTTCACTCGTACCGCTCGAGGAGTGATGAATTATAGATACATTTCCGCACTCGCCAATTTGTTAGATAATATCACTGAAATGTATGATGACACGTTTAGATACACTGGAAGAGAACTTCAAGCTTACAAAACAGAACTAGTTCAGCATAGGATGGTTCTTAATTATCTTACAGCAGTAACAGGCGGATATTGTGTTACATTGGCAACACAGTATGGCATAAAGTGTTGCACGTATATCACAAATAGCACCGAGGATCCGGTAGAGGTCATAGACCAAAAGATGGACGATATTCTCCAATTGAAGTGGGAATTTCGTCGAAAACACAATCTCACCCTTGCTGCTGTAGGTAATGAGCTGACTGGTTGGGTGTCATGGTTGAACCCGCGAAATTGGTTCTCCGGTTTGGGAGACTGGGCTCAAGGAGTCATAATGGATGTTGGAAAGTTTCTACTATGTATCTTGGGTGTCGTTATATCGATTGGATTGATATTTAGATGCGGGCAGGCTTTAATGAGGTGCAAACAAAGTACAAAAGTGATGAGCTTGAGGAGTGAGGAAACTGTAATTAACCTGGATTTGATTTATGACCCAATGATAGAAACCAGAATGTGATGAAAATGCGATTATACGGTCCGTTTCTTTCACCTGTTTTTCTGCTTTTCTCCAAGATACAAAGACCCCCTTGGACGAGGAAGTTGACGAGACGCTATACAGACAACAGACAAGCACCAAAGATGAAGTTTTGACAACCTATGATATGGACACTTGATGAACTTTGCCATGGATCCCCAGTTTCCCTAGTATTCTTAAACTCACGCTAGCCCAACATTTTTGTAAATCTGATGGCACTGACAAAGCTATTTGCTCATGCCCAAGGAGCAATACAGCGCAAAGAAGACGACTCTCAACAGATACCGAACAAAACTTCGACGACAGATGTACATTTACCTGACATAGAATATCATTGCATTTTCCATAAGTGTTCTTCATCTTCATCTCTACAACCCTCAGGTAATAACACACATAGTATAGGGAATACAGGCACAGATATCAGCAATCACATATTCCCCCATTCATGTATCATCAACTAAAATGTGCTCCCCATTTTGTTCCGAAAAGAGCTCGGTAAAGTTTGACAGCCCATCCACAGACCTGTACCACAGGATAAGAAGGAATTCAAATGTATACTTCGCAATACCTCGAAGCTTGATGTACAACACGTACGGCACGATGATACATGACCCCCCAAACATGGATTCATACACACATGCTTCTGCTATCTCACTAGGTCATACCCTCTTCACACCTTCTCCTCTCTCCTCCCTTACCCAACCATGGAAATGAATTAACCACTGACATATATTTTTCTCCTTTTGAAATGTTTTCAGGAAGTGGCAGTTATTATTGACTGCCAAAGGGTGGACTGTCAAAGTCAGAAAAATATCCCCATACACACTGCCATATTTGCACCGCACACTGGTCCGCGCTGCGCATGCGTACGCTCTCCCGTGAAGGCGCATACCCGCAATAGCGTGCACCCGCGGGCGCACGGTATGCGTATTTACGGTAGAGTTTATGTAATCGTAGCGTGCGACTCATTCGTTACATATTTTCAGTAATAATGTGGTTTGTAGATCATGGTCCCTTTGATAGATTCTGAAAGTTTGGTTAACATAGAATGTCCCTGAGCTGAGGAATCCCTCTTTGTATCGTAGGAAGGGTCTAACAGGAGTCATGCAGTAGTGTTTGGTACCCATCGGAAGAGTATTTAAATAGCAATATTCCGGTGTTGGTTTGGAGCGTATTAATCGCTCGTGCGAATAGTTATGGACATAAGAAGTTTATGTCCATTTCTACTATTTACTCATACTCAGGTATGCGGCGGGAAACCTAGTTCCCCACCCACCTGAGCTGTTTGAAATCGTCACAGCCCACCTGTATGAATCAACCTATGACCTTTTGTTATGATGCAGGGCCGAATTCCGACGTCCAATGGACAATGGGATTGTAGGGACTGTAGGATTGCATTGTGTGTGGGGCATAAATAGGCAGGCCGACCACATCCAGCTCTCACTCTTCAACGGTTCTCATTGCTGAAAATCGGGTGCTGGATGTCCAGGCGCATGCGATCGTTTCCCCTTGTGCGTAAGTTTCTCTCCGTAATCATTGTCTTACTGTGAGCCAATTTCTCTCATCTCTCTCCATTTCTCTCTCTCTCTCTCTCCTTTCTCTTTTCTCTCACATCTCCCCTAGACTAGTATTGTATTGTATTAGATAGTATTGTATTTTGGTTAGGAAGTCTCTGTTATATTGTAGTGTATCATTTGTACTGTTATCCCCTTTTACAAGTATATTAGATATAATACAGTTAATAGGCTTTGGACCCTAAACCAGTATCTGTGTATTTCCTATAGTGTTAAGTGTTCACTTGAGCGTCGGTGACGCTCAAGCAGCTTTGTAGTTAGTCAGGTTACACAAGGTTGCACTTACACCCTGTATTCACATTAAGGTATTCTGTGTATTTCATTGGTATAAGGTTTAGACATAAAGGTATAGCGTTGTGAGCGTCTGCGCCGCTGGTGATCTCCTCGTGGTCTCGAGCGTCCGCTACGCCATAGCGAATCATTACTCTAGTCATAACCAATAACGTGTTGTCCTGTGATCACTGGGCCGTGAGCGAACGTGACGCTTGAGCGTCTCGCCTACGGCTGAGCGATCGTTACGCAAATAGCGTACCCTTACGGTACTTCTTAAGTAAGCAGCGTACAGTGTTCTTAGACTTCATAAAGGGTTGTTTATACGACAAAGGAATTTAGCATTGTCACCGTAAATGATAGTAGTATGCAAAAACAATGTATTAACCCTCATTTTTGCAAGATGTATCCTGTTTTGAAGTCTTTTCAAGGTTATAGGTCACAAGAAGATGAAGGATCCAGCCAAATTCCAGCTCTCTTCCAAGCAGTCATTTTGCAGGAAACTCAGGTGGGACCTGTCCAACCAGGTAGAGCAGTAACAGTATTCCCCAATGTAAGAACTGGTGAGGTCACAGCTACCGGTAAGTATGAGACAGTTCATTGCACAGAAACAACAACACCACACAGTAAACAGATTAGGAACAGAACGGTAGGATTACACCCTGTCTTGGAAATAGTAACTCCCAATGGGGGAACCGATAGTCAGGAAGTTGTCCTCACCAGGAATAATGCAATGTATTGCCCGTGGCCCAGAGATGAGCTGCGATCAATCATTTCAGAATTCCCCGACCCTCGGAAGCATTTAGCCAGATGTCAGAAATTTATCAGAGATCTGGGTAATGCGTATGAACCGACAAAAACACACTGGCGGATAGTTTTGAAAGCATGCCTACCCCCTTATATTGACACCCAAAAATGAATCACTGATTGTAGGCTAGAGTCGGATAGTCCTATGACTGACAGAAACAATCAGGAAAATATAGAACAAATTAGTAGGCAACTAGAGTTGTGTTTTCCCACTGAGTGGAGAAGAATTTTCTCCATAAAACAGAGGGAAAATGAAATGACATCTGAATATTTCCATCGGCCCTGCAAATAATGGATAGATACATGGGGGTATCAGATACAGGGAACGATACGAATTACAGGAAGGTAGCTGTCTCTGTGCTAATGGACGGACTCAATAAGACAGTGAGGGACAGAGTACAAACATCTTTGCCTAGTTGGAAAAAGGTCACAGTAGCTTGTCTTAGAGAGTGTGCGATTGAACACCATAAGAATATTGCTAGGCGTAGAGAACTACAGGAAGAGAGGCTGAGAATTGAAAGAATACAGGCCCTTACACCAAAGTCTCATCAACCTAAACCCCAAAACACGGATAGTAAGAAAGGACCTAGGATATGCTACACTTGTAGGAAGGAAGGGCATTTTGCCAGAGATTGTAGGAGTAGTAGAACACATAGCCAATATAGACCCCTAGACAGCAGGGACGTGCAGTGAGCTAAATGGCTCAGGAGGCACTGGCTAACCCCAGAGCCAGATTTACATGCAATATATGAGCCAAAGGGTACATCTGGGCATTATACACAGGTGCAGCAGTATAAACTCCTGGAAATCTGGTGAGTTTTGATTAGAGATGTGTGGAAAGGATACACAGATGAGGCACTGCCTCACCTGCCATAGACTTTTTACTCCAGAGTTTGGGCTATAAAAATTATTCGAATAATGCAGAGAAGATAATTCAAACAAATTATCAGTATTTTTCATATATTTTACTCAGTCAAAACTCTGGTTTAAACGTAAGTATGGCAGGAAAGGCTCTGCCTCACCTGCCTCACCTCACCCCACCGCACATCACTGCTAGACAGAGAAAACAAGCCACGTTTTTAAACACATAGACGGGATAAAGGGACATATAGTAAGGAATCACGATACAGTATAGAAAAACACAGATTCGGTTAATGGGAAGAACAGAATAAATGCAACTTTACCTTTTTGACAGAAATTACTGGGGTTAGAAGGAGGCCTCTAAACTTCTGCTTCTCTCTCTAGCAGAAGTGACCTCTAAGTAACTTAACAGGAGTTTTGTTAGAGATGGTATACATATAGGGTGCTCCCACCCAGGAAGCACAAAATATGTTAGATACCCACGAAGACTAATGTTGCATTTCACTGTTTTAGATGCATGTCCATCACAGGTAGAGGAAATTATCTCAAAGATACCGGGTTCCCTATAAACTTAGAATGGACAAGACACTGGATTGATGGCTGGGATAGTCCCAGTAGAGATATACAGAGCCGGCCTTAGCTATAGGCAGGCTAGGCATTTGCCTAGGGCATTCAAGCATGTCTAGGGGCATCCAAGCATGTCCCTGCAGCATCTCATGCTGAGAGGGACAGTCCGCAAACTAACTGTTACTTACCAAATGTATTCAATCAGTACTTGTATACACTGCTGTTTACATTTGTCAAAAAAAATGCACACTGTGCCTTAAACTTCCTCTGACATGCTTGAATGCCCCTGACTTGTGAGACCTCAGACAGACAGCAGAAGCCCAGTAAATGCAATTCCTGGACCTGTGACATTTTTACTGACTATATAAGGTTATTACTGGATGGCTTCTTATGATAACACGTGTATTTTGGAAGACTGCTTCACAGAAACCTGACATCACCTATACTGCTTGTGCACATGGGGGAGGGGGACCCTGCCATCCTGTGTGTGTCCCTTATCCCTGTGCAAACCCCAGGTGTCTGCAGGGACATAACATGGGCAGTGTTCTCCCCACACTTTATTTCCTAGTCAGTCCATACCGTAAAATTCCCCTGCCATCTAGCACTGTAACGTGGTCAGTAAGTTGCGTTGTGCTATTTCTATATGAAATATCAGTGCAGCGTGACTTTTGGACACATCAGACTGGAGGGCAGAGCATTTAGCTCCCACAGTATAAAGTAAAGTGCATGCAGTTAACGGGAGTAACAGACACCAGCAAACACACTGAATAGTGAAGAGAATGGACAGATTCTACATGTTTGATACTGATCTTTTTGTATAACCAGCAAGTGTGGCAGTATATGTGTATTATGGGCATTACTAATGTGGGGCATATGTGTAAGGTGCATTACTGTGTGGCATTATGTGTATTATGGGCATTACTAATGTGGGGCATATGTGTAAGGTTCCTTTACTGTGTGGAATTATATGTATTATGGTCATTACTGTGTGGCATTGTGCAGAGTTGAACTGGCCCACAGGGTAACCCCCGGTGGGCCCCACTACCTGAGCGTTGCAGGTACAGATGCAGAACTAGCGGCGGAGCTAGGGGGCACCAGACAAAATTTTGCCTAGGGCATCAAATTGGCTAGGGCCGGCTCTGGAGATATAACACACATAGAAATTTTTTTAGGGGAACAGACTGATTAGGGAATCATTCCCTGTAGTGCCCAATCCAGATGTCAAACTTTGTAAAATCTTCTTTGCCTCTACAAACTTATCTGTTACTAAACTCTGTGATTTGTCTTCAAAGTTTCCTCTTCATCTCTTACGTTCACTGACAGGATTACAGTTCAAACGTCACATGCCTACTCTGTCTTTTCAGAGTTCTGCCCAAACCCAGTATATCTCACCAGCATAGGGACACCAGTATCAGTGTGCCTGGCTATGCACAAAGAGTGGAAAATGGGAATACTGGTGAAGGGAGACTGTGCATAGATACCGATATACATGATGGTGTGACAGCCTGATGGTAAACGCAAATCTGACAAATTTTCTTTTTATTATTTCCCCTCTCTTTTCACTTTCCAAAGATGGTTCACTTCACACAACAGTTAAACACATTGAAATGCAAGATTTATGTTCCCTACAGAAAGGTCGCTGACCCAGAGAGAACCCGTGACAAAGAGCAGAGTATAGAAAACATTGTATCACTGGAGTGTCTGTTCCGGGAAGGTTGAGAGGCAGTACTGTTGAGACGGCACCTGAGCGCGGAGAACAACAAGACCAGAGGTGGTTGTCGCACCAGTTTTTTTTTTTTTTTCTCCATCCCCCACTACCCTCCTTCTCTCCTTCTTTTTCTCCCCCTTCTTGTTTCCCTTCTCTTCCCTTAACAAGATGGACTTACCCCAAGAGACTGCGTTCCGGGTTTTCCTGTTAATCTTGATGTTGACCAGGATAGTCTGTTTCGGTGAGGGTCCCAGAGAGGTCGAGAAAGGATCTGGAATGGGTTCTGATGGCGGGGATGGATTTGTAGAATCTCAAGAGCAACACATCACTCGAGCAAAGGCGAGTATCAGAAAACGATCTGGTAGTCATGGAGCTCAGAGGCACTGTGAAGGGTTATTGTCTGAGGAAAATTGCATTTGTAGGAATTGTGAGAACATAGTCGAGGATGGGTGCATCCAGAGATGTCAGTCCAGCCTTAATATCAACATGGACCGTCATCCATTGAGTGATTACCACTCACTAGTGGGTAAGGTCTTAAACCAGACAGAATGCTGGGTGTGTTCACAAGTACCTCAAGGTCAGAGCAAGTCAGGATTAGTACCGTACCCTTTAGCAATAGATGAGGTACTCGAATTATGGGGTGGGAGACCGGTGGACAAGAAATTCAATATTTCTAGGCCCCCTAGTTTGAAGCTCCACCAGTATCATGTAGATAGATCCTTATTATGTTTCAATATTCCCAATTACCGAAAACCGGGAAATTGGGAAGTGACGTGGAATAACCAGACAATGGCCTTTTCGCACAGACCTGATAGGATACCCATAGACTCTGAACTTGTACGCCAAATAGCCAACAGTGGAAGGTATTTTCGGTATAGGTATACTCGAGGAAGCAAGACCATGTGGGTTGGAGAAGTATCACTAGGGTACTGTGCTCATATCATTCAGCCTGATACTTGTACTGAGCAGATGGGAGAACTAGGGATGGGGTTTTTCACTTGGAAAGTTTGTAATATGGTAATGTCATATTCTGTCCCCTATGTTCTCCCCGATGATGCCCATTTCATATGTGGGAGGAAGGCATATAAGTGGCTTGCCCCGAACTCGGAGGGATTGTGTTATGTTGGAAGAGTGTTGACAGAGGTCATTGTTAGGGTCTCCTGCCCTGTGCTGCCACGTCGTCATGGCAACCGGGAGACAAGTGCTAGCGGAGTGACCTGAGCGCAGCTGATACTCCGGTTCGGGTCTTTTGCTGTGCAGTGGTTATAGGCTCTGTGCATGGCAGGGGATCCGGTGCTGGTTTTTGTGCTCACAGTCTGTGAGGTCTGAGTGGGGCGTGGACAGCACCTGCTTTATAAGGCCTCTTCTCAGGGTAAGCAGATGCTGCTGAATCTTTGTTGGTTAGTCAGTTTCTGAAAGTTAGCCAGTACTGTGTAGCTTTGTATTTGTTTGTTGCTTACTGCAAATAGGCCTGGGGATTTGGTATTACACTCTGCCAATCCAGACCTAGCAGTAAGACTGGAGTCAGTCGTTTAGCTTGCTGGGGTTCTGTTACTACTCTGTGAACTTAGCAAGTTTGCGGCTGTATTCTAAGACTTGCCTGTCTAATCCTGTCTCACTTTGCTAGGTGTCAGGGGTCAGTTTAGTGGCAGTAAGCTGAACCTGTGCACTGCAAGTGAGAATTAGGATTGTGGAGACTCTCCTTGTGTCTATCATTCCATCTCTGACCAAGGAGTTTACTGCCACACCCGTTGGTAACCCTTTAGGGTTTTGCTGTTGCCCTTAGCAACAGCATTTCGGGTTCTCTACGTATTAAAACACAACATCTTGCTTTTCTCATCTGAGCAGTTCTAATACAAGGGAGATACCCAGTTCCTTAGCCTCTGGGCTTCTCTGTTCACTTTGTGTGTATTTTGTTACCCTATCACCTTCTGTGTACGTTATGTCATATTCCCCAGTCTGTCTGTAAGTCCATTTGTTTTGCATAACAGTTCAAACACCAGTACATTCCTGCAGGCACTGGAGTGCATAACAGTCCTGACACCAGTACTTTCCTGCAGGCACTGGTGTGCATAACATATTCAGCAGCCTAATACTCCTGTTGAAATTTTGTGGGAATATGGAGCATACCCCTCAAAATACGTTGCAACAGGTGGTCGATCAGGTGCAGGTCCTGACTCGACAATTTATTGATTTGTCCATTAAAATGCACACCTCCCAGGCTGCTGGCGGAGCTCCCGCAGCAGCAGCACCTGCAGGGGTTAAGGAGCCGAAAGTAAATCTCCCGGATCGTTTTTCTGGAGATCGCTCGCAGTTCTTTTGTTTCAAGGAGAGCTGCAAGCTATACTTCCGGCTTAGGCCTCAGTCTTCTGGGTCGGAGATTCAGCGGGTGGGCATAGTGATTTCCTTGCTACAAGGAGACCCACAGGTCTGGGCATATGGGTTGCAGCCTGACTGTCCGTCGCTTAAAAGTGTTGATGCTTTTTTTACGGCACTGGGCATGTTGTATGATGACCCTGACAAGACGGCCTCAGCCGAGGCTCAGATTTCGATCCTTAAGCAAGGGCGAAGGCCAGTTGAGGTTTACTGTACGGAGTTTCGGAGGTTGGCCCATGATACCCAGTGGAATAACCCAGCCCTGAGACACCAGTACCGAAGAGGTCTTTCTAACTAGATAAAGGACAAACTGGTACAATATCCCTTGCCTGATAGCTTGGATCAGCTCATGCAGTTATCCATCCGGGTGGATAGACGGCTGAGAGAGCGTAGGCTTGAAAGGGAGACTGAGATTTCTTTCCTTCCCAAGGGATCCTCAGACTCTGAGGAATTTTCCGAGGAGCCTATGCAGATTGGGGCTACCCGCCTCTCCTCGCGTGAGAAGACGCGGAGGAGACAGCAGGGGTTGTGTTTGTACTGTGGGAATAAACGTCATGTGGTAGTATCATGCCCAGAAAAGCCGGAAAACTTCAGGGCCTGAGGGTGATGGGAAATATCCTGTCAGGCCAGAAGTCAGAATTTCCCAAGAAGACTTTTATCATTCCGGTGACCTTGAAGATCCTCGGTCAAACTGTCAAGACTGAGGCCTTTGTGGACAGTGGGGCCGACGGGGTTTTTATGGACCGCCAATTCGCCCTGAAACACTCTGTTCCCTTAGTACCCTTGGCATCGGAAATTGAGATTTGTGGGTTAAACGGGGAACCATTATCCCAAGGTAAAATTACCTCTTGCACTAGCCAGATTTCTTTGTTTATTGGAGCCACACACTCTGAAAAATTGTCCTTTTATGTGACTGTCTGTACTTTTGCCCCATTGGTGTTGGGGTTACCCTGGTTAAGGGCCCACAATCCTCAATTTGACTGAGTCTCTGGGGAGATTCTTAGTTGGGGTACTGATTGTTTCAGGAGTTGCTTGAGCCTTCCAGTCAGGCTCTCGCAGCTAAGTTTGCCAGGATTGCCAGGGTGTTATGCAGATTTTGCGGACGTGTTCTCCAAAAAAGTTGCAGAGGTACTACCTCCCCATCGCCCCTATGACTGTGCCATTGATTTGTTGCCAAATGCTAAGCTTCCCAAGAGCAGGTTGTACTCCCTGTCACGTCCTGAGACTCAGGCTATGGCAGAGTACATTCAGGAGAACTTGGCTAAGGGATTTATCAGACCTTCACAGTCTCCAGTTGGGTCGGGGTTCTTCTTCGTGGGTAAAAAGGACGGTTCGTTGCGACCCTGCATCGACTTCAGGGAATTGAACCGTATCACGATTAAAAACTCATACCCACTGCCTCTCATTTCGGTCTTGTTTGACCAGCTTCGTACTGCCACCATTTTTTCTAAGATTGACCTACGCGGTGCGTACAATCTAATCCGAATAAGAGAGGGGGATGAATGGAAGACTGCCTTTAATACCCACTCAGGGCATTATGAATATTTGGTGATGCCTTTTGGGCTCTGTAATGCCCCGGCAGTCTTCCAGGATTTCATGAATGATGTGCTCAGGGAATATTTGGATAGATTCTTAGTTGTATACTTAGATGACATCCTAATCTTCTCCCATTCCCTGGAGGAACATCGGAAGCATGTACGCTTAGTCCTCCAGAAACTCAGAGACCACCGGCTTGGGGCGAAGCTGGAGAAGTGCGAATTTGAAGTTCAGCAAATCGCATTTCTAGGATATATTATCTCCCCAGAAGGTTTCCAAATGGAGGGTTCCAAGGTACAGGCAGTCCTGGATTGGGTGCAGCCCACTAGTTTGAAGGCGCTTCAGCGTTTCCTGGGCTTTGCGAATTTTTATAGACGATTTATCGCTGGATTTTCGTCTATAGTGGCGCCCTTGGTGGCACTCACTAAGAAAGGGGCGGATGTTGCTCACTGGTCTTGTGAGGCTAAAGCGGCTTTTGCCCGTCTCAAAAGGGCATTTGTTTCGGCCAAGGTGCTGCGACACCCAGATCCAGAGCGTCCTTTTGTGGTGGAGGTGGATGCCTCTGAGATGGGTATTGGGGCAGTGCTTTCTCAGATGGGAGTGTCTGATAATCGCCTTCATCCCTGTGCTTACTTTTCCCGTAAATTTTCGCCTGCCGAGATGAATTATGACGTGGGTAACCGGGAATTGTTGGCTATTAAGGATGCACTCGAGGAGTGGAGACACTAGCTTGAGGGGGCTAAGTTTGTGGTCTCAATTCTCACTGACCATAAGAATTTGTGTCCCCATCATGTATTAAAGTGGGCATTACCCAGGACCTCTTGTCATTAGTCCTTAGAGCACAGGAGCAGGCTCCTCCAGACCTTCCGGTAGGTCTTTTGTTTGTGCCTCCTAGGTTAAGACAGCGAGTGTTCCTGGAATTCCATGCCAAGAAGTCTGCAGGTCACCCGGGTATTGCCAGAACTCGGGAGTTGCTATCTAGGGCGGTGTGGTGGCCCTCGGTGGCTAAGGATGTGGATCAGTGGGTTCGGGCATGTGACATCTGTGCCCGAAATAAGACTCCTAGAGGGGTTCCTGTTGGCCCATTACATCCACTCTCTATCCCATCTAAGCCATGGACCCACATTTCAATGGATTTTGTGGTGGACTTGCCCAAATCCTCAGGGATGACAGCCATCTGGGTTGTCGTTGACAGGTTTTCGAAGATGGCGCACTTCGTTCCACTGGTTGGGCTGCCATCGGCCAGACGCCTGTCTGAATTATTTATGCTGCATGTTGTGCGTCTCCACGGGTTGCCACTTGATGTGGTCTCTGACCGCGGATCCCAGTTTGTGGCCAAATTCTGGAGGGCATTTTGTTCCGATCTCCAGATTTCTGTCAGCTTGTCGTCGGGCTACCATCCGCAGTCTAATGGGCAGACTGAAAGGGTGAACCAGTCCTTGGAGCAGTTCCTCAGGTGTTATGTCTCCAAGTGTCAGACTGACTGGGTTGCTCATCTGTCCATGGCGGAGTTTGCCTATAACAACGTGGCTCACTCTGCTACAGGGATCTCTCCCTTCCTTTGTGTGTATGGGCATCATCCTAAGGCCAAATCTTTTGACCCCCTGGACTCCACGCCTGGTGGTTCCTCTGTGGTTTCGGTCCTTAGAGGTATTTGGCGGAAAGTGAAGAAAGCCCTTGTGTCTGTGTCATTAGTGACCAAAAGGGTTTTTGATAAGCGGAAAAGACCCTGCAGCTTCAAATTAGGAGACTTCGTCTGGTTGTCTACCAAGAATTTGAAGTTGAGACAGCCATCTCATAAGTTAGGCCCCCGGTTCATCGGCCCTTATAAGATCACCAGGGTTATCAATCCGGTGGCATTTCAGTTAGATCTGCCCCGTTCTTTGGGTATCAATAAAACATTTCATTGTTCCCTTTTAAAACGGGCGATTAGTAATCCTTCTTCCAGTGGAAGACCTTCCCCTCTTCTGATACGTGGCCAGAGGGAGTTTGTTGTTGAAAGGATTCTTGACTCCAAGGTGGTTCGGGGTCGGCTGTCATTTTTGGTGCACTGGAAGGGGTATGGCCCGGAGGAGCGGTCGTGGGTGCGCAGTTGTGATCTTCATGCCCCCAGACTGATACGCTCTTTCTTCTCGCAGTTCCCCGATAAACCCGGTGGTAGGGGTTCTTTGACCCCTCGTCAGAGGGGGGGTACTGTTAGGGTCTCCTGCCCTGTGCTGCCACGTCGTCATGGCAACCGGGAGACAAGTGCTAGCGGAGTGACCTGAGCGCAGCTGATACTCCGGTTCGGGTCTTTTGCTGTGCAGTGGTTATAGGCTCTGTGCATGGCAGGGGATCCGGTGCTGGTTTTTGTGCTCACAGTCTGTGAGGTCTGAGTGGGGCGTGGACAGCACCTGCTTTATAAGGCCTCTTCTCAGGGTAAGCAGATGCTGCTGAATCTTTGTTGGTTAGTCAGTTTCTGAAAGTTAGCCAGTACTGTGTAGCTTTGTATTTATTTGTTGCTTACTGCAAATAGGCCTGGGGATTTGGTATTACACTCTGCCAATCCAGACCTAGCAGTAAGACTGGAGTCAGTCGTTTAGCTTGCTGGGGTTCTGTTACTACTCTGTGAACTTAGCAAGTTTGCGGCTGTATTCTAAGACTTGCCTGTCTAATCCTGTCTCACTTTGCTAGGTGTCAGGGGTCAGTTTAGTGGCAGTAAGCTGAACCTGTGCACTGCAAGTGAGAATTAGGATTGTGGAGACTCTCCTTGTGTCTATCATTCCATCTCTGACCAAGGAGTTTACTGCCACACCCGTTGGTAACCCTTTAGGGTTTTGCTGTTGCCCTTAGCAACAGCATTTCGGGTTCTCTACGTATTAAAACACAACATCTTGCTTTTCTCATCTGAGCAGTTCTAATACAAGGGAGATACCCAGTTCCTTAGCCTCTGGGCTTCTCTGTTCACTTTGTGTGTATTTTGTTACCCTATCACCTTCTGTGTACGTTATGTCATATTCCCCAGTCTGTCTGTAAGTCCATTTGTTTTGCATAACAGTTCAAACACCAGTACATTCCTGCAGGCACTGGAGTGCATAACAGTCCTGACACCAGTACTTTCCTGCAGGCACTGGTGTGCATAACAGTCATGACCATAACCCATGATAAGATGAAAGATGTTCACCGCAGTGCTCAGGCTCCTTATACTCATACTCACTATGAACACATCGTCAAGAGACACCTCATAGAGAGGACAGAGCACGTAGCCTCTGATTTGATCCACGAATCCACCGGGATTCAATTCCTTCTCGCATTAGACATCACCCGTACTGCCAGGGGAATTATAAATTATAGGTATATCCATGCGCTAGCGAACTTGATAGATAATATCACTGAGATGTATGACGACACCTTCAGGTATACGGGAAGGGAGTTACAAGCTTACAAGACGGAACTGATCCAGCACAGGATGGTCCTTAATTATATCACAGCCATGACGGGTGGGTACTGTGTCACTTTGGCAACTCAGTATGGTGTGAAGTGCTGTACGTATATTACAAACGGCACTGACGACCCCACAGAGATTATCGATCAAAAGATGGATGATATATTGCAGTTGAAGTGGGAGTTCCGGAGGAGACACAACCTTACCCTGACCGCTGTGGGTAATGAGCTGACCGGCTGGGTCTCATGGTTGAACCCACGAAATTTGTTCTCAGGATTATGAGAGTGGGCTCAAAATTTTATTATTATGAGTGTAGGGAAGTTTCTTTTTTGTATATTTGGAGTCGTCATAATTATTGGCTTGATATTTAGGTGTGTTCGAATTCTGACGTGGCGCAAGCACGGCACAAATTTGATGAGTTTAAGGAGCGAGGGCATTGTTATAGCAGCAGATTTAATTTACGACCCATCCATAGAGACAGTGTTATGATAAGGATTGCAAATGAATTCCATGGCCTGTTTCTTTCACCCGTTTTTACTTTGTCTCCCCCTCTGTCCAGATACACCCATCCGGAAAAGACATCAGCCCTACCCAAGAATGTTTATGAAAATGTTATGTGAACGTATTTTAGATATGTGTCTTATCTTCATCTCTAAAACCTCCAGTTTAATGACACACATAGTCGACAGGTGATATCCACATATACTAGCACTCACATATGTTCCCCCTCCATGTATCATCAACTAAATGTGCACCCCATTTGTTGGAACAAGAAGCCGAAAGGAGCTCGGTAGTGTTTGTTGGCCCACTTACAGACCCTTAATACGGGATAAGAAGGATTTAATGTATACTTCTGAATACCTCGAAGCTTATATAAAACATATATGGCACGATGATACATGCCCCTCAGACATGGATTCATACATACATGCTTCTTACTATCCCACTAGGTCATACATTTCCCGCCTAAAACTCTCCCATGACTATCCAATCGTCTGTAGATATTGTATTGATATTTTTCTGTTTAGTGATTAGATAGTGGCAGTTATTGGTGACTGCCAAATGGTGGACTGTCAAAGTCGAAAAATATTGAAGAACACACAGCACATATAAACTGCACACACATGCCCACTGCGCGTGCACTTGTTCTGCCATGAGTGCACATATCCGCAATTTGCGTATGGTCGCTCCCGCGTGACCTGCGCATCGGCGCGTGGTATGGGTATTTACGGCAGAGTTTGTGTACGCATGGAGAGCCATCAAAATACATTACATATTTAATCCAAGTAGTGCACAATGTACACATAGTCTCCTTGCACCACATCAGAAAGTTATAGCTGTTTAAATGGTTGCAGAACAAAGGGATTCACCTTTACAGGATAAGAGGGGACAGACTAAGGTTATAAGGTGGTATTTGGTATCCAGCTGCAGGGTATTTTAAGGGAAACATTCCGGGGTTGGTCTGCGGAAGATCGCATGTTCCTGCGGATAGTTATGTGCAGAAGCAGAATATAGATATAAACTGTATTTACTGTATATTATGTATGCGGTGGGAATCCAGAGGAGACCACCCACAAGAGCAGTTGAGAAAGACATTGCCTACCTTTTTAAATCAACCTATGACCTCTCCTGTACTGTAAAAGTGCATCCCTGTGTCCAATGGACAAAGGGAATAGTATCCATTGTATTGCTTTTGGAAGACTTGTATAAATAAAGCCTGCTGCAGGCCGGCCAGCCACAAGACTCACAACGTTATCTATTTGATTACAGAGGACTGGACCAGGAAGCGCATGCGAATATTCTCACGTATGTACATTGACTGTAGCCATTATTCTGTTATATATATTGTCTTGTATTGTAGTGTATAATTTGTATTGTAAACCCCCTTTCAGAAATAATCCACTGTGGTGTCGGAACCCAGCGGTTAATCACAATTGGTGTCGTGTGCTCATTGCCCTGCTAAGGTTTAAAGTGTAATAGCATCACACTGCATTGCTGCATAAGGTTTAAAGAGTAATATCATTGCATTGCATTACTGTGAAGGTTTAAAGTGTGTCTTTGGGTGTGTGCGCGCTGTGTGTACTTTGTACCCCCAGCGCGGCGTTTGTACGCTAAGTCTGTACAGTGAGACGGGACTCCGTACGCAAATAGCGTAAAAGGTGCGTAGAGTGTGAACTAAGTATAGCGGCCGCAGCGGCTGAAGGTTTAAAGTGTATTGACGGTGTGTTTAAGGTATAGCTTTTATTCCTGTAAAGATAATCGACATTATCAGGCTGGTCTGGTCCGTCATTAGGTAAAACTTATTCGGGGTCTAAAAGTCTCAGTTTCAGGCTGCTTTTGTCTCTGGAACTGCATGCTTATCAAATTGTGCAAAGAGCTTATTCATAAATTGTAATCAGTGTGTTTGCACTTTTCTGTCATTTTGTGCCACAAAATAGCAAAATATATAGTCTGTAGAGTACATTGGTAAATATTGAATCAGTGGCTACAAATGACTTGTAGACTTCAATGGAAGTGTGTAATACAATGTATTATATAAGCTCCAATGGTTTATCATCAAACTCCAGCCAACCCCTGTTTGGAGTTGGGAGAGTGCTGGCTCACTCTCAGTGTGTGTGTGTGTGTGTGTGTGTGTGTGTGTGTGTGTGTGTGTGTGTGTGTGTGTGTGTGTGTAATAGTATTCTCTTAATATAAAGTTTTGGATAAGTATAATGAAATGTGTTGTGGCCAAATGAATATTGCCCAAGCCAATAGCAAAGGGCTGTCATAAAACTAAAAATATAACATGTATTTGCATTAAACAAATCTCCACAGTAAAATTAATCTCTCTGTGAAAAAAAATTAACAGTTCATAGGTAAATAATTAAGAACATGTTACAGATTTAATAAGATATTTTCTTTAATGTACAGCTAGTTACTGTTCCAGTTACAGTGTGTAATAAAATGCCAAAAAATCAGGAAGTGTTTGGGTAACTATTACAAGGGGTGGGGCCAAGTGATGAGGTAAACTAGGTATGAGAAGTGAGCAGAACTGTAGTCATAGTCCATACCCCTAAAATAAGTCTGCCCTCATGATACAATTACATTTACATGGTATAAAATCAAGATTGTAACTGTAAAATGTAACAATGCATAAATGATACCTCTGAAAGATGTTAGGTGAGCATCCATTAACATTGCATCACTGCTGATGCTCGGCATATAACAGTAAAGGAGGGAGGTGTATTTTAAAAATATCTCTATGACGCACCTTACAACAGTTTAAGTCATTTCTAGAATTAATCACCTATTGTACAAAATACATTCCAAGGGCATCACAGAAAACGAAGTTTTATATTATGCCATCAAAAGAACAACAAGTGTAAGGTATTTTTAAATAGGACCCAAATGTCAAGCTTATTGCTTATTGCTTAATGAAAAGAAATGTAGGGTACATAGAAATAAGTTACAATATGCACAAGACAAAGTACAATTTCTAGGACACTGCATTTCTGCTTATAGTAAGCATATCACTACAAAAAGGAGGAAAATTATTTCAGAAGTTAAACCTCCTCAAACATGTAAACAACTCATATCCTTTTATGTATAATTACATATTGCAGGGAAAGAATTGCAGGGGCATCACAAAAACTCCATGTTTTATATGATGCCAAAATAGGACATAATGCACAAGGTGTATTATTATAACTGACTCATGAGCAGCTATACACATTCTGCCAGTTAAAATCAAAACATTTATCTGCTGCTAGACTAACCAAATATGAAGTAGCATTTCTCACACCGTCCAATGTCACCATCAATCGCTGTACTTCTTTGAACCCAGCTACATTATTGCCGCTGGTTTCAAAAGAGGGGAAAGGTGAAGGGGGTGGAGAATCTCCTGACACTAGTGACAAGTGGGATGATGTGAGTGATAATGAAATGACAGGCACAGAAAACCAATCAAGTTTTTCAATTTCTACACACAATCAAGAACATGATTGTATAGAATTGATGAACCTTGAAGCCGCAAGTACACCAGACATACAGGAACATCCTCTACTAAATGCAGATTTACATTTATTTGTGGATGGCTCCAGGTACTATGTGGATGGGGAACCGCATACAGGTTTTGCAGTTACCACAGAAACAGACATCTTAATACAGGAACCCCTGCAACCAGGTAGTTCAGCGCAGGAGGCAGAATTTAGGGCACTGATTGCAGCCTGTATTTATGCTGAAGGTCAAACGGTTAACATTTATACAGACTCCAGGTACTGCTTTGGTATTGCCCATGACTATGCGGTTATCTGGAAGAGCAGAGATTTTATAGGCTCTTCAGGAAAACCAATAAAACATGCAGACTGTATTAGGGCATTATTTGCTGCCTTTCAATTGCCAAGGAAATTAGCAGCCATAAAGGTCAAGGCACACACTAAAGAGGATACTGCAGAGGTCAGAGGGAATGCTTTAGCTGATCAGGCAGCAAAAGCTGCAGCAGTCCAGCCTCTCCCAGACACTCAGGTGATGTTAACTGTCACACCAGAGTCATTAAACTTACAGTTATTGTGCAAATTACAAGCACAGGCCTTAGGCAAGGAGAAAAAAGATTGGGAAAAATTAGGTGGGCGAATACACAGTGACAGTTGGATGGTGGGAAACAGTCTCTGTTTACCACGCTCACTTTACCCAGTCTTAGCACAAATATTGCATTAAAAAACTCAGCAATCAAGAGATGCAATAGTGAGGAGTTTAAACCAGCATTGGGTTGGCACTAGGTTTCACACAGGCAGCACAGGCTTATGTTGCAGGGTGTGTAACTTGTGCTTTACATAACCCAAAAAAAGGTAGTAAAGGTACACACAAACTTGCTACTCCTTTCAATAATTACAAATAGACTTTATCCAGTTACCTAAATGTTCTGGGTATGAAAATGTACTTGTGTGCAAAGATCTATTTTCAAATTGGGTCAAGGCTTGGCCTTGCAGGGCAGCAAACGCTAAAACAGTTAAAAGAAGTTAATGCAAGAAGTAATATGTAAATATGGAGTACCTTAAGTTATTGAAAGCAACAGAGGTACCCATTTCACAGCAGAAGTATTAGGCAAAATTCTGTCATATCTGGGTGTTACTCAGGCCTTTCACACTCCCTATAAGCAGAGTAGTAAACATGTAGAAAAACTTATCTATTACCTTAAAACTAAAGCTATAAAAATAAGTTACAAAAACAGGCAAAACATGATTAGAAGGTTTACCCATTGCTTTGTTCTCACAAATACTTCAAGTGAAAAGCATGGGTTAATACCATATGAAATCTTATTTTGGTATTGTTGCTAGGACAATATGTTATTTTCCCAGCAGCTTCTGCATGAGCATGGTGACTTAACTTAGTATGTAATGCATATATGTCAGCAACTAACCAAATTGCACGGCAAAGTTTTTGATTCTATTCCAGATACCAACTGTTCCCAAGACTCACATGAACTAAAGCAAGGTGATTGGGTGGTCACTAAGAAAAAGAAAGTCTCTTTAACCCAGATTCAAAGGACCGTTTTAAGTTCTGTTGACTACCGCCACTTCAGTCACGTTGAGTGAAAGAGACTCGTGAATAGACGCATCTCATTGCAAGAAAGTGACAAAGGAAGTATTATCCAATCACGATACATAATCAAAATATACAAATACAATTTAATAGGCTCCAGGCCATATAAGGGTCTGGGGGATGTATAATGTGTTACTCAGTTCTTCTTGTTAGCATGGTTATTCTTATATAAACAGTAATGATTGATCCTTACTTATATGAGGAGTCAAGTGATAGTGCAATGATCAGTAACTATGCCAACAATAACAGAACAAAAGGGAACATATATACACAACTAACTACCCTTACTCCACCTGAAATGTCTACACATAGGATGTCAACAATTACTCAGGTAAAGACAAATAGGCATAAAAAAATGCTGGTCATTAAACGTAAAACAGGACCAATATAAACAGTTGTCACCAATTGTTTAATGTATCTGCAGGCTATTGTGTCACATTGCAAACTGTGTATGGAGTTAAACGTTGCACTTATTTGACTAATGATACTAACCCAGAGGATATTATTGATGAAAAGATAAATGAAGTAATACAGTTGAAAAATAAGTTTGCTACTAATCCTAATTATACCAGTGTAATTCCAGATTCTTTCTTTTCTTGGTTTTATAAACACTATACAACCAATTGCTTTTCAGGAATATTATCTATTATTGCTAAGGGACTTGTTTTGCTATTAATTGTATATTTTAAGGCATGTTATGTGGATACTGACACTAAAATGTTTTTCTACCTAAGGCACTGCTAAAACTGCTAAACCGCAACCAATTTATATGGAACTTATTGAAGGAGCTACAATATACAACTCCACATCACACTACTGTGAAACCTGCCATACAAGATACACAGAAGCTTCCAGCTGTCCCTACTGTTATGATGATGTAATCTAATGAACTTTGCTGTCACAATATTGAGTCAAAAAGACTTTCGAGGACTATTGAGCAAGGACCATGACCATTATAATGATTCCATCTTCAAAAGACTCCTCTGCTTTATGAACTTTATCTTGTGGTTAGGGATAAGAGAATAGGGAACATTGGTTCTGCCTCAGTATAGGGATGTTGAATGGACTAGCCCATGTCCTGAGTGCCCTTATGGTACACTAGACGTGAAAGTAGGTGTCCCTATAGAATCAATGACCAGGTAAAGCAGGGATGGGGAACCTTCGGCCCTCCAGCTGTTGCTGAACTACACATCCCAGCATGCCCTGCAACAGTTTTAGCATGGCCAAATAGCAAAACTGTAGCAAGGCATGCTGGTATGTGTAGTTCAACAACAGCTGGAGGGCCGAAGGTTCCCCATCCCCGAGGTAAAGGAAGGGTAGATTAGAGGTAAAAATTAGAAACAAAGAGGGGAAGTTGATAAAGATGGAAGCCATACTTGTTCATAGACCTCCATATGTAATTGATATCTGATAAAATGTTTCTAATTGTGATTTTAACTTAGTGCTAATACAGGAAAAAGTACCAAACATTGTACTTTGTTTGAACCCATATTGTGAAATTATCCCTATGCCCCCATGACCCACCTTTCTATTGTGCCCCTCACAAATCACTGTTTCTCTGCTCTGCTCTGCAGATAACACAGAGTCCCAGACCCTTCCGATGCAGCAGGCGTGCGGAGCCCCTGTATGGTGGTGAGTGACACCAAAAGTGGCTTTCGTCATGGGGGACTGCAAGCCAGTACATGGAGTCTATGCAGGGCTGGATTTGTAATGGGGAGGGTGGAGCTGCAGGCGCTTCATGAAAAAGGCACACAGGACACGCTGGATACTTCAGCCGAGCATGTCACCAGTCAATATGTACAGTATACAGCCATATACTGTATACTGCAGTCTAGTCTGAATCTATGTTACAGAGTCTGCAGTGTGCATCCTGCTGCTGGGGAAGGGTGACGGGAAGGCAGGCAGGAATGTGCTATATAACTGCTTCATTTTTATGTTCATTTGTGTAGGGGCTGTTTAGGATTTTTTGGTGCATAATATTATAGGGAAGCCGGAAAGGAGGAGCTAGGATCTTATTATTACAGGGGGTGTGCCAGTCTGAGGGATGTCTGGAGCATATTCTCTCTCTCCTCTCTCCAATCTCTACTCTCTTTCACTCCCTTCTGTTTCATCTATCTCTCTCTCTCCCATCTCGCCTTCACCCCTTTCTCCCATCTCTACTCCCTCTCCTCTCTTCCATCTCCCTACTCTCTCTCCCTCTCCTCTATTTGGGCAGTACAGATGGTGTAATGGTTAGCATTACTGCCTCACAGCACTGAGGTCATGGGTTTGATTCCCACCATGGCTCTACATGTGTGGAGTATGTATATTCTCCCCGTACTTGCGTGGGTTTCCTCCAGGTACTCCGGTTTCCTCCCACAATCCAAAAATATACTGGTAGGTCAATCCCAACAAAAATGAACCCTAGTATGAATGTGTGCGCATGTACATGTGGTAGGGAATATAGATTGTAAGCTCCACTGGGGCAGGGACTGATGTGAATGGCCAAATATTCTCTGTACAGCGCTGCGGAATATGTGTGCGCTATATAAATAACTGGTAATAAATAAATATATCTCTCCAATCTTTCTCACCCCTCTCTCTCCTCTCTTTCCTTCCCTCTCTTCCCCCGTGGGTCGGCATAATGTTAATGACAGGTACTGTGCAGTGTATTGAGAATAAGGTTGCATTAATTAAATTTATTTATATATTTATTTTTATTTTATTTTATTTTTATGTATTTATTTATTTATTTATTTATTTATTTTTGGGGGGGGGTTGAATTACTGCCTTGACCCGGGTGCCGAAAATCCTAGTTTCGGCCCTGATACAGGTACAAAGAGGATCGGTGCTGAGCGATGGATTTAACAAAGAATCCATTCGCACAGCCGATCGCAAGGTGACTGACAGAAAGAGGGCGTTTGTGGCTGTCAACTGACCATTTTCTGGGAGTGGTTGCAAAAACTCAGGCGTGTCCAAGCATTTGTAGGGCGGGTGTCTGACATCAATTCTGGGACCAAAAAGACTGAAGTGATCGCAGCGGCTGAGTAAGTCCAGAGCTACTCAGAAACTGCAAAAAATGTTTTTGTGCCGTCGGCTGCAACAGCGTTCGCACACTGGCAAAGCGAAAATACACTCCCCTATTGGCAGCGACTATCTGATCGCAGCGCTGCAAAAAGTTGCTAGCGAGCGATCAACTCGGAATGACCCCCTTAATACATATGCCCACAGGTTATTTTTAGGAAAGGTAGGACTAGGCACAGCCATTGGGGATGTACTGTAGCAGATCCAGTGTGAGACTGTCATGCAGGGTACATGGTGTGATTCCTTTTCAGAGGCATGTCTCAGCTGAGTAGGTGCAGTGAACATGTTGGGAAGTATAATTCAAATTCACACATGGCATAAAATAGTCCTAATGATCCCTCACTCTTGTGATTTATGTACAACATAAGTGGGGCTCAAACTACCAGCATGTTGGGTAAAAATGTAAAAGTTGTGATAAATTAATTAACTGGATTGCAATATACAGTTACTAGGTGAGACTCTTAGAGACTCTTAGATTAAAGGTGGGTACACACTAGGCGATGTGCTCTGTGAGCAACGTTGCCTAGTGTTTCCCCTCCCGGGCAGAGCCGCCCGACAGAGGACAGACACACTCTGCTATATCACTAATGATATCGCACAGTGACGTCACGCCGCGGCCGGCCAGAGCATGCAGTTTTCGACTATGAGTCCAAATTGAGCTGCATGCACGGCCGACACTGCGGGTTATTAGCAACCCGCAGGGCTGCGCATCATTTGTTCGCGATGGCATACTCATAGTAAATGAAGGGTCAAAATGAGCGACGTTGTTTACTTTATCGCTAAGTGTGTACCCACCTTAACATTCACTGGCTCCATAGAGCACACGACAATCTTGTCTCCCAGTCCTGCAGATAACTGTATCAGGTGCGTAGGTAGAACTGTGTGGGCCCCACAGCAACAATTTGAAGGTGCCCCTGTCCCAATGCTTCTAGAGACACCTCCCTGCAGAAGTTTTCAATTGTATGCCCCATAATAGTGCTCTAGTTCATTATATGCAACATACTGTAATAGAGCCCTATTTAATGTTATGCCCCATAGTAGTGCCTTAATTCCCATTATGTCACATTGTAGGGTTGCCAATACAAATATGCAACATAGTAACCCCAATTCACATTAGGACATACAATGTCCCCAGTTAATTTTATACCACATTACAGTGCCCCCAGTTAATATTATGGCAATCTATAGTGACTCCACTTAATACTATACCACATTACAGTGCCCCAGTTCATATTAGGTAATATTATAATGCCCTCCAGTTCATGTTATACTACATTACAAGGAGCAGGTCCTGACGCAAAACTAGATATTTGTAGGCCCTAAGGCAAAAGTTGTAAGGGAACATATTTATCACACAATAGTAAAAAATGTATGCAACAAATGTAACTTTGACAATGAACATAGGCCCTTCTCAGGTCTGGGCCCCATACAGGGTTGGAATGGCCCACAGGTGTTCAGGGGGAATACCCGGTTGGCCTCACTGTCTGAAGGCCCCACCCCTACTCTAAGGATGGAACAGGATTTTGGTTACACATGCCCATGCCCTGCCTAAACCCATTCCTAAAACTAATATATTATATACATTTATCCAGGACTTACCATCCATAGGGGTATATTTACTAAGCTGCCGATTTTGACCGATTTCGTGTTTTTTGTTCAAAGTGTCATCTCGGGAATTTACTAAACTCAAATCTCGGCAGTGATGAGGGCATTCGTATTTTTTTTACGGCTGTGTAGTAAAAATACGAATGAATACACCATCGGTCAAACGTGGCTGTTTAGGTATAGAACTCGGTCATTTACTATGCATTCGTATTTGAAATCTCTACTGTGAAAATGCATTTGCGGCCGTAAAAAAATACAAATCGTAAAAAAAGCCTAAAAAAAAGTAGACCTGCTTTTGAGACGCGTGTTTACATGTGTTTCCAATTATACATTACTCACACCTGAATTTTTTGACCTTTAAAAGGGACCCAAGCACATTTTTCAAATCTCTCACTCTGAAATGGCTGCTGCCGTGTGTAGTACTGATTTCTTGTTTGCTGGGGGATACCTGAGACTGCTCCATGAGGCTACAATAAACCAGGGCCAGGAAACTGAACATGGTCAGCAGGTTGTCCAGGTGCCGCGGAGGCTGCGCAGGCCTAGTTTTTTTAGGGGGCGTTTAAACTTGAACGCATTATCCGATGACCAGGTTATACAGATGTTCCGGCTAAATAGAATCAACATATTCCGTCTGTATGACCTTGTCAAACTGGACCTAGACCCTGAGACAGCATGCTCTCGCTCTGTCTCAGGCCTGCACAAACTCCTGGCTGTGTAGCATTTTATGGCTACTGGTAGCTTCCAGGCTGTGACTGGCGATGTGATTGGTATCTCATAGGCCACCTTTTCTAAATATTTAATTCAGGTGAGTTAAAACATACATACACGTCTATGTCTAAGTGGTGCTTCTGTTATGTAATATAACACAGTATTTTATTTATTACAGGTCATGACACTCACCTTATATTTTGTAATGTCCACTCAGGTTTTGGATGTCTTGGATCCCCACATAGATGCCTCTATCTGCTTCCCTACCCAGGAGTCGCAGTGGCATGCAGTCAGGGTAGCTTTCTATGAGCTTGTTGGCATGCCCAATGTGCTGGGTGCCATAGATTGCACACACGTTGAGCTGAGACCACCTAGGGGCAGGCAATATATTTATACCAATAGACATCTGGGCCAATTCACTAATGTCCAGGTGGTTTGTGATGCAGATTTAAAAATTATGAGTGTTGTTGCGGGTTACCCTGGCGTCTGCCATGACTCCTTCATCCTCAGTCAGTCATCCCTCTTTGCTGAGTTTGTGGCCGGACAAATGCCTGATGGCTGGCTGCTGGGTATGTTCCAAGTGTGTTGTGTGTATGTGTGGTAACTTCAACCTCCTCATTGTTTTATTTTATTTCCCATAAACCACATGTCCTTATGTTGCCTATATCTGTCTTTCAGGTGATGGTGGTTATGGCTGCTACTCTTGGCTCCTTACTCCATTGTCCCAACCTGATTCTCCTGCTGAACACAATTATAATAATGCACAGAAGTCCACGCGGAATGTGGTAGAAAGATGTTTTGGGGTGCGGAAATCTAGGTTTCGGTGTCTGGATAAGTCTGCAGGGCTTTTGTTGTATAGTCCCTCAAAGGTGACTAGGATCGTGTTCTGCTGCTATTTTCTTAATAACATGTGTTTGCGCCAACATCTGCCACATGTTGTTAATGAAGAAAACAGTCAGCAAGTAGGTGAGTTAGAAACATCTGGCGACAGTGTGAGTACAGATGTAGGGAGGCAGGTAAGGCAAGAAGTGATTGTGCGTTATTTTAACGGTAAGTATTATTTAGTCATAAATAACCTTGCCTAACCACTATTATAAAATGTTTTATAGGTCTTAATTCTGTTTGTGTTGCGTTATTGTTTGTTATTTCTCATGTTGTTTACAGTTAGGCAATAAAATGTATAACTTACACTGTCACTCATTAGCAAATGAAACAATACACATATTGCGTGTGATTAATTTATTACCTTAAACACAGGCATTTTTAGTGAATCAATTACTAAAACATTATTTTTAAAGTAATATTGTACTTGTTGCTGCAGCCTTCATCATTTCTTTTTTTTTGTGTGTGCTGGGTGCAGAGGATTGGGATGGTTCGTTGGTCCTGGTTCTGCTGGAGCGTCTAACTGGGGAGGTAACTGGGGTCTGGCTTGGTGTGGTTGTTTCCGAGCTTGAGCTTAGTTGGTGGGATGCCAACACATTAAGGCTTTGGCTCAGGTTGTTTAGGCTTGCAGTGAGTTGTGTATTAGCGGCAGTGTTTTTGGCAATAATTCGGGAGAGGTTTTCGTTTATCAGTTGGTTGTGTTGGATAATTTGTATGAGGGCTTGTTGCTGCCGCTGTTGGTCATCCATGATTCGTTGTAAATTGGCTTGCATTTGGCTGTTATCTGCCCTCATCTACTCCATTGAATTTGCAATTCTGCCAACTTGAACTATCAGTCTGCCTGAGTTCCGACTGAGTCTAGGCAGATGATGGGGCAGACTGGCAAGGTATTGGGTGTGGGTGTTCAGACAGGCATAGTGTTGCGCCTGTTGTGTGGCCCAACTGCTCCAAAACTCTGGGGCCATTTGTGGCTGGGGTGGTGTTGGGCTCAATTGGGGGATGTGGGATGTTTGGGGTGGTTGGGTTATGTCCTGTGGCGTGGTTGGCTGGTTTGGATCTATCGCTTGCAGGTGTAGTGTGTACGAATCCTGCAAGTCAGTTTCCTGCTGGGCATCCTCGGGCATGATGGGTGGTTCTCAAAATGGGGTTGAGGTAGAAAAACTGCGCTGTATAGACTTTAGCTGGCCTAGGGGTGGTCACAGGGCTCCCCTGTTGAGCCCAAAAATAGAAATGGATATATGCAATACAGAAAGAGGACTACTCCTGATTGGCGCTTGTCAGATAACACCCACATAAAACATTGTGATTGAGCCATGATTGGTAGGAAATAAAGCATGTGTCTAGTGTTATGTAAAAACAATCTCTGTTTTAATTTAAACAAACACTTAAAATCAAAACACATATAAAATGGAAGTAGATAACACAGAGAATCCTACCAAGATGGTGGCCGGAGCCGCAGGTGTTATATGCAAGGTATACCCGGGAAAGATACCCTGCATAAGGCTCCGGAAGGCGAGATTTTCCCTGTGGTATAAACTGAGTCCAAAAACGTCCTTGGAAGTCCAGAGCACTGGTAGGTAGACACCAACGCGTTTCGGGACATCAAAGTCCCTTTTTCAAGGTAGACATACTACCTTGAAAAAGGGACTTTGATGTCCTGAAACGCGTTGGTGTCTGCCTACCAGTGCTCTGGACTTCCAAGGATGTTTTTGGACTCAGTTTATACCACAGGGAAAATCTCGCCTTCCGGAGCCTTATGCAGGGTATCTTTCCCGGGTACACCTTGCATATAACACCTGCGGCTCCGGCCACCATCTTGGTAGGATTCTCTGTGTTATCTACTTCCATTTTATATGTGTTTTGATTTTAAGTGTTTGTTTAAATTAAAACAGAGATTGTTTTTACATAACACTAGACACATGCTTTATTTCCTACCAATCATGGCTCAATCATAATGTTTTATGTGGGTGTTATCTGACAAGCGCCAATCAGGAGTAGTCCTCTTTCTGTATTGCATATATCCATGATGGGTGGTTCTGTATGGGGATGAAGACAGCCACTATTTAGTAAATATTTTGCATTGGTCTTTTTATAGGTTTACGTCAACATGCATTACTTCTTAATATTCATGTTGGAAATGATAAATAGATTGTGGCCTAAACTTAACAATGTAGCTCACAGTTTTGTAGAAATATGTGGCTTCTAACGTTCCCTACTCAGTTGAAAAAAGTTTCTGGGAATTGTTGGACTCTGAGCCATAATTAATGTGCTAACACGAAGAACTCTAACAAATACAAATTACTACATTTACATATTGTGTATGAAGCTTCCTTATGTAAAACACACACAATACAATAAATGTGTTGAGCAATACACTCATACATTGTTCAAGGCAGTCAGTGGTCTGCCCAAAACTTTAACAAATATAGTGCAAATAATTGAAAATTAAAAATATGGTTGAAAATGTCTTAAGGTGGCCTATGTTTAGAACTGGTGATGTTGGGCATGCAAAACAATTGGATTAGACTTAAAATTTATGTAGCTGTTTCGAGCACAAAAAAAAAATTGGTTGCTATGGCCAACATCACATCTGGAAATTAAAACAAATAGCTAACGTTACCCCCGTGTGCTTGCTGTTGGTGATTATTACAAGGATGACTGTTTATTTGTAACACATTTTTTTTTGGCTGTGCACAAACAGTGGGGCAGATGTATTAAACTGGAGAAGGCATAACGAAGTGAAAAACCAGTGATATGTGCAAGGTGATAAAGGCACCAGCCAATCAGCTCCAATATGTAAATTAACAGTTAGGATCTGTTTGGCTGATGCCTTTATCACCTTGCACATATCACTGGTTTATTACTTCCTTATGCCTTCTCCACGTTAATACATCTACCCCAACGTTTTTTAACTTATTTACAATTAATTGTTATGTTTACGCACCAGACAGCTGAGGGGATTGTGGATCCTCGCTTTGTGGACTGGCCAATGTGGTGCCAGGGACGACACTGTAGAGATGCACCGTTGTAGTGGTGAGGATGCTGCTGGAGATTCAGCCTCAAGCCGGCGTCTCTTGGTAGGCATCTTATGGAGACTATCCGAGCCCTGTGATGGTCATCTTAGTGGGGGGGTGTTTGATGAAGAAGGACCTATGTGATAAGATAAACATTAACATTCTGCTTTTCTCTGTGTTTTCAGAATATGTGTATACACTAAATTCTTACCTTCTTCGCCAGCATCTGCATCTCTTGGCAGTATGGGTTGTGGCCTGGCTGTGCTGCGTCTCTTTCGTACTGTAGAAATATGAAGATTGTCCTTATGAACATTCTATTATGTTTATATGTTTATGCAAAATCCTTATTGTGATGTAAACATATGAGGAACCTGATGAGAAGTGAACCAAACTATGCTTATGCTTTTCTGCCTGACTTCATTGGGTGTGTATAGTTAAATTATGAAACAATTACACCAACCAATCCATACACAAAGGTGCAGAAATAACAATATTATACTACTTAAAACCCAACCGTGGTTGCTTAACACAACCAGAATATTGCTCTGTATTTCACATTTTTTTGCTGCTAACAACCAAACACTACCCCCAAATATATGTGCAAAATTGTAAGCATCAAATTCAAATATGCATGAAAAATCACATAAACCACACAAAGGACAACCCAGAACAACACACAATAACCATAAGTCCATTTAAAAAATTTAAAACCAAAAATTTGGCTAAACACATGACTCACACTTCATTTAAAGACACCAACAACAATTTTCTTTTGTATTAAAAAAACAGAAAAAGCCCAAGGCTACCTACTAAATTGACAATACAAAGGATAAAAACATAACTATTTGTGATTAAAACTACATCACCAACACATTAGAAGAATGAACCAACTTACAATCACAATTAGTTAGAAGACATTTCAGACAACTAAGGACAAAGCACAGATGTTGTAATTATAAATAAACAAAAATTTTAAACTCACCATCCTGCCTTGGGCGATCCGAATCCCGGACATGAGTCGCACCAACAACTTCTGGCGGAATGAGAGTACGCACAGGCTCCTCCCTATCCCGATATGATGATCGGAAGGGGTGTCCACCCCCTGTTTGGCGGGCTGATTTAGCCTCCTTAGACATCTTAGCCTTGACATGGCGCTTGATGTCGTAGAATCGCTTACGACACGTGTCCTCGGTCCTCCTCACCACACCCTCACTATTTACTGCCGCAACGACCTTCCCCCACAGAACACTCTTCCTGCGTGAAGAAACCTTTGCAGCATCATGGCCAAACAGCTGTCGATGATGCCTCACCAATGCCATATTCTCTGCTTAGCTGAATTTGACATTGCGGCCCGTCTTTGTAGTGGTGCGTGGCTGCGGAGCCACAGCACCATCACTGTCACTATCAGTCGAGGCCGCAGCAGCAACCTCCCCCTCCTCCTCACTAACCTCCTCCACCTCACTCACCTCCTCCCTCTCACTCACCTCCTCCGCAACACTCACCTCCTCCACCTCACTCACCTCCTCCCTCTCACTCACCTCCTCCACCACACTCACCTCTGACTGGGACATATTCAGGACAAACAACAAATAACACTGAGAAAAAAAAACAGTAAACACACTCCTCCACTTCCACTACACACCATACACACACTCACAAACTATGACAATAGACATTAAAAAAAAACAAAGACAAAAAACTAAACAGATTTTTAAATAACTACACAACAAGTATGACAAGACTACTTACACACACAGTACAGCACTCAACAATCGCAAAGAACCTCCTCAAAACTGCCAAAAACTCCTAACAACTCACCAACTCCAAACACACCTTCCTCTCACCTCTCCACTAGCTAAACCCACGAGGTGCGGACGGTTTGGGGCGGTTTTATAGTAATGAGCACAGACACTCCTCCATCACGAATCAAACCAATCACGGACGAGTGACAAAAACGAAACTTAGAAAAAAAACGTGGCCGGGAACGGTTAAACACTGCCGTAACCGAAAAATTACGCAGTCGGATAAAAACCTGAGAACACGGCCGCAAATCCACAAAATCGGCCGCATTCTACCTTGGAAAAACACGAATGAATCGACATCGAAAAATGGTAATAATCAAAACACGATAGCATAGTAAATGAGGCGTAATAAATTCAAAAAGTTGCAAATTCACACATTCGATGTCATTCGTGATTAAACTTTAAGCTCATTCTGAAAAATACGAATTTTAGTAAATATACCCCATAGTGCCTATTCCAATATGTAGACTGTGTTAAGGGTTAGGTTGCAGTTATGGCTATTATGTGGTTAGGCTGCACTTAGGTTTCCGGTATATAAAAAGCTTGACATATGTTTCATCCAAAATGTAGCAGTAATGAAGGTTCAGTTATGACAGCATAGAACTAAATGATGCATGAAGAGCTGAGCAATGATCTACAGTACAATGAGCTCCCGTAATATAGATTAGAGAGGTCTGCATAAATTGCTCAGCACTAGGCCTTCATTACGGTTACATTTATTATGAAGCGGCAGCACACCTGTAAAAAACTGTGTCAGGCCTTTTATATACTGGAACACCTTGGGAAAACTAGAGAATTGCTTCAGGTATTTTGGGCCTAAATCAGATCTGACCACCCCAGCACATTTATTAGTTAATGGGCAAAACCATGGCCCTCATTCCGAGGTGATCGGTCGCAAGGCGAATTTAGCAGAGTTACACACGCTAAGCCGCCGCCTACTGGGAGTGAATCTTAGCTTCTTAAAATTGCGACCGATGTATTCGCAATATTGCGATTACTAACTACTTAGCAGTTTCAGAGTAGCTCCAGACTTACTCTGCCTGTGCGATCAGTTCAGTGCTTGTCGTTCCTGGTTGACGTCACAAACACACCCAGCGTTCGCCCAGGCACTCCCACCGTTTCTCCAGCCACTCCTGCGTTTTTTCCGGAAACGGTAGCGTTTTCAGCCACACGCCCCTGAAACGCCGTGTTTCCGCCCAGTAACACCCATTTCCTGTCAATCACATTACGTTCGCCGGAGCGATGAAAAAGCCGTGAGTAAAAATACTTTCTACATAGCAAAGTTACTTGGCGCAGTCGCAGTGCGAACATTGCGCATGCGTACTAAGCGGATTTTCATTGCGATGCGATGAAAAATACCGAGCGAACAACTCGGAATGAGGGCCCATGTGCACTGCAGGGGAGGGGGGCAGATATAACATGTGCAGAGAGAATTAGATTTGGGTGGGGTGCGTTACAACTGAAATCTAAATTGCAATGTAAAAATAAATCAGCCAGTATTTACCATGCACAGAAACAAAATAACCCACCCGAATCTAACTCTCTCTGTACATGTTATATCTGCCACACCTGCAGTGCACATGGTTTTACCCATTAGAGAACAATTTTGCTGCTGCGATCAGGTCAGAATTAGGCCCTTTGTTTCTATGCAGATTAATTTCCTTGTAAATGAGGCAATATCACCTTTATGAATATCATTGATGTTTCATCTGTATAACATTTCCCTTATAAAATAAAAACCTCAAAATGATTTGTTATTGCAAGGTATTATTCTTGGTATGTTGGTTTACCATATAAGAACTTTTTAAAAGTGCTCCAACATATATCCTTAAAAATCTCACCGAAAACAAAAGTGTATAACCTATAACTAAATCCAATTAACAACATTTGTATACAGTATACACTGAACTGTATATATTTTCTTTCTTTTCTGTACACCAGCATCATAGATTATCTATCAGTATCTCTTGAGGGGTAACTGAATACCCTTTCCTATCACAAGCAGCTGAAATATATAAGGAGTCGGGACTAGTCAACATCCAAATTCCACGAAGTACAGGTCTCAAGTTTCCATTATCTTAATTATGTCATGGAATACTATAATTACTAGGCTTCGCCAAACAGCCAGGCAATGCACAGCGCCACAGGATTAACACACATGTATAAAATTGACAGGATGTTATTTAGAGGATATAAAGAGATTATGAAACAAAGACATACAGGACAGCATTTAAAATGTTATTATAACTCTATCCCTTAATATTTACATTATACAAATATGAGGGAACTACAAATAGGGCTATTTATGGAGGAATGCCAAGTCTCGGCCTTGAAAGAGTTAAAAACACTGAAGAACAAATGATAAGAAGCTTGCTTTATTTTACACTTCATCGGATTACAATATCCCAGATATGTACTAAATTCTAGACTGGACCACACAAAGAATGTAAATATAGTACAGTACAATGAACTAAACATACAGCTAGTACATATCTGGCCTACAGCAATATTACCTCAGATTACCTGTCATGTGAACGCTTACCTTGTTTAACCTCAAAATAACAAAACCTGGGCCACCTTACTTTACACCGAGCAACTTCCAGTCCTCAAAGAAATCTAATTTTTGTTTACAATTGTGTGTAATGCTTTCACAATGTTTAGTTTTATCTCACTCATTATCCATTGAAACTTTTATTTTTTACTATAACAGGAAAAACTCTATTTGCTTTATGTACTATAATGATGTTATTTGTTTTTCCTATCCTCATAAAAGGCACAGTTAATGTTTTAACACAGGTAGGATAACAAATTGCATGTGAATTTACAGTATTAAACTATGTACAAATGCTATTATTTATTCCATGGTTGCATACAGGTGTTTTAAGGGCTGTTGTGGAAAAACTATGTATGACAGGCAAGGTCATATCTACCTTACAATAGGTGCTGGGAGTGCAGCTGCTATGGGGCCACTGTAGGGCTGGGGCATGAAGGGCCCACCAGTCAATGCAGTGGTAGGGGTCTAAGCTTAAGGGCAGGGCCGTCTTTTCGTATGGGCTCAATGGGCACTTGCCCAAGGGCCCCAGGAGTATAAGGGCCCTAGGCTGATAGCTGAGGGTCCCCTCTTTCCAGCGGTACCAGATTTTTCTGGGGAACCAGCAATATCTGACTTCAAAACAGTGGTCCCCATCTAAGCCTGTTAATTGTTCTTCCCAGCCAGGTTCTGTATGATTTAGAGTTTGTCTGAGGGTATACTCTAAAAGCTGTCACTCTCCCCTTTCGGTTGACACTGGCAGCTTGTGTCTACTATTCCCAGAACCAGAGATATCATCCTTCCAGCAGCTGGTCCCTGCTCCAGCTCCACACGCCTGGGATGCGGTTTTATATATTTATCTAAGGATTGCTCTGGCACCCGAACTCTGATCCACAAGTTCCCAGTACCACCTGAAAGGTGGGACTCTCTAGTTTTTCTATCCCATTGAAAGCTAAGAAATCTATTCCCAGGAATTGAAGATAGCTACAGTCAAGCAAGCTGCCCTCCCACTGGAAAATTATGAATATGAAGCCAACTCCACTAACCAGCCCTCCCCTGTATTTGAAACCCCCTACCACCCTGGAAGTCATGTACCAGGGCCCCTTCATTCAGCCTAATGCCCCCTTCTACAGTTTAGTGTTCCCTCTGCCGCATCTGTGCAGTAAAGAAGTAATTAGCAGAAATTACTGCTCC